>NC_090934.1:371057116-371691088 GCF_040938575.1 Ambystoma mexicanum
GGCAACCCAGACTTCTCCCCGGGCCTACATCCCCAGGCCTTTGCCAGATGGAAATCCGAGGGCCTTCGGACAATATCAGACTTCCTGGTGGAGGGCAGCCCTCTATCGTTCGAGGAATGCAAAGCCAAATTCAAGGTCCCAGAAGTGGAAAGATTTAGATACACTCAAATAAGACATTGGCTATCGCAAAGGACCATTAAGGAGAAAGGCTCCAGAGACCTAACACCGTTAGAACTCACAATGACAACAGATCCACCCAAAGGGAAGGTCGCCACGCTATACCGGCTGCTGGATAAACACGACATTGCAACCCAAGAAAAGTACATGACCGAATGGGAAAGAGACCTGGGGCGAACCATAGAAGAGGACACATGGACCAAGATCTGGACCAGGAATCAGAAAAGTTCCCAATGCACCACCAACAAAGAATGCAATTACAAGATCTGCTACAGATATTACATCACACCCGCCCGACTGCACAAAATCGACCCGAATATCCCGCCGGGCTGTTGGAGGGGATGCAAATCCGAAGGAACTCTGTTCCACATGCTATGGACATGTCCACAAGCAGAAGCCTACTGGTGAGAAATTCTGAACCACATAAGAGCAATTACAGGTCTCACCATCCCCTGGGACCCAGGGATAGTACTGCTGGGCGACACGGGCGACGGCGATATTCCCCTCACCGGACACTTGGCCTGCCTATGTACACATCTGCAGGAGATGGCCATCTGCTGTGACTACCCGGACAACGAGTTTTGCAGTGAGGCAACAGGTCATACATGGACTCTCCTCTGAAAAACTCCAGAGTCCATACTGTCAGAGACAAATCTCCCGCTAGACACCATCCTGACCAAGGGGGCGACAACGAGAAAGAACCGACGAACACGTGGCAGAAATGGAGAAAATGATCAGTCGCCTGCCACTAGATACGGAGACATCACGCAACAGCATGACCACCATCAATGCCCTGCGGAAGAACAAACCCCCACAAGGGCAGGCAGCAAGCAAGCCCAGAGAATGCCTGTGGTGTGGCAGACAGCAACGCAAAGGAGAACCCTGCCCAGCGTATGGCACCACGTGCTACAAATGTGGGAAGGTAAACCATTATGCCTAAACTTCCAGAGAACCAAAGACCATTCACCCCAGAGGAGAGCTCAAGAATGGTGGAGTGACAAGGTTCAGGAAGGCACAAACGTTCCGCTTCAGACAACGTGACCGCCGCCAGTGGAGACAACCTGACCGAACCCGTGACACCTGGATAGGACAGGCCTGAGCAATCGAGGGAGAAGACACAGATAGCAGCAGCGGCGATGATGATCAGCAGAGCAGAGAACAGCCCCCAAGCCACACAAACCGGTACCACAGACCAAGGCATGAGAAAGCCCACATGATTTCAGCCGTCAATTCGGCCCACGGCAGACCCAACAATGACAGCAGATCACACTGCAGCTGCACCATCACCGTAGGAGACATCCCAGTAACGATGATGATTGACACGCGAGCAACAGTGAATGTCATGCCGACCACACGGTTCGACAAGCCAGACCCCAGGCCACTCCTGCGGCCAAAAACTGTGCAACTATTCGCATATGGATGCAAAAAGCCCCTCCCAGTTGTTGGATACTTCAAGACCACTCACACACAAGGAGAAGAGCTGCAGAACCCACATCTACGTGGTTGACGCAGGAATCGAAATGCTACTTAGCTGCCCAACCGCAGAGGTTGGAGCTAATCCTGTTCACCTTTGCCATCCACTCCTGAGAAATTGACCACCTGCTAGCCAAGCACAGGAAGCTATTCCAGGGCATTGGATGCCTAAAATGGAGGACAGTCAAGCTCCACATCGACCCCACAGTTGAACCGATGGCAGTCCGGCACCAATGAGTCCCCTTCCACATGAGGGCGGCACTGGAAACAGAACTTAACAAGCTCGAGGACCTTCAAATAATCGAGAAGACCACAGGCCCCACACTCTGGGTTTCCCCCATGGTCATGACTGCGAAGCCCAAGCAGCCCCAAGCGGTGTAGATCTGCATTGATATGTGTCTACCAAATGTTGCAATTGGGCGGGAAAGACACATAACGCCAACAGTAGATGAACTAATTGTGGACCTCACAGGTGCCACCGTCTACAGCAAGCTGGATTTAAGGTCATGGTACCACCAGATCCGCCTGGCAACAGAATCAAGGTATATCACGATGTTCACGTCACACATGGGGCTGAGGAGATATTGTCAGCTTAATTTTGGAATTTTGTCTGCAGCTGAAGTGTTCCAACACGAAATACGAAAAATACTGCAGGACCTCCCCGTGGGTCACGAATGTCAGCAATGACATCTTGGTGTATGGCAAAACCGAAAAAGAACACAACAGCCGACTGGCTGCCACACTATAATGGCAGGAAGAGTCAGGGCTAACGCTCCACAAAGAAAAATGCTAATTTGGGAAATATACACTAAGCTTTTTCGGGTATGTCTTCAATGAGAAAGGTGTGGCCCCGGACTCCGAAAAAGTAGAAGACAAAAAAAATGCCTGAGCCCCCACCGAAGTCTGCAGCTTCCTACGTATGTCAACATACTTGTGGACGGTTCATCCCTGACCTGGCCACCATTGCCACCCCCCTGCGGGAGCTCACAAAAGCAAAAATGACATGGGAGCGGCCAGCGACCCAAGAGACAGCATTCCAAAAGATCAAGTACTCACTGTCCAGCGACGCCACCATGGTATTCTTCGACATGTCCAGAAAGACAGAACTAAAAGTGGATGCCAATCCGTTTGGCCTCGGGACAGTCCTCACCCAGAGTGACTGAGACGGGACCGTTGTCCCCATTGCATTCGCCAGCCGAGCCCTCAATCTCATGGAAAGAACTACATGCAAATAGAAAGAGGCCCTCGCCATCATATGGGGGTGCAGACACTTTCACGTATATATACTGGGCCAACCTGTGACAGTACTAACGGACCACAAACCCCTGGTACCAATATTCAAGGGGTCGGCACCACAACCCCCAGCCAGAATTGAACGCTGGATGCTGCAGCTACAGCAATTCGACCTTGAAGTACAATACCGTGCAGGAGCAGACAACCCTGCAGACTTCTTATCCCGACAACCCCGACCAGCCACAGCAACAGAATGCGAAGCGGCCAAGGAGACAGAAGAGCACGTATGCCAGATCAGCGCCTGTGCCAAACCAAAGGCCATGAAGCTATATGAAATCGTGAAAGAAACAGACAGGGATCCCTGCCTCCAACAGACCAAAGAAGCAATACTCTCTGGGGAGTGGAAAACTTTCCTCTGCGCTGTTGCTCTCCGGACACCCCAAGCGCAGAAGATGATGCAATCCCTGTTCGGAATACGACACGAGTTGTCTGTGTCTCTGGAAGGCCTAATCCTCAAAGGACACTGCATCGTATTGCCCACCAACCTTCACGAGAGAGCGATCCAGCTTGCGCACGAGAGGCACCAGGGCATCGTAAAGACACAGGCTTTCCTCAAATCTCGTGTGGATGCCGCAGATACAAATGAAAGTCATGAACCTTGTCGAAGCCTGCACAGGACCACCAGAGCCCATGGCCTCCCCCCAAGAAGTGAGTGTTGCTGGGACGCAGTTAGCATAGACTTTTGCACTAACAAGGTCTACATCCTGTGGCAGTAGATGAATACACAAGATACCCGGAAGTCAAGCCGGTCAACTCGACGGATGCAGCCTCTGTCACGACAGCGCTGGAGAAGATGTTCACGGTCCACGGCATACAATTGTCGATAAAGAGTGACAATGGGCCCCCATTCACAAGTAACGAGTTCAAACGCTTGTTATGGAACTCCATAACATATTCTCACAAAACTGTCTTATGCATTTTTTACTTAAAGTGCAATTCATCTTTGCTACTGGTCGGGTAGATAAAGAAGTAAATGTCAAATGTGAAGCAGGCATGACAATAATGATGGCGCAATACAATGAGACAGGATTCAAATAACACGAGGAGGCTAGCCGGAATGTGCTGGGCTTTGCTCTTCTTCTGTGATCTGCGTACTCCTTAATTGTCCTTGCTTTCCTTGTCTTTTACCTGTGCTTCTTCAGCACACTCAGCAGGTGGGAATAGGGTGGCACTGTGTAGCAGTGTGGTCTTTATTATTTGTCCAAACATGAGGGCGGACGGGCACGTGCCGGTGGAACTGTGTGGAGTGTTTCTGTAGTCCCTTAGTAACGTACACACTGCATGCATGAAAGATCCCTTCGTGATTGAGAATACTTGTAGAGTGCGGTCTAGATTGCTCATAAATCTTTCCACCATCACATTTGCCTGCGGCCACAAAGGTGTGACCTTTTGGTTTTGGAAACTGAGATGTTCTGCAAACATGGCAAAATCATGTCCGCTGAAGGGAGGGCCATTGTCTGATTTTACAACCGAAGGAATTCCATAGTCTGCAAATGTCTTATCCATTGCGGGAATTACTGCCTGGGCGCTGGTTGAGTGAATGTGATGGACGTCCGGGAATCTGGACATTTCGTCGATGATCACGAGTGCATACTTGCCATTTGCTAGTGGGCCAAACATGTCTATGGCAATTTCATCCCACACTTGGGGTGGCATTGGAGACATTTTGAGAGGTTCTGGAAAGGTGCCCTCTTTACCATGTTTTAAATTTAGATGCATTTTTAGCCTCTCTGCCATGTACCACTGATTTTGTATTGCCCTAGCTAGTTGACTCTGCCTACCATTGATTCTGCATTGCCCTAGCTAAGCTGAATCCGCCTACCATTGATTTTGCATTGCACTAGCTAGTTGAATCTGCCTACCACTGATTTTGCATTGTCTTTAGCTAAGTTGAATCTGCTTACCACTGATTTTGCATTGCCCTAGCTAGTTGAATCTGCTTACTATTGATTTTGTACTACCCTAGCCAAGTTGAATTTGCCTACAACTGATTTTGCATTGCCTTTAGCTAAGTTGAATCTGCCCACTGTTGCGAAGTCTCCCCCCTAGGTGCCCATCTACCATGCTCCTCAGGGCGCTCCTCCTTATACTGTACCTCATTCTGCCTTCTGAAGCAACAATTATCACCCAGCTACGATTGACACACCCTCAGCCATCAGACACCTTGTTTCCCCTTAGTCTTGTCTCCCTGACCCTGCACCTGACAGCCCCCACAATGGACCCCACGACACCCACCATAGGCGTCCTTCACCTCAACACGGACATTAACCCGTACCTCAATGACCCAGCCCTCTGGCTGGAACATTTCGCTAACAAACCTACCCCTAACCAACCGTGCTCCTTATCTCTTAGAAACAAAAGATTAGGCACCAGATTCCGCATACGCCCAAACCGTAGTAACCTCCACAAGCAAATACGACATACACCACCATGCTCACCCAATGCACCCACCTACAGCAAACCTATCTCTACCGAGGCGAAATCCCCGGTTATCAAGGGCGCCCTCATCAACGCCAGATCCCTCCCAGCGCACGCTTTAGATATAGCAGACCTTATAACTTTGTCTGATCTTGACTTCATCGCCATAGCTGAAACCTGGCTACATGCCGCATCCGGCCCTTCATTGTCCCTTGCCCTTCCACCCGCTTCAGCATAATGAGATGTGACCACACCTTGGCCTCCCACTCTAGAGGTGGTGGCCTAGCCATCATACACAAAATTACTCTGGACTTCAGAGAATTGACCAACACTAAACTTGAGTTGGCTGAACTACTATCAGTCAAACTCGCACTAACACCTAATCAAACAGCCACCCTCCACCTAATCTACAGGCCTCCAGGCCCCGCACCCTCCTTTGTCGGCGAAATATCCACCCTCCTCCTTGACAATGCAAAAACAAACTCACAAATTACCATCCTCGGTGACCTCAACCTGGGACTTGGCGGCCCCAAAGATCCTACGGCACTAGATTTGGAAAATGCCCTCTCTAACTCTGGCTTCCCCTTGCACATCCAAGAGCCTACGCACTCTAAAGGTAAGACCCTCGACTGGCTAGCCAGCACTAACTGCAATATTAATGTCCTGACCATTACCCCTTGCCTATGGTCAGACCACCACATTGTCACCTTTAATATTGAAGCTTCTCCGCGCATCCCGACCTTGATAGCGCCTGCTCTCCCAACCAGAAACAAAAAGGACATAACCAAAGAGAAACTTCTCCCTTTGCTACTCCCTGTGCTAAAAATGGCCACTGACACTTGCAATGACCCTACCACCTTAGCTGACATCTATAACCGCAGCATGCTCACAGCCATAGACTCTATGGCCCCCATCAAACTGAGGAAGGCCAAACCACGTGCACATCTGAACTCTTGGTTTACTCCACAGTTAAGTTAAGTTAAAACTAAACGCTGTGCCGAGAACCGTTGGAAAAGCCACCCTTCCGATGTGCACACAGATGACTTCTTCCTGGCATCGCTCACCTACAAAGCAGCCATTATAGAAGCGAAAAAAGAGTCCCTTAATAATCGTATCGTGCAAGCTGACTCCAACTCTAAGGAAGTCTTTAAGATCCTAAAAGAGCTCGAAACTCCCGTTGCCCCCCCCCAAACCCCCCCCCCGACACCTGCATTAAAGACAGAAAATGGTGCGCTAACATTCAGGCAGCGTTACTGAATAAAATCACCATGCTTCAATCTAAAATCACTGCTAAACAAGACAGCCTAAAATTGGACAACCACCCCCTACCCCAGCTGAGGCCCTCTCCCCTGACTTACCCAACCTCAAACCGTTTTCCTTCTCACCGCTCACTACCACGGAGGTGGAAAACATCATCATGAGGATCAAACCTTCCCTTGACCCTAGCATACCTACCAATTACCGACCCATTACAACTGTCCCGTTCCTGCTAAAAATCTTAGACCGTGCAGCTTACTTGCAAATCCAAGATTATTTGGAAGCCAATAATCTTCTAGGTCTTAGACAAACCGGTTTCCGCCCCAAACACGGAACAGAGACAGCTTTACTTGACTTAAAAACTCAAATTGAAGTTCTAAAGGACAACGTCAACCTTGTCTTGCTACTTCTACTCGACCTCTCTGCTGCCTTCGATCTGGTCAATCATCAAATCCTATGCAAGCATCTTCACTCCGCCGCCCACTTCTCGCCATCTGCTACGGCCTGGATCAAATCATTCTTGAGTAATAGATCTATGCGGGTCTTTTCTCAATCTGCAGCTGCAGATCCCTCTCCCATTCTCTGTGACGTCCCCCAGGGCTCTTGTGTGTCGCCAACACTCTATAATGTCTTTACAAAACCCCTCTTTGATGTACTTGACTATCTGGGTGTCTCCTATACGAATTACGCTGACAACACCCAGATACTCATTCCTATCACTGGAGACTATTTGGCTGACACCAAGGCCTTGAACGAGGTCTACCTGGTCATCCAAGCCTGGATGGCACAACACTAATTATGCCTCAACAATGACATGACTGAGCTCCTCATCTTGGGCACTACGCAACGTCTTAGTAAACTTGAGCCGTCCTACCAATCATTTATCATTGATGGCAACACCATCCAAGTCTCGAAAGACACCAAAACTTTAGGCGTCTACCTTGACGCCACCCTATCCCTATCCCAACAAACTAATGCAGTCAGATCGGCCTCAGCATACACCTGCAAACTCATTGCAGCTTGCAGGCCATTTCGGACAACCTCAAATACGGTCACATTGGCCAGAACTCTCATCATGGCCAAAATCGACTACGGGAGGGCCCTCTACTTAGGAACTAGCCAAGAGAACATAAACAAACTGCAAATCGCCCAGAATAACGCCGTCAGAGCGGCCTTAAACATCCCGCGAAGCCACCATATCTCGGAATCTAGATCCAACCTACATTGGCTACCAGTAAAACAGAGAATTTCATTGAAAGCCTTAGGTCTTACCCACAAATGCCTAGCCAACCAAGCCCCCCCGTACCTCTGCAGCCATCTATCCCGCCACGCGCCCACCCGCCCTCAAAGAACTGCCCAGACCCACTGTCTAACCATCCCCAGGTTCAAACTACAAAAAGCGGGTGGATCTAGCTTCCCCGTCTTAGCTTCCAAACTCTGGAATGCCCTCCCCCTTACCATCAGATCTGAAGAATGTTTTAGTGCCTTCAAATCCAAAACGAAATCCTGGCTCTTCAACCAGCCCTGAAACCCGGACCTCTTATGCTCCTGGGAGCCTGTCCCAGGAATACACCTGACCTAACCTCCATGTTGTAAATATGTATATTACTGTATGCCTTGTATACTTGCACTGTCTTAAAAGCTGAATATATGAATGCATATGTAACCATGTCTAAAGTTGCGCCCGGATGCCTCTGGGCCTGAAGGTGCGCGTTATAAATAAAACAAATACAAAAATACAAATACTGTCATGCATGCTATGCATTTGCTTAGTACTTGTTCCACCTTTTCATCCATCTGGGGGAACCACACTTTGGTCCTTAGCTGCCTTTTTGTAGAGACAATTCCTCGATGTCCGGAGTGTGCTAGGGCAAGTATTTGTTCCTGTTGGCTCGCTGGGATGATGATTCTACTTTCCTTCAATAAGAGCCCTTTCGGGGAGATTGAAATGGTGTCCCTTATGAGCCTGAAGGTCTCCACTTCGGTCAGTGGCTGTTCATGCGTCGTTCTTTTGTGCCATTGGCCTGACTTTAAGCATTCCTGTATCTTCTGAAGTAGTTTGTCTTTCTTGAGACTTTCTAGTAGTTGCGCCTTCGTGATGGATTTGGGCATTGCGTTGTTTACCAGGTAATTTACGTATTGATTCGCTTTGATGGATTGTCTTTCATCCTGTGCCATCTGGACCATCTCGGTGCCAGTCTGCTAGTGTCAGATATAATGAATTGTGGCATTGCTTGTAACTGTAATGCTTCATGACTGCTCTCCCCCGTCTGCGCGTGAGGAGTTGACGTGGAATGGGGGCTACTGACCGCTTTGTGGTCAGACATTGCCCTGTGAGGCTTACACCTGATTGCTCACCTTCTGTTAGCAAGCTTTCTTGACTGGATCTGGCTCTCCTGAGCACGAAATGAGGGTTGTGGTGATGCAGTCAGTGTCTACACTGCATGAAATGTAGCATCTCTTTGGGCAACGTGAAGGTTGTTGTCCTTGAACTGCTGTGGTGCAGGATTTGATTCTTGGTTGGCAGCCGCAGGGAGAAATGTACCATGTCCCTGGAGTGCCACGTATCATGCAGGTCAAACGCATGTGATGAAACGTTTCCTCCATGGCAGTGTAGGTAACATATTACATACATGCCAACCCTCCCAATTTAGGCCAGACACTCCTGATTTTTTAGTGAAAAATACTGCAATTTCTCACATTCTCCCGCCTAAAATAATGATTTCCCCAAAGCATTCCTATGGGGAAATTGTTGTCTCCCGAATTCTCTGTAGAAATGTCCCTCCCAGGCGTGTCAGAATGTTGGCATGTATGATATTAGTCAGCGCGTGTTGTTAGGTTAGTGAAGATGTCGGTATGGAGCGGCAATGCGCGGTGATGACGCTGTAAGATCTGCTGCCCGCGGCGTTGTCGGTTGCGGTGAGTCATCCGCAGTGCATAGCTCTCAACCATTTGTGCTGCAAAGGCAGGTGAAATCACCCGATTTTGTTTTTGGCGGGTGAGACGCCCATTGGAATGAATGGGCGTGCAGGAGGCTTGGCGGGTGATTCAGCCCTTTAAAAGGCGGGTGACACCCGCCAAAAGCGTGTGAGTTGAGAGCTATGGCAGTGGTTACCATCGTATGGCCGCAGGTATACTCCCTCTTGCTTGGGCCGGCACAAGTGCAGAGGTGTGGGCTGAATGCGCAGTGGGCCGGCAACGTTCTGAAGGCTCCAGTCATCTTGCGGAGGAGGTTGGGTTCTCGACGACATAAACACTTCATCGCCATTGTCAAATGTGAAGCAGGCGTGACAATAATGATGGCGCAATACAATGAGACAGGATTCAAATAACACCACGAGGCTTGAGCTTGGGTTTTTTTAATTCTCTTTCTGTAACTGGCACGAAGGTGGGGGGGTCAGGGTCCCTTCCAAGTATTAACAATAGAAAGGGGATACTACCATAAATGCATAATATAAAGCCTCCGGTCTTGTCATAGAATACATTGCAGTTTTATAAGGCAGCTGAGTGGCAACATGAGGGCAGACGCTGGGGGCCCTTGCAAATAATTAAAGTTGAAAGCCCTGACGCCGTCCCTGATCAAGAGATCGTTAGAAGAAAAAAAAAATCTTTGGGAAAACCATAACGAGAACGGCGGTTTTTCGGAAATGCCTCAACCCAACTATATAAACTGCAAATGTACCAACCGTTCAGATCAACGGGTGTGTCTAAGCAGCAGCAATCGTGTTTAGGTATGTTTCTTTCTGTTTTGTCAAAACGCTAAAACTCTAGCTCGCCTCTGAATCATTTCAGTTGAATGCTATACGTCAATGCTGGCTTGCCTGAGGTTAACATGGCGGCCAGCGATGACGCTAGTGAGCGATGTTGTGGTTGCTCTCTAAAATCACGTGGCCGCATAGTGGAGAGTTGCGAGGCCCGCGTAAAGGAAAGGTGCGTGCCGCATCCGGCAACATGGAGGCAGAACAACTAAACTGGTGAGCTTGTAAATAGTCTTTCAGTTAAAGGATATTTGTGAGAGGGCGTGTATTTACTAAATTCAGGCGATGGAAACTTCTGTGCAGTGCGTACCAGCTTGCGAGTTAATTTAAGAGAGGAACCGATAACTGCCTACTGTGAGTGGAGTGGCTACTGCTGCTACCACACTTGGTACGAAATTTAAGTGACGCTTCAAACGACGCGTGCGCAGTGGAGACTTTGCCTAAGAGGATGCCTTTGGTGGCTCATTAGTTATGCCTTTTAATGTATAAAGGGTAAACATCATTGCACTTTAGCCGAGTCCCGTATACCTTTAGTTGACGCACTTGTTCAGTGCTCCTTGTGAATGATATTACGTCTAAAGGGCTTTATTCATGACGACTGATCATAGAAGAAAGCGTACATTGAGTGTGAATGTGACCTCTTTAGTCGGTAGTATGAGCCGCCCCAGCATGATTAGGAGATATCCCCGATTAAAAAATCTCTCACTATTTATGTAATATTTCTGTTTGAAACGTGCAATCTTTTTATTGAATGTCTACTGTGAGCTTTTTCTAAATAGATGTTTTGATTACAAAATATTGTGGTATTGTTACTAATATTGAATCGAACTATAGCATCTGCAAAATAATTAATTATTTCACATTGATCTCCCCACTGAAACCATTTCTTACTGTCAACCTTGAGCACAGCTGCAACTGAGTTCCGCCAGAGGGTGCTGCTGCCTAAGTTTGAATTGGTAACCATTGGCTGCTAAAGACTAAACGATGAACACGTATTTTTAATTTGGGCTATTAGGTGGCGCTTTGTAACCCGAAATTATTGAATTGAGATTACAGAATTGTTGAGCTTTTGGGCACGTCCATCACATATGGAGGAAGGACCCTGGCTGTCTGCATTGTCTCCAGCATGCCGGGTCAAGTGTCTGGTTCATATGGTGGAGCCTCAGGGGGGTAGTACCAGCGCAGCAGGATTTTATAGGGGTATTCCCTGTTAGTGACGCAGACCGATGATGAGTGGGCACGAGTCATATATCCACTCAGGTCTAATCCTCTATAGGGTGGCCTAGGTCTGTCTCCCATTGTACCATGCATCAGGTTTGGGATGCGAAGAAGTCGCCCTGGAAACGTCTGTGTAAGGTAGAGATCTTACCTCGGGTCGGGTGATCCATAAGCGTCAGCTCCCGTGCCGTAGGGAGGCGGGTTGCTGCCTGGCGTGTTTGTGGGTGGTAGCACCAGTGGCGAAGCTGGATATAGGAGAACCTGTCTTTTTCCTGAAGCCGGAAGGCTTCCTTACATTGTTCGAAGGTGCGGGGCTCCCCCCCGACCCTTTACAAACAACTGACCCAGAGACTCCATGCCCCCTGAGATCCAGTTTGTGAAGTTCTGGAGGTTTGTCCCGGGTGAGAAGGTTGGGTTATGGAATACCGGAGATGAGGGGCTCAGTCCTCCGGGGATCCCCTTCTGCTTCAGGGCACCATCCCAAATGTCTATGGTGTGCCTAGTGGATAGCAGTAGCCTCTCCCATGTCCGCCGCATTGGGGGTGGGATGTGTGGAAGTAAGCGTAGGGGGAGGGATAGGCGGGACTGTTCAAGCTCCTCACATCTAGGACGACCAGTGGATACCTGCCACGCTTGAGTACACACTAATTGTGCTGCCATCTGGTATCCCTGCAAGTCGGGTACCCCCCAGACCGCCCAGTCTTGCATTACCTTGCATTGTTTTTTGGGGGATCCTGCTTTTTTTCCCCCCTTCAGATAAATCGTAGCATATTCCTCTGTAGGTTCCGGAGGCATGGCGACGGGATAGGAACCGGGAGCGATGAGCAGGCATATATAAATCTGGGGAGGAGATTCATTTTTCAGGCAGTGATGCAAACCATTAGTGAGATTTCTTGAGACTTCCAGCGCTTCAGTTTGTCTTACAGTTCTTTAAGGAGTGGGGGAAAATGTACACGATAAACGTTCCTTGGGTTCGCTGGGACTTGGATGCCCAAGTAAGGGATCGCCTTAGCCTTCCATTGTATAGGGCACAGTGGGGTCAAAGCTTCCCTCTCGGTCGGGGTTAAGCCTATTCCCAGGGCCGGGGACTTGTTAAAGTTGTTGGAGAAGCCAGTGACCCTTCCGTAGCTATCTATCTCGGCTAGGACCTGCATCAGTGAGGTACAGGGCTCTGAGACCGTAAGCAAAACATAGTCTGCATACAGAGCGATTTTTATGTTGCGAGGAGCCAACTTGGAGACCCTTGATGAGATTGTTCAGCCTGATTCTTTGGGCGAGGGGTTCCATGATCAGGGCAAATAGGAGTGGGGATAGTGGGCATCCCTGCCTGGTTCCGCAGGTCAGGGAGATCGGGTCGGAAAGGGTGCCGTTGATCCTTAGGAAGGTTTTTGGTGACTTGTAGTTTGCCAGGACCATGGCTCGGAACTCCTGCCCAAACCCAATGGCCTCCATGGTGAGGTTCATAAAGGTCCAGTCCACCTTGTCAAATGCTTTGGTGGCGTCAAGGGCCAGAAGTGCTAGCCCCTGGGAGTCCTGGGTGGCCAGGTCTACTGGGTCCAGTGCCCTATGGATGTTATCGCCTGTAGATCTGTTTCTAATGAACCCGGTCTGATCAGGATGGATTATGTCAGGCAGTATGTGGGAAAGGCGCATCGCAAGGATCTTGGAGTAGATGTTGGCATCAATGTTCGGCAGGGCAGTTGGTCTGTAAGAGGCCGGGTTCCTTGGGCCCCCCCCCCACCGGTTTGGGTAAAAGGACGGTAATGGATTCTTGCATGGAGGGGGTTATCGGGCCCGTTTCCCTGAAGGAATTAGAGTTTGACCAATGGTGTCAGCAGTTGGTGCCTGAAAATATTGTAGAATTTGGTGGAATGTCCGTCAGGGCATGGAGCTGAGGTTTTAAGGGATTTTATGGTCTCTACCTCTTCGCCCGAGATCGGAGAGTCCAGGATGTCTCGGGCCGAGTCGCTTTGAGGATATTTTTACTTTCTACAATGGGTAACTCAAACGGAAACCAGTCGGACGTGTCCCCTGGATCAGGTCTTCGATGGTGTGGTTCTAGGTACTCTGTAGCAGAGCAATGCAGACCTTTTTTCCATGAGATGGCTCCACAACTTCGTACTGGTAAGAGTTTGGTATCTCACAACCCAGTTTGGGGTCATTTGTCTTCTGCCCTTACGTTGACTTTGGTTTATTTCATCTCCACCTTTAGGGTTTGGTTCTTTGGGGTTCTGCTTCTCTATAGAATTGCTATAGTTCTCACCCCACTCTGAGGTCGACCTCCTTCGCCACAGCTTGGGATCGGCTCTCTCACAACCCTTCTTGGGTACTTGCTTCTCTCGCCCTGCCTCAGGCTGTGATTCTTCTTGCACGCCCTTGTTTTAACTCTTGGAACTGCCTTGGAGTATGGTTTTTTGCACCCGCCTGGGGTATAATCTATTGGACCCTGCCTTGGGGATATGGTTTCTTTCACCCCACCCAGTGGTATCAACCCCATGGACCCCCACCTTGAGGAATGGTTTCTTGCACCCCACCCTGGGATATGGTCTCTTATGCCGGTTCCATGTGTTAAAATCGTGCCAAAAATAGCTATGAACACAAAATATTGCGGCAAAAAGGCTTTGATTTTGCCACCGCAATCCATGTAAAGGATGCGGGGGACACCCCTGCAACCTCCGCTCCCCTTAAACGGGGTACACTTTAACAGGTAAAACCACGGCATTTTTGCTGCATTATTTTTTTTTTTGAATGTATGTTTTGTTATTTATTTTTTTCAGGTGACATTTTTGCCGCAATTTTATCACTGCATACCCTTATACCCCTTTGATTTCTTTGAGCTACTGCGTACCTGCCATTCGGTGCAATGCTCCTTGGCTGGCTGAGGAAGTTTGGTGGTGGCGTTGCTGGTTCTTCAGCATCCTCTGCCTCTGTATCCCTGGGAAGGACTTTTGCCTTCCTCTCGCTGGCTCCCCCGCCTCTTGTGCTGCCAGTTGGTGCGCGGGCTGAGCTCTGCGTTGATGTCCTTGACCAGGCGTTCCCAGCTCCATGTCTAGGGCAGCTTTCAGCATGCCTATGCATCGACCTCCGTCGGGCCTGATGCGCACAGTCTGCGCTTTTCTCATGTCTCGCCTTCAAAGGGGAGTGCTCCACACTTCTGACGCTCTGCAGATGTCGCTCTCCTTTCTCTAAGGATGATGGACTCTTTATGCCTCTGTTAAGGGATGGGACTTCCTGCTATTTTTTCAACCCTCGTCACAGAGGGTCCGAAGCCACGCCAGCAATTTATACAGGAAGTTTCTGGTTATTTGTCATTGTAACCTCCATGGAGCAAACACAGGTAGAATTGGAATCTTGGGGGGGGGGTGGGAGGAGAACCGCTGTCCCTTCTTAGGAGTGGGTGGGTGGGGGTTAGCTCCAGTCTGATCCCACTTGCCCTGTTCCCTAGGGGTATTAAGCTTAGCGGGCTCACCTCTCTAGTGCCAAAGGTGGCTCCTTTGGGGAGAGACGATGGATTCATCACAAAAGGCAAGTACAACAGAGTGAAAACGTTGGTTTAGCGCTTGCATAAAGGTACAGATGTGGTCAAGACAAGGGACCAACGAGCCAGGCTTACATTTTCCTGTAGTGGTAGACTGGGGTGATGTGAGCATTGTAAAATAGATGAGTGAGTGGTGATCCTAGGAGATAAAGTAGTGAAGTGAGGATGATAGGACGATCAGATCAAGGTTGTTGGTAGGATCATATGTAATAGCAAGCAGCATGATTGTGCCAAACAAGGACTACAAGGATGCGGCCTTACCGTACCTTTTGGATGTATGTACATGTCTTGAAAGTAAATTTCAAAAACCCAGGGTATGGTTTTTAGCTTTACATTAATTACTTTGCAATCCGATACTTGCAGTTTTTCATTCAAGAATGAAAAAATAAAGCTACATGTGCTCACCATACTTGCTGTGTTTTATACTTTTTAAGTCCTTTCTATAAAACAGTATTCTTGAAAGCTCAACACCACCTTTTTGTACGAACTAAAGCTTTTAAGTTATGTGATAAAGTGCCTAGGTTGCAAACTGGCCTCAAATCCCAGCGTTGTCACTTAATTGAAGTGTGTGTAATACTGGTGCAAATCCTTTGTTTTCACTGGTCTTTAGCTTTCAAAATCCCCACCAGCCATTCAATTGATAGTCTACACTATTCTAAAAAAATGGCTCACTCATGGTATTGCTTGACATATGATAATGACATTGAAACTATGTTGCACATCACAAAATTGTCTCTTCGCTCTCAATTTAAATGACTGCGATTCCTCTCTGTAAGACTGAAGGAAGGTATCTGTTCTTCTGCCCTCTATATGGCAGAGTAGAGGCACAGAGCACCCCAGCCAAGGTTCTCTATATGGTAGCTTGGACGAGCAACCAAGGCTTAAGCTCTCAGGAGGTGATGCAGGCTGGTTCTTAAGTACAGTGAGTTTCCAAACCCTTACAAAGGAATGTCCACACACTGTTATGTACTAACACGGTTCTTTATATAAAAATAAGGTTCAGAGTATAAACACAATTAATAACACACTTTGTACTCTGGCAATTCTAATATGGCAAATATATACAATGGCTACGTGGTACCATACTTCGGACTCCTTTTAAAATACATCAACTGCTGACAGTTATAAAGTAGCATACAATTCATTCAGTAAGGTGTATCAACATAGATCATAGGAAGGAAGGCAGGTTAGGTTAAACAATGGCAGAATGCTTCTTTAGCATTCTGTGTAGGGAACCCCCCCAACTGGGCAACATGTAATAAGAGCATTATCAATCCATAAATGTTAAAATCATTCTTTTTTCCTGGGCAAAAAGTTCAACCACCCCAATCTACCTGAGATAAAGAGTTTCTTCGCCGGTTCCGTAGACTGATTCATCGAGAGTGGACTCCCTTTAAAGCAGGAGCCACAGGGCGTCGAGATTACTTGAAGAAAAGTGAACATTGGCGTGGTGGCAGTAGCTTCGACCTTCGCAGTGCTTTTAGACGATCGTTCGTGGAAGCCCTGATAAGATTGGGCATGCGGTCCACCTTGATTCAAAGTGTTTGGTGCTGCAAAGAAGACTTGGTGATGGATGTAGGCCCAGCAGCAGGTGTTGGGGGATGCTTCGGCGGTCCTCTGGCCTGTCGGTGCTGCAGCCGGTGCACGTACCTCGGCATAGCTTTGGCGATCAGGATTCGACCACGGGTTGGACTTCGGATTTTCACTTCGTCAGTGCCCCTGGGACGTCTTTGCTGGTGGTGGGAAACCCACTGGCGGACTTTCCTCGGTAGCCGCAACCTCGACTTTCTCTGGCGGGACAAAGCTGTTGACGGTGGTGGCAAGGGAGCCCTTCGTTCAAAGGTTCTTAGGAAAAGGTGGAGCGATGCGTCTCCGGGCGTCTAGCAGCATGGCGTAAAGGCATCCCCGCTTCTGGCCGACACGCTTCGACTGGCTTCCAGCGGTTATGGAAATCCTCCGAACCCCGGTCGAAAGCAATGGACTTTGATGTCCTGGTGCTTCACTTCAAGATTCTCAGAGAACCCCTTCTCCGGTCGACAGCCTTTCGGGACTGGCTTCCAGGGCACCTCGATGATCAGCTTTTGCACGATGTTCCCTTACAGCTCGGGGAGAGGTCTCCTAGCCAGGTCCTCTATCGGATCACAAAGTATACAAGGGCTCCTTGTTAAGACCCCGTTCTGCCCAGGAGGGCTCTACGTTAAGTAAACAAATGAGAAGGGTCAGTCTTGCCCGATTGAGCATCTCAAGGGAATCATTGACATAACATTGTAGACCCACCATTTTTCAATAAATGTTTATATTCAAAAGGAAAGGCCTATTGGTCTAGTGGCACACAGAATACATAGAAAATATAATTACTGGCTGAACATGAACCAAATGCACGGCATTGTACAAAATACATATTCGAGAAACTTGACTCAAATTTTTGGTACATATTAAGATTGAATGTTTGAACACCTACTGTTATGGAGAACAGGTGTTACACCAATTAGTGCAATTTCAAAACAAGGGATTGGAACAATGGTAAAACAGTGTGGACAATAACACACAGAGGGTAAGGTGGTCTACACAGGTGTGTTTCGAGCCTCGTAGGCTATTGAAAGGGCCTATCTTACACGGGCCTTCATCAGGATGAAAAGAGACTTGTAGAAAAAGCCTGTTCAGTGTGTGTGCTGCCTACAAAACGACAGACAAGGGATAGTTTCAGTACTTTTTAAATGTCATGAAGGCAAGAAAGTAACCTTATTTCCTATTTACAATCTATTAATGTTTGAACCTAACACACTTTACCCTCTGTGTGTTATTGTCCACACTGTTTTACCATTTTTCCAATCCCTTGTTTTGAAATTGCACTAATTGTTGTAACACCTGTTCTCTATAACAGAACATTCAATGTTAATATGTACCAATAATTTGAGTCGTTTCGCGAATATGTATTTTGTACAATACACATGTTCATCTAGTAATGATATTTTCTGTGTATTCTGTGTGCCACTAAACCAATAGGTCTTTCCTTTTGAATATAAACATTTATTGAAAAAAGGTGTGTCTAAGATGTTATGTCAATGATTCCCTTGGAATGCTCAATCAGGCAAGACTCTCTCGGATCAGTCCTCGACAGACTCGACAGCGTTTAGATTTTGCCGAAGGAAAGCAGCAGCAATTCTTCTTCCAGCTGGGCTTAAAGAATAAGCAGCTTCAAGTTTCAACTTCAGATTCTGAACAAATTGGGAAGTGAGAGGTCCCCAGATATACACATCTGTCCCTTATTCACTCTGGCTGAGCCAGACTTAGCCAATCACACAGAAGGGCATTCATGCAGGCTATTCACTTCCACCCAGACAATCATAACCATAACAAGGAATGTGGATTGGGGCAAGCACCCAGCCTTTCAGCACACCACACTGCATTCATGTCAGTTTCAGGCAGGGCTGTCTCATTCATTGTGTCACACACACAGAAACCAGACACCCATAACTTAGAATTCACACAGGTCCCACCTCAAGGGTGTACCCACAACATACAGTCACTGGGAAGGCTCCAGCCAGTCTGGCCTGGACCGCCCCACAATACCGTATATGGTTCTTCCACCCAACAGCCAGTTTAGGGACAGGGTCAGGGCTTCCCAGGACTTTGGGAAAACAGGTTAACAGGCTATAGAAACCAAGAGGCCCCAGGGGCCATCTTGACTTATATCAGGAATCCACTGATTCCTATGGCAGGACCTGGGTATCCCAAAATTGAGGATACTCTGAGCACCTGTCAAATTCAGCATGGAACTGCTCACCATGACCAAAAAGAGGAAGAGCTGCCCTGCCAGGAGTCCCAAATGGACACCTTGTAGAAAACACAGAACACACTTGATAAGGGAGTACAGGACAAGGACATGGAGGCCCTGTCCCTACAATGCATTTCCAGCATCCCACCCTCTAGTACCAAAGACTGCTTTTGATGTTGGTTTCTGTGATATCACTTCTAGTGATGTTAACACATATGTAAATTAGGGAAGCCAAGTATTTAGAACCACACAATTCCTTAACTTGGCCCTAATTGCAATGGAATATAAAGTTCACTGATGCACTGGAGGCTGGCTGTCGCATGTAAATTGTCCAGCACGTTCCTTCTCTACTGCATATACATATCTGTATTTATATACAGGGAATAACAATGCTCTTTTCAGCACAAAAGAAGGTGCAATAGATAAGATATCAGACTTGACGTAAAACATTGAGCTACTTGCAATGGGGTGAGTTTGAGTGACATTCTAGACAGGTTGTACTGGGGAGTAAATGGAAAAGTCAGCAGGGGCATATGTGGGTAGACTTATATAAATTAAGGGCAAGCAACATTAGTAATTTTTAAGTGCAGATGGGTGTTAAAGCCAGTTGTGTCAGGGATGTGGCCCTGATGGGAGTAGTGTTAGAGCAGAGGTAGAGAAAGTGAAAGAGGCAGGATATAGACGAGGGAAAAATGTTACCTCCTTGAGAGATGGGTTAAGAGGATAACTCTGAGGCAAGGAGGTAGGATTTCAATTTGGCTTTGAACAAATCAGTATGGACTATTTCTCGGATGTCCGGGCGAAGAGATTTCGGGCAAGCAGAGCAAAAACAGAGAGCAGAAGTGAGAGGAAGCACAGGTAGGGTGAGATGCCACAAGGGTAGTCCAGGCAGAGCAGAGGTTACAAGAAAGCTTGATAGAGGAGGGTAGATACATTGGTGCCTTACCGTGGATAGATTTGTGAATCGGGAGAAGAAATTGAATTGTACCTCGTCAGCAATCCAGCCTTGTGATGGTAAGTGGAAGTAGGTGTGAATTGTGGTATTTTAAAGAGTCTTGGCATCGAAGTTAATGCTCTTGTCGATTGGACATCATGCATAATTGGGGAAAACAAAGATGATGCTGGCACAGGTGTACAGTTTAGAGAAGACAAGATTGGTTAAGAGATGCTTGCCGGCATTGAAAGGAAGGAGGTGCCTGATTTTCCCAATATTTAGACGGTTGAGACGAGTCGCAGCTGCGGTTTTGGGGATGATAGGAGAGAAGTTATGAGAGGAGTCCTAGATGATTCCAAGGTTCCTAGCTGAAGAAGAGTAAAGGAGAGGGTCAGTTGCGGGAACTGGAAAGGCAGGTGAGGAGAGTATTGGGCAGGGAAGAAGAGCGCCCCTGTTTTGGAGGAGTTTTACATCCAAGAGTGCAAAGTCATCCAATATTTTATGGCAGAGAAACAGTTTGAAATTTTGATATGGAGATCAGGGGAGAGTTCAGGAAAATAGAAGGTTTGTGTGTCTTCCACGAAGAAAAACACCTAAGTGGAGAACCCAAAAGAGTAGATCAGTGCCCCAAGAGCAGAGTTGTATAGTGTACGGAGGAGCGGACCCAAGACGGAGCCATATGGAACATCAACAGTTAGAGAAGTGAATGCAGAAGTTGTTGTTCCAGGAGTCCTAGAATTGGCCAGGTGCTAGGTATGATTCAAACCAGGCCAGGGCTCGATCAAATCCCAAGAAAAGAGAGAGCGTATTAAAGAGATCAAAGTGATCAACAATATCGGTGGCAAACAAAGGCATACATTAAGAAAGATTAGCACAGACACACATACAGTAGCCTTTAACATGCGTGCACACTGTCACGATTTCCTATTTATATAGGAGAGAGCAGAGCTATGCGTCTACCCAGGGGGAAAAATGGGGCTGTGATTGATGGCTTCTGATCATCTGTCGTTGTTCATGCCTAAAGCGAATACTGCACAGCTGCGAACGCTTTGCATCTCTGTGCATGGCCTATTGTGCTTTAGTATGACTAAACACAAACGCCAGGAAATTCTAATGAGCTTGAGTCCCTCTTTGTTGAAATGACTTCTGAATTGTTGCATACATAAATGACACTTAATAAGAGACTATACAATGTAGTTTAATGTAATCATAATTTTCTCAAAGCTTGTGCGTGTGCTATACAAGCTTTGGAACAGCCACTAGGACATAAACCGTTAGTCCAGATAGCAGAAATATTACATGAGATCTAGTCTTTATGGGTGAAAACAATAGAAAAGTACTCTGTTAAATGCAAACAAAGCAAAGATGTGATGACTGGAAGGTTTAGAATGAATCTCAACCTCTGGTATTGCTCTGGGCAACCCTCCAGACCATCGTTCTTCGCCTGCCAAGCCATTACAGAAAGGAAAATACCATATGCAAATCAGGCTTGGTCCCACCCCAAAAGGGGCAGTCCAGCCCAAACTACTAGGTCACATACCTTCTGCATGAGACCACAAGCATCCCCAAACATGTTTCGGCCTTGCTGGACCTCATCAGTGGGGAGTAGCTTGGGTCTCTAGGCCCAGCAAAAACAGGACCCTCGTCTGGGCATCCCTGTCCCACTCTGTGTGACAAAGCAAAAAACCGAGGAACAATAGGGGGAAAGTAATCCAAAAACCCAGACAATAGCTGGGTTAAGTTTGAACGATGTGTTGTCAATTCTTGAAGAAGTAGAATCGTTAAACCCTGCCTTTGCCGCCCCTCCTTGTGTACTGAAACATCCAGGGATTTTTGTTACCCGGGACCAGATTTTATAATGCGTAATTATGGTCATAGGACAGTGGTTGAGGAACTTGCTGAGGCTTCCCTATAATGTCTTCCTTGGAATATTGCTGGTGCCTCTAAGAAACTAGGATGAGATGATGAAAGAATTTGATGTTATCCTGTTGCAAAAAAACAGGATTGTGCTATATTTTATGTGGATGGGCTAGTAAAAGTTGATTGATCCTAGGAGGTGACGTTACTTTAAAAATTGGTAATGGTCCTCCACCTTATTTGTTTTATGAAATTGACTGTTGGACTCCCGGTGCCTTTTATGTTAGATCTGCGTATATGCCCAATGGGTCTCGCACTTTATGCATTACTGACTGAATGGGGCATGTGTTCCATCGATGGCCGAGTTTCGAATGATAACCCTGGTAGATACACATGTAGAGGACATCAAGGGGGCTCCATGATTGACTTATTTCTATAACCCTGCTTATAAATGGCCATGTATTGACAGGCTCTCTGTGGTAGTGGGCCTATATGGTGACCGCCATCCTATTGAGCTACAAATACTGTCAAGGTGGTTTGCCTGTCTATAATGATTTACAACATTTAACCATGGCAAGTTAACTTCTTCCCGATGAGAATGAAATGGGAGTCAATAGACTTCCTAGGCACGTCAGTACCTCTCTACCAACTGTTACAGTTAGGAACGCCAGATTAGGCTTTGGATGCGCAAGGTCCGAACCCCAATGCCAGCCCACTACTATAAATACCAGGAATGCCCACTTAAGCACTAGATCACGACAGGGATTCAAACTTGGTCCTAACCTCTTAAATGCCAAGGCCAGTTGGCCACTGTCCCTTACACACCACCATATAAAGTCTGAGGGCTACTAACAACAAGCTCATTCAAGAAAAGCCCACAAACAACAACTCAAGCGGCCTTGCACACAACTACGCAGAAAGCTACCCTAACTGCCCTCTCTACACTGGCCTCCCCTCAAGTTACTATTACCAAGGACCCCAGTCCGCCACCTGCCCACCTCAAATGTACCCTAATCAACGGCAGGTTGCTCCCAGCCCTTGCCATAGACATACATGACTTGATCACTATACAAGACCTTGACCTACTAGCTATAACTGAGACCTGGTTACACCAAGCCTTCGGTCCACTAGCACTCCCTGACTGCTCTGCCATCTTCAGAAAAGACAGAGAACTCTATAGGAGGCGCTGACATACAGAGACCCCCTCGACATTAGACAGATAAACCTCACTATGGAAGATAACTGTGAACTCCTCATTCAAACTCACCACCGCCCCAACAGACTCCATTTCTATCCACATATTCTACCGACCGCCAGGCCAAGTCACCTCATTTGAGGAAAACCTTGTTCACACGATAGGAACAAATCTCAAACCATCAACTAGGACCCTAATACTCAGACTTCACTTTAGGACTGAACAACCACTGTGACATTACTGCCACAGCAGTTTCTTAAGCTTTTGCTGACCTAGGTTTTATTAATGAATGTTTCTGACCGGACATATCAATTCATGGTTTGCCCCTGAACTGCAGGCTTTACGCTTGAACAAAAGATGAGCAGATGTGGCTAGGAGAAAGGGCCCAATTGCCCAATTAAAAACCTCCTTCAACTCCATGGCCAAAGAATATAAACATGTGATCATCACAGCTAAAGCAGCAGCCTTTAAGACTAGGATAACGAAGGCCAGCTCTAATTCTCAGGAAATCTTTGAAATCCTCAGAGAACTCGAAACGCTGGCCACTCCCCCCACTGTGATCTACAAAGACGAAGCATGGTGTATTAACATCCAAAATGCTATGCATGATAAAATCACCTTGCTACAATTGAAAAAAGAAAAAAACCAAGCCCTGATCACCAACCCTATCCAACCCTATCCCATCCTTGTCCACACCTCCTCAAAGCACACTGTCGTTCCACTTCAGAGAAGGGTCAGAAGTGGAAACCGCCAGTATGCTGAAAAAGCTCAAACCATCCAGATGCAAAAGAGACGTCTGCCCTGCTGACATTATTAAAGACAGCTCGGATGAATTGGTCCCATTCATCACAAGATTCATCAATGCCTCTTTTCCCGGAGTCAAGTCTCAGCCCGCCTCAAAGAATCATGGGTCCTCCCTCTATTGAAGTAACCTTTGCTTGACCCAGCAGTTCCCAACAACTACCGCCCCATCACAACAGTCCCTTTCCTATTAAAGATCCTTGACGGAGCACCCTGCGACCAAATCCAGTATTTTCTACAATCAAACCACATTCTAGGAAGACGAAGGTAAACCAGCCCTCTTACTTCTCCTGGACTTCCCAGCCGCCTTCGGTTTGGTAAATCACAAAACCCTTTGCAACCATCTTATTGATTTGCCAACTTCTCCCGGAAAGCCACGACTTGGCTAGCATCCTTTCTGGAGAGAAGATCCATGAGTCTTCTTGGACCTGACCTGAGCCCCTCCCATCCCTATTTTGTGTGGAGTCCCTCAAGGATCCTGCCTCTCCCCCCCTCTACAATATTTTCACCAAACCCTTGGACCTCCTAGACTCCATCGGCATAGCATAACACTAACTATGCCGATGACACCCAAAATCCTCCTCCCACTTACTTGTATCTACAACACTGACTCCCTCATGATCAACAGAATATACTGAACTATCCAAACCTGGATGGCCACAAACCACCTTTGCCTTCAAGATGATAAAACTGAGATCCTGTTAGTGGGTTCCCCAGCCATGCTCAAAAAACTATTCTCAGCATTTACTATAGATGGTACCCTCATTCCGGTCTCAGCCTTGGTAAAAACGTTGGGCGTCTACCTGTATGCTTCCCTCACACTCTCCAGACAAGTGAATGTGATTGCGACTTCTGCTGCATATACTACAAAACATATCAACACAGCCAGACCGTTCCTCATGCGTCTAACTGCCTCATCATTGCCAGAGCTATCATTGGAGCGAGAGTCATGCCCTCTTTGTGGGGACTTCAAAACGAAACATTAACAAATTACAAGTAATCCAAAATAACGCCCTGCAAGCAGCATTGGACATTCCGAACAAGGAGCACATATCAGCAGCAAAAAAGAGGTTCACTGGCTCGCAATCAGAGAATCCTCTTCAAAACGGTCTCCATTACACACAAATATCTGGAAAACTCGGCCCCAGATTACTTAACCCAGAAATGAATGCAACCCAAATCCAACAGACCAATTAGAACCTCCACTCGAACCGCCTTGTGCCGCCAACTTTCAAGAAAATTAAAGGAGGAGGCTCCAGCTTCCCGGCATTATCAGTGAAACACTGCAACACTCTCCCCATTACATTAGTGCAATGAGAGTCTGTAAAATGTAAAGGTTAGCTGCATGAATGGACACAAAGTAAATAGATATAAAAAGGCTCTGAAAATATGTTTCAGTGCAACTCTCTTTGCGGCTGGGTGCAGTCAGTGTTGAACGGGGCAGTGTCCTTCAAATTGTATGCTTAACCCTTCATTTGCTGTGTAAGGAGAAGTTCATAAGTTTAATAAAACCAAAATGTTCACAATGCTAAAGGAAAGTCATAGCTTGGGACGTAGTACGGTTTTGCAGCACGGAGGGTAAAACAATATGGCCCTTGCCTGTCATTGATTTTAGCTGTTTTCAATGACCGTTAATTACTTTCAGTGGCAGGGCCACTGAAGGTCCTCACGGCCAGATACCTAAGGGTTTGATGCGCTTTTTAAATTAATAAACAAACAAGCCCTAGTCGGGTAAGAATAAGCGCAACATTCCAGCCCTACACATCCATGAAGAGATATGTATCGCTAGTAGCACTCGGAGCAGTAGATATGTAGCTGTACATACTGGATGGAAGTATTGATCACTACTTTGAGTAAACGTCTAGTTAGCTTTGTGCATTTATTATGTAAGAGGAAATAAAGTAAGTGACTAAGCAGAGTGGATGGTGTAGCAGGCAGAGAATTGGGGTAGCTAGGTGGAATATTATAGTTTTGCGGCTCGCTCACTTTCAGGGGAGCTGGTATAAAGCAACAGAGTGAAATGATACAAGGAATGATGAATGAAATGATACAAGGAATTTGAGATCCGCTCATGGTTTGAACACCTGTGACCTGCTGGTGGCATAATCTGTGCAACTGAACTAGGTTTGCCATCAAAAGCATTTGACAATGTGATCATGTACATTTTCCAAAGTGTACACTTGTCAATAGGATCTTTCCTCCTCCAAGGGGCTTCATCTGGGCTGGGGGAACACTGCGCTCACCCTAACATCACCAGAACAATCTTTCCATCTGTCTGAGGCTGCCTGCACAGGTCAGGGAGCCCACAAGCAGCATCCAGGATCGATCCAGGGACTGTTCCCGTGACCTATGGCAAAGCTACTTCTGGGTAAATTTGCGATTATAAGCACCGTCCTTACGCCCGGGCATCCAGGACAGGGGAGGTAAGGGCTTCTGCTATAGCCTTCTCTATTTCATTATGTGTTCCCTAGTAGACCCTGTTTTACCACAGGTTGCCACAAAAATGCCACACATACATCACACAAACTACATTCAAATTAAACTACAACACAACACTCCATTAAAACAGCTAATTACATAAACCTGACATGATAACTGCCCTTATGGTTATCACCTCACCCTTAATGTCATCAACTCAAAGCAATGGGTTTAAGGCAGCTGTAATGGACTGTAGAAGGTGCATGCGTGAGCATTTTACATGGTGTATAAAAGTGCCATCAGAACAACGGATTACAATGAACGTGGCACACAATAAATTAGCAAAGCTCTCTAGTCGCAATTTTACAGCTCCACATGAGCTTTCTGGAGAGCAAAATGCACATTTCTTAGGTGCTGCAGGAACTGAGTTCAAAAGGTTGACACATGTTTCTAAGCTTTAACAATTCAATGTTTGCTTGCTAAACAAAAACGGGTGGACATATAAACTGTTTCCAGAGCAGAAAGCTACAAGAGGAAGTTTCCTGCTTTATAGCCCTTACTCAGACCGTGAACACTGGGATTCGACATCATAAGCTATAACTGACAGCATAAGTTATTTCTAAGTGCCATTTTTAGCTACAGTGCGAAAGGGGAAGTTACAGAAATCCAATGTATAGGAAGTCTTCTAGAAGACGTGAACAGGAGGGCTGAAATTCTAACCTTCCCTATGTAACCATCCTTCCCAGACCGCATGAAATAAGACTTCAACATTCAAAGTTAAAAAGACCTTAACTCTGATACAGAGGGGAACATGTGAACTAGTTACTGTTAAGAGCGGACATTACGATCTTCCAACTCACTGGCCCCCATTTTTGTTAGCTATATATAGCTATCAGCCCAAGAGTCACATACGGACGAGGTTACCAGTCTTGTTCGGCAGGCATGAGGGGCATTGGACACGGGAGGGCTGGGTGCAGGGAAACCGATGGCAGCAGACTGGAGGTCATAGGAGAGGAAGCCATTTTTTGTTCAAATGTTTTTTCTTTCCAATGGGAGTGCAATGGGTCTTGGCTGTTTGTAGGCTGGCCATGAAGGACAGGAGAATGTGCTTTCCATGCATTTTAAATCAGGTTTACGTTTTCGTTGTTCTTGCCCAAAGTTTTCATTTCGTATGATAGTTTTACTGCTTGGATTGATAGCTTGCTATGTTATATTTGCTGTTTTCATTGCTTGCCTAATAAACATGCTTTGTTAGTTAGGTATGGCACTGCACTATGGCCAAGAAATATTCACTCAGCAGAAAGTATATGTAAAGTATTTATTCAAGATTGTAATTGGAGACAGTATCAGCATTCTAGTAATGTCAGTATCAACATTCTAATACAAGTATTGTTATTGTTTGACCATAATACAGTTGAGCCAACATTAACCGTATGGCGGAAAATGCTGATTTTCGCCCTGCTTCGGGCTTTGTCAAGGCTTTTTGGCTTTAGTGGTCAGCTTTAAAACCATAAATTATTCAAGTTCACAGGTGTTTGTTAGTAGATATATTTGTGCATACGGTTGTGACCATTGGCCTATTTGGCGCTAGTCGTTAACATTTGAAACATAAGGTAGATGTCAGCTTGTTCAAATTAACAGGTGATTTCGAGTCAATTGAGTCTTGTATGTGGTACATCAGTTAGTGTAACTGTACAGACCATTAATTGCAAGCATAAGTATCCCAATAATCATGTGTAGTACAATATATAGTTTACATTTATCATTTCAGGTATATACAAATACAATGGATCCCGTGCCTATTTGACTGTTGTTCCTGTGTGTTAGGGAGCGGAGAAAGAGGGGAGAAAAAGAATGAAAAGGAGAGTTGAGGGTTTTTCTTTGTAGGCTCAAAATAGCATGGTAAGGTATAGACCGAGCAAGCAACCCATTTGTTTAGAGATTGGCGTGAGATTAACTTTATCCCACATGTGAGTGATCCTCGATAATTAGTGGTCCGTGTCCATTTGTGTTTTACCATTTTTAATCCCAATTCCTTATATAGTATTCAACCAATTGTGATGAGGAGATATGGTGTCTATAAGTGGGCATTGATAATTCTAGAACATTCTACCTTAGTGATTACCTAGGTATGTGATAGGAAAATAAAAATATTGCAAGTTTGGCATTGTTACTCTTAAAAGAGGGTTTAGGTATACCTTACCTAAAGATCCTTTAATTGATTATTTGGGTTGGACCCTTGGCCCAAAGTTCCAGTCCGATTACTAGAAGTGTTCCAGCTGACGAAATAATATATTGTTCTATTACTGATGGATAGTCTCGGGAGGATAGCTCAGGGGCAACGTGCTTGCCTTGGAAACAAGACGACGCGGCGCACCACAGGTTCGATCCCCGGGACTGCGCTTAGAAACCTCTGGATATTAAGCACGTTATAAATAACCTAACATATCATATCATATGTCAGTAATATATTGAAACCTTGGGTGCCAATGCATGTGGAGTGGGGGACGAGTGATGGACTTGGGTTCACTTACTTTGTGCATGCTTGATGTGATCCTGATGATGGCTAGAGAAGGCAAGCGTTTACCTCTGGCCTTTATTTTCCATATGGACGGTTGTTGTTTAAAGGAATGGTTCGGTCAAAAAATGTTATTGGCCCCACTGGTCAGCCATGTGTTTTTAAGCCTAAGTCGCTCGATTTTACAAATATTTCCTATGGACCTTACCCGAGTTTTCGTCCATTAAATGCACGCGAAAACAGGCACCAGGGCGCTGCGATTTTGTGATAATCCTATCACTTGCCCCATCGTCCTGGCTGACCTGCTTTTGCGGCACTAAATCATATCCCCCGCCTCTGAGCCTGTCATCAGCAGACGCGTACCGCCCATTTCACAACGCCAAAGCACGTCTCGGGTCAACAATCGCTGTGCTTCAGCTAATGAAGTGTCGCCATGGAAATGGCAAGACACCTCTTTCCTCAATAAGTATAAACAGACCGTTTCACAACACACAGCAACAGATTTTCGATTCCATTCCTCTCTGTGTTACTTTGAGTATTTTGTGACTCGTTTCTGTGCTCTGGTCAGCTACCTTTGCCGCTTGTAGCCCGTGGGAACACCTGTACCATCGCTATAAATTATTTTAGTTTGTTTACCACACAATGGCTACAATAATGCCTTAGGGAGAATTCTCTGTTTAGGCTCAATTTCCTAACCTAGTGAGTCCCCCAGCAGCTTTTCTGGATTTCTGGAGTTTGTTTTTTTCTCCTGCCAAGAGTGAGACTCTTTTTCTCCCACTCTTGGACATGATTTGTGGAGTTCCTTTGAATGTTAATGTGTTTCATGGGCTATGGGGTCTTTTATTCCAGAGGGTCTCGTATGTTTTTTCTATGTGTGTTACACTGCACCCTCCGTGCAGTAACACCGGGGTGTCATAGTGACCCCCCACCATAGACTCCATACCCTGGGACTGACTACTGTCTCCCAGGGCATGTAAAATCACCATTGGCTTTACTAGTCCCAAATTACTAACAGAACCAGTACAAACCATCATATTGTGGACGTACTGGTAGGGGCAATTCGATTGCCCCTTCGTCTGTTATTCGAGGGGGCACTGTCCCGTCCCCCCTCGTCGAGTTTTGGCTGGTGGCAGTGGATACTACTTTTTATATTCAACCGCGAATATATCTCTATGGGATTTTCCCATTGTTCGAGGCAATACTTTTTAACATAGCCTCTAACATACCGCCGGTTTATTTATATTAATTCACCGGTTGGTATTTTCTGCCAGAACTCAGTTTTAAAATGGCGTTTGTGTTCGCCTCTATCTCCAAACCAAAGGTCAAGCCCTTTGTTCCACTTTTTGGCGGGCTTCTCCACAGAAGCCTCCAAAAGTGGTGCCACTCTGTCTGGGTACCACAGGGGGTGTGGGAGGGGGCTTAGGCACCCTGGACTGAGTTACCTTGGTAACTCAAGTCGCACTCTTGTGTGATTGACCCAAGTAGTAAGCCGGCTGGCTCACCACTTAGCATGTTTGATTGACAGCTAGGCTGAGTGAATGGGGGTGTGCTGCATAAAAGCAGGGCTTTTTTGACTGGAACTTCAGAAGTCGCCACAGGACCTGAAAATCTGACGAGGGAGATGCTGAGCTGACCTGCTACGACGACACCACCGGTGGAGCCCTGCTGAACCGACTCACCACTTCCCAACGACAGAGGATATCTCCCTGCTGGAGAGTCTTCTTCCCCTGACTGGTGGGCACAACCAGTTTACCTTCTTTGCTCGCATCCCAGGACGTCTTGTGGTCGAATTGCCCATGCCAAGCACCCCGGCAACCGGATAGCCACTTACCACTGGACCGCGAATAAAAGGACTGCTCCTTTTAATTGAGAACTCTGCGGCTGGTTTCTTCCCTGGCAGTGGAACGGACCCCTGCTTTCCTCCCCGACGAGATCCTCTCTTCCTCCGGACGAAGCACCGACCTGCACCCGCTGCCAGGAACAACTGCCCCCGCTGGAGCGTTCTCACCATTTTAAGGTACCGTGTCCGCCAGGCCTCCCTTTCTAAAGATTGCTACAACGTAACAATAATCCCTTAACCTTCTGGACTGGGCCGGCCGCCTTGACCATCTAACTGGTCCCTTTCTTTTTGGTCCAACTGTTCCTGAACTTTTTGCGAGACTTTTGGGCACTTTCAACTGTGTGACCTTGGACACATTTTGTCCGCAGCCTCTTAAAGTGGGTCTGGCCTTTTTGACTTTGACTTTACGGTTTTAACCTGCCTTCTTCTCCCACTGTGTTCTTCCGAAAGTGTTGGGATCTGTTTCTATCTTTGCTCTGCTTTTCTCTCCCTTTTAAACCGATTGATTAGAGTGCCATCTTCGTTAAGCGCTCACAGCTGTCTGAAAATAAGTGTTGCTTTACTTAAGACTTGTCTAATAATCGTTTAAGGGAGTGTATATCTTTAAGTGACCGTTTTCTTGAACTGCTTGATATTAGTTCCAGTGTGTTTAACTAGATGTGTTTTTAAATAAATAATTATATCTCTTTTACACCAAGCTCTGGTCAGTGTTTGCTTGTTCTACTATGTTCTTTTGACCTATCGTGAATACTCTGTATACTGCCCAACTCTTCTTGAGTGAAGTCTGACTGCTCAGCCACAGCTACCAGGTAAATCTGGGTGGTACAGACTGCTACCAATTGGGTTTACTGCCAACCACCTGTAGTCTTAAATCTTTTGCAGTGGTCCCAGAGGGAACTGCACAGGTTTCTGCCTAACGATGCCCTACATGTACGAGCCCGAGTATACCGAGGAGGAACTACTGGAAAGGGAAACGCGCGAAAACAATGGGGCTTCGGACGGCAGTTGGCCGGACAAATCAACGGATGAAGACACTGGACCTAGTCGCATGGACGGTGTCTCCACCTGGTGCACATGCAATCGGTGCAAGCTAATGCCAACCGAGGAGGAGAACTGCTGCTGCTGTGAAAACTCGGGATGCATGGCCTACATTTCGGAAGACGAGCCATGACCGCAATGCATCACCCAGCTGCCAGACTTCAGGGCAGCCTGCCTCACACGGTCCGTGTTGAGGATAATGATGGTGCTTATGCACGAACTTCGCGCAACTGTTCGTCCTCGTAATCCGAGTAACGAGTATGTATAATCTGCTTGAGATGCCACTACTATTTCATGGTCATCTCCTATATCCAAAATTACATCTACATATTATTGTAACGCATGAAAGTCGTTCAATAGTGTGTAGTGTCTAGATGGCATTTGTCCGAGCAGAATGCCATCAGTTACAAGAATTGTCATTGACAACAAACGTTTAATCAACTTATCTTGGTCATTTAAAAACAGTTTGTATCATTATTTTTCACAGGTGGTACCGGCTGGTGGCCTATCGTTCCTTTACATGGTGGCTTCACGGGAGGCTTGGACACCGCGTTCGTAGAGTAATACCCGCCTGTGCTGTTCGCGCCATAAGAGAAACTTTCCCGAGTGACAGCGGTCAGTACAGGGGATTTTCCCTCGCTGTGCTGCAACCTGACCTGTACAATGTGTAAAGTTTTGTATATTTGTGCCATCAAAAAAAGAAACAAAATAAAACACCACATATGTTTTAACAACATTTGTTTCGATTTATTTTAAATGAATCAAGTGTGTCTCCATTCAGCAGTCTTCCTGTGCCTTGTCTGCACGCCCACCAGCCCATCCATCCACCCACCCCCTCTATCAAAGGTGAAGTATATAAAGTATAAAAAAGTGGTTAGTTTAACAAAAACAAGTCCATAACAACAAGTCCAGTGGATGCGCACTGCCATGGGGGGCTGTCAGGGTTGCGAACGGCCAAGGTGCCAAACGGCATATACACTTCAAAAGGTATCCCACGCCAAGGGCCCATCGCTCACATGGCCTCCTCAGACTCCGTCTCTCCAGGCAGGGCTCCCCCTTGAAGCTGGCCACCACCCTGCAATCCACATAAGTGTGTCTCCATTCAGCAGTCTTCCTGTGCCTTATCTGCACGCCCCAGGCCCATCCATCCCACCCCCCTCTATCAAAGGCGGTTCGCGCCAGTGGATGCGCGCTGCCATGGGGGGCTGTCAGGGGCGCGAACGGCCAAGGTGCCAAACAGCATGTACACTTCAAAAGGTATCCCACGCCAAGGGCCCATCGCTCACATGGCCTCCTCAGACCCCGTGTGTCTGGCCAGGACCCCCCCTCACTCTGGCCGGCCCCCGGCAAACCACATAATACCACGACATACACACGTCATTCATTCACAAACACACCCCTGTTTGTAATACTTTATAAACCACTTGATATCTCATGAGAACATCTTTGTGCTTTGCAAGTCAACTCCTGAACGTGCTACCTGAGAACCACTGAGATCTATGATAATCTGCTTGTCATCGTGCTATCCGTGAACTTCTGTGACCGCTTCGAGCAAACTCGTCAGTGTGCTACCTGTGGCCATCTACCTGTTCTCCTGCAACATACTGCTCTGCTTGCTGAATCCAACTGTTTGTTGGTCAAGGTAAGGCCATGTATCCTAGTCATATTTTGCTGATTTTTAAATTTCTATCTAATTGCAAGTAGAGTACTCAATAGTGCTATGTTCATTGGTCTCATTGATATTGACTTGAGTTTCCATTGTTATGCTATCAATAGATCTATTTATTTTCATCTGTGTCAATTGTCATCGAATTGCATCCTTCGGGGTCCAGTCTATAATGTAAGCATGTTTCCTTCTCGTGCAAGACAGAACATCCAAGGGACGAGTCACATGTTCAGAGTTTAGTCACATCATTTATACATTTCTGCAATTTATTCAAATACTAAGCCGCACATGATGAACTGGTATAGTTCCTGCGACCAAAACAAACCTTGCATTGAACATTGTATGGTTAATTTACTTTTGTATCACATTTTTATTCATCAAGATTTACTTTTCAGAATTTTCAACAATGGCTGCCTGTTCGATTAGTGGTTGCCCTTAGAAGACCCATGCTAAATCTGAAGGCACTACAATGCATGTATTCCTGAAAACTGTTGATCGAATAAGAGAATGGGTCAGGCATTGCGGATATCCACTGGATGAGCTGGAAAGTAGAGTCCAACAAGTCTTAGAGGACAAGAGGGCTGATCGATGCTGCATCTGCAGCTGGCACTTTTCCTTGAACATGTACACAACATCTTGGGTAACAAAGAAGAATAAACGGCGAACGACACGAAAATTGCTCGCGAACGCTATTCCCACTCTATTCGTCCACATTCCGCCACTGGTGAGTCAAGTGTCCGGATTTAGCTTTAGGCCTTGCGGTAGTGTGTAAGTAGCCAAATGGATTCATTGATATTTTAGGTGTTGTGTCCCTTGTAATACTTTCGACATTGATATGAGTGTATAGCTTTTTGAATAATGACATTTATCAATGTATTCTTTTTCGATTTCATAACCCACAAACGAAATCTATATATGGGCACAGGGAACTGTGCTATATTGCGCATTTTCAATAGCATTACTCTCAAGTATTCTATCTCCTTACATGCCAATTTTTTATATTGGCATTTCATTATCAATCAATAATTTACCTTTACAACTGCTTGACTATCCCTTGAATCTGATGCAAGAACATTCTACCACATCAACCACTTCTAGCGCATATCAGGTAATCTTACTTGGCTATTCCGCTACAGACTTGTTTTATGCATGTCAAGTAATATTTTTATCGTATCGTGTAATTATTTTACCGAATATTTGGTCAGTGCTTTCCAATTGATATACACCTTAGTTATCGTCCACTGGTGTTTGTTTTCAGTTATGATTAGTGTTATCCATATTAATGCAAGTACTGTCTTTCAGGGAGATGCTGAAGCGTCCACCACATTAACAACATCCCTAGATGTTCTTCAGCAGCACGAGGTATGGATACTGACAGCTCCATCGAACTAGATCATCAGAGCTGGAATACTTGTCGTTTGATTGTTCTACACAGTGTTTCATTCGTGGTTAGCCATTGATATGTACCTGTGCGGTCGACCCCAAGTGTGTGTTATGTTTTCAATATTGTAATCCTTATTAATGCAAGTACTATCTTTCAGGCAGTTGATGGAGCGTCAACCCCCGCATTTGATGCAGAGCCTGACATTCAAGTAATTCCAGGGGACGTGGAAGCGGGACCTTGCGTATACAAATCGGCGCAACTTTCGGAAGTGCGCACTACATTTACAACATCCCTACATGTTCTTCGGCAGCACGAAGTATGGATACTGACGGCTCCATCGAGCGTCATCATATAACGTGATTCCATTTGCTATACGTTCTTCCCTATTAATGCAAGTACTGTGTTTCAGGGAGACGAAGGAGCTTCATCTACAATTACAACATCCCTTGTAGGTGATGCAGATGTAAAGAAATCGGAGAAATAAGTCGATGAAATCTGATCATATTTAGATATTCCTCGATTCTTTTAGACAATGCATCATTTGTGGTTATCTCTTTACATGTACCTTCGACCCCAAGTGTGTGTTATGTTTCCAATATTGAAAACCATACTAATGCAAGTACTGTGTTTCAGGGAGTTGCTGATGCCTCTTCTCCAACACAACCATTCATGGCAGTCCATGCGGAGCCAGAGGTATGGATACTGACCGTTCCATCGAACTAGATCATCAGAGCTGGAATACTTGTCGTTTGATTGTTCTACACAATGTTTAATTTGTGTTTAGCTATTGAGATGTACCTGTGTGTTCGTCCTCACTTGTGTTTTATGTTTTCAATATTGTGATACATAGTAATGAAAATGCTATGTTTCAGGGAGTCGATGGAGCGTCATTCCGTGCTGTCTATGTGGATTCAGAAAATATAGTCGTTGCAGCGCAAGAGGAAGGGAAGACATGTGGAAATGAATCGGAGCCACAGCGTGCATATGTTGAAGTTTGAGTCAAGAAAGTTGCAAAGAAAAGAAACAAAAATAAGGTTAGTTACAAACAGTTCATAATTTTAGGAATTGTTTTGTGTTGGGGACTATATTATGTTTTTTTCCAGTCAATTGTACTATACTTTATATTGTGTTTTAAAATGAACATCCCTTTTCCCATCTGTCCTCTAGTTACCCGTGGGTGTACGAACTATACATACACAGACAGTGAAGCAAATGAGAGATGTTGCTTGCCAGACCATTTGCACTATGGAGGAACTATTAATTCAGACGTGGCGTAATGAGACTCGGGATACTCTTGTCCAATGGCCAGAACATGAATTGAATGTCTCCGGAGAATCCAGTAAAGTTGTATTGGACCATTGTTAGTTTGACTGCACCACCAAAAGAAGATGATACCGAATGTATTGAAGATCGCTCTCAAGTAGTCGCAGATCAATTCACACAATCTACACCCGCCAAAAAAAATGCCACCCAAAAAGCTGTCGACAATGTTGTGTTCTCCCAACAATGCTGAAGTAACAGATGTTGAAATGACAGAGAATGAACCAACAGCAGCACCCAACGACGCATCAGAACTTGATATCAGCGATATTTCTTTCGAATTTGTTGATATGTCCTCAACGGCACAGTCCGAAACAACTTTCATGCCGGATGACAGTCTAATGAAAGAGGGCAAATACATAGTATTCGACAGTTGTTTGATGGATATTATAAGTATGCTGAAATGTGGGCATTCAGTTGGAGGGGAAGTATGTGGGGAGCCATTGATTCATGTGACCCGTCAATAACAAGGCAGTAACGTAAAAATACATGCCGTCTCTAGATTAAATCATGCGTTCTCATGGTCTGCACAACCGATGCTGGGGAAGCTGCCAGCAGGCAATCTACTGTGTGCAGCTGCCTCACATTTTAGTGGGTCCAGTTTTAGAAAGTTAGTCTTTCTTTCAGTTTGTGGGACTCCATTTCATTTCTAAAACGCAGTACTACAAATACCAACATGATTATCTGTTTCCGGCCATTAGTGATGCTTGCAAAATTGAACAATTGTATCTAGCTAGTACATTCGAAGGGAAACGATTCAGGCTAGCCGGCGATAGACAGTGCGACAGCCCTGGATTTTCTGCCAAGTACTGCACCTACCACTTTCAGGACATGGATAGTAAGACAATTGTGAGTTTGGTGGTCGTGCAGGTGTCCCAATGTAAATCCTCAGTGGCCATGAAGAAACTAGGATTTATAAAATCATTGCAATATCTACAATCAAGGGGAATGCACATCGACCTCATAGCCACGGACAGACACGTTTCAATTTCCAAGACAATGAGAGAGCAGTTCCCACATATTAAAGATCAATTTGACGTATGGCATCTTGCTAAATAATTCAATAAGAAAATCTCGGCTGCAGGGGAAAAAAAAGGTTTTGAAAGTATTTCACAGTGGTTCCAGTCTATCAGCAACCATCTTTGGTGGAGCTCCAAAACTTGTGAAGGGTCAGTGGAAATCCTACTTGAAAAATGGCGGTCACTGATGAACCACTGTAAAACCAACATTTCCACCAATGTGAACATGGCCCTTTGTCCACAGAGGTGGCACGGAAGAAGAAGTGGTTGATTGCATCTTCACCTACACACAAAGCCATTGAGAAGATTGTTTTCGGTAAAACTCTATCAAGAGATTTGAGGGCACTGACAGATTCTGTCACACAGGAGAATTGGAGGTGTTCCACAATATGTGCCTAAAGTATAGGCCAAAGCGATTGCATTTCAGCTTACAGGGCATGAAACATAGGACTCTACTAGCGGTCTTGGCTCATAACGATAATGTGGGCCGTGAACAGTCTAGGAATACGGGAAATGTAGGGATGCCTCGCTACACTACAACCTTTGGAAAAAGAACTAAGAAATGGGGGGGGTAAAACCAGTATATGAGCAAATGGAGTTCGACTTTGTTAAAGGCCTTATTGTTAGTGTACTAGAGAAGCACAGATATGGAATTCTGTGCGTTTCTGTGCAGAGCACTGATGCATTGCCACCAAACATTGCCACTGTGCCATGTCCACCCAAAGCAGAGCTCGTTGAGAAGTTCAAATCCCTGTTTAAATAAATCATTGTAATCTGATTGTCTTTTTGAAAATAATGTTATTGTACAGTGTGCATACAAAGTATGCTAACCCTAAACCCTCCATTCACCATCCTGGGTGGCGAACAACATGGGTGTCATCTTTGACTTCTCTCTCTATTCACCTCATATCGCTGACCTTGTGAATATGTTTATGTATATATTTTTGTTGCTGTAACTAAGTTTCGCAATCTCATGTAAATGCTGCGCACTGTTAACCGAGGGGAGGCTTGCGTATTGCAAATAATAAAACAAATAAACAATAAATCTCACTTTCAACTCCACTCCTCGGGTACTTTATACTTTCCCTGACCTTCCCACAAAAAGTCAATGTCTCCATAGTTCTGGTTCTCTAGGGCTGCAAACCTCCTGGACAGCGCGGACAAAATTGGGGGCCTTAGAATGCGCCAAGCGAGGCGTTGCAGATGGGAGAGAAGCCAGTTTGCATGGAGTCGAAAATTCAAGTTCTCACAGATGGCTTTAGACGGGATGTTGCAAAGTAAGAATGTACGCTCATGCAGAGTGAAGGTCAGCGGCTTTGATTTTTTTTCTCGTGGGCTGAAGAGGCCCGCGAATCGCACTGGCAGTATAAGGTTCTATTGTTTTTTGACCTTGACAGACAGGGACAATGCCGAAAGGACTTCATTCGAAGGAGGGGGGCAATAACGTAAGAGACGATAAGGCTGAAACTAGACCGAGTTTCATGTTAGTTCAGTATATGAAAAATCGTTGGCACGAACACAGTGGGATTTACGGACTGCATTACGCAGAGATACAACGGAAATGGCAAATATAATGTAAGTAACTCTTTAGACGCTTTTGTACCGGAATGAATGAATGAATGAAGAGCAAGTATAACATTTGTGGGGTCGTCTTTCTACCGGGCATCTGGGCATGCATGTGCCCATTCGACACGCATGTAGACAAACTGTCGTTTCTCAGTGGTTCAACGGTAAAAAAAAATTAGTTTGTGTGTTTCCCTCGATTTAGAGCCGAACATACTCCATTGCACTATCCTCGCAAGCAAATAGTTTCAGCTCGCCCGTAATAAATAAATGAATAATAGTAATAAGGATCGGCTGGTGAGACTAATTTCAATGTTTTCTAAACCTGTATCCTACCGTATTGCCACTGCCACCTATTTCAGACCCCGGCAGACGGATTTTTCAACCGCCAGCTGCAGCTTCTTGTAAACAACTGCACTACATTTACCATCTTATGGGACGATCGCCAAGGAGCCATATGCCCTTATGTGGTACTAGCGGCTAGAAGCAACATATCGGCCTTTACGGTGGCCTAGTGCCTAGTTGATGGAACAGCCTTGCGGTTCACCGTGCGTCCAAAGTGCTTCTTTTAACGAAAGCCAACACCCTGTGTACCATAAAGGAACAGCGCGTGACTCACGCTAAACTTTTCCGGATTTGCGGATCGAGAGAAAAGAAAAAAAATTCCATTCAGGTTTAATATGCCAATTGCTGAATATTCTTTAAACATTTAATGTCAAATGAATGTACTTTACCAAATGTACCGTATTGCTGTTTGATTTTAAAGTGCAGTTTCATATTCCGAATTGTGGCGCGCTGTGTTGTGAGTTGATATGTGTTGGTTTCCGGGTTCTGTGTGAAGTCTCGTAAAAGACTGTGCACATTTGCCTACGCAGCACAGTAACGTCACGGAGAGAGGCGGGGAATATGAACGTTTTGATAATGTCAGGCTCGGGGGATATGATTTAGTGCCGTAAAAGCAGGTCAGCCAGGGCTATGGGGCAAGTGATAGGATTATCACAAAATGGCAGCGCCCTGGTGCCTGTTTTCGCGTGCGTTTAATGGACGAAAACTCGGGTGAGGTCCATAGGAAATTTTTCTAAAATCGAGCGACTTGGGCTTAAAAACACATGGCCGACCCGTAGGGACAATAGACATTTTTGACCAAACCGTTCCTTTAAAGGGAACAGTTAAAGAAGCTGGGTATGAGAGTGGGATGTTGTTAGGGTGCGGGCCTTCACTGTTTCTGGGCTTCATCTTACCTGATTTGAAGAGGGGAGCTCGGCGTACTAGATCTCGGATGGCGGCGCTCCACTGTGTTGTGTGAGCATCGCCATTTTGGAAACGGCATAATATGCTGTGGCGTGAGGAGGTCAACGTGGTTTTTGGGTGTGATGATGTCGTCATTAGTTTACAGGCACCGTGATAGCGGTAAGTCATGAATAGATCTGGGTTCAACTAAATCGTATCACTCATGGGTATTCCTTAATTTTTCATACATGTGTCATTGAATTGTTTCCATATTGTGTACCACTTGGACGTGTGTGCAGGTTCAAGGAATTTAAGTTGAAGCAAACCTAGCAGATTTCTTGTTTCTTCGTGACCTTATTCCAGTTGGACCGAAGAGTGACCCTACTGATTTGAGCAAAGGAAAAGTGGTATGTGTTGTTAGCTGTGGCTTAAATGATTTTTGGTGTGATTGAGGAATTGAGTGTCATCTCAGTCTCATCCAGTGGGGGTTTGTGAATTGAGGTGATCCTACAATTGTTTGCTCAGTGCCTTGAAGTTGTCTTGCGTTGGTGGGTACAATACTCACCGACTAGATGGTCCACTGGTGACTGAAATTTTACAAACCTGATTAGAGGGATTTGACATGAGTAAATGCGTATGTTGTCATAGAAGTGATACATTTCATTATCCGCATTGAGACCTTCCTTTATAGTTCTGAGATTGCAGATGATCTTAGCTTCCTCTTGGCGTAGTGCGTTTTCACAGTCTCCGAGCCTTGGGTCCAGTTTGATGTGACGTATCCCAAAGAATTTCAGTTTTCTTTCTTCTCCGATTGGTGCTCTTTGTGCCAGTGTTCGGCGAGTGGTGTTTTGAATTCAGTTGTTAAGCTGTAGAGATGCTCCCTTATTCTTGTTCTTAGTTGACGTATCGTGCTCAAAACATACATTTTATTTCAAATATATACAATGAAATAAATTACAAATGTTGTCTTACAACTGATGAACTCCTTTATTTTGATCTTGCCATAGCTGGTGGTGTGGGCATGTATGCTGTTAAGAGCATACATGCACATATTGCAGTTGGAGCATTTATAAAACCCAGTTATTGGTTTCCCTGTCTTTTGTTTGCCATGTAGCTGGGGCTGAGCGTTGTTCACAAGGTAGTTACCCTGGTGTATATACTATGCTTGGTTTAATCCTGAAATGGTCTTTGAGATCAGGGTCCAACATTAGTATGTGCCACTTTTTCTGGTAGATTCTCCCAATGGTGTGATTGTCGTTAGAAAACTGGCTTATTAGTTTGACTGGGGTAGTCTGGTGTTTCTTGGGCTTGTCTCTGGGTTTCAGTAGTTTTGTTCTGTTTCTGAGTGTGACCTTTGCTCTGAATTTATTGATCGTACTTGTCGTGTAACCTCTGTCTAGGAATCGGTTTTCAATGATTACGCATTCCTCGAGGTATTTAGTCTCGGTGCTGCAATTCCTCTTTGCTCTTGTGAATTCCCCAATCGGGATGTTGCTAGTTTTGCTTTTGAGATGCTAGCTATTTGCATGCAGCATGGTATTAACCTCATTTTGTTTCCTGTATGTCTTAGTCTGTATTTTCCCTTCCTCGATGTAAATGCAGAGATCGAAGTAGTTAATCCTTTCCATACTTTTGCCCAACGTGAAGCTCAGTCCAAAGGAGTTCTCGTTTAGATAGTTCCAGTATTGGTCAAATTGTTCATTGTTGCCGTCCCATATAGTTAGTACATCGTCTATGTATCTTAGCCATTTGATCACGTTTGCTGATAATGTAGCGTGTGTGGTTGCATGTGTTCAAATTCCCCAACAAATAAGTATGCCATGGACAGGTTAAAACATGTGCCCATTGCTATTCCCTTGGGTTACTGATATAGTTTATCATTGAATAGAAAGATGTTGCTTTTTACTACAAATGAGAACAGTTCTTTAAGCATGGCAACATATGCGTCATACGAAGTAGAGGCATTTTGGAATGTGTAGTCTGTTTTTCAGTGCCAAGTGTGATCGATTAACTGTTTTTAGTGCCTTCACTTCCATTGTTCCTAACGTATAACTGTCCTCCCACTGTATACGATTCAGGTTCTCTAGTGCATGCATTGTATCACATGTGTGGGAGTCCAATTTGTATACTTCAGGTCTCAGTATGAGGTCTATGAATTTGGATCGGTTTTCCGTGATCCATCCATTCCCCACTAACTATTGGTCTTAATTCGGGGAGGAGTGCATATTCCTTATGTATTTTGGGGAGGAAACATATGGTTGGAATTCTTGTTTTATTCATGCACAAGAAGGATCTTCCATTGTCATTAAGCATTTGTTTATGGTACCATGTCAATCGTAGTTGGGTCACTGCAGCCGGCTAACTCGCACTAAAACACCCATCTTAGACAACGAAGGGAGGTGCACAGACTTACCATTTTCCCCAATTCCCGCAACCTGCCTAATAAACACACCTGCTTTTAGAAATAGTGGGTTACATTAAATATAACTCTTAACGTTTCATTTATGCAATGATTCAGAGCTGTTCTCTCCAAACAGGTTTCATAATTCCCTGGTTGCTTGTTTGATCATGCTAAGGGCACAGTAAACTAGGCCCCATGATGCATGGCACTGGCATCAAGCTTGGACTGCTTTAGGCATGAAAGGCTGATGACCAGAAGCCATTCGTCACAGCCTTGTCCGGAGGTGGAGATTAATGTCAAGGTGGGGCTGCTGATGTTGTTGGACTTTTCAGAAGCCTTTGGCCTTGTCGACCACGACGAGCTCCTGATGAACATGAGAGGGGCTGGTATTTACTCATCCGAAGCAGTTACCTGGATTAACTCTAACCAAGTCTCTCGGATCGTTTGGGGAAATGTTTCCTCATCTGACGAAGTGCTAAAATGTGGACTTCCACAGGGCGCCTGCTTGTTTCCTTCTCTTTTTAACGTGTTCTGTCACCCTCTTTGTGATCTCCTAGAAGGATTAGGAGTACACTTTACCAATTATCCTGATGACACATAGCTCGTGTTTGGGCTGAGTGGCTCTCACACAATTGACTGTGAGAGAATAAACATGGTATATACCAAAATCCAGAACTGGATGACTAGTAATGGCATGTGCCTAAATGCTAGTAAAACTGAGTTTATGCTCTTTGGCTCACCTCAGGCCAGCGCTAAACTGGATTGTCAGTATAAAGGTTTTATGATTGAACAACATCTCATCAAGGTGGTGGACACTGTCACGTTTGAATCATCTTTAAACCTGGACGCTCACATTACTAATGTCTCCAATAAAACCCCATATTTTCTCAGACTTCTCAGATTAATTAAGCCATATGCTATGTCTCTGAGGCTAACTGTGCTACACTGGTGCGCGCACTCCTAGCACCTAGATTAGATTATTGTATCACGCTCATGGTTGGAATCAGCACCAACGGACTGAAACGCCTGCAGGTGCTACAATAATGACGCAGTGCAGATCGTCAAGAGCGTCCCTAGGCATGAGCCTATTTCGGCACACAGAAGGAGTCTACACTGGCTGCCTGTGAAAGCACGCATTCATGTTAAAGCGCTCACCCTGACCCATAAATGTCTTTATGGTAATACACCTGAAAGCGGCTCTAGTTGCAAACTCTCTGGGGTGAACTACAAGGTCGAGCAACGGGGCGTGCTCCCTGCTGCCATGGTGTAAAAGAGGAAGAGGCCTTGGCAGAACTTTTGCTGTGCAAGCTACTAAGAGGTGGAATGAACTTGCTAAACACCTGCGGTTGGATGAAAATCTATTGAGTTTCAGAAATGTGCCTTTCTTGTTCTCTTCTGTGGTGGCTTTCTTGCCCTCTCTATCTTCATCATTTTCTTTTTTCTTTCGCCCTGATGCCTGCGGTATCCGGTGCATTACATGTGTATAAATAATGACTTCCGATTGCTCCTTATCAAGGATATTAGGACAGGTGTTGCCCAATGTTGGCCCCTTTGAGATTACCAAAGCATTACTAATAATACCCTCATGCCCCTGTCCCTGCAAAACAGACTGGCCAAAACGTTTTTTTTCTAAAAAGCTTTTTAAGAGGAGGTGGAAAGGTGGGCACAGAAGATGCTCGTCAGGAAATTAGGATTCCATTCTTTGCTGGGCTGCTGTGTTTGACTGCGATTTGTCAAATTGTGATGCTGCAAATCTAAACTTTACCGTTGTATTTGCACAGTTGGGAGGATTACCAGCTGGGACTTCACTCACTTATTTAAAAACACTAGCCAATAGAACCAAAGTGTATGCCACTCTCCTGATAAGTGGAGACTTAATATCGCCCATACCAGGTTCCTGAATTGGCTTTAATTCCTATAAATCATGTAAATCTATTCGGAGATAATCTAGTCTACCCAGAAATGATTGTTAGGCATGGACCTTTAGCCACACCCAACCTTTGACTTGGTATAAAACCTTGCATTACATTATGGTGCACAGCATGGCATAATGCCTGCTTTACAACCACAAGGACAGACCGACGCAGGAGGTGGGTGCAGTTACAGACATTGAGAATCATATTGGTTTCTTGCCCTTCCAAACATGAGGACATACCCAGATGGTATTCAGAATAACTAAGGCAGCTGCAAGCTGCCTATCCACAAGCTACACCTTTGTAAAGACACAGGACCTTAGCCATGTTTCTTCCCTCTGGCTGCACACCCCCTTTAGCAGGCTGTGACAGCTGAATTTCAATTCATAGCTAGTTGTACTTGCAGCTTCTAGGCACTCCATCCATCACATGATTATCATCAATATTGGCAGACATTATGGGAACACAGGGTGCTGCTGCAGCCATGAATCTAGGCTTGTCCATAGCATCTAATTATTATCATAGGGTTGAGAGCAGAATTCTTCCTTGATTGAAAGGAGAGCCGTAAGATTAGAAGTTCAAAGAAGGGAGGGCGCTGTTGCGCTTGATGAAGATTGCTGCCTAACAGAGGAGCTCTGTAGCCCGGCAACGCTGCTCAGACAAGATCTGTTCTCCCTGGGTGCTATTTACGTTGCAGGAGAGCTACCTACTCTGTGAGGCACCCCCAAGACAGTATTGTGGGAGCTGGTCCCCAACTCCCGTTTGGGGAAGTGGTAGCAACCCATAACCCTTCGAGTCATCGGACACAGTACGGCTGGGCCTTGCACCCCGCCTCCATCTGAGACCGGCTGCAGATTTAGTGACGCCACTCGGGGACCTCTGCTTGCCACCCGTTATCCCCGACAGGAGCCACTGGGGACTCCCAACACTTCACGCCCCTACAGAAGTATATTACCCAGACTTGTCCCCGGTTGTGGATAATACCCTACATGTCGTACACGGAACCCGGACCAACAACGGCCACGCATTGGTGCATGAAAAACGCGGAAGCGGCACCCACTACTGCTGTAACCACCGGTGAGTCCCCCCCGCACTGCGAGAAGTTCCCCAAGCTAGGTATGAGCTGGAGAAACCCAGAACCTAGACCGGGCCCTCCTAGAACAGGACCGCATGGAGACCCAACCCTGCTTATACCACCGTGACTCGTTTCTGTGTTGTTTTCTGCCTAGAGCCATCATCGCACTAGCGCTGCTGCCCTTCCACCTGCAGGCCGACCTCCCTGGCTGGCTGACATGCGCAGGCCAGAGGTGGGGAGGCGTCCCCCTCCCCGCCTCTAGACACCCGTTTCTACCATGTGTGGTAACGCCGACCAGCGGCCCTTGGGGAGTAGCCCGACCCGGCTGGTGCATGAGGCGTCTGTCGTGGTGCTCTGGCTACACCAGCACCGTGCACTGCCACACGTGGTCACTACACAGTTAACCATATGCATATGACAGTGACCTGAAGGTGGCGGAGGGGAAGGAAACCATTTTGCTGGTGGTTCTCTCCGGAGGCGAACTTCAACTGCTGTGGCCCGAACCGTGCCTCCCGGTGGAAGAGGGGAAGGGCATCCTGTTCCACTCCTTGTTGTCTGCAACTGATCGATCGGCCATACTGGTCCCCCTCCAGCCGAGATCACCTAGTTGCCACCCTGCATACTAAACTGGATGATGTGAGTGGCACAATCGGCTCTATAAAATCCTGTATGGACAAATCGGATGCTCGTATTACAGAGGTAGAAACCAGAGTGGGCACAACTGAAGACGAGGTCAACGTGTTAAGGGCTGACGTCACCTCAGTCTCGAAGCAGGTGCTGTCCATTGGTAAAAAGAATGAAGACCTCGAATCCAGATCCCGGCGCAATAACTTACGCATCATAGGGGTACCTGAAGATAACATCACAGAACTGATGTAAGAATATGTGGAGCGCACCCGACTATCATTACTCGATAACACTAAGTTGTCACTCCATTTTGTAATGGAGCGCGCCAACCGTACGCTGGCTCCTAAACCTCAGCCTGGAGCCCCTCCTCGCCTGATTATAGCTTGCGTGCTGAGTTATCGCGACAGAGACTCGATACTGCGTGCAGCAAGAGCCAAAGGGGAATTTCTACTGGGTTCCAATAGGATTCACCTATACCCGTATTTTTCAGTGAATGCAACAGGAACACAAATTCCCCATGGCTGCCAAAAAAAAAAAAAGGCTCTGAGACCACAATGTGAAATAGACCATGCTATACCTGGCAAAACTGAGAATAGAACATTGCAACATGTTGTACTTCTTCACTATGGCGGAAGAGACTATGAGATTTATGGACAAACATTTTCTGGGATGATCTCAACTAACGTACTCTCTTTGTCTAGTTCCTGCATGCAGATCCTAACTACTATGATACTGAGGATGGCGATAAACCACAATGTCATTTACCCTCTGGAATGCTGGTGATTGTACAATGGAAGATTTGCACCTCGCACTGTGTTGTATACATACCTTAAGCTTAGTTGATGCCGGGCTGCAGTCAGCCCACAGTCCCCCAGGCCATGTTGCAAGCGTTATTGGGTTGGTCAACGGTGTTGGTTCACTTAAACGACAGTATCTGACAACCAGTCCACTAAAAAGTCTTAACGGTGAACCCAATGGAAGTTAGTCACTACTTTGCAATCTGGCCCAATGGCGGTTGAAGTTGTTTTTTCATCATTTTTTTTTTTTCGTTTTAGTTTATACAAACATTTTGAAAAGTAAGGATTTATGATCCCAACATACAGTGTAACACGGAAGCAGAAGAACAAAACAAAACCAAGCAAGACGAAACCCAACATCACCACATCTCATCAACCAACTTTGAAGACCACAGCACACTTAGCCCCCAAAGTTCAGTCATATGGTTCTTTACGATCCCTCAATTTACAGGTTTCTTCCGGGGTGATTTCCATTTGGTGTGTTTCACAATTGGTTTATTCAGACTCCTCTGCCTCCCTGGCACATCCCACTTCCTGGCTTGTCCCCAACCAATTAGATTCAGACTGTTAACATAGGTTCTAATTTTTGCAAGAAATTTGTCACACCATATCTTTTTCTCTCAGATTGTCAAATTTCAGCCACAGCTCTTCTCCACATAAAGTAGGATATTGTTTAACTACTTGTGCCATGTGCAGGGTTCTCATGTCTTTCAGCCCAACGCAATATGGCACAAGATGTTTTAAGGTCTCATGATGATTCTCACAAAAACGACAGCTCACTGTCGCTGTGGTCTTTTGAAATCTCAGTGCCTGGCTTAATTTTGTGTCAAATAGATTGAGTCTGAATTTCATAAGGGTCTTTCGATATTTAGCATTAGGTGCTTTCACCAAATATTGCAAGATATTTTTCTGATTTTTCCCTTTTGCTGCATCTTCCATAAACTTATAACGGTTTCTGTCATCTACTGTTGCACACCAGTCTCGTTCTCATCGTTTTTTTTCACATAGTGCGGATTGGTTTTCAATGTCTCACAGTCAGCTCATTGAGATGGTTTTCACAATCGGTTGCCCATTTTACCATTAACGTTTCTGGGTTCCCTTTCTTTAGATCCTGTAATATTTCGGTACTGGGGTGTACAGTTGTCGATGATGGTTTTTCTGTACACAGACAGCATGTTCCACAGTACACGGGCATTCATGGATGTCAACTTTAGTTCATAACGCAAAGATACACTTGGTATTCCCTTTTGTAACTGCAGAACACGCCTCCAGTACTGGTTTTCCAATTGAGACCACAGATTTGCAGATGCTCCTAGCGCACTTTCTGCACCATAAATTAGTGTTGGCACAGCTTTTTGATAGTAATGGGCCAGAGCCGGCAGCAAGGAGAATGTCCCGTATTTTTTATTTATGATAGCTCCCTGGCAAGCTAATTGTTTACATTTTTGCTTGGCATTCTCCGTCCAGGGAGCATCATTTATATTGCCGTTGATCCACATTCCAAGGCATTTAGCCTTTTTTGCACAGTTCAGACCTTTGTTGTTGAGTCTCCATTCCGGCTCATGTTTTTTTGGCCCGTTTATTAGTTCGGGTAAGATCTTGAAGGATTAACACTTCTGACTTTGCAGGTTTAATTTGTAGGTTGTTTTTTGAGACATAACTTTCAAGTGCCACGAAGACAAGCATGTCCCAAATGCGATGAAGAGAAGGCTGGCATGGTGCACATGTTCTGGGCATGCCCAGTAATTGAGCGCTTCTGGGGTGAAGGGGCACAGAAACTGGAGGAAAAGGGGGGTCACGATGGTTGTAAATACAGCTTGGGCTTGCTTGCTGGGGGGGGGTTCCCCAGATCGCAGAAATTTAAGTATATTAGTAAATTGAAAGATTTAGCATATGTGCTCGCAAAAAGGAGGAATGCCATGGGATGGAAGACGTGTCATAAACCACGGGTGGAGGTGTGGTGGAAGGAGTTGCAGAAATGGGTGGAGGCAGAAACCATGGTATGGCAAGAGGCGAGTAATGTAGGGGGAGAGGAGGAGGCAGGAAGCTTGATGGCATGGAGATCATTAATAGTAGAATTGTTTGGAACGGCACAAGACCTGACTGGATCCACGAGTGTGAGACCCCACCACGCAAGGCAGATACAGTGTGCGTGGAACAAATAGGCTTGTAAGGGGGGTGGGATAGGGAAGCAGTGACCATAACAAATCGATGAACAGTTGTATTGTTGATGCATGTACTGCGTGTGTGGTTTGTATTGTTTTTGTTTGAATAAATCAATAAAATCTTTTAAAAAAAAAAAACTTTCAAGTGCCACTAGCTTCCATTTTAATCCAATTGGCGTAAGATCCAGCAGCGCAATGTTGTCCGCATATAGCATCCAGTTTACAATATTGCCATTAATTTTGGGTGGGTGGGAAATTACTGCTCCAAGGATTATCCAATGTCCGACACAAACAGACAAAACAGGGTGGCTGCAAGCGGGCAGCCCTGTTTTCACGCCCTTATTTGTCTGGTGGAACCCTCACTGATCCAATCCTGAGTCCAGTCTGATATTAATTTCGGTGTCAGTATGGAGTTCTTTTGTTCTCGGGGCATTTCCATTTCGTCATTTTTTCCCAGAGCATTTCACGATCAGTGGTGTCGAATGCGCTAGACAGTTCGACAAAAGCTATATAGATTTTTTTTGCTTTGTCGAATTGCTTCTATCTTTAAGAAGTTTATTATTGTCAAGTTTAAGCCACAGCCAACACCTTTGACGAACCCCGCTTGCTCTGGATCGTATCGCTCTGTATCTTGAATCCACTTTAGAAGTTGACATTGGAGCTGGGTTGCAAAAATGTTTCCCACCACATCAAGAAGTGCTATTGGCTCAGTTTGCCTTTTTTGAAAATTGGAACAATTGCACTCCGACAAGAAGAGGAAATCTTTTGATTCTGCATAATTGATGCAAACAATGTATAGCATAAGTCAGTCCAAAGTTCAGGTTGTTGTTTTAATAGATGATTCGTCAGGCCATCTGGTCCAGGGGCTCTCGCCGTACTGAGTCTTAAGATGTTTCTCTTGATGTCCTCCTTGTCGATTTTGATTGCCTATTCACCTCTCATAACTGATGGCTTACTAGAGTTTATATATTTGTTAAAGAATATTTCCGAGTAGTAGGCCACCCACGCTTTCTCAGACACCATGTTTTTTATGAGAGCCCCTTGAGGTGACAAAACATTGTTCAGGTAGTCCCAGAAGGCGCTTGTATTTCTTTTTGCTACGGTTTCTATCATTAGTTCTGCATCACGTTGCATCATCACGTGTCTATGGCGGATCAGCCAATTTTTGTAGGTTTGTTTAATTTGTTTTATTATAGTTCCACCGTTAGCTTGCGCACTTTTTTTATACATTCTTATGGCTTTGTTTAGCTCTTTTTTTCTTAATGGCTATCTCACTATCCCATGTATGTGTTTTTATGAAGTCAGACCTCGACCTCGCCAGGGACTTCTCTCGATAGGCCTCTAAGAGAGTGGTGTATTCAATCTTCTCCACATCTGGTTTTTTCTCAAATACTTTTAAGAGATTTTATGTTGGTTATATTGAGCTGAGAACGATTGGGACCTGGCACAACAACTAGATCCTCACGATAGACGGCTGCTGTTCCTTTTGTCTGATGCACATTCAAATGGATTTTTAGCATGCAGTGGTCGCTTTGCTCCATTTCCGTGATTTTTAGTAATGTGACCTCACTTTTCATTCTTTCTGTTGCAAACATGTAATCAATGGTTGATCTTAGGTGGTTTCTTTGCCAGGTGAAATGTGCCGGGATGTCACCAGGGGTGTCGCCGTTCAGCATCTTTAAGTTCCATGCTTTCATTTCATGAAGCCAGGCCACAGTTGCTGAGGCACCATTTCTTGTCTGATTATTATGGCCATTTGTGATTCTATTTTGGAAGCAATTTATATTAAGATCTCCACAGATCAGAATGTTTGCCTCGTTCTCATTGTCCTGGATGTCACTTATCGTTTCCGAGATTTGTTCAATGAAGATTTCCAGTCGTGCGGCCGCATGTTGCCAGTAAATGTTTATCAGCATCAGCAGATTCCCTACATTTGTCAATTGCGTCGGAAGTTGGATCTTAAGTACTTGTATATACGGCGACACATTGTTAGCAGATAGAATGCGTACGCCACTTTTAGTTTTTACAAGCGTTACAAGCCCAGACATAGGCCATCCTTTCAGCCCCTTTAGTGCCGCATTGAAAGCGATCTCAAATCCATCCGCAATTGAAATCTTCATAAGCCACGTCTCTTGTAGACATAGGATATCTATGTCCGCTAATTCCTTGGGTATATCACCAAAAAGAGGCATATGTCCTCTCGTATTCCAAGAGGCAATGCATAGTCATCCCGATTTACCAGGCTCTAAACGTTAGCTCTCATTTAGGACATTAATGGTTTTCGCCACCCAAGGCCAGTTTTGGTCCTCACTGGAGTTGGAACAAGTTTTCTGTGTTAGAACGTCCGCCTTGGCAATCGTAACCCTGATCACATCCTTTTCAGAACCCATCTTTCGCTGTTGTTGTTAATATTTGGTGAGTCAGTCTTAGATATCGACCTGCGTTCTCCTGCTTGGTTTATGGAGCCAGTACTTAAAGCTGGTTTGTATACTAATGGTGAAACACCTTTCTTAGTCAGGTTCTGCCACTTTGTTTCACTGATATCAAACCCTAGTGAATTTAGGACGGTGCAGATGTTCAGTAGAGAATCACAAATGATTTTCAACGCTATGTGAATTACACAGTCATTTTTAGTTTCATCTTCAAATTCCACAGTTTGAATATCTTCAGAGGCCACAGTTCTTAGTTGTGGTATATAGTGGAATAACATCATCACATTTTTCTGATTTAGAATGGGGCCATCCCTTTCTTTCTCTATCCGCTCCAGCCGTAAAAGATTATTTCCCCAGTTTTTATCATTTTGGGTTGGTCCACTTGCACCTTTGCTGGGTAACGCACTGACCTTTGATTTTGTCCGAGTTGCCTCACGCTTTGATTTATAAAAGTCAAAGGTTGTCTTTCGCGTTGGTGATGGACGTTTGGTTTTGGTTGTGTGTTGGCTTTCTGACTCAAAATTATTTGGCTCAATGGTTTCCATCTCAGGTCTCATCCGTAGCACTTCTAGGGACTTTGCAGCTACAGTTGAGGCTCTTTTTGCATCAAGAGTGAGAAACTCTTGCTCATATTTACTCAGGTCCGTATTACGGTTTGCCTGCTCCATTTTTTTTCGTCCTTCGGAGGTCTTCGCAGCTTCAATTTGAGCTCTTCTTGCGTCTAAGGTAATAAACTTTACGGGTATTTCCACTACAGGATTCACTGAAGTAACATCCCGAGTTCTTGATTCCATGATTCCATGATGATGCATCTTCGACCTCTGGGTTCCAGATCATCGATCAACAAAAGACTACAGTCTAAGATTATGAGGGCATGTGGTAGCTGAGTCATCCCATTCATTTCAACAACCACTGTCTGGCTCCCTTCACTCACATGGCTGGGATCGATGTTTATTGGGGCGCTTGAAGGCTGAGATATCCCATTCATTTCAACATCTAAAATCTCGCTCCGGTCACTTGGGTCCTCTTCACTTATTTCGTATGTTGAGAGATCTAGCAAATCAGCTGGTATACTATCATCCTCAAATACATTGATTTTTCCTGCAGTGTTGGAGTCCGTTAGCGCACCTATTGTAGGGGGCGTTTGACTACGAAGACCGATATCAAGTTTTTTCCCACATATGTTATTAGAGGTTGTGGTAATACTGAAACCTTTGATGTTCCTTAGGAAGGATCGAACATTTGATCTTTGTTGAGGTTTCCTTTTTTTCATGTTTTGATTTCTTCTCCAAGTTTTTTTGGCGGTCTCTGCTTTTTTTAGATTAAAGATTGAAAACAGTCCTTCAGAGATGAGCGTGACTTTTTCACACATATTTTCTTGGTCGCATGGCACGTCGATGGCTGCACTTCTTTTGGGCTCACTCTGGTCCTCGGCATTACCAACCAGATTTTTAGTGTTCGCAGAGATTAAATATGGTTCTTCCATAGCGACTTCAAGAACAGTTGAATTCGCTGAGCTTTCGGTGGAAGCAGAGTTAAGTTTTTGTTGATCCGGTCACTCCTTTGTTCCGGCTGACAGTTGGTCTCCCGCTATTGTCACTTGTGCCACCTTTACCGGTGCTTCGCCACTGAGATGATCATCTTTTTAGTTTCTATTTCATATCTGCTTGTGTGGTTCGTTTTCTGCTTGCATTTCTGTGATTGCCTTTCTGAGGTTAGGTCTGTGACTTGTACAGCACCACTTCTCTCGACAGATGGACTCCCGTCCATAGTACCTTTTGTATTCGGCAATGGTGTTTGGTCTTTTTGGTTAGTGTAGATTTGATCAGCTACCGGCTCATGGATGACAGGGTTGCTCTCAGCAGCCAGTTTGTTAGACTGCTCCGGTGTTAAAAGATCCAGTTTTTGTGTTTTCAACAGGGCATTTGCTTCTCGTGCAACTTCGTCAAACAAGCGCTTATCAGTCGCGCTGTTGTTGGGATGTTCCTGCATTATTCTCACGTTCGCCTCAGATCTCAAGTGCTCATTTGATAGTACTTGTTTGGTCAGTGCTAGTTCCTGCTCTACACTTACCATTTTCATATTCAGCAGAGCCAATAATGTTGTCTGGTCTTTGATGTTCTCATTCAGTTGTTCGTACAATTTTAGTAAATGGTGACATAGATATGGTAATAGCAGCCATTATTAGTGTGTTGAGATCTTTAGTGAGCAGTTCAGAGAGATCTTGCGCCAAGATTTGACTTGTAATTTTGAACTTTGGCCGGTGTAACAGAAATTCTTTTTTCTTCCAGATATTCCTGTGCTTAGTTGGCCATTCAGCTGTACTGGAGACATCCGATGACGAATCCGAGTAGTGGTCGTCAAATCTGTCATTTTGAGCAGACCTTTGTAATTTCTCCACGTCTTTTTTTGGGAGTCAGTTACATAGTCTTCGGTTGTAGATTCTAGTCTTTTCCTTTTTGCCAAAGGTTTTAGCATCAAATTTTGCTTTACGTCATGGACAGGCTCCTCACTCTGGGATTGCTAGACATTCTTTTGGTTGATCCAGTTAGCGCGAAGTGCAGACTCTTGTGGATTCCCATCACACAGTGCTTCACCCGTGTTCTCAGTACTTTGGTGATTTCCAATTCTTGCATTTATTGCGATGAGGTCTTTCAAGACTTTATCTACCGCCGCAATCGAACTGTGTCTGTTTGAGCCGACAACACTGCTGATGGAGTTTTCTGGTTGCATATACGGGATAATCCTAGCGGCGCTGTTTCGCGCATTTGGTTCTGTGTCCGCTGACAGCTTGTTCTCCTGTAGACTAAAGAAGTAATCAGCTTTGAATGGCACATCGTCGGCTGTTTGATAATATTAGACAGTTCCTCGGCCCGCCGTTTGTGTTTCCCCATTGTCAGGGGCAGTGTTATGGCAGATGTACTTATTTTTTGTTGCAGTCACAGCTAGGGGTGTCACGGTATTAGTTTTATGACGGTACGATAACCTTCTTGCCAAATGACGGTATATCATGGTTATCGCGGTATACCAGGTTGAGTTAACTAATCTTAACAAATATTTTGTTAAAAAGGTCATAAATTGTCAGATTTATCATCACAAACAAAACCAGGCACCCAGGGCCAGAATTGGGCTTTTCAACATACATGTGGTTTATGGAATGGCATTAGAAACTGCTCCAACTGAAACTACTTGTACCAAAAAAACTTTTTTTTTACATTGCCTTTTTGCATTTGAAGTTCTTTAACTTACCATTAAGTCAATGCGTTTTAGTTGACTTACGAATACACAGGCAGGATTTTCCTGCTGTAGCAAGGTAGCATTTTGAAACTTGTCTCTGCACATATTTAGCTGATCCTCCAGGAATCTAAGGCGGCTGCAGAATTGGTCTTTCATGGTGGTCACTCGTTGATCGCCTTGAATGAAAGAGTGACTAGTGGAAGTGTTGTAATGCACATTTTGAGCAATGAGCTTGCTGCTCAGTCACAGGTCATCGCTTTGAAAATTGGCCTCGACTTGCATTTTTTTGGAACCACATGGCATGGGCATCATGACTCCTCACTGCGCAAAAAGTTTGTTTTGATAACTCTTTATTCCATCAAAGGGAGAAAAGTCACTCATGTGCGATCTGAAAGCCCATGTCATTGTGTTTCTTTTGTCAAAATGTCATAGCCAACACAGACACACCGAAAGGTTGCATAGTGATCTAATCGCTATAGCTTCTTTAACATCTGCCTGGTGTATTATGAAGGTCTGATGTCGGAATCTGACCATGTAATCCTAAAGGCACAGCGTTCAGTGGGCGCTGTTGATTTCTTTCTTGATTCTTGCAATACATGTTCATTTACCTTCTTAAAGATGGTGTCAAGGTCTGAGTGCATTAGGACCCCTGTAATGCGAGTTCAGAGGGAGGAATGCTTTCATGTGTGAATTGACCTATGAAATATTTCACCCCCATTGCTCTGGATACTTCAAATTGAATGTAGAATCTGTCCTGCCTGCTTGAGTCCAGTGCCATATGCAGAAGGCAGGTAGGTGACGGATCAAGTGAAGCAACAACTCTAGTGCCAATGTGCAAATCTACACAGAGGACAGTGGGGGTGGAGGTGCAGTTTATTTACTAGCAGAAAGCACTGATTGACCCAGTGTTCACACAGTCTACAGCAGGGTCGGACTGGGGAATAAAATTGTCTCGGGCACCAACATAAAAGTGGCCCACGGTTGCAAATGGGAAATCATTCCTTTTGCAGCACTGTTTGAATAGTACCGAAGGGGGAGATTTTTGATAAAATGTGATGCAAATTGTACATTTAAAAGAATATTTATTCAGCAACAGTGGTCAAAACTATTAGCCGCATAGTGAAGTCACTCATCAAACTGGCCCACTTTGACCAAAAAAAGTGGCCCACTTCGACCCAAAAAACTGGCCCACACAAGCATTTCACGTTTTTGGTTCAGCCATGGGCCTATTGCCGTAAGGTCCAGTCCTTGCCTGGTCTAGATAGCTAACGTTTGTGGAAATGCATCAGAAGGGCATCCAGTGCATTCCCCCTTTGAATTATGGGATGTGTAGTTCCCCATCTTTCATTTTGGTGGGAAAATTACAAATCCCAGAATTCTAAGCTAAAACAGAACTGGATGGCTATCCGATCCATGACCATGAGAAACTTAAATTCCTTGAATCTAAACCTTGGGAGAGTAATTCGATATGCATGACTTCACTGGCCGTCCTTTTTTTTTTTTACAATTTGCACAGCCAGAGCAAAAGCTGTTCCAATGTGTGTTTACTCAGTGCAGTAGGACCCTAACTTACTGAACTAATGGCACATGTTGCTGGGCAAGGCTGAATCGATACATTTCTGCTCCTGCTGGCTGAGTGGTTGCTAAGCAAAGTGCTCCTGTTTCGACTGTTTTGCAAGTCACTGAACGTTTTATTACATTTGTTTACATACGAACAAAAGGAAAAATAAAATGCTCACTTTCAGTTCAGGCCCTCAGCTCACCCTCGTGATGTCCCTGTGGTCGTGCTAATTGCAAATCAAAATTGGGACAATCACCATAGAAGATCTGACCTGTAGTGCGGAGCAGCACGACTGTGTGAAAACTTTTAAAATCTGTTAGCTGCCTTTCAAATAAATAATGCCTGAAACAAAATAACTTTGTTCTAGTTTGCCCATGAAATCCAGGTCTGGTGGAGTCTATGAACTGTAGTCTCCAGTATGCTAATAAAGCAAGTCATTCAGCTCATTGTTACGAGCTTTGCATGGGGAACACAAAGGTTGAGGCACTGGGCAGCTTTCAACAAAACTTGTGCAAAGTCGGCTGATCTTTGACCCGACTCTACTGATCACAGAGAAAGAGCGGTCACAGCAGCAAAGCTGCATTTACTAATGTGGCCTCACTTTCCCTATGCTCTTGTCTGCCAAACAAGGCCCCCTTGGCAGACTGCACATCCAACAGTGCGCAAGTCCAAGACTGCGCAGCACTTGCTTACTGCAGCCTTTCCAAATCAGATTGAAAAGCTACCCTTAACGGTATAAACGGTATTACGGTATAAACAACGTGACAGTTATTATTGTTCAATTAAGTTGTTACGGTATCTTTAACGGTATACCGTTATACCGTTACATCCCTAGTCACAACATCAAAGCCATCAGTGGCACACACACTTTTATTATTTGTGTCCTTGGCACACAGCAAGCTCGTGACGCTAAAGTCTGCAGTGTCAGAACTATTAGCTGGTCACAAGTCTTTTCTTGTGCAAATACAAATACGTTCTCATTAGCGATGTCATCAGTCTGTTCTCCTCGGGGCCAGCATTCAAACAGGCATTCAAACAGCTTGGGCGCCAGTCTGCAGCCTCATCGGTTACAGCACCGCCCATACATTCAGAAGGATTGTTTCCATCCAGTTCACAACAGTCTGGCAGTTGCGTCGTAGGGGCTGAAATTAACAATGGGAATACGGGGCTGCTTCTAGCGGTGCAGTCCTAAAAGATGTCTGAATTTAAAGAAGAAATGGATCCTTTTTTGGGTCCCACGGCTACTTGCCAGAGGGGCCACACTGGTCACGATCGCTTCTCTGGCCCCAGCTGCCAAGAATCGGCGTTGTCGCCGTGTGAGTGGATGGGCGCCTCCATCGTCTCCAATGTGGTGGAAGTAGATGACATCCTCATTGGAATCCAGGCCCAACATACTGGGTCCTAGCAAATCAATTATAAGGCCGGTCTCACAAGCCGCTTTGCCTTTTTCAGGATTAGTCATGTCGCAGGGGGAGACCACACGGCACACTCCGGCACAACCCAAGCAACACTGACAACACTCCTGCGCACTCCACAACGGGGGTCGGGGTTTTGAAGCGTGGAAGCATAGATTCAGACTTCCTCAACACGACGAGGTGGATGGTTGGAAAACTTGCAGTCAGCCCGTGCAAGTGTGGATTCTGGTAGCAGAGTTCCCAACACTGACAACACTCCTGCGCACTCTGTGACGGGGGCAGGGGTTTTGGAGCGTGGAAGAGTAGATTCAGACTTCCTCAACACAACTAGGTGAATGGTTGGAAAACGTGCTGTTAGCCCATGCAAGTGTGGATTCTGGCAGCAAAGTAGCAGAGTTCCCAACACTGACAACACTCCTGCGATTGAAGCTGTACATTTTATAAGCTGGAATCTGCAGGGACTCGGTAACCCGAGGGAAATGCGCAGACTTCAGCTATACATCAAGCGGCACAAGGTGCGTTCTGTTTCTGCAGGAAACTCGCGCATTGGCTGCAAGTAATGGGAGGTTCCACAAATGCTGGGGCATACAAGGCTACTACACCTCGTATTTGTCTCAATGTTAAGCTGTGGTGGCATCCCTCAAGCCCTTTATCTGCCTACTGTGGAGAGTGGAGCGATGTATTCTTTTCAGTGCAAAGGAGCACCTGAATTCCCTGCCTACAACCTCGGACGAACTAACGGTGCTGAAAGCGAATAGGTGAAAAGGACGCCTATTGCTTTAAGTTGGCACGAAACACCGTCGACACATTTTGCAACATGCTCATCACGTGACGATCAGATGTGCATATAGTCACACCCACCGTGCCCTTGCGGCATAAGCCCTGAGGACAGAAGAGCTGGTTTGTGGCTGTTGTGCTATTTGGCAGCTTTGGTGCAAGATATTAGACACTCTAAAGAGCACACTGCTCACTGAAACGACACGGCATGGAGATTGATGATCAAGTAAGCGGAAACTTGCTACATGTAACTTGCCCCCGTGGAACTTAACGTGGTAATACACCAACCCAAGACGAAATTCTGCCCAATAAAACGGAACCTCGCGAGGAAATAAAGCAAAAAACAGGTGGAGTCTGCGGGTGAACAGCCTTTGATCCACCCCCATTAAACAACGCCCAGTGAGACATATTTTGGAGAGAGGCGCCAAAGCCGCCATCTGGCTACAAAGATATTTAAAAAGATCTCAGTGCACCCGGCTAGCAAAACGCATCATATGTTCTCCCAAACAAAGAGGGGAACATACTTGCCTGCCCTTGAGAGCTCAGGAGCCAAAGAGCTTTCGGCCAGTAAACCCCTCCAACGATCTCGATTAACAGCTGATAGAGGTACACTGATCGCATAGTGAGGCTGTAAAAAAAGAAAGGTGGAGCCAAATTGAGTCGCAAATAGGAGAAACAACACTAGCTTCATCGACCAAATAAGACCTTGACAAAGGCGCGGCAAGCTAACCCCCATACCACTCGGCATGACGTTAAAATCCCTGACCAATGACACGCACAACAAAGTGTGCCAAAAACATAGTTAGCCCCCCCCCCCGCACAAGAAACTCAGAAAAAAAGACAATGGAGACGCTGGAGTCACAACCTGCGCTCTTCAAATCGCATTGAAAAAAAATGAATGAAGCTCCTAGAGAGCCCACTAGCAAAGACGACTCCATAAGAACAGATAATTAAGAAAATGGAAGGGAAATAACAGATACAAGCACTCCCAGCAATATTGACAAAATAGAAAAAATTAAGGATGTCAACCAACCACTCAGACTGAACTTAATATCAAGTACAACCACACACCGACAGAAATAGACCATATACCACAGACACAAAGCACCCCGAAACAACAAGAGAAGATCGGACCCAAAATCGAAGACGAGAATACCACTACTGGAGATTTAAATCCAAAATCGAAGGAGGCCACGAATAAAGACTCAAAATACACCGAAGCCTGCCCAAGACAAAGTGCAAACGAGGAAAGACAAAGATAGAAATGAAGGAGAAAAAGAGCAAAAACCATCTGCTCCCTGAGAAGACAATGACGAAAAAGAGAGTTTAACCCAGCAAGAAAAGGCATCAAAAGCACAAAAGAAATGGCAAGCCCTGTACGAAAGCCATAGACACTCGCAACAACTCGCGACAAGGAAAAACGAACAGACAAACCTTAAAGCAGCGAGATTGTCCCTTGATATAACTGAAATTGAAAACCTCATGAGGAATCATGAAAGAAGACGAGAGATATTTGGGAACACACCACCTCCAGGCAACAACAGACTATACGGACACCCGAATCCGAAATCGACAAACAGGAAACAAACAAAACGCCGAACGTACAAAAAAACAAGGGTAGTGATAGACACCCTCAAAATGCAAACGAACGGCAAATCGAATTTGAAGAGAAATCAACTCAAAACCAAGAGTCGTTAGACAACAAATGGAGATGTAAGAACCTCAATGACCAAGAGATAGCCTCCATACCAACGTCAATGTTAGATCTGCAAAACATGCTAATAACTACAACACAGCCGCTACTGCCGTATATGAAACTACAAGTATCTCTAATGGTCAATAAAAGATCAAACGACTGACAATCCAATAGCAAGAGAGAAAGAAAATTATTCCAGGCCCATACGCGACAGTAGAACCAAACCTAAACCAAAAGGCCCAGAAACTTATGAGCTCTTCTCTAAGGGGAATAAGATACCAGCAAATAAAGAACCTCCCAAAATAGTAATAACCCCCCAAAAAACAAAGAGGCTCTCGCGCCTTTCTAAGGAACTTGACAAATCCCGCAAAGGAGCGCCAGAAAAATGAGATGAGTAAAAAACAGATTAAAAAAAAATCAATGCAGCAGAATAAACTGGAAAATAGTAAACACAAAGAAAGGACGCAAACACCAGACTACAATAGCGGAGATGCAGAAATAGGTTAATTAGTTCTTCTATCAACATATGTGGAAGACGTGATAGATCAATCAGAAGAAGCACATATGGAAATCGGAGGCCTCCATGATTACAGTGGACTAATATGAAGAAGAGCTACCAGAAGAAGACGAAAAACAAGAAAACTCCAGATATGAAATGCCCCTTGACGAGATATCGAAGGTAGACTGGGAAGCCGACGTAGAGCTAATATTAGACATGAAAAATGAATCACCACCAACAGGGAGGCACGGAAGCAACAATGACAAGAACAAAGCAATCCATGGGCAAATGGAAAACGCAATAAAATTGCCAACCTTCGTCCCCCCACAAAATAAACAAATAAAAAAGACAAGAAAATAAAACTAAAAAGAACAGCAACAAAAAGCGACAATCTGGTAATGAACCGCACTAATGTTTTAAGATTGATACAAGCAATTCCAAATATGAAGGATATCACAATGAAAGACATACACACTGTAGAATTTTGTGATGAGACAACGGATCAAGTGAAGATCAACTTCAGCACAGAAAAAGTAGTGAACAGAATGATAGATAACAAATTAATATTTAAGCAGTTAGACTTTGAGCTAACTTTGGTTGAAGAAATGCCAAACACAGAAAAGAAAAAACAACTGGCGAGTTCGAGCTGGATATAGTCTGATCGCAATGAAAGCACACATGCAAAGGCTGGTGATTACCAGAGTAAATCGCCTGACTATGAGAAAGCAAAGTGCCTGAACAAGATCAAAGAAAATGATGACAAAGAACATCAAAACCTTCATGAGCTGTATCAAAAATACGGAATATGGAGACAACAGGATGATCCAATAACGGAAATCTCAAAACCGAGGATGACAATCAAAGAAGGGAATACGACTTGCACCACGCTTTGCTCATGGAACACACGGGGTCACAGACATCTATTCAACAGAACAAATCCAACACTCATAACGGCCGACATAATCTGTATTCAGGAATCTTGGATAACAGAACAACCCATATGTGACGGCTACACAGTAATAATTAATCAAGAATCCAAAAGACAAAGGGCCGCCCGTCATCTGGCCTCTTAACGATAATCAAAAATGGGCAAAAGATCGACATAATAGAATTTGAAAATCTAAACTCGTGGATACAAATAATAATACTCCAATGCAAAATGGAAAAACAAGAGAGAATCAACAAGCATGAACTGCAGAAAGGACCAAATATGGGCATTAATAAACCTATATTGGAACCCAGTAAGCAGAACGGATGAGAAATTCATAGACCTGGTTCTATAGGCAATAGACAAAGCCAAAGAAAAATACAAAGCGATAGAATTCATAATATGCAGAGATCTAAACATCCACATATTTGACAAAAAAGGAAAAGAACTAGACGAAAGTCATCTCACACCCCGAACCAAAACCTGGACTAAAGAGCTAACCTGCAGGAACCTGAGAAGATCGGATAGCCTCGACACAGGAACTGGAAGAACGATGGAAACCTGGGCAAGAGGCAACTCTACAGCCACAATCGACTATATTTATATGACTAAAGGTATTTACAACAAACTTAGCAATTCCCAAAATATCAAAACAGAAATAAGCGACCATTTTATAATGAAAAGATCATGGAACACAGAGAAACTAGCTAATGAAAAAAAGGAACTAACAGAAATGGAGATAAACAACAGTAAAAATAGACTAAGAATCAGCCAAAATATGATGGAAGAACTGCCAAATCGAATGAATAACTCAACATTCGATGATACCAAAAAATCAACTATGGATGGTTACTTCTACCATATTAGAACAAACGTAGAGCAAGTGGCAAACAAACACAACCACGCCTACAACGAAAATATAATAGCAAAAAAAAGAACTGAGATCAAAAATAAAACTGATAACGAAACAAAACCCAGGTGAGAAAATCAAGCAAATCAAAGCGGCGAAACAACAATACAGAAATTGGATAAAGAATAACAGAGCCTTAATAGTGCAAGATGACGCAGAGAAGATGCTGCAGACCCTAAGAAACAGAAATACGAGACAAGTGTGGGCGTTATTACATGATCAAACCCAAATACAAAACTCAATGACCACTGATGTACTCGAGACAAGCTGGGCGGCATATTTCAGCGTTATATGGAAACAGCAAGTCTTCGAAAGGAAAAATCCATATAACGAAAAATACAACATGGCAATGGGATCCTGAAGACATACAAAAAGCAATAAGCACCCTAAATGTCTCCAGAGCACCAGGCCTGGATGGCCTATCAAATAGTGCAATCAAACAAAACCCAGAAGTTTGGGGATCAATATGCAAGAGCATATTTAAGATGATCCAGAGTGCAAAATCGATCCCAAACACATGGAGACGAGCAATAATAATACCCATATTCAAGCACGGATCCACAAAAGAACCGCAAAACCACCGACCTTTAGCTTTACATGACCCTATGGGGAAGATTTTTGCAAAACCTCTACTAGGGAAATTGGACAGGTGGGCAACAAAAGAAAAGAAATGCGCAACTAGACAGACATTGTTCGTGAAAACGATAGGCACGAATATCAATCTGTTCATACTAAATCACACAGACTTATGCTGCTTTCATAGATTTACGATTGGCCTTCGATTCTGTGAGCAGAGACGCCTTATGGGAGAAGCTGAATGCATGGATGTGCCCAACTAACATCATCGAACCCATCAAACTTCTGTAAGAAAACACCAGTATGAGAGTTACACTATCGAGAGATGCACACTCAAGGAACAAATTAGAACATGAAACGGTCTGAAACAAGGATGCCCACTGGCTGCTACTCTGTTCCACCTTTATATGGCAGACCTTGAAACAAACATACACATCACAAATAAACACGCCAAAAATAAACAACACACCGATACCCTGGATCTTGTATGCTGACGACATAGTGCTACTGGCAAAAACACCCAAAAGGATTGCAGATTGCGCTAGAAAAACTTGAAGAATGCATGAAAACGAACCAGCTGGAAATAAACACACAGAAAACCAAAATCATGTCATGAAAGAAACTAGGAAAAACGGACAGCTGCCCTCTTTTCGCATAGGAAAGGATAGAATGGAACAAGTAAAGAATATAAAATACCTGGGAGTATGGATATCTCAATCTCCAACTGAGGAAGAATGGGCACAACAACTCAAAGAAAAAACACTGTCCCTAGCGCGTCAGGCCAAAACAATACACCAAAAGTATGGAAAATTCTCTGTGACTCCAGTCGTGACATTTTACAAACAAAAAGTAACGGCTGTTATAATATATGGAGCAGAGTCTATGATAAAAATCAACAAATCCATCTGGGACCAATTGGAAGGGAGTTTCTGGAAGAAAGTGTTAAACCTGCCTATGTCACTCCCTACACCACGCATCTGAGCAAACCTGCCCTCCATTCACTCTAATCTATTGTACTGTGGAAACAACTCGCCTTATATCGGAAAATTATGAGTAAATCTTATGCTCCACCGCTTGAAATACTCAGAACCGATAAAACTGATAACACAGAACATGCTTTAGAAATCTGGAAAAGATTGATTGAAGCCAAAAGAGAAGAACAAGACATTTCCCTGGAAATGCTGTTAGAAAGACCCCAAAAAGCAAAGATAAAACTCAAGGAGAATGACTGGCTGAACACGAATCAAGCCAAAACTAAGTACCGACATAACATACACTGTACACTCGATAATAGACAAATCAATCAACTACCACCGTATTTGGCAATCTTCCCCGCCTCTAAAATAAGAGAGACGTTCATGAGACTAGGGCTAAACATCCTTCCGACTTGAGAAATAATGGCAGTAAGGTAGCAAATCCAGGAAACTAAAAAACACTGTTGATTTTGCTAGGACTTAACGATGAAAGAGAGCCTACATCATATAATTATGATATATCCTGCACTGAATGAAAAAAGGCATCTATCCAGCGACTGGTTCATGAAAACTCAACGGCACTAACACCTGAAGATCGCTGGGTGACGATGATTGCAGGAAACAAAATGAAATTGTTGTTTGCCTTAATATCATTCTGGAATAACATAATAAACAGATAAACAGGATAATGAAAATCATGGACCGAGAAATATAAGCCGAAGCAAAGATCTACAAGCACAAAGAAAGATAAACCCAGAGCCTTGACCGCTTAATTTATTTAATCTTATTTACGAGAAGACAAGATGAGAGGTTTGAATGTAAAGCAAACATTTTAATTAAAAATAAAAAAAAAGTCACACCTCGACCCTCTGGGATGGTATGTTCTACTACACTGCGTCCTCTTGGGCCACAAAATAATAGTGCTATACGGGCCAAATGTCGATGACTCTGACTTCTATATGGAAATGGTGGAACTACTAGCACTGTACCCCTTATTGCTAGTATTGTGGGGTGGCGATTTTAACACTATAATGGACATTGACTTGGACAGATCTGGATCCAAATCCCGACAATTGACAAAGTCTGTGCTAGTGTTGCAAGCTGCCCTGAGTGAGAGGGGGATTGTAGATGCCTGGAGGTCACTTAACCCTACATCACGCACGTAAGTACTAATTTTATTCCACAGTCCACACTTCCCATTCCCGAATAGACTTGGGGTGGGTGTCTGGTGCATTAATTGGCCACCTTACGGAAACGGACACTACCCAGGACGTTTTCAGACCATTCCCCAATTACACTGACTCTGTCACTGGGAGAGGCTCTGACAAGAAACAGACAGTGGAAACTCAAGCCACAATCGCTATTGGGCCCCGTCTTCACAACTGAAATGGGTAAACAAATTGACGAATACTTTGAATTGAACACTGGCTCTGTTGTCAGTCGTGCAACCCTGTGAGTCACCCTAGCGGCGGAATCGGGCATACTCAAAACGATACGTGGGGCAATCCACCATAGCAAAACTAACCTTATGCCACCTAGAACAGAAATATGCATCAGAACCGAATAGTCGGACACTAGGAGACCGATGGAGAACTGAAGTTCCCTGATAGCCCAAGCTTTTCAAGGAAATACGGTGAAGGTGAAAGTCCTGGTAGATTGCTGGCTAGGATGGTCAAACAGACACAAGGTAATCAACATACCCCATTAGTTCAGGACGCATCGGGTCGGATGGTCCACACTACGTCTGAAGTGAACCAGGTGCTTCACTCCTTCTATTCGGGGCTGTATGCCAACTCGGACACAGTGACCATCCCTGAAACGGAGGCGTCCCTAGATAGGCTTCCACTTTCGATATTGACTGAAGATGCCAAAGCAAACCTAGATCACCCCATTACTTCTGAAAAAGTATCCTGTGCTATCGATGCGATTCCCACCCAGCAGAGCCCCTGGCCCAGACGGCCTTACGATGGAGTTTTTCAAACGCTTCAAATTCTTTCTTGTTCTTAGGTTGATTGCACTGTGGGATGAAGCATGCACCGTAGGGATTCTCCCCCCACCCCATGCTCCGTGAAGCAGTGATTACCATTTTACTTAAACCAGAGAAGCCCCTGGAACAATGTGGCTCATATCGCCCCTTCTCGCTTATAAATTTCGATATTAAAATATTTGCGAAGGTACTAGCATTTCACTTGGCCCGTACATGGAACATATTATTAATCCGGATCAATCTGGGTTCTCTCCTGGATGCTCCACAGCGCTAAACCTGAGACGTCTTTTTAATATCCTGGTGCAGATCGACCCAGAGGATCAAGCAGTAGCCGTGCCCTAGATGTACAAAAAGCTTTTGACTCAGTCTCTTGGCAATTTATGTGGGCGGTGCTGGAAAAGTGGAACTTTGGGCCTGGGTTTCTGTCGTGGGTTTGCTTGCTGTAGACAATGTCCACTGCAAGAGTTAAGACTAATGGAGTTCTCTTGTCCCAGATTGACATAATAGTGGGACACGACAGGGCTGCCCGCTGTCTCCCCTATTCTCCAGCATGGGGTCTGGCATGGATTCACATGCTCATGAATATTCCCCGTCGTCAGGCTGGGAATCCTCGGTAAAGAAAAAATCAGTTTCGGTTTCGTTTGTGAACTGTCTATTGTAACCAATCACTGGTCTCTGGGTCATACACTTCCCAGCCAATGACTGCCCTCTACCTAAGCCCCTCCTCTGGCAGCCATTTTCAGATTTTTACCGCACGTTCAAGTGTTGGCCTCATGCTTTAGTTCTCGAGCTTTTACTGCGTTTTGCCTTTTTTCGAAGAGTTTACTCTTATATTTTCGGTCAATCTAGCCTCAAGCTCCACCGATGCTACTTCCGATCAACGGGGACATATTTTTGGAACGTTATATGCCCCTCAAGGGCATCTTTTCGTTGAGTTTCCACTTCTCGGAGGATTCCAGAAGATCTTGGAGGCCTACCCCGCCTGGTCATAGCCCAGGACAAAGGAAGCATGACACCTGTTGGACCCAAGCTGTTTAGGAGCTGCCCTGGATGCGGGCTACAGAACGTCTTTGAGGATGAGCACTATGTGCCTCTACTGCCTTCACGACGACAAATCGCATGTGGAGAAAGCAGCAGGTAAGAAGAGGAAGAAGTCCGAGCCGTCTTCTAAGACCTTTGAGGGCGCTCCAGTGACGGGGGCCCAACAAAAGGCAAATCACTGCGAGTCCGCGGGCACCGGGAGCGCCAATCGGTCGGGCTCCTCGGCTGCCAGGCAGGGTGCATTATCACCGACGCCGTCAACCACGAGCCAACGCTCTGGCTCGGGGAAGAGGAAACCAGAGAACCTTCGGGAGAAGTCCGGTCGATCCCGACAGAGACAGCCGAAGGGGAGTGAGGCGGTGACCCCCCCCCCCCCCAAGGTGAAGGCCTCAGGCGCGCCATCAAGTTGCGATGGCCCTGATTCACTCGGCTAAGGCCTCGATCGAGGGAGTCGCGCGGCCCTGGCGAAGCCTGCGTACCGCCATCCCAGTGGAGACAACCTCTGGCCCTAGAGTTTCCCTGCCACTGCGGAGGGAATCCTCTTCTCAGCCTATCAATAAGACCCCTGTGAAACCCCGGGCGGAGAAAGGGGGGGTAGGAGGGCCCGGTAGCCATTACGGACACAGATACCACCTTTTGAAGATGAGCTGGCTGGCGTTGCAAAGATCCTGGACAAGAAGTTCAAGGAGGTCTGATCCCGACGAGGCGGATGAAGAAAGCGACGGCGGTGCCGACGAGGTACCGCGGGCCGTGGCGAGGACAGAGTATCCTACTCCCCAACCGTTGCAACCCGTGCCTATGCCCCAAGACAACTCAGAAGCGATCTTGATGGCTATTCAGGCCTTGTGTACGGAGATAAGGACAAGGTTGCCCTTACCCCCAGCGGAAGATCCAGCGGAGCCTGTACCGTCGGGAAGGCCACTGAACAAGCGGAGGAGAACTCGTCCCCCTCCTCTCCTTTCCAACCTTTCCAGCCTTCCCCTCCTCCAAGGGATGAGACGCGAACAGAGACGGCGACGACAGGGACGGATGACGACCGTGGTGACGACGGAATGGACCTTCCATCACCACCCGCTCGGGCCTCCCTTCCCGACGAAATTGGCTCCTTCCACGCCATGATCGCCAGGGCATCTGAGCTCTTCCAGCTCTGCCCAGAGGAGCAGAAGAAGGAAGGTTTCCTCTACCAACGGCGGGAGGCCAAGAGGAAGACTGTCCTCTCAGTCCCGTTACTGGACGACATCTGGGACAAGGCGCTGGTGATCCTGAAGAACCCCTCCACAGCTCCTGCTAAGAGAGACCGGTACGAGAAGAAGTACCGGGTCCTGAACTCCGCCCCCATGTGCCTCAGGGCACAGCCGTCTCCGGAATCAGTTGTCTCCGCGGCGGCCAAGAAGAAGGCGGCGGGGGCGATGGCTTCAATTTCCCCGCCGGACGGCAAAGGAAAGAAACTGGACGCCATGGGACGGCGGGTCATCTCGTCGTCGGCGACGACTATTAAAGCTGCCAACGCCCTCGCGATTGTGGCACGCTATAACAGGGAGCTGTGGTTTAAGATCGCTCCCCTGCTGGACTTCCTCCCGGACGACAAGAGTGCTGAGGCCCTGGAAATCCTACAAGAAGGCGAGGTGGCTTCGGACTACGCCATAATGGTGGCCACGGACTTCGCTGACACCGGCTTTCGCCAGATGGGCAATAGCGTTTGCCTTCGCCGGCGTGGCTGGCTCAAGGCCACCGACTTCCGCCAGGGTTCTGGACATGCCCTTCGACGGGAACAACCTGTTCAGCAAGACAGTGGACAAGTTACTGCAGGCCATCAAGGCAGACACCAAGACGGCTTGGGCCTTGGGTGTTCATCAACGGCAGCCGTCCTTTCGGAACTCCGGAGGTAAGCAAAGTGCCTCCAAAGGATTTGGCGGCGGTTCCTCATCGTACCGCCAAGCAGCCCGCTCCTCATCGCAGGAAGCCTATAGAGGACGCAGCAAGACAGGAGGATCTCGTCATCGTCGCCAAGGCGGCAAGACCGCGGCCAAGCAGGACTGAACCGGCCTTGGCGTCGGGCCCCCCACCCAAGCACCGCTGGGAGCTGCGCAGGATCAAGGGGATCTTCTATTCTGACGATGGGGCAATCCCCAGATTGACCTATTTGTGACGTCGACGAACGCCAAGTGCCGGAGGTTCACCAGCAGGTTTCCCCAGGCGGGGAGCATGGGCGACGCCTTCTTATTCCCCTGGGATGGCCTATTCCTGTATGCGTTCTTGCCGTTGCTGCTGTGACTCATCAGTCAACTCAGACAGTCCTGGTGCAGGATGATCCTCGTCGCACCGGCGTGGCTGAGGCAGATTTGGTTCCCGGACCTTCTGGACATGTCCCCCAGTCAAATTGCCGACAGATGCGGATCTTCTTACCAGAAAAGGAGACTCCATCCTCCACCACGACCCGGGGTCGCTGAACCTGCAGGCCTGGCTCCTGCAGCACTAGAGTTTGGAGGGTACGATATCCCTGCGGACTGCAAGGAGGTGCTTGCAAAGGCCAGGGCGTCCTCGACTCTCAAGTGCTATGGACACAAATGGAAGAGGTTCTCTGTCTGGTGCCGTGCACAGAAGATTAACCCTCCGTGGATTACGGTCCCTCAAGTGCTGCCGTACTTGCTATCGCTGGCCAAGGCGGGGCTTGCGCATGCCTCCATCAAGATCCATCTGGCGGCTATCTCCCGCTACACCAGAACTCTGGGGCGAGCGTCGCTATGGTACCATCGCCTGATGGAGTTCATGAAAGTACTGTTCCGATCGTTCCCGCCGGTGAAGGTCCCGGCCCCGGTGTGGGAGCTTAACGTGGTGCTGACCAGGCTCATGTGGCCGCCATTCGAGCCGCTGCATTCGGCACCGTTGAAGTTCCTGTTGTGGAAGACAGCGTTTCTTGTGGCCATCCCCTCCACACGACGAGTGGGAGAGATCCAGGCCCTCTCCTGTAAACCTCCATACCTGACATTCTATGAGACTAGGGTGGTGCTGAGGACGCACCCCTCCTTCATGCCCAAGGTGCCGTCGGACTTCCATCTCAACGAGCCCTTGGTGTTACCCGTTTTCTTCCCGTCGCCGGCTGAGAGGACTTTGCACTTGCGGGATGTGGCTAGAGCGCTGAAGTTCTACGTGGATCGCACGAAGAGCCTTCGGAAGACATCACAACTGTTTGTGAACTTTAGACCTGTGAACCAATGGAAGGCCCTCTCGAAGGCTTCCATTTCCAGATGGCTCTCCGGCTGCATCATGCACTGTCACCGGTTTGCAAACTGACCGCTGCCTGGCCGTCCGAGAGCCCATTCGACCAGAGCGATCGCTGCTACCACAGAGTTCCTGTCTGGTGTACCCCTGCTGGACATCTGCAGGGCTGCTACGTGGAGGTTGACGCACACCTTCTGTCACGCTCCGCCGTCCCTGGAAACTATGGTGGAAATGGAAGAAGGGCTTCTGAGCGGAAACTAATGCAGCGCTCTAGTTGTTTACGGCGCATCACGTACATTTATGCATCACGCCTAAGCGACGATGCTTTGCAACCCTCCTTCTTTGGGTATACACGCTTGTTCTCCGTCCACTGTTCTGGTGGTTCTGTTTTCCCTAGTTTTCCGCCTCCTTCCTCCCTTTTTCCTAGCGGTTCGTTCTAATCTATCGACTGCCATTCTGCCCCTTCTCTGCGCTCCGCTTTCCTTCTGAGCGTTCTTCCGCCCAGAGCCTTCTCATAGTTTTCCCCTTACACTTACCTTGTGTTTCTGCTACGCATCTGTTAGCATTTGCGTAATCCTCTTCAGCACCTTCTGTAAAGACTGGATACGCCTTTTCGTCCCACGAAGTCGACTGCATTCAAGAAACCGCAGTTTAACATCGTCCCAGGGTTTTTCAGCCTTGCTTTTCCCTGGTTGTGGGGCGGTCCCCCTGGAGGTCCCCACTGCCGGGCCGGCTGCTATTAGGCAGGGTGGCCTCCGGCGGGGCTCTTCCTAAGACTCATCCAAAAAAGCCAGAGCATGCCTGGAGAAGCCGGAGTGAGATATCTTCAGAAGACTCATCCGAGGAATCACGGACAGGTGAGGAGGAGGGGGAATCTGGGTCAGAAGAATTGTTCTTGTATAGTTTACCCCACATTCATGAGACCTTCATGAGATTCTACTGCATCGACTGGGATTCCAGGGAGGAGTCCAAGGTCGGCCAGGCAGTGCTGTGCAACCTGTTCGCCTGAAGGGGGGCCTGGTGAGGAGGTAAGAGTTGCTTAATGTTGAGTTGATGAAATTCTTAATATTGAGCCTTCCCACCTCCTGTGGTTGTGCATGTGTGTACTGCTATGTATTCTAGTATTCATGAGCATGTGAATCCATCCCAGACCCCATGCTGGAGAAGGAACAAGTTACTTACCTGTAACTGTTCTTCTCCAGCATGGGTCTGGCATGGATTCCCATGCGAACCCTCCCTCCTTACCCCTCTGCGGCTCTTCTCTTGGTCCTACTGCCACTTTACGTGCTACTAAATCTGAAGATGGCTGCCAGAGGGGCTTAGGTAGAGGGGAGTCATTGGCTGAGGGCAGTCATTGGCTGAGGGCAGTATGACCCAGAGACCAGTGATTGGTTACTAGTAGAAATATAGTTCAGAGACGAAACTGAAACTGATTTTTTTTCTTTACCGAGGATTCCCAGCCTGACGGGGAATATTCATGAGCATGTGAATCCATGCCAGACCCATGCTGGAGAACAGGTACAGGTAATTCACTTGTTCCTTATTTGCTATAGTAATGGGGCCTTTACCAGATGCAATCCGTAGCAGGCATGCACCGAAGGTAGTCTGCCTGACAGGTGAACCGGACATCATCTCATATGCGGATGATGCCCTGCTCTTCTTCCGTGATCCAGTATGACACTTGGTGTCTATTATGCAAGAAGTGCTCTCCTTCCGTGCCCTATCGGGGATGCGAGTGAATTGCACCAAATCAGAGTTGTTCCCACTCACTGACTCTACTACCCCCACCACCATTTTCCCCAATTAAAAGCCAGATTACATACAAACGATCATCCTTCCAAGGCTACTATATTATTTCTTGAATATACCATTGTGGCCTGGGGTGATGTTTTTTGATATGCTCAAGACACCGGTTAATAACTTAATGTGGCACGCAGACGCAGTCCAACTCAAATGGGACACCTTGGTGCGATCTTATGCACATTGCGGCCTCGCTGCCCCAAACTTTGTGAAATACTGGGATGCTGCACAGGCACAAAACGCAGCTTACTGGTTTGACGCAGACTCAAAGCATCCACGCTTAAAGATCGAACGACTCTCGGCGAGTTCCTATGATGTCCGTTCGTTGATACTGCTGCCGAAACGTGGGAGTTCCATGGCTTTCAACCCGCCCTCACAACGGCACTAGCCTGGGGTAAGGTATGACAATGGTGGGCAACCCCAATCCGTATCCTAGAAACCTTCCACTGTGGAACTTCTTTCCATCCTTCCCTAACATAAGTAAGTTAACGTTGATACAGTGTGCTTCAGACGGATACATGGTGATGGGTGACAATGGTGATGGGTGACATGTACAACATGTAATCCTTTATTACCCACCAGGCCGCCCACATAGACGGACACAGCGTTGGCTACAATATGCGGGTCTCCATCGAGCAGCAAAAGAAACCTTGACTGAGTTCTCAATTCAAAGAATGAGAAAGCTACATGAGACGGGGATGCTCCTCCGTGGCAAGACACTGGTAGGAGATCTTGTGGTAGGGGGTGTCGCTTGGAGCCATGGCAGATAGAATAGTTTCTTAGGGGCTCCCGGCTCGAGCCACGCAACTAACTGTAATACTGTGGTAAACCAGCTTATCCAGACATAATAACTGAGCGGAGCGGTGTGCGAAATGCTTCACAGGTGCTGACATGCTTCTGAACTGAATACTGCCCTGGACCAGGACGAGAGGAGCCTGCCCGTGTACCCAATCAAAGAGGCAAAATGGCGGCTATCAATCCGCCTTCCCAGCACTCCAGAGCGCAAGCGGGGGTCTCGATGTGGGGACCCACCAACTGAAGCATAGTGACGGTGCAGAAGAAATCAATGCAGCGCTGGCAGCCCCGGCCCTAATGATCCGGAGGGGGAGCTGAGCCGCAACGTCAATCCGCAATGGGGGAACCCCTCCATATTACGGTGAAGTTGCAGAAGTATCCTGGTGGCCCATCTGCAACCCGGCAGCTCCCCGCGCCCTATAAATACCATCCCTCACGTTCATCGCCGCTGTAAACGGCTCTGACTCTGCTCGCCGGAAGGAGGAGCTGCATCGGATCAGAGCAATTGATCTTCCCCCGAGGGATATCAGACCTGCATGGGCTGAATCGAGCCCCATTCTGAAGCCCACTGCAACCCGATGTAATTGGTCTTCTCTAAGGGATGTCAGTTCTGCGTACACAGCATCGAGCCCCGTTCTGAAGATCACAGCCGTCTGCAGGCTTTATGAGCCATCCCTCACTGTCACCTGCTCCGACTACGGTTGCCTTGAAGAGGCACGCATTGGTCTGGAATAATTGATCTGAACCAAGATATGCCAGTCCTGCGTATGCAGGATTGGACCTACTCTGAAGCCCACACCAACTCGCAGACTTCAAGAGCCATCCCACACTGTCTCCTGCCCAGCGCCTGGGGAAGCAAGACTCGCTCCTGCTACACAGCCGGCAAAGCCACGTGAAGGTAGGTCTGCATGCGCTGAGCTCCTGAAGCGATGCAGGCACCCACTGGTCCCTCTGCTCCCTCACTTAAGGTAAGTACTTTACATCACACAGGGGGCCCTCTGGCTGAGAACCCACGCACTCCCCCAGCAGCAATTGCAACACCCAACAAGCCTCAACCTAAGCAACCGTTGACTGTAACCCTCTCTCACTCAGCCTGTGAACACTGGGGCACGAACAAGCAGATTGGCCTCCCTGCCCTGGCCCTCCCCTCAGCCGCTCACACCATCAGGGGTGGAAACGACTGGGCTCATCAGCCCCTCACCAGGCTACTTCTCTCCCACATTGGCCTGCAGGGCAACTGTTTGCATGGCGGTGAACACACACAACCCTTGGCGAGGGAAATAGAGCGCACCCAACTTCAAGGAGACCGAGGCAGAGTCAAGAGGAATGTAAATAACCTGGGTTGCCTGAGCGCCACTAGCACACCTCAGCACCCATAGCAGACCCCTCAACATGGAAGCCTGGACCAACAGGACATCAATGGAGCGCTCCCAAAATCCACCAGGGGAGGAAAAAGTAACACGCACTCAAGCAGCGTCTCCCCCTGCACCTGCTCATCACGCCAGAGCGGTACAGAGGTTTCCACAAGCATATGACTCTGCCGATACAAGTAAAGGGGGGGTAGGGAAAAGGGCAAAAAAAAAACAGTTGGCAAAGCAAATTGATATTTCCACGCTGTTAGCATCTTCCTCTGCAGAAAAAGCAAAGAAAGGTGACTGGAGTGAAATCAGCCTCCGGTGGTGAACCCAGTGTCCGCGAGTGGCCCAACTGCTCGAACAGCGACAAAAGCAGATCTTCAGGAACTAGCAGTAGCCATAACTAAAAAGTACCAGAAGGGCACTGAGGAGGTCATGAGCAAAATCACGACCCTAGACAAACGTGTAGGCGAAATTGAAGACAGAACAGCAGACATTGAAACCACCCTACATGAGCAAAACTTCGAAATAGGAGAGGGAGTAGACAGAATTGCAGCTCTGGAGACCAGATGTGAGGCCCTGGAACTCGCACAGAGAATCGCTCCCGATGAAACAACATCCGCCTTCGGGCAGCCCAACATCTGACCTGGAACTCTTCACGCGGGACCTATTCCGCTTCATTCTAACCTTACCAGACGAAGCAATACTGGAATTGGACAGGGTGCACAGAACCAGGTCGAAACAAGGCTCTACTACCCCTCCGGACGTACTAGTGAGAGTGCACTTCTACAAAGTCAAGGAGGAAATAATGCGAGAAGCAAGAAGCTCAGCACGCATCCACTTCAGGGACGCCTCCATATTCCTATACCAAGATCTGGCGGCAACCACACTTGTGAAGCAGAAAGTTCTTAAGCTAATCACTGAATGGCTTCGGGAAAGGAAAGTCACATACCATTGGGGTTCCCTACTGCCTTGAACTTCTCCTGGGAGGGCAAGCCCTGGCTTATCCGCTCTCTGAGAGATTCCTAAACCCGGAAGAGGATGAGGACAAAGCTGAAAAGGAAACGGCCTTCGCGGGAGGTTCCAAGAGAGACTCAATGAAATCCTGGACCCGAGTAGATTGACGATGCAGAATCAAAAGGCCTCCACCAAAAAATAAGCGAAACAACGACGTCTTAAAGGGGCGCTGCCTTTGGTCACTCGGCCCCCTAGATCCTAAAACAGCCATACTAGTCCCCCATCAAACCCAGCGCTTTTCACCCACACACCGGATAACCAACGAAAAAAGGAAGCCTCAGAGGGTGGGGGGGGGCCCCCATCAGCAAGCCTCCTCACAAACCAGAGGAGTGCAGAGGAAATGCCTGCGCCAAACACTAGGCGGATCAGGAACTTAACGCAGAACGCAAACATGGAGCTTTAGCCACCTTCGCAGGAGGCTCTGTTGCCTCTAGGAAGATCGGTTGCGAGGGCCCGGCCGGTTACTCCGTTGGTCGAGGGCTGGCCCCGACAACCTGTTTCAAATGGGGGGGGGGAGTGGGAAGTTGGGGCATGGGGAGTTATATGGGGAGGTCGGAGAGGAGAGACAACATTGAACAGCGGCTCATCATGGGGGACTCAAATGCAATCGCCTAAGGCAACCATACATATATGCTCGGGCGGAAGCAAAGAACCTTTGGCCCAATGAAGCAGAATCCTAGGGAGCACTTCAGATGACGAACCCAAACAAATAGCTCAGTATGATAACTTGGAATGTGCAAGGGCTGAAATTTCTGCGGAAACGTAAATCAGTAGAGCGCAGACTGTCCCAGCTCTCTATGGACATTGTCTGCCTACAAGAAACTCACCTCCTGTAGATAGATGAGAAACAAATTAATTCCAAACACTACTCCAGGCGATTTTTTTCGCTACGGCAAGCAAAAAGAAAAGGGGAGTTGCCCTACTAATTAGCTGTGAGGTCCCCCTCACACGAATCACAGTCAAGCGTGACCCAGCGGGAAGGTACCTCCCTAGTCAAGGGCCTCCTGGTCGAGCAACCCATAACCATAGTGTCAATATACTGCCCAAATAACGCACAGGACTGCTTCCTCCGGAACATCCACCCAACTATAACCGCATTTGCAGAGGGCCGCCTTCTGATTGGGGGCGACTTCAATTTAACCCCAGACCCACACAATGAAAAAAACGCTAACCACCACCAGAGAAGACTTTGCCCGGTCTATAGGGTTTGCAGAGTTCCTAAGGGGCACAGGAACAGTAGACACCTGGAGGCTCGCCAACGAGGGAGTAGACGATTACACATTCTCGAGATTGGACCTACTGCTAGCATCTAGCATTCTCTTCCCATGCTTCGAGGAAGTGCAGATTGGTCGCAGAATACTATCCGATCATGCGGTTCTCTCACTTAATGCACAAAAGTGTTCAACTTGCTAGACTGGGGATACGTAAAGGAAACCTTACCCCGCTTCAGGTTTGGCCCAAAGAACATAAAATGGATCTTAGCCAACTATCAACATCCCAACACGTCCCTCGGAATAAAGGGCATTTGATCTCCCAAAATCATCATCAGGGACGCGGTAGGGTTGCCCCCTGTCGCCGCAGATTTTGGCACTCTCCATGGAGCCTTTTGCCAGCAGAATCCGAAACAACCCACACTAATACACTGGGTGGAAGTGAAAGGCACTGCCTATAAAGCAGCCATGTATGCAGATGACGTCCTCCTTACCATGACCCAGACTGACGAATCCATGAAAGCTCTATGGCTAGAGATCGAAACATTTGACGACGCATCAGGGTTCAAAGTTAATTGCACAAAATCAACAGCACTAGGCTTTAATATCCCATGGAAGATTAGGGAGACATTTGCGACCAAACACCCTATCCCATGGCCTAAATCCCACTTTAGCTACCTAGGAGTCCAGCTTCCAAATAAAATTGAGAATACATTCTGCATACATTTTCCCCCACTATTTAAATAATTGTGCAGCCACCTGGAACGCTGGCATGCACAGGAAGTATCCTGGCTGGGGAGAATCGCGGCCTTGAAGATGTACCTGGTTCCAAGACTACTCTATCACTACCTGGCTCTTCCCATAGCCATCCACAAAAAGGACCTGCAGAAGCTGCAAACTAAAATCTTGAAATATGTCTGGGGGGTAAAAAACCATGAATAGCTAAACGTATAATTCTCCGGAGAACAGGCATGGGTGGCATGGGAGTTCCAGACATCGCGCGATGCTACCTTGCAGCACAGCTCTCGCAGGCTTTCGTATGGAAATGTCATGGATTAATGGTCGTATTAAGACAAGTTGGCTTACACCAGGCGAATTTAAGCAAAGAGACTCATGGCCAAAGGCCCCAGAACACAAAAAACACCATCTAGTGATGGGGCAATGGGTCACTTGACTCACCTATGTCCCTTTGGGACCCATAAACACAGGGGCCCTGGCTGGACTCAGTCCTGGTGCCTTTGGTGCCAGGCTCATATAGAGATGTGAGCAGGAACACTTTTTTTCAGTGCATGAGTGCTTTTACTTTATTTCAGTGGAGGAGTGCTTTTATTTTACAAGAACTTTCCAGGAGCTGAAAGCCTTTATTCCAGAGAACATCCTCCTGTGCTGACTCATCGGGTGTGGCTCCCTAGGCCTGGTCTTCATGTGCTGACTCATCGGGTGTGGCAGGCAGGCTGAACCTGGTGGGCCTGGCTTCAGAAGCTCTGCTATATAAGCTGCTCCATGCTTAAGGCTGGTGCTTCGCGTTACTGTGCACTCGCGTGCAACGTGACGCTCACTGCCGCTTGGACCAGTTTACTTACCTTTGAAACCAGGCGTTCTCCTGCATACTCGCCTCCAGGAAACCAGTGCTTCATCGCTTCATCTGCAGACTCATCTCCTCACATCCAGTGATCTTGATCCCTATACCGCAGCACTGCACTCCGCATCCACGAACTCGGACCCTGTGAAGAAGAAGAAAGACCAGGTTAGAATGTCCATCCTAGGGCCATGCCGCATTTGAACCCACCGTGTCCCCTAGTTAAAAACGCATCAGCTACTGTACCGCTGCAGCTGCGTTCCTCATTCCCTCCGGCTGCCACCTCGAGCTCCGCAACTTCTGCCGGGCCGGCAACATCACCTGCAAGGGAAGAAAGCAAAAGAGCAAACATCAAAAGTGGAACTGACAGCAATACAAGACAACAAACTTTGCAATACAACAAAAACAGACGAAGAAAGACAAAGGCAAACAGAAACACTTATCTGAAGTAGAGTGGCTTAGTCGCAGCAGGACTGGACCACCATGTGCATGGGACCAGTGAAGGAACTCGGTCCAGATCATACAAGCCCCCTGCCAGAAGCAGCAGGACGGAGTGCTCGCCAAAACTAATCAACAGGTGAGCTTTTAGGGTCAGCGCATCCCACGGGTACCACGGTTTGGGAGAAGGGTTCTGGAAGGGGATCAGCCGCACAAGCTGGCATACTCACGTCCCCTATTCTCCACGCAGGAGCAGTCCCGAGCAGTATCACCTATTACCACCAGTCACCACATAAGCACAGGCGGCGAAGTCAGACCCGAGCAACCTTACCCCCAGGAGGGCTGCAACCGTGCCCCAACGCCTCAGCAAAGATCAGGTGAGCATAACAGAGACTACCAGTTTTTGAAGAGCACTAAGCACACGCTCACTTATAAAACAGGAACTGCTTTCAAAGAAAAGGCATCGGCACATGCTCTACATAACCTAGGCTCCATTGAACACAAACGAAAGCATAGTCAGCAAAGAACAAATGCATAATCTGTTTCTTGGCTCTAAGCAAATGCGATGAACACGATATGATCATCTCCTCTTTCTAACCACATAATAGCAGCTTCTTGTCTTCAACAGCTAGGTTTCGCACCTGGCGGATCAGATAAGAGGCCAAAGGCAGGGAACACCATACCAAAGTAGAAGTACACGGTTGCACATAAGCCAACCACAAGTGGCGGCTTCCTGTTTTTAGATTAGTTCATAGCGGAGTCAAGAGATGTTTCTGCGCTGATAAGCAAGCAGCCATGGACAGGAAGCATGATATGCGGTTAAAGTGTCCAAAAGCAATTGTCGCGCTTAACCTCTTTAGAAATGCAGTGGCATTTCAAAGTAGGCTAGGCGAGAACACCACACTTTGCTTGTTCGCAAAGGGGAAGCCCATTCATTCTAATGGAAATAATCAAGGGTCAATAGCAGCAAATGTCGTTTAATTGTATACATAGATGAACCATGTAAGCAACATGAACCAAAGCACAAAAGAAGGTTCAGACTTGAGACTTTCTTTCCAGGCCAAGGAAATGACGCACATAGTTTATGCAGATTAAGTCACGCTTTTAATATAAAAAGTACAACAGACTAACACACAGGGTACAGCAGCAGACAGTAGAGCACGAGATCGTGGGGGGTTGGGAGGAGCCTGCCATCGCAGGTGCTGGAGCAGCAGGCCCCATTGATAGGCACTATGAGACTATGAGAAAGTGCTGATAACCCTAATAATTATCTTCATGCACAGAAAATATTTTTGTCTTTTAAGCCTGTGTCTTCTGCTATGTATATGTTTCATATGCTGTGAGTGGACCATAAGGAAATTACTGTAAGAACATACTTGAAGGATAAGTGTACAAATATAGTATTTTTTAATTTTTAGTTCTTGACTGTTACTGAACAAAACCATGTGGCATAGATATGTCAGTAAAGGAAAAAAGGGGGAGACAGACATGTGATGCCATCAATGACATTTGTGATGTCATCTTTGATATCCTGGGTGTTAGTCTTAGCAGTGCACAGTGGTGGCGCGAGTTATGGTTGCTTAGCTTACCATAACTGGCGAATTTCAAGGGTTTTTCGGTTTTACTTGGAACCATAACGTCCCTTTAACAAAGTTTTTTTTTACTGAATTTCATAGGTTATTAGTAGCACAACTTAACAATAATATATTTGACTTTATGTACAAGTAACACAGAACATACTGAACCCCCTCTACTGAATTTGATGTCCGCAAACTCTTCTAATGTCTGCGGACAACAGCCCCACTACCCAAAAAGTCTGGGGGGTATGTTTAATTGTTATATCATAACATATGAACATTTTACAAATTCACAAACCGGCACACATACACATTATATGTAGTAATAAATAAGAAGTATAACCCCTATATATAACCATTAACCATTCATTTAAATACAATATGTTCTAAAATGGAATTTACCAAAAGAAGAAAGATAGTCTTCCAACATGATTACCTCACAGAAAGTCCACAACTAAGAGCAACAGCAGATCTACAGACCAGTAAGAACACAGAAGCTAGTAAGTGTACTGCATTTTACTCATATATTTATAAACATTCTGTATTAGATACAAAAAAAAGTGATGTTTTTTTTCTCACAGAAATGTCTAGTACTCTGGAGTGGCTAGAGGAGCATTTCCCACATGAGGAAATGTCTGAAGATAGTGAACCTAATGGTAGACACTTTAGTATATAAACCAATTAATAAATATTATTTTATATACATTTCACATATGCATTTGTATTTGTACAGACCATACAAAAATTGAAAATACTAAAGAAAAAGAAGTATTGCATAAGACTCTTCAGAACATAGAAGAAAAAATGGACCTACTCATGGCAAATTTCAACAATTTTAAAAAACTTTGTGGAGGATCACTTTAAACAAACTACATACCATTGTCCCACATGTACCTGTCCCCCCTTACCATATCCCAGTCAATTACCCCCAAACCCTCTCCATGAACCAAAACGTTTTGATGAGACTTCCATCCCTTCTTCACCTCATATAAATCCTATTGAGACCCCCAATTCTCCTGTTTTTGTTTCAGTTTCTGCCTCACCTTCTCTGTCATAAATGTAACATCCTTTTAAAATAAAGTAAAATTATTATATTGTGTCCTAATTCATTTCTTCTCTTTTTTAAAAAGCAGTACAGGTGTCCACGGACAGCGCGGGTGTCCGGAATGTCCGTAAAGAAACAAAAATGGGAGCGTCTTCAGGACACTATATCTGTCCGTAATGTTCGCATGCAAGTTGAAACTGTTCTACAAAATGGAGGTGTCCTGAGGACGCTAGACCTGTCCGTATTGATCGCAGGCGAGTTGAAACTGTTCTAAGAACACAGGCAATATCCTAAAATGTTCGTAAATGAACTAAATGGTGGTGTCCTAAGGACAGTATACTTGTCCGTATTGTTCGGAGGCAAGCTGAAACTGTCCTTAGAACACACACAGTGTCCTAAAATATTCGTAAATAAACTAAATCGGGGTGTCCTCAGGAAGCTAGACCTGTTCATTCTGTTCGTAAGCATGTTCAAACTGTTCTAAGAACACATCAAAATGGGGTGTCCTGAGGATTCAATGCCTGTCCGTATTGTTCGTAAGCAAGTTGAAACTGTTCTAAGAACAAACGCCTGTCCGTAACTGTTCGTTTCACTTGTGATGCACTTTTAATTAGTTTTAGGACCTGAAAAGTGTCCGTAGAACAGCAACGCGCATGCGCAAAACGGTTTCAGTGCATTTGATGTCCTGCGGACACCGGCTCCCTTCGCGGACATGTTCGCGAAGCCATCATGTGACTGCGCCCACGCTGAGCGTGTGTTCTGAATGCGGACACTGTTAGTGTCCCCGAACAAGTTAAAACGACCTTTTCAAGCAATCCACAATATTTCTCAATAATAAATCACCATATCACAAGTCCCAGACAGTAATCCTGAGTTTATACACACGTTTTGGGACTTTTTTAACCTTTTTTTGGTGTTGGATCTGTCCGCGGGCAGTGCAGCTGTCCGCGAACCGTGCACAAGCATCCCTATAAAAGGCCGCACCCTAGAGCTCATTCTCATTGTGTTTCTGGCTATCTTTCAGAACACAGTGCGTTTTGCTGCCAACTTTGCAGATTTTCATCGAAAACCTGATGGCATCCATGGCTCCACTACTGCCACCTGGTGCTACATCTGCTTCAGCACCACACCCACCACCACCACCTCCCCAAGGGACCTGAAGAGGGGAACAGGAGTGAGGATGCAGAGGAGGATGAAGAGGATGACGAGAATGAGGTAGTAGGAGACCCTACTACCAGCACTCGGCGTGAGTCTTGGGTGTGGTGGTTATTTACCGTTCATGGTAATGTTCCTAAGGCGCGTGCGAACCAAGTCACCTGCAACGAGTGCAAAATGGTACTCGGTCACGGGAGGTTTCGTTCATACAGCTTTGGGACAACTACCATGAACCGACACCTAAGGTCATTCCACACTGGGGACATTCTCTAGGTTGTACCTTGCGAGGAGAGTAGTAGGTTGACTTCCTCTACTACATCCTCTGTTTCCGATCCTGTCACTACAAGGAACACTCCTGTGGGACAGCGTATTCCTCAAGCTGCCTCACAGGCCATACGCAATGCTGATGACCCTTACCTTTCGAGGGTCACGTTGTGTGTATGTACTGCGACGCAGTACTCTGCAGGGGGGAGAGACTTCGAAGTGCTTTTGAGAGACTGGTCTCAGAGCACGAGAAGATCTGCTCACTACCCAAGTAAAACCCTCTCTACACCCACCCTTTCTTATCCCTGTGGTTGGTGTCCCCCCTTCCCCCCTTTCCCTCCTTTTCCCTCCTCTCCTAGTGTGTGGTGTGTTAAAAAAAAAAAAAATAAAAAAAAATAATAAAATAAAATTAAAAAAAAGAAATATAAAACAAAAATCCCAAAAAAAGGCTCTTTTCAGAGCCGCCTTTCACAGTTTAAAAATAGAAGTGAAAATAAATGAAGCAGGGCCCTGTGTAGTCCGCGGACAGTCCGCGAACATCTAAAATTTTGGGGTGCTGCCCTATCATAACCATTGCACTTTTGTCTGGGAGGAAGTGGTGGCTCTAAAAAAGAAACTTTTGCTGGTGTTTGTTTGTGTTTGAAAAATTTTAAATGCTCAACACCTACTGCAAAATGGATGCTGTAATTCCAAAAAAGGTTGCAATGCATTTTGTACATTACTCAGAAAAATCAGATTGCCAGCATAAGTAAGATGAACTCCATCTCTGCGAAAAATGAATGTACTACGAAACATAATATTTTCATAGTGAAAAGAGGGCATGCCAAAATCTCTTAGAAAGGCACAAACAGCCTTATTGATATTGCGCCTTGCTTTCTCCATTTGTGGACCGAATGAAGAAGAATGAAGCCACATTTGTCTCTGCGCAATCCGTGAAAACATTACTTGAGAATTTGGAAACATTTCCATGACCTTCCCAAGTCCTTCTTTCATTGCAAATTGCAAAGAAATTCCAGTCACATGTCCTAAACTGTTCCCTCCACAATGAATTACACTTATGTCTGGATATTGCTCTGTCTCCAAAGTAGCACAGAGAGGAAGCGGGTCCAACCACTTCATTCCACGTACTACATGCCAGTGCACTTCCACATGTGGGAATCCAAGATTTACAGCTACTCCACAGCTTTCTGCATGCACCTTCAACCAATGTATCCACGAATCTCCCAAAATCCACACAATCTGTTTTCTGAAACACACAGCCATAGCTATCTGTTCTTCTCTCAGCAAAAACAGTATCTGAGAAACTGTCTCCTGGCAAAACAAACCCACTAAACTTTACTGACCAATCTCTTGCTCTGCTCATTCTCATTTGCATGCCTCCCCACCCCAAAATCCCCGGATGTAACACGTGATGTCCGCGGACTGCCGCCATGTCCGCGGACATATCGTAACATGGACATTCCTTCTACCATTTTCATTTCACTTTCTGTGCCATTTCCTCATTGGATATAGCTAAAAAGTCACAGGACCATCCACCAATCGCGTCCAAGACCTCTACATCTAACTGCATCATCATAGATCAGCACTTCAAATGTACTGTTAATCTCTGAGTACAAGTGTCATATTTTTGGAAAGCGCCTTCTACAAGAAATACTGTACAAGTCTCCAAGATTTCTACTTGCAGCTGCATGCATATCCATATGCATGAACACAAACTACAGGTATGCATATGCATTTTTTCCATCTCCTAAAATCAACTGTCACTTCCAAACCTACCTGCTATTTAATTTCTTTTTACACACATTTTCAAAGCATATTGAACTAACACATTTAAAGTACAATATAAAGAGTTAACATACTCAAACAAAATTGCATGCACACAGTATGTTCAAATATCAAACAACAATACTTGTACAAAAACATAAATTAATTTAATTATATGTATATAGTGCACAATCAGCCCATGGCATTGTGGCACTGTTACTTACAAGAGCTTAGTTACTGGAATAGTGGCATTCAGTGGTACATTATGAATTCCACAAGGCATAAAACTTATATTTTGGTTGGTACAGTTGGTTATTACAATACAGTTTATGCTTTAGGAAAATATGATATGTATTCAACTGGTGCGACACATCTTATGTGAATAAGAGAGTTTTCATGGTTTTGAGGAAGGCGCTGAGGGTCAATGACAATTAAAAAACAATTAATGTCTAAATTAAAAATAGTGCTATATACAAACAAAATTACATTCTTTTTCCTTTACAATTGCAGTGAAGACCATTCTCCTGAAAAGAAGCAGCCAAATTTGAAGTACAAAGAACAACTAATAAGAAACTTGTTCATTCCAGAAAATAAGTAAGTTGAATACCACCATAATGTTTGTACTATTACTCAAACACACTGTAAGGTTAATTTGTGCTATTTCTGTGCCTAAAAATAGACATTGTGCACCATTCTGTCCACAAATCCCCATTTCCTAAACAGAGATTTACAGGCAGAATGGCATACAAATTCCTATTTTTCGACACACAAATAACCCAACTCAGCCCCTAGAATTTTCATATTATAGAACAAACAACTGTTTTAATTGTATACCATTAGATTTACTATTTGTACTTCTCCACACCACTAGCTTACTTTCTACTGTCATCTGAACCCCAGTTTAGTAGCACATAAATTCAAGAATACCCATCCCACCTAGTTGTAGTTGCCCAATGCACAATCACACACCATTACATACATCTTTATCATCTTACTCAGACACTCATGCACACATACATTGCAGAACACCCCAACGCATACCTTTATTTTTTTCAACAGACCCTAAAGAATGCCTACCAAAAATCAAGTCTGTAGAAAGCAATGCAGAAGCAGAGCAAATGAAAATAGAAGTGTCCAAAATAAGCATCCATCTCTAGCAAAATTTGTAAAAAAGTTCAAACAAGACAGCTAATACAGTCATTTAGCGAAACAAAACAAGCTTCAAGTACAGAAACTTTGCCTGCTCTATCAAAATGTAAAACAAACCAGAAAACAATTAACAAAAATTCAGCTACCACTACAGATAAAACTGCTCCTATAAATCTTGATATAGTGCAAAGTAAGCATACCAAAAACAGGAGAGAAATCGGGCACAACCCTTAAAACCTATCGTAGGAAATTAATCTTAGAAGCGTTGATAGACCGTGCAATCCTTCTCCAAAGAAAGTTATTTATTTTAGTGTTAAACAAAATGAAACCACTAACAAAACTAATGACTAAATTACAAAAGAGACTTCTCAATAAACAAAATGTCAACAGAAATAACTTCTTAAGTATCTGTGGAGGTGAGTGGAGTCACACTACAGGCACAGAACCATATTTTAACGAAGAAGCATACAAACAAAAGCAAACAAATACAATTGCCATACATAGCAGTGGACGAGGTTATGAAAAAGTTAATAATACCATAATGGAACAAGAAATACTGCTTACAAAAATATCCCCAGAAAACTTAGAATTACCTCTCCATTCAACTGAATCAGAACGTCTAGAAGTATACAAATGACCACACACTTCAATGTGTAACATTCCCAAAAAATCTTTCAAGTCTTTACGCCAATTCGTCAATCAATATGTGAAAGGCAAAGACAAAATCAAAATAAAACTACTGCAAAATATGGATACCTGTCCAGTGTGCAAGTACACAGGACTACAAGGACATTCATTGGCCTCCATTTCAGGACCTACTTGCAAAACCACCTTCCGTTATATCAAAATGATATCAACACATCATTCAACTATAAGAAATCTAGTCTATAAACTGTATTATGCTAATAGTCCTGCTTTAGCACTAGCCAATTTAAATAACCTTCTTCTACATGGTACAGCAAAAGACCTACTTGAAGAAATCAACTATATCCAGAAAAAATATTTTGGAAGTGAAAGCCACTTAAAGAACGCAATAGCTTTACAACAAATTAGCAACAATTCTATGCATGGCAACCTTCTACTACACACATACAAAAAAGAAATACTGACATTTAAAAGTACATCTGCTGAAGTACGAAACCATGTGTGTGTATGTTGCCGTAGAACTTTTTTTATAAAAGTAACACAAAAACTGTAGACCTAACATACAAAATAGAAGACAATGAAGATTCTAAATGGTTTGAATTAGCTCTCTACCTTATAGCAGAAAACAAATACGAAATAACTGACCCCTTAATACTTTGCAGTTACTGCACTACAAAACTTGACAACAACCAAACTCCTTCACGTGCAATCACAAATAATTTGGAATTATTTCCACTACCAAAACCCCTACAACAACTCAATTTATATGAGCGTCATAATTCAAACAGTGCACCCCTTTCAAGCAATAATACGCTTTCAACCAAAAACAGCAAAATTAACTCCATCTGAATAAGTGAAAGGTATTCGTGGAAAAGTAGTGTATTTACCATTAGATCTAAAACAAAATGTGCACATTTTAGGAGTGCAACGTCCCATGGAGCAATCTTTAATTCTTAGTAAATGGTGTACCTACAAAAGACAAAACAATTTGGTAACAACTGGTAGATTTACATAAAGTTAGACAAGCCTTGCAATATCTAAAAGACAATAATGAATACTACAAAGAAATTAATATTGAAGAAAACTTGAAGGATACCACTGAAATAATTCAAGAGACACAAGAAGCTGGTCAATTTGAGCTCCTAGATCCTGCTACAATATCCAATACTTTAGACCATCATACAATTCATCCATTGCACTATAATGACACCGTAAAAGATGCACTAGAAATGTACCAAATGCGTCAAACAAAAGGATCACCAATCAGCATATGGGAAAAAAGTATAGAAGCTCGTGCTTTTCCTCTACTTTTTCCTACTGGCAAAGGAGGAAGGTACAATGATAGACCTGTTCAAATAACAGCATCAGAATACCGTTCGTTACGGATGTATTCTGAAGATCCCAGATTTAGACAAAATGTGGAATACATATTCCACCTACTCTTTGAAAGTGAACTAGAAACTCTGTTACGGAGTTGCACACACATTAAAATCAGGATCCCACTTTCAAAATATGTCAGCTACACAATTAATACAAAAAGTGCAACAAAAAGATGAGGTTTTACAATCAAATATTACAAATCTATTAGCAAACATGCGTGGTACAAAAGAGTACTGGTTTCCGACGTCATGGAGATGTACATTGTATGATAAGAAACCTTGGCCCACCCACTTGGTTTGTTACATTAAGTTGTGCAGAATATGCATGGGAAGATTTACATGATTTCCTACGCATATCAAATAAAAACAAAACAAACATAGATGTACTAACACCTGGAGAACTTTGTTCTCTAGATACTGTTAATGTTTCAAGATATTTTCACCATCGCTTCATTGCTATGCTACACTTTATTTGTAATAAAGCTGTGCCTCCCCTCAGAGAAGTGCAACACTTTTGGAGAAAAGAAAACCAAGCCAGAGGAGCACCACATATCCACATGCTTTTATGGATTAAAGCTGCTCCTAAATCTGGTCAAGACAATGACGCCATTGTGTTACAGTTTATTGAAAAATATGTCACTTGTGAAATTCCGTCAGAAGCAACATATAGTGATCTTCATGCACAAATTTTACAATTTCAAAGACACAAATGTGGCAAATATTGTCAATGCAAATACAAAAACAAAGGGAAATACTACACCAAATGCCGCTTTGGTTTCCCTAGACCGGTTACAGAAACGGGTCAAGTGAACAACTTCATGTCTTCAGTTAGACATGGGGCCTCATTACAACCTGCCAGTCCGGGACCGTGCAAAATCCGTAACGGCGGTAAAAACGTTTCCGTGTCCGCAAGGTTGCGGAAAAACCATCCGATTACACGCTGTCGGTCGCTCGCACCACACGGACTCGGAAACGTTGTTACCGCCGTCACGGAAAACCCCACGGAAATGGAAATAACGCAGCCACAAGTGGCGCAAAACCCGTTTCCGCCTCCGCTGCCACGGACACAGAGCCGGAAATACCATGATCGCCAAAACAGGAAACAAGAGGGGCGACCATCATATAAAAGCACAATCCATTGCCATCCAGAGCCAGCACAAGCACAATCCTAACTCTGAGAAGCCAAAAGGGACCACCAGCATGTCTGCCAGGATTCCTGCTCAGAGGCAGCGCAAACAGCGCTTCAGCGAGGCGGAGCTAACCGTCTTGGTGGAGCACATTGTGGACAATGCTGAGATGCTGTTCAGCGCCGACCAACGGCGTGCCGCACAGCAGCGGAGGAAGGAGGTCTGGGCCGAAGCTGCACGCAAGTGCACCGCTGTGGGCGTGGCAGTGAGGAGCGTGAAGGACTGCCACAAGCGGTGGGACGACCTGAGGCTGAGGGTACGCAACCTCATTTCCACGCACCGCCAATGCAGCAGTGGAACAGGCGGAGGACCCCCTTCCCCACAGAGGCTGCAAGCATGGGAGGAGCGTTGCAGCAGCGTCCTCCACCTAGAGGGAATCCATGGGATCGGGCAGGCTGAGGCAGGAGTGAGCCCACCTGCAGATGCCGGTAAGTGCCCAAACATGAATGCCACATGTAAATATGCAGTTGTGAGTACTGGGCCAAAGGACCCATTAACAACCCCCCCCCAGGCAGTGCATGTGTGGGCCAAAGGACCCATTAACAACCCCCCCCCCGGCAGTGCATGTGTGGCCCAAAGGACCCATTAACAACCCCCCCCCCCAGGCAGTGCATGTGTGGCCCAAAGGACCCATTAACAACCCCCCCCGGCAGTGCATGTGTGGCCCAAAGGACCCATCACGATCCGTATGGCAACCAATATCACTGAATGCATACACCAGCAATCAGATGCATGTGACTAACACTATTCAATGTACAATCTTAATGACGCATGTGATGCACCCATCTGCCACCACAACAACTCTAATTGCATGCCCTTTGTGTCCCCACAGCCGTTTCAAGTGACAGTGATACTGCACAACAGGCCAGCCAATCTGCACCGGCAAGTACACTAGCCACCGCCACCACACAGGAGGATGCTGCCGGCAGTTCTGCACCTCTGGCCACATTACCAGCCACTACAGATGTGCGGCCCACCACCACCACCACCGACATCCCCACCGTCTCCACACTGGCGGACTCTAGACAGGTGCCACGGGAACCTATCATGGCCACCCAACACAACACTGAAGGCAGCAGCACTGCAGAGGGGACGGCCTGCAGTGATAACAGTGCCCTGCAAGAGCACTCGGAAACGGGGCCACAGGGTGAGATGCCCACATTGGAAGACCTGGGCTCCTTCCATGAGCTGGGGTTCAGCCCCACTTCACTGTGGAGTCCCATGAGGTCGCCCACCCCATCCATGGCCGAACTGAATGCCCGCATGCAGCGGATGGAGGACCAGCAGGCTACCCCCACCCAGCTGGTGGAGAGGCAGCTAGAGGAATCCAGGCTGCAGAGGGAGAGCTACAGCGCCTCAGTGCGTCGCCTGTCGAGGTCCATCGGACGCTTTGCGAGCACTATAGTAACCCTTGCACGCCATGTGCGGGAGGGCAACGACCACACCTCCAGGCTTGTAGAGGCCATGTTGGTTGGCCAACAGGCAAATCTGGCACGGATGCCCTCAATCCCAGATTCTGGCCAATCAAACACAACCACCTCATCCAGCTCCACTACTGCCAGTCCAAGGAGGCGCTCAAGTAGGCTAACGGGACCCTCGGGCAAGGTTGCACAGGCACAGAAGCGCACACGGAAGTGATGGCATGTGTGTGGGGCAGTGCAGGACACATGTGGACTACAAGGGTGTGAGAGGGGTGGGCACGTTTGGGTGGTGGGGTAGGTAGTTTTGGGGATTGAACAATGGTCTCTGGGTGGGGATGGGCACGTTTGGGTGGTGGGGTAGGTAGTTTTGGGGTTTGAACAATGGGCTCTGGGTGGGGGTGGGCACGTTTCGGTGGTGGGTGGTCCCGGGTGTACAGCTTCCCTAACCAATGCACCTCCTTCCCTGTTGTTATTACATCAATACATCACCATTTCAAATCAAGACATACATGTGTGGACATTGATCATTTATTTTGCAGTGCAACTATTAATTCATTGTCGTCACCATGTTTGTGCATTTCTGTGAATGTGCTGTGACTCAAAAGTAAATGCGAATCAGGGCATCCCGTGCTCTCTGGCCATCATGTGGACCCCCAGGGGGAGGCGGTGCCATCCCATCCCCATCCCCATCTCCATCCCCATCCCCATCTCCATCCCCATCCCCATCTTCCTCATCTGCGTCTGGTGGCATTGGGATGTTCCTGGGCAGGCATATATTGTGCAGCATGGCACATACGAGCGTGATTTTACCCGTCTTCACTGGGCTGTACAGCAGTGATCCGCCAGATCTGCTCAGAGAGCGGAAACGGGCCTTCAGCAGTCCAAATGTCCTCTCAATCATTCCACGTGTGCGGATATGTGCCCTATTGTATGCCTCTTCATGCCTGTTCCTTGGTCTCCGTACTGGTGTCATCATCCATGGCGTGAGTACATATCCCGCATCACCTACATGGGATGTAGATGGGGGAACATGTCAGTGTTTGTGGCATCATGTCCTCATCTGCTGCTGTGCATTCTTGTATCATCATTCATTCATGCATATGTACCATGCAGTGTATGGAGGTATGTTTTGGGCATCACGATGTATGTCGCTGACTGCATATGGGCCTACACATTAACTTGCATGTTTACTGTGCCCTGCGGGTGACATTTGATTGTGTGCATGTCATGATGCAGTGCTGTCCACACATGGCAGAGTGACTCCACTGTACGGAAGTAGTAAATACACGTCGTCTCATTTACACGCCTCTCGTGCTTTTTGAGGCAGTGTTTCAATTGAGGGTGGGTGTCTGCAGTGGCACAGGGTTCATGGGACAGTGCCGGGATTGGCTGTGCCAGCGTGTGCACGGGCATATTGGGGTGCCCTGTCATGTCTTCATTCATGATGTTTGGCATCCGCTGTGTATTTGGTAGATGGAAGGGGGGTGATGCATGTGCGGTCACAGCGGCACACTCACAATGCTCATTGGCCTGGACACACACACACCACTCCGACAGGGTTGTAGCATCGTCAGCTGTACTCACCCAATAGCCATGTGCTTTGTCCGGCATAGCGTTCCATGTACCGTGGCAACGTGGAATTCCGCAGTACCATTGAGTCATGTGATGAGCCTGGGAAACGTGCGCAGCAGTGTGTAATCAGTTGCATGGCATCACAAACCATCTGGCCATTCAAAGAGTGATACTGTTTCCTAATGCGGAACACCGCCTCAATTGCATGTGGTGCCGTCAGCTCGACGTGGGTGCAGTCAACTGCGCCTATGCAATTTGGCATGCCTGCTATGGCATGGAAGGCCAACTTGGTGACAATGACCTCGGGGAGGGTGCGGGGTAGGGCTATGTGTTCCGACACATGGCGCAACAGGGCATCCAGTACCTGTACCAGGAATTTGGAGAAACAGGGTTGTGATATGCCGTGCAGCTCACCTACCGTGTGTTGATAGGTGCCAGTGCCAAGGAAATGCAGTACTGAGACAACCTTCAAGAGGGGGGCGGATGGCGGTGGGGGTGTCAATTAGGCTGCTTATGTTGTCCTCAATCGTGGCAGTGATGTGCAGGATTGTTGCACGGTCCAGCCGGTATAGTGTGTGGATCTGTCCTGGGGTGAGGTTCCAGGGTGAGGCCCTGATGCGTGGTATTGCTGGCTGGCGGCGGGGTCGGGCTGGCTGGGCAATGGGGTTTGTTTGCCATAGCTGCAGGGTTGGCTGGTTGCCGCCTGCGCCTCCTCCGCCTACGCCTCCTCCTCTGCGCCATTACTGCCACCATGTGCAGTGCTGCCTGTTGGTTGTGTAGGCCCAGTCCCAGTGCTACTAGACCTGCTGCCTGCATGGTTCTGTGTTGTGTTGGGCTGGGTGTGGCCCTTTTGTAGGCTCCCAGTGGCCTGGTAGGTCCAGCTGGGCTGATTTGGTGCACCTGTGCCCTGATTCAGTTCAGCAGGCAGTGTATAACGCCATGTTCGCGGTGGCGGCGGTTCCGCCACCGTGATCACGGTATTTGCGCCTTTTTTTGCCGGTATTTCCGTGTCCGCGCTAGTTGTGATGCTCACAGTGTTTCGTGTTGACGGTAACGGAGGGGTTTCCGTGCAGACGGACTTAACGGGAACCCTATTTCCGCGGTGGCGGTTTAGGGTGGTGCTATTACCGGGGCCGCGGGTCATGATTGGGCAGACATGGAAACGGTGCCGGTATGGTTTTACCGGCAGTATTAATTCCGGACCGGAGTACTTGTAATGAGGCCCATGGTGTTAAAGGTAAATCACCTAAAAATACATATTACATAAAGAGAACAGAAGAAGAAAAATATATCAATGATTACAATGCAATCATTGCCCACTTATAGAATGCAAACATAGATGTGCAGTACATTGCAGACAATTCCACTGCAGTTGCACAATATGTTACAGCATACTTAACCAAAGCAGAACAAACAGAGCTCCAAGACCTCTGGAATGACCTGTCATCAGACAAAACACTGTCTCAGAAATTATACAGCTTGTGCATGAAAATGCTCTCCAATGGAGAATGTGGCTCCTTTTTGAAGCAGCAGATCCTTTAACTGGTACTGCTTTGTATGGAACATCTGAAAATATAGTATGGCTAAGTCTTGGTCCTGCTAAATCTAGAAAAAGAGTTCTAAAATCATACGAAGATATAGAAACAATAGCCAAACATGATCCCAACAGCCAAGACATTTTGAAAAACAATTTACTGGACACATACTACCCAAACAGAAGTACCCTTTGGAAACCATGTGTCTATACCACATAGCCCAAAGCTTCACATACAAAAATAATATAAAACCAGATTAAAAAAAAAGGTAAATACAGAGTGACAAATTGTGAAGGCAGCTTAGTAAAACTCACCAAACCAAATTTAATTAATCATATCAAATTGTTATTAAGGACTCCTCAACATAAAGAACTATATGACATGTTCCTGCTACAACTCTTTAAACCATGGAGAAAAGAAGAAATACTAGATAACTATGAAAGCACTATAACTGATGTAAACTTTACACAGTACAAAACAATGTTGCAAAATGAACAGCAACACGAAGAACTCCAGGCCCAACTAGATAAGGACACTCCTGACAGTAGTCAACCTTCTTTATCAGGAAGCCAAGAACCACTGGGAGAGCCACTAATAACAAATGAGGCAGACTTAGCTATGACAGAAGTAGAAAACACCATGTGTCAGTATGAAGATAAAGAAGACTTAACTATACTACAATCAAAACTAAACCATGACCAACGTAGCATTTTTGAAGAAGTAAGAAAAGAAATTGCACATGGTGTACAACATGAAAACAAAGAATGCACCTGCCACAATTACATACCTATACTACTCTACGTCAGTGGTGAAGCTGGTTCTGGCAAAACATTCTTAATCAAAATCATCAGTAAATTCCTTCAACAATTGACAAACAACAAACTGTCAGCTGTTGTCACTGCCCCCACAGGTTTAGCTGCCTACAACATATGCGGTGTCACTTTACACCGATTACATCTCCTGCCAGTAGAACACCAAAACAAATTGGACTATTAGAAACTTTCTACAGAAGCTGCAATGGAACTACGCAGAGTATTAAAACAAATGAAAATGCTACTAATAGATGAAGTGAGCATGGTCTCCAACCTAAAGTTGGCTTGCATTCACCTCAGATTACAAGAAGTACTCAAAACAAACTATGAAGAGCTCTTTGCAGGAAAACACATTGTTTTCAGAGATCTTCTTCAATTGACACCAGTGAAAGGTGAGCCTATTATTAAAACCTCAAGACACAAACTCTGCCGTAAAACTATTGGCAGCATTGGAAATGTCAACCTTTGGCAACATTTCCAATACAGAGAATTAACAGAAAACATGCAGCAATCTGCAGATATCACTTATGCCAACATCTTAAAAAGTATTAGAGTTGGTATACTATCTCAAGAAGCACAAGCAATATTGAAAACCTGGCACATTCATGCACTTTATGGCGATAATGCATGTGCTACAGATGTTATGGAACAATTGGCGCACAAAAATGTCAATTGTATGGCCTTAATGCCAACTCTTGTATGCTGTTTCAAATTCAATGAAACCATGTTAAAAAAAAGAAATACAACCAATAATTGAAATTAGCGCCACAGACAAACTAGACATACATGATATGACACTACCCATGTGTGAACAAGCCACAACAAGACTAAATACTTTAGAAAATTCAATCTCCAACACAGCTGGATTGGAAATAATATTAAAATTATCCTTCAATTGCAGAGTAATACTTAAACTTAACCTTGACGTGGATCAAGGACTAGTTAATGGAGCACTGGGTACAGTTGTTGGTTTTCAAACATACCCACGTGACAACAAAATTCAGTTTGTCAATATTCTCTTTGACAAACTTTCAGAAGTGAAAAGGATAGACACCCAACAGCTCGAATCCTTCTCTTCAACGACATGTATGTACGCAGAGAAGAATTTTCTCTAACTCTTGCATATGCAGTCACCATTCATAAATCACAAGGGCTTACCCTAGACAAAGCATTGATGGACATTGTTAACAGTCTTTAAAGAAGGCATGAGCTACGTAGCACTATCACGCTCACGTACACTTGACGGTCTATTTCTAATCAACTTTGATGCAAGTAAAGTAAACACTGATATTCCTTGCATTTTAGAATACAATAGACTTTGTTCACTATACACCCCCATCTAAAATCATATCATGTTCCACAAAAAGTAAAATGTTCTAAAAGAAAACTAAATCAAACAGAAATGCAACAGAATGTCACTGCAAATCCTCCAAAGAGATTTAAAGAAACTAATACTTCATCAAGTACCACAATCAAAAAAAGAACCTATTAGGGAAAGTAAACCAGGTACTTCTTCAAAGAAGGAAGACACACTCCAAAAAAAGCACTCAGATACAGAACTACCTGGTCCATTTAAACTTTCAAATGTAATTGGTGTAAGTTGCTACGCAAATGTAGCAATGAATATTCTATTTCAAATACCACCAATTGTTGACATTTACTTACACAGTACAGACCAATTGTGTTTGCAAATGTTAGTACTTCATAGAAACGCAACAAACAATCCTGACAACGCATAGTGTTTATGGAATAAGACAACAATTGAACTACTGTGCTGGAATGGTGAAATGCACTATTAGCTCACAGGAAGATCCACAAGAATTTCTAATGTACTTACTACAAGTACTGGAAAACAAAAACATACCTATAAATGAAATCTTCCAGATTTCATACATGTGGAAACATACATGCACTCTCTGCAACAATGTGACACAAGAGCAAATCCCCAATGAGAGCTTTGTGTATGTATCAATACCTAATTGTGAATCCGTTCCATTTCAGCAACTTGTACAAAATGCAAACCATGGTACATTATATACTACCTGCAATTCGGATAATTGCTCCACCTTACTAGTACAAACACATAGTAAATACGTAATACTAATGCTTCTACGTTACAATGCAGATGGTACCAAAAACAACTGCAAGCTGGCTGGATTCACACATGGTCAAGTATCACTTGGTAAGAAAACCTTCACAACAATAGGTATAATCTACCACACAGGAGCCACAACCAATGCCGGTCACTATACTGCATATATAAAAAAAATGTGGTTGGTTCGAATGTAATGATAGGACCATTACTCTAAAGCAGAGATTACCAGCAAATCTTACAAACGCTTATTTAATTTTCTTAAAACCAAAATGTATTAACTAAACTGTACTTAAACATTAACAAAACTTCTATTAAAAAACTATAAACTGTTACAATATGCCAACAGCTATCTAACTGCCCCAAGATTGTAGAACAACTAAACAGATAAATGAATACAACTAAATGATATCCAACAGTAAACAGTTAGAATACACCAACTGGTATCTAACTGCCCCAAGATTTTACAATATCCAAACAGATAAATCAATACCACTTCATTATAACAAAAAATAGACTGTTAGAATATGTCAACAGGTATCTAACTACTCCAAAAATCTGCAACAAGCCAATATATAGAGCATTACCCAGAAACAACAAGTGAACACTGAAAGCAAACAAATAGTCCAAATAGTCTGTGGCATAACAAAATGTTTTTTTTTTATCCAACATGGATTTTTTTTTTCTCCCACAGACCCAATGATTTTAGCAGCAAACACAGAAACTGAGCAAATTGCACAGTATACTGGTTTGTCATCTACTAAATATGAGGGTAAAAAAAAAAAACGTTGATTTATTCAATGTTATAAGTCGTTACAAAATACCAATACTAACATGACCTTTTCTTTATCACAGAAATGAACAAGAAATACATGTACTCCAGTTACCAAACCAAACAGTAAGTATATTATAAGTACAACCATCACAGCAAATCAAACCCATAGTGACTTAAAACTTTGGTGCTTATAAACTTGGTCTTGTCCATGCACCCAAGAGTCTATGCCCTGGCCACAACCACCGCAGCATATCACACCCATAGAGTCAAACATTTTAACTATGCCATATGGGCACTTTTAATGTCCGCGGACATGAGGAGTGTTCTTAGAACAATTTCAACTTGCCTACGAACACTACGGACAGACATAGCGTCCTCCGGACACCCCCATTTCGTCCATTGACGAACATTTCAGGACACTGCATGTGTTAGAACAGTTTCAACTTGTCTGCGAACAAAACCGACAGTCATACTGTCCTAAGGACACACCCGTTTCTTTATTGATGAACATCCCAGGACACATGATGTGTTCTTAGAACAGATTCAACTTGCCTGCGAACAAAACGGACAGGCTTACCGTCCTCAGAACATCCCCATTTTGTTTATTTAGAACATTTCAGAACATCTGCGTTGTTCGCGGACAAAGCGAACACAACAGGGGGGTCTACCACCGAAATAAATACAACATTTAATCCATCTCTTACTCCCCCACCTTCCCCAAACAGCTTTACACACCAACACACTCTACTAAATAGTATTTTTCCACCAAGTTTCACCGCGCTGTCTGCAGACGTCCGCAAATCCAAGATGGCGGGGGTTCCCGAAAATCTGACGCGCTTCACGCTCTTCACCGTCCAATCAGCGAACACGTTGCATGTCCACTTTTTTGTGACCTACTTTTTGGTCATTTTTAAAAATAAATACTGGATGGATTTTCACCAAGTTTGCAAAAGCACGCTTTCGGGACCAAGCCGCTGGTTCTGGTCCAAATTTGATGAAAATCCGTCCAGCGGTTTGGCCTGTAGCCGTGAGTAAAGATTTTTCCCCATTCAGTCTATGGGAAAAAAAGTTTTGGGACCCCCCCCCCCCTATAACTTTGCCCCCCCTGGACCAAACCTCACCAAACTTTCAGAGTGACCCATATACTTTTTTTGCAAAGTTTGGTTAGGGTTCGTCCAGGGAGAGCAAAGTTGTAAGCCACCCAGAAAGATCTCTTCCTATGGAAACAGCAACTTAACCATAACTTCACAGCCACTAGCGTGGCTGTAAAATATATGACAATCTGTTATGTTATGCTAGCTGTTACCATAGCAGGTTTAATGATGATTAGAACTGGTAGAAGACAGAAGTGATATTAAATATATTGACTTGCTACCTTCAAGTGTCAGCTTCATATTTTTGATTAATGCTTCATAATGAGGTCTCTTTGAGTCAAAAAGAAATACACAACATTTTCTGGCTGTATTGTTGTCAATTATGTCAAGGGGTGCAAACACTCAGGGAACTGTCAAAGCGCCAGGCCGAGCTTCTGAGGCACCACTCATCATAACTTAAGACTGTTGACACAGCTCTACCTAGGTTCGAGGGGGCGAGCAGGGAATCGCGCCCTAAGGGGCAATTAAGTCAGCAATCGACCACAAACCAATCTTGCTGGAAGAAAATGGAGGACTGGAGCCAGTGCTCGCTAGCCACACTCCCACATATTACCAAAGTATGCAAAAGAATGGGCAGCAGTCCAATTGTTTAAAAATCATGTGGGACATAATCAGGAATGTCTAGCGCACGTAATCACTGTGCTGACCAGGAACAAGAAATGGGCCTGACACCCAAAATAAAGTGGCCCACCCCTCGCCTTACGACCCCTGACCTCTGATGACATCACCAGAAGTGTCATTTGACCCCACCCCAAAGTGACATTCCGGGAAGCGATGAAACAGGACCTTTCACCCCTTGACAAAACAGGAAGTGGCATCAGATAGCATTGTCACTAAGTACACTACGAAAAATGTGGTTATGATTTCACTAATGTGATATACATTTCATACAAGAATGGATCACCATATGTATCATTAATATCTGTGTGTATAGATCCATATTGTCAAATTACTGTGAATGCAAGCAGACGTCCAAGGCCAAATGATATGTTATTGTATAGCACTTACTCTTAAGCTTTTTTTTATTTTTTAATAGAACATGCATACAATATCACCCAGCCTGTGTTGGTACTCGTTTATCGACCCAAGAAGGATGAAAGGCCTTGCTGGGATCCGAACCTGCAGATTACACACACATCAGAATAGTGAATGCTCAACCCACTGAGCTATCATATTGGCTATAGTAAACTGTGAACACTTCTTCTTTTTCATGAACATTTCCCCAGACTATTTGTAACTTGGCCGTAAGGATTGGCAATCGTTTGTTTTAGTATAGACCCTTTTATTTTGACAAGACTCCACTAGGACTGCAGTATTATTATTTGATGGTCGTAGCTTGCTCCCATCTTAGACTTAGGTTTAGATAGGTATTTTTCACACCCTTGATGTGGTCGCTAATATGTCGATCTTACTTTTTTACAGCTGCATTTTACTAATCCGTTTCGTCAAGAAACCAATGGTCTTATCGAAAGGTCAAATAACTCCATGAAGTGTGCCTGATAAAATACATCCTTTCAATGGGAGGTAACTGGGTGGACCATGTGCCGCTAGTAATACGTTAAATAATTTACCACACCACTGTTTGTGCCACACCAGTGTTTGTGCAGCTGTAAGATGCCATTTCAGCTCTCGTTTGGGAGACCAATGTTTATGCCTGAACTACACACACTTCCCTGGTCCTCCCTCCAGACAAGAATCACTGCTGGCAACAACGCTGTTGAGAGAATCCATACAGGTTGAAGCTGCCAAGGCCACTCCTGACGCTACCCTCAATGCGCAAGAATGGGTCCTGGAGAAGATCCAAGAAAATACTCAATTTGCCCTTCCTGCAGACCAGCAGTTCAAGTAATCAGACTGAAAGGTTCCAGAACATGTCCTGCCCACAATACCACCCAGAGGCACCAGACAAGTTTCTGTGGATCACCTGAAACCTGCTCCAAATGGTTACTGCAATGTTTCCATGCAATCATCCTCTTCCAGTTAAGGAGACTGAAGAAGAAGAAGGAAGAGATGGAGATTCGACAGGATGATGACCTTGGTGTCCAAGATGATGCAGAATATGCCACACCTGACTACACCACTACAATTCTGGAAAATACTGAGGCTCTACCCTTTGGACGCAGAAAGCTTCTTTGGTTGCTAAAGCCATGAAAAATAAATTTGACAGACTTTATGAAACTATTTTCATAATGTTGCCAGTGCACTTTCTGTTGTGGTTGAGTCTCACAATATTTTTCATCTTACTGACTTCTGGACATTTTCTAAGAATGGTTTCCACTCCACCTGTAAGCAAAGACGTTGTTCTGAAGCCTTTACATTCTTCTCACACGTTAGAGAAGAGAGCTTCAGGAGTCAGGAACTCCAGCCATTTTACAGATGTTTCCTCTAACCATTGGTCTTGTGTGGATGCCGTCATCATAAACATTTAATGGCCCTGCCAAGCAGCTGCAAGTTCACACTTTCTCTATGATTTATGAATCCAGACTGTTTGCACCCATTAACCCTATGTCCAGAACATACACTGTTAAGAGAACTGTTAAGAACTAGGCTCCAGACATTCGCGCAGAATGCTTTGTTGGATTCTTTTAATGATGCCTCAATGCCTGCGGGTTGTATGTGTGCTTTACAAATGAAATAAATGTTCTGTGAGAGATTAAAATGCCTTCTTGTTTGCCAAGCGTGAGCCCATCCTGTGGCCAAAATATACTTTCTGGGAACACTGTGCAGTGCCATTTCAAACTGATAGGCCTGAATTCCAGGCTCAGTTCCCATGTATTTGACTAACGCCATACCAACTGGCGGGATTAGAGATTTAAAAATAAGTATACATTCCCTTCAGAGCATGATGGTGCACAGCACATGTATGTTGCAGATTCAGTTAAATTTGACAGAGAATAATTTTAAAATATGACTGAACAAATATGGCAGTAAACTGTCCCTCTTTAGTCTACAGGTACATGAGGTCTGCAAATATGACAAATCAAAGGTGTTCACAAGTTGGACTTCATTAGTTAAATTATATGCTGTTTCAGACCACTTACAGTAATGCTAACTTGTGCTGCTTCTATCCTGAGTGGAAGAGCGAAGAAGGTGAGTTCTGGAGTGCGTCATATGGAGAAGAAAAGGAATGTAATGGCACCACGCATATTACCTATGCATGGGGGCAACCTGTATTGTGGGCTGTTTTGCAATAAAAGGAAAGCGGGTACCAGTCTGGGCTCATATTGTGCTTGGAACACCAACAACACTTCCCTTACTCAAGCCATACCCATAGGTAAACTGTGTCAGAGAATGCTTTTGTAATCTCACCTGAATGAGTTGTGTGATGAATCCAATGGTGTCCGCACTATTTTCCTGGGGTGACTTTGTCCCATCTGACCAGGGGACAGCAGCCGCTACCTGTTCCTGACCCTGGGGGCGGCTATATGGCAGAGGATCACATTGGGGGGAGACAACCTCTGGGAGGAAACAGTGGTTTCCACGGATGAGACATGGTTCCCCCTTTTCCCTTGCAAAATGAATCTCCCGTTTGTAATGCCCCATTGGCCTATATTGATTCTTTCCCTGCCCCCTCAAAGGAGAATGCTGAATCTCTCTCATTCGAATCTGCAGACCAACCATCAACCACTGATTTGCCCTCCAAACCTTTTTGTAACATTTCTCCAATGGTTTCATGCTAGTCAACTAACTGAACTCCTCTTCCCAGAAACACCTTAACACTGCGACGAAGAAGAGGAAAATCCCTGAGCACAGGCAACACACCTGTGGCCAGGACATATAAAACAATACTGCCAGAAACCAAAGGAGACAAATGGGGGGAGTGGGCAGCTCCTCTCTGGGCGACCGACTGGCTGAGAGGACGGTGGAGCCATCCAGCTCAAGTGCTGATAAGAGAAAATCTGTGTGAGGAAGACTGCTTGCGGCGGGAATGCCAGAAACCAGTGCAGGGATCCTGTGCAGTCGCCAGTGGAAAGAAGCAGATGTGCACTTACCAGAGACGTGTACAAAGCAGAGGAACCCAGACAGAACCGCGGGAAGCAGAAAGCCGAGCATCATGAGGAAGAAATTGCCTGGCAACTGTTATTGGCAGGCTGCGAGAAGCAAAAGGAACACCACGAAGAGCCGGTGAGTCCATGCTGGGATGAAGGGAACACTGGGGTTTATTAGTGAGCATGCCGCATGTCAGTAAATGAACAAACCAGAACAGAGAAAAGGAGCAAGCCAGTTATTAAAACCATAATGGAGAAGATGAAAGTACACCTGCTAAAGAAGGGAACCTGTGAAGTTTGCCCATATATACGAAGTAGACATCTAAGAATCGGTATATAACGGACAAAGTGAACTAGCTAAACTGCCAAGAGGGTAATTGTGAGCAAATCACTAGCAACAAGCTATACCATGAACTTAAGAAATTTGCCAAAAGGGATAATGGGGTGAATTATCAAAACTGGCAGGAGAGTATACCAGGCAATTTCAAGTGTGTGAATATAAGAGAGCAGAGACACCTTGGCAGGAGAATACACCAGGTATCCTAACAGCTCAAAGGCCATAGAAAAATGTGCATGATTTTTGGTATTGATCACAAGGAAATACAAGAATTGTTACTTTCAAGAAACCATGAAGAAGGGGAAGGGAGACACCCTTTAGATTAAGGAGCAATATCCTTAACCCCTAAAGTGCCAAGGGCGAGGTATCTCGTCCTTGACATTGATTCCTTGTTGCCAAGGACGAGATACCTCGTCCTTTTAGGCACCTTGTTTTGAGCGATCCCTGCAAAGCAGGGATCGCTCAAAACAGTAATCCAACCCCCAGGCTATGTGAGGGGTAGGTCCCTCCTCACTGCCCAGGGCCAGGGTTACCTTCAATTTCACGTCGGCGTATGTAATGTTCTTGAAAGTCAGGCAATTGGGGAATTCAGCACAGCAAACCATTTGTTCATAACTCTTATAAAGGAAAAAACCACAGGCTTATTTGTACATCATTTTATTGGCATTTTTTGAAAAAAAACAAAATGTCCCCCTTATTGGTTATTTTCTCTTACCCCCTACAGCAACCTAGGATTCCTGGGTGGCGTTACGACCACCTACATATGGGAAAAAAAGGGGCCAAATTTGGCTGAGATATCTCATGTAACAAAAAAGTTACAAGGCATTGAATGGTGACCTACGGAAATCACCAAAAAGGGCCTTGGGGAGGGGGGGACACATGACACTTAAAGGGTTAAGAGACCTTTTTGTTTAGGAGTTACCCATTGCTTTTTCCATTGGAGCATTTCTAAAACACTGAAGGCCAAAGACCTCATCCTTTTCACTTTAAACTTCATTTCTGTAGCATGTGAAGGTCAGAATAGTACTTTGGACACTGGACGGTTTTGTTTTGGACATTCTGACACTGACCAATCCTTACTTTTAACTTTAGGTAGGGAAACACCTCTAGTGCAGGGACAGCGAGGCATTTTCCCAACCTTTTTTATTTGTCAATAAAAGTCTTAAGCCAAAACCATGTCCAACTTGAGTTTAATTCCTGACTCCTCACAGGTGATACAATCCCTAGATACTTTTATAAAGGAAAATAATTGGACAGCTATCATACAGACAACTGCTATTCTGAAAAGCTCCAAAAGTGAGTCTGTCAGGAGGTCTGCTATCTTCACTGCCTCTGACCCTAGAATACCTTGTGAGCAGGGGAATGCGTCCATAACAAGCAACACTTATACTTGGTCACAAGCAATAATACAAATCCAGCACACTGAAAGTGAGACAGTGCAGCAGGGATTCCATGCATCAGATTTGAATGAACAAGCGCTAGAGCAGGGCTTCTATGCACACGTCGTTGCAGATGAAGTGGGATTGGTTCAGAATTACCTGTCTATTATTAGAAGTGACCAAGAGGCAGCAGTAAGTCTTTCTGTTGCAACAGACCTTCTGGACACTTTGAGGAGAGCCGTTCCAGATTGGAATGTGATTTCATGGCCAGAACATACACTTGCATCTAACTTGTCCACTGTGGCAATACGCCAACCAGCCCTACCGATAAGAGGTGTATCTGCCCCTTTTACTCCCTGAAAATAGGCAAAACCTCCCAAAAAATAAAAATAGGGAGTAAAAATACCCCCAACAAAAAGAGAAAACAGACAAGTACAACCTTGTCCCCTGCTTTCACCCACACAGCTCCATGGACTTGTTTGGATCAGTAGTTGATGCCGTGTCACAGGACTATTATAACTGCCTGATCAGAAGAAGTATCCTTTTAATGTGCATGAATAGGTGCAAATAAATATTTATTACAAAAACATTGCTGTTTTCCAGTAAAACATGTTTTACTTGCTTGTAAAATACTCCCTTTGGGAACGGATGTCCATATTGACTGTCGAGTTCTACATTTGTGTTGCTCAGTGTACTTAAAAGAAGTCTTGTTTGGCGGGGGCCGTGGAGGTTGCTTGCGACCAAGCAAGATGACGCTTGATCCTTGAGCTCACCTGACGGAGCCCAGCATTTAACTATAAATATGTCCTTATTTGCTGTTAAGCTGCTTTCACTACCACATTATTTTAATATTTGAAGTAGGTACAGCCTCTGGTGTAATTACTTTCTACCTTTTGAATATGCTTCATGGCGCTCTCTCCGTTGCATTTCTGGAGCTGAGCCGGTGGCTGGGCGAACATGGAGGTGAACGTGTGAAGTGGAGATCCTCAAACTAGTTTTGGATTTCCCCTGAGAAACGGGCCAGCTGATATACAAATTGGATTACCGTGGTGAGCTGATCTTTTGATATTGGGCTCCTTTCCCCAGCGACTTGCCTACATTGCTGTGTCACCTGAGGTAATTGCCGGCATGACGCAGTACGTGAGAGCATGGATGCTCATCCCCTTTGAGGCCTACTCTCTGCTGACATCCAGTGTTCTGCACTGGTACTACCAGATGTAAAATAATCATCATCTCATTTCTTTTACTCGTGCATATATGAGTTTCTGTGTGAGCCTACTTCATTAGTGATGGCTGATCAAACCCCAAAATTAATCAGGAGAACGCTCCTCCATTAACAAAGGTATGGACAAAATTCTGATGGAGCCATCTACTATCCAATCATCTATTTCAATATTAAGTGTAAACGCGTGCGTCATTCTCTGAAGACAGATTGGCAGGCCTTGAGCAAATGCAGCACAAACTTCTTAATCAAGAAACAGAAGTCTCCAACATAGAGATAGAAATGAGGAGAGACAACATTAGAATTTATGGAGTTCTGGAAAAATCTGAACAAAAGGACTCCATTAAATCCTGACTGAATATCTTTCTCTAGTCTGAATTTCAAAGGGCGCACAGAATTATACAGCGCTTTAACACCAGTGGCTCATCATCAAGACCTCTCATTACCTTTCTAGTGCATCACCAACAAGCAAGGCAAATCTTACTAGCTGCAAAAAGGATCACCCCTAACCTTGATATGATCTGATATGGCATTCATAACGCGCCTATACACAAGTGTTTTCAAGGTGCAACGAGGCAAGGGAGGGGGAACAGGGGGGAGACCGACAACGATCCTACTAGGCCAGCTGTCATTCAGATCATGCAAGCGCATGGGAAGGGGGAAAGTGCAGCACAAGGGATGATTGAACAAATAACAATAAATAAAAGTAAGACCAGCAGGTGGCAGGTGCAAGGGTAAGTGCAGACAGCAGGTGTCAAGTGCTAGAGGTGGGACTGTAGGGATACAGAACAGTCCCCAAGTGCGGGGCTTGCCAGGAACCCAGTGCTGGTGTTTAACTGGCGGGGGAGGGACCTGGGCCAGCGTCAACTGGGTGGTCCGGTAACCTTCCAAGGTAACAACATTTTTATCCCCCAGACTTTTCAAAAGCCACACAGGACAAAAGGAAAAGATGTTTGGTCATGAGGCCAGCGTTAAAAAAGTTTTGAATATTAAATGCGGCTTACTGGAACCTGCAAGAATGCTTATCACACCTCTGCATGGCATCACTAAAGGATACTCTGATCCTGATGAGTTATATGCTCTCATTAAATCTCTGCAATCTTCGGAGATATATACTGCACCTGGCGCTGCTTCCTCATCTACTACCTGCTCCAATGTGCAACAACCTCTTCATGTTTATAACTTTTACCAGTCGTAATAGGTTTAAACCTGCTAAATCTCATTATTCTAGGAATAGATATGATCATATTCCCCTCTTCAAATTCCTTTGATGATCCGGACAAACATAGAGACAAATCTAGGTCCCCCATAAAGCAAATTGATCTGGATGTGGTGGCCCCAACTAATTACCTATTTTTCTCTACTTAACAACTTTTGCCTATTCATATATGGTTTGTTACAATCATTATTGTTTTTATGGACTTGTTGACTACTCTTTGTTTTATACTTAACCAGCTCTGTCTGGGATCATAGGTTTACAGTGGACTGTTTAGTTCTTCCATATGACAGCTCCTAATGGTTACCTAATTATTTCTCTGTTCATAATATACGCATATTCATATTTTGCATTCTCCTTCATGAATGATTTTCTGTCGTTATATTCATGTATATGTTCCCTACCCTTTTGTGTGCCCTTTACATTTCATCATAGCTCCTGGCAGTCTAGAATTGTTCCTTTTTATGGTGTTTCCAATGCACATATGATACTTCTAATGTGTATGCCGCCATACAGACTGTTTGGTTTCAGAGGCTTCCTTGATTATCGCCTGTCCAAAACGTTGTTGTTATGAGTATTCATGTCATGGAATGTTAAAGGGTTAAATAACCCTATAAGAAGGCAAATGATTCTTACTCGTATTGGGAAAAGTGAAGCAGACGTTGCATGCATTCAAGAAACACATTTAGAGTCAATTGAAGAACATAATAATTTTGATAGCTTATGGGCTGTGTTTTTTGCATCAGTTGTTGGGAAATAAGGGGGAGTTGGTGTTCTTATCCACATAAGAGCCTCTTTTCAATGAATGAATGAACAACATGACCCTTCTGGTAGCTAGTCTAATATTTAAGCTATTATTGATAAGATGTCAGTCCCAAATCTTAATATTTATGTCCCTAATGCCCCATAACCATTATTCTGGAGTAATTGGAAACAAATTATTTTTTAGTAAAACTATGATCGCCTTATTGCATGTGGTGATTGTAATCAAATTTGGAAATCTGACACTAAATTCATTCTAAATCGCTCAAGCAATTTTATTAATTTCATAGACTATCTTACACTACTTACCGATAATTGCCGCTTTTGTTCTCCTGATGCAAAGGAATTTACCATCTTCTCCCCCCTCATAAATCCTTTTCTAGATTAAATCACATCTTCATTAACTCATCACTTGCTTCTAAATGTCTTCATTCCGCAATTGGCCCTATTGTTATATCTGACCATGCAGCTGTCCTCACTGACCTTGAATGGGAACCTTAATTTAACCTTGCTTCTCTATGGAGATTCAGTCCCTTTATTTTTTATAAAAAAAATAAAGAACGTCTGTACCACATTCTTCATCTGCAATAACCCACAGGACACTTCCAGCCATAATAATTGGGACACATTTAAGGCCAATTTGCAGGGATTCATTATACATTATGTTGCATTTAAAAAGCAACAAAATGAAAAATGATCAGAGGATCTTCTTCATTCAATTAAGTCACTTGAGTCATCTTATTTCAATCACCCCACTGATGATATCTCTAAATCCCGTCTCTCAAAATGCATTGAATTTAACAAATATAATACAAATAAAGTATGTTCGTCTCTGTTAAGAACTAAAGCCACGTTTTATGGAGGATCTAATAAATATGCTAAGTTATCAGCTTCTTATCTAAAAAAAGAAAACACTATTACATCTATAGTTCATCAGTAAAGCATTATAGTTACTGGTTCAAAGCAAATTAATTATTTGTTTTTTGACTTTTATTCTCAACTTTGTTCATCTGATCAGACTATTCTTAACAAAAACATTTTTAACTACTTAAATAAAAACAAGAAAATTACTGATCATCCACAGGATTTATCCCTTCTAGATACCCCTCTTTCGTTGCAAGAAATGTAAAAAGCTATTCTAGATCTCAAAATGTTATTGACTTCCCTATTGATTGTGACCGCTCTTTTTCAACCCTACTCTCACCCAAGCTCCTTGAAATACGTGACCATTTTATAACTTTGGGACACAGTTCTGGTTCTTTTGGTTAAGCTTAATTAATTGTATTCTCCAAACCAGACCAAGATCCTTCTTATGTTAAAAACTACTGACCGATTTGCGCTAATGAATTCTGAATCAAAGATTCTGGAATTGCTAACGGATGAAAGGACATTATGCCTAAATGGGTTAATATAAATCAATCCGGTTTGGTTAAAGGAAGGTTTGCTTCTTCTAATACTAGACTTCTTTTTAATGTTCTCTCTCATGCACACAAACCTTCCGATCCTATCATTCTTCTCACACTAGATGCTGAGAAAGCTTTTGATAGTTTCTTGACACTTTGTTTGAATCTCTATTATGGCTTGGGTTCAGCCCTACGTTCTCTAAATTAATGTTGCTTTTATATTCTGCTCCTTCTAGACTTCTTGTCAATAATGCTCTTTCTGAATAGTTTCCCATCTCACTTGGAACCAGGCAATTCTTCCCTATAGCTCCTCTACTGTTCATTGTAGCCCCGGAGCCTCTTCTTCAAAATATTCTTGTCAATTATAATATTAAAGGAATTGTCATAAATGATGTCTTGAATAAATTCTTTGCTTACGCGGATTATATATTTTATTTTAAATCCGATCCTGCCACTTCTATCCCTGCGTTAATGGCTATCTATCAATTTTCTGACATCTCTGGTTACAAATTGAATTGTGACAAATCAGAAATCCTTCCTTTGAGTGACTCTTGCATAATGGCTAATACTCCTTTGTACTGTATGATGACAAAGTGCTCTTAATCTATTAAATATCTTGGTATCCTTGTTGCTAAGGTTATTTCTACTGTAACTGTAAACCAAAATAATATTATTCTTCTATTAACCAATGTTCTCCCTTAGTTCTCTCATAGTGGGATCGCCTGGATTCAATTAAAATGGCTAACGGTTTATTATCCTTTATTATTTATCTGTGACCCCAGTATTATCTGCTGCATTCTTCCAAAAAATAGACAATCTCTTATCTAATTTTCTTTGGAATAACGTAACCCCCAAAATTAATTGCTCTTAATAAGCTTAAAACTAGCAAAAATAATGGTGGGGTTAAATTCTCAGATTTTCTCAAATATCAAAAATCCCTTTTATTGTGACAAATCATTGTATTTCAATAAATTGATCACAATTGATTAGTGTTCCTTCATGGGTTAAATTGGAATGGGGTGGATGGGCCTTCTAATCAACTTAACCAAAACCGGCCCAACACTTAAGCGAGTGCACTTTTGTAAGTGAAGCAAGTGAAGTACACTGAAGTACTGTTGGCTGCGGGCGGGTGCCTTATTCTCTGTGTGCCGTTGTATTGGAGTGCCGTTAACATCTATCAAGATTGGAACGTTGGACGTTATCAGGAGGTTGTCAGGACATCTGACCCTGTTACACCGCTTTGCCTGACTTAACGGACTGTCATTCAAAAAAAGGAAAAAGAAAAAAAGGTGTGTCTTCATTAGTGATCCTGCCTTAGAGGCATGGCTCCGCCTCGTGTGACGAAGTAAATACAGAGACCCAGGCACACCAGCGCCGCGCACCGTGAAGTACACTGAAGTACTGTTGGCCGGTTGCGGTGCGGATTGCGGGACTGGATTAACAGTGAAGGATTTTTGTGGTGATATTTTGTGTGAAGTAAACCTGTGAGTCAACAGGTAGGATACATTTCTCTGTTGGATAGGAAGCTTCCTGGGTGAAAGTACAAGAACGTTAGCTGGTCACCCTGGTTTGTGCAAGCACTTTGTAAAGCTTATTGGGCACATTTCATTTACCTTAATTTTGTGGTATGGAGTTGGTTTTGAGAAACGAGGAAAAAGCAGGAGTGTCTGTCCAAACACTCCCTATGTTAGATTCCCCAAAAAACGTAAACAAAAAGAAAAAAAATAGTCCTGTAGCCTCACTTAATGGGAAACCATCCTTTTTATCCATGTCAAGTTGTGTGGATAATATGAAACCCAATGCTGAGATTAGTGTCAAATTAGAAAATCAAACAGTAGCAACGAGTGCAAGGGAGCTATGTTCATTAAAAAAAAGCAAATGATGATATTACAAATGATCCTTTTTCTGTAGAGGAACATACACGTAACATACAAAAAATAATTGTGGATATTCATGACAATAAATACCTTCCCATTTCAGACATTTCCATGCTTGCGCCTGTAATTCTGTCAGACTTGGACAAACTATTGTTAGGGCCATCCACACCAGTTTCTACTCGGGGAGTGCGCATGGAGCATGCACACTTTCACAAATCAAGTGTTAAAGAGCCACAATATCAGGGCGCTGATTCGGAAAAAATAAAAGAGAGAAAGCCTGTTCAAATACCTTCTACTAGCTCGCCTACGGCACAATTTGCTTCCAATCTAAACACACAGAATTGCTTCCCTGAACAGAAGAGTTTAAATACATTGGTTCCTGTGTTTAATTTTTCTAATGTGCCTGATTTACCTATAACACAAGAAACCCTTGAGGAAGAACTAATTGAGCAAAAGATTAATGATCTGCCGATTTTTTTCAACAATTTTAAACTTGTTAGACCGCAGACATGAATATTCACATCTCTTAATGCAAGAGATTAAAAGGGATTTGGCAATAAATAACTTACATCTAGCTAAAATTGAAGGATTTATTTTGGCACAAGAAGGCTGGCAGGGATATCGTGCAAACTGTCACGTAAGCGCAACTGCAACCACAAAAAATGTTTTCCCACTTACTGGTGCACATGTTGAAAAAAAACATATGAGGTCACAAACCATTGATGAGCCTTTGTTGCCACATGGAGTTCCAGTGACATTTGTACAAATACTGCAGTGTAAAGATGAGTGGGGGAGGGCCACGGCGACCCCTTTAGATGACAAAATTGATTATTTAGAAGTTGCGAAATTGCAACATGAAAGATTTAGACAAGTTGAAAACATCTTGGTTCAGATGAACGGTAAAGATAAAAGTCTAGACATGCTCATGGTAGATCAAACTCCCAGTATGAGCGGAATTGGGGTGGAATCTACCCCTGATAGTCCTACCATACTGATTATTCTTATGGAAAAGGACAAGACCAATGAAATACAACAGGAGGTTGTAGACGCAAATTCGAAATTCTATTTCACGTGAAGAAGAGCCAAGAAAAATCATCTAAAAGCCCTAAAAAGACGACACAAAAACAAAGGAATCTCATTGCGTGGAGAGAAAATAATGCAGGAACCTTCTAGTGAACTTTCTAGTGAAAACACAGAACAAATAAGTTCTAAGCCGGGTGTCAGTCTTGTGGGCTCAGAGGGACAAAAACTAAACTTAAGTGAGTTAAACGAGGAGAGCAAAAATGCACTGCAACTGAAGGCTTTAACGTCTCAAGAATCTAGTTCGAAACAATTGGTCAATCTGAAGAAAAAACAAAAGCCGAACTTGAATTTCTCCATTAAGGAACTGGTTGAAAGGACAGGAAAAGGTCGAACTGACACGGAAGCTATGCCTCAGACTAATTCTATGGTGCAACCCCATTTAACTTCATTCTTCACTGATTTTTCAACAAAACAAACTGATGGTTTTATCAGAAACGAAAAGCTTAAATGTAATGAAGGCATTTTAGGAGAGACCTCGATTCATGGGAGGGAAGATGAAAAACGAGCAAAGGCCGCAGTCTCCGAGGCAGTGTTTGAAAAAATCGCCTTATTATTGGAATCAATCCCGAAAGAGGAAGGGGCTTGTATAGCTATCCACATCAAGCAAGTACAATTGATTCAAAACAAACAGTAGACTAAGGAACAGGTTCAAACCCTAACACCCCTGGTTGTGGAAGTCGGTCCAGAGGAAATTGTACAAAAGGGAATATACGTCCAAGAAAAGGATGATCCATCAAAAATGTTACAATTATGTGGAAGTGATTTAGATGGAAAGAAAGAGGTTGCAGAAGAGGTAAATCAACAAGAGTGCTCTGGTGAAGCTGGATTGATCCAAACCCTGAGGCAGTTTCATAACGTACCCGAAGATATGAAAAACACCATTGGATGGATTAGCAACGTTAAAATCAACGGCACGGTACGCATCAATAGAGCATTCTTAATGAATGCATTATATAAAATTGCATCACTCAGAAATTTGGTAACAGATGTTGATATAGATCTATGATATAGAGTGGATCAGATTGCCAAATATGAATAATAACAGGATGTTGTCTAAAATGCTATCACCAATAATTGCCAAGTTGATCTGGGACCATCAAAGCGATCTATCGATACTTGGAAATGGTTGGTTTTCCCCAAATAATAAAAGTTGCCATGGACTTTCTTGAATTTCAACCTCCCCCATTGAAACAGACTAATGACTCTATAGATTCCACATTGGGACAAAATAGTTCAAATAAAAACATGATGGAACAACTCTCTGCCCTTACAAACGCCCTAAATGGGCTTAAATGGCTCGAACCACTGATTAATGCAGCTGTTAACATGAACACGCCTATAGCCACATCATAAATTCATGACCTTACTATAGTGTCATGGAATTGTTGTGGCCTCCTGAATTTAATGAAATGGAGAGAAAAGGTAAAAATAGAATCTCTGCCTAACATTTTACTGATTCAGGAGACCATGGCAATAAAAAATGTAGAAATTGATGGTTATGTTGTATTGTCACAGCATGCAAATTAAGGGTTGGAAGGTAGACCCACGGGCGGTTTAGCAATTTTGATTGATACCAGATACATTTTTACCATCAATAATGTGTATAAATCGGACTTGTTCATTTTAGTGGATATTTCCTTTAAGGTGAGAATGAATTAAAATCTCTTTTTTATCTCATTATATTGGAATCCGAGCAAACTTCAGATTGAAAAGGCTTGTGAAATCTTGAGGGATGTCCTTAATGAGGCCTTTAGTAAAACCCCAGGTGCGGAAATTCTTATTGGAGGAGACTTTAATGCCTATATAGGATCCAAGGATTTCAACAAGGGCAATAACTCGCTTTATTGTCAAGCCTCCATTCAGAAAGGAAACATATGGTACAAGTTACTTGTAACATACACCTAATAGACTATACAGACACTCATAGTAAGGTTACATGGAAAAGGGGTCATTCGAAATCATGGATTGACCATATATTTTCTACGAAGAACCTTTCTGGTTGTCTCACTAAAATCAATACCCTTAAAACCGACTTTGTGGACCATGTTATGATAACTACGTCTATTCCGAAATACTTAATTATGTGTCCTCCTGTAGCTCAGCTATCATTAATTCAATGTGTTAGACCATGTAGTTCGATCAATTGGTTTTATGCGACATGTAGGAAATTTACATCTCTAGTGAATAAAGATTTCTGGAAAGAGACAGGGGATAATTACATTGATAATGCAATAATATCAAGGAATTGTGATACGATTGCCTCACATTTGGGGAATATTGCATGGCTCAAAGTGGGGCAAGGTCCCAGAAAAAATATTAGAGGTGAATTTTGTGTTGATGTAGCTGCTCTAAAAAGAAAGAAAAATGCAGAGCTTCGGATATTAAGGAAATCCATGTTGAGTATCGGGGCTGAATATATATCACTAAAAAGAAAGATCTTACTCAAATATAAAAGAGCAGTAAAAATGATTCATGCGGCAAATAAATTATATCAAAATCAAAAAATAGTAAATGTATTATGTAATCGTAAAACTATAGATATATGGAGCATGATAAGATCTATAGATAAAGGACCCTCACGTGAATTTCATTCGGGTAGTGATAGTGCAACATGGACTTCCTTTTTTCTTTCTAAATATGCATTGCCAGAAAATTTTAGAGCGTTTGATACACCGTCTGATTGCAACCTAAATCCTAATGTTTGTCCATGGGGAAAGAAGGATATCCTTAAGGCTATTATGAGACTAAAACGTTCTAAATGTGCAGGTCTGGATGGTCTCCCCCCCCCTGCCTAATTAAAGATGACCCACTATTTTGGTCTTCCATTTTTCATTACACATTTCAAGAAATATTTCGTTCAAAAAAGATCCCCGAGTCATGGCTTACATCAATCATCATCCCACTGCATAAAAAAGGTTCAATTGAAGATCTGAATAACTATAGACCGGTTGCGATTATTGATGTCACAGCAAAAATATTCGATTCTTTGATCTTACAAGAGCTTGAAAGGTTTGCCCATAGTAATGATTCATTGTGCCCTTCTCAAGTTGGGTTTCGCAAAGGGATGGGGACGCCTCTGAATGTGTGTCTGTTGGCTCACATCATTGCACATTCCACATGCCCGACCAATAGTCCTATTTTTGTAGCTTCCCTTGATTTGAAAGCAGCCACTGATGGGGTAATAAAAGGTATTCTGTGGGGAAAATTGCGTAAACCCAAGTTCCCCTAGTACCTCATTACACTCATTGAAATGTTGCATTTCAAAACAAATTTCAAAGTAAGAAGAAATCGGGAAGGCTCTTTAACGCAAGCTATTCCATCTTACACTGGGGTAAAACAAGGATGTAACTTGACAGCGATATTATTCAACCTTTAATTTAGCTGACATTGGAGAGTTATGGAACGTAGATAGATCTTTTGCAATTCGAATTGGAGCCTTCTCTCTATCCTGCTCTTCGATCGGACGCAGTCTGGTCTTCAAGTAAAACTTGAGAGTTTTATGCATTACTGTAACAGTAACAATCTTTGTGTTAACCCACAAAAATCCAACATCATTTTTGCAAATAAGAAAAAAGTATGTCAATTTGTATGGAAAATTGGCTCTTTTCCCATTTCCATTTCCTTGAACATACCCTATCTAGGGCTATTACTATCGAAGAATACCTCCTATAAAAGTATGAAGGAATGCTTAACTGTGAAAGCAATGCCATTAAAATGTCAAATGAAAATTTTGCTTCAGGAAATGTGCACATTTTCGCTGACTCCACTTTTTGAATTTTACCTGAAAAAAGTTGAAGTTATTTTGTTGTACGGAGTTGAGCTTTTCTTATACGATTTGGGTCCTCTATTGGATCAATTACAAGGACAGCTCTGGAAATATACATTAGGTTTACCACCATCTTTGCCTAATGCAGTGATTAGACACGAGTTGGTTGGGTCTCAACTCTCTTTCCTCCAGATATAATTGGCGTTTATTACTGAGTTTTGCAAAAATGTTGTTTCCTTGTAAAAATTCTTCATATATTGGGCTAAATGGAATGTTGGTAAATAATAATCCTCCTTCTATGGTTCAGTATAAAGAAAGAATGTTGTCATTGTTGGACACGATTAATTTGCCTGTGGAAGATCTGGAGCTCTTTCAGGTGAAAATTAAGAAAAAATTAATGCAATGTGACTGGGCTGACACGTGTATGAAAATGGAAAGCTACTCCTCATTGCGCGGAATATCGCAAATTTATTCATAAGCAGAAACCTCGCATGTCTTACCTAACTCTTTGCCCTTGTTCTAATGTTCGTCGAACTTTTATGCGTTTTCAACTTGACTTATTTCATACACGAATTAGAAAAAAATATTGGCATAAAAATGAATTGGAACATAATAATGAATTATGCAGATTTTGTAAGCAATCACAGGAGACTTTAAAACATCTATTTCATTACTGTATTTATTTTGAAAATGTGAGTTGTACAGCTATGAACATGTTTGTGCAAGCCAATACAATCTCAGCTAGAGAATGGATATGGAGAAAATGTATGTGGGGATCCACGGATACTTCATTAATTAAAACAACAAAGCTTGCTAATATAATTGAGAATGAAATTGAAAAAGCTTCTTAAATCTATATGGATTACTCTCTTTTTTTAAAGAACTCTGTGTGGTTTAGTGATTGTTAATTCAAAACTGTTGTGTTGATTGTGTTATGTTTAATTGTTTGTTTTCTGGTTATTTTAACTGATGTAATATTTTTATTGAATCATTAATTATTTTAAAGGTCTTTTTTTTTTACTAAAAACAAAGTTTTATATATAAAAAAGCACGGTTATTGTACAAACATCCAGGAAGGAGCTAGATGACGCAGCTGAGTCAAACTAACACAAGTCTCACTGAACCACATAAGTTGATGCATGGTATGCATTGTTGCAAGTTAAAACACTCCCATATATTTCATTACAATACACCCCCCACATGTGATTGGACAAAAGGTCTACAAAGAAATTCCTCCATTCTCATTGGCCATTTGTTATCTTAACTACCATCTTCAGATCAGATTCATAGCACACCCCTTCTTGGGATTCGTCCGTGAGAAGTCATGACATCAAACAGTAAAACATTTGTGGGCAAACATAATTCATTTCTAATAACAACTGTCCTGAGCCTGATCGTAATTGCACATGGCTCACATGGATACTCCAGCAACATGAGAAAAGCAGAAAAAATGTTTCCTTTGAACTGGCGATAACCATCTCATCCACCCCAACTTATACTGGCGTCCCTGAACATTCTAATCTAAATGACTACCATTTCCACACACACGGCACATCTGAAAATACAATTGGAACTCCAAGGTATCAATCACTTTAGCCTCTGGCGTTCCTTCACCCCTTATTTTATTGCAGGTCAAAACAAATGACTGGGTCCATATGCAAAACTTCAAAGCACTTGGAGATTACACCTGTCTCCTGTGGAAATACCAAGCCATAAACATTGTGTCCTGTTTGACGGCTGACCATCTGCTTGGTTAATCATTGTTCCTCCTTTAACCTTCAATCCTGGATAACTAGATTTTACCAGCCACCTAGAATTTACTGCACAAACTGCTGGCTGCAGAGTCTAAATACATTCATAAAAGCTCACTACATGCAGATTTATAAATTCACTTTGTATGTTCCTCAGTGTGCATGCATGTTATCTCTCCTTTACAGTGGGTTCTTCAGGATAGGCCCCCCCCTTGCCTGCATGCGCATTATGAAACTCATTGTCCCGTCACGCACACACCATGTCTAAATCGTGTTTATATTTCATTTGGCAACTTTAAAATGTTGTCTTTCTATGTATGTGCAAATCTAGCATGTATCGACTTTAAACAAATAGTAACGCTAACGTAGCATATCCCATTAACATTTAACTACATTGGATACATATGAAATTGCAACATGGTGCCCAGTTCGCTGCACCCTGTAAGGAATCTGAGAGTGTCCTCACTTCTGTCCCAACATATCCTTCTCCCAGGTGGCCAGGGAAAGGCCGTTGCTATCGTATCTTGACCCTGGGGTTGGATATACGAGGGACGATCACCTGGGTGGAAGAGACTTGCGGGTGGGGACGAGGGACCCTTGGGTGAGACACAGTATCCCCCAGTTCCCTTTTCTGATGAATTCAATGTCCCCCAGGCTTTTGTAGGTTATTACCAGTCCCTTCCTTATCATTTGCGTAACTTAATCTCCCAGTAAGGGTACTGGGACGAGGAAGAGGCACACCAGAGCCATACATTACACACGCACGAACACCACATTGGTACTGGGACAAGCAAGATGCACAAAGACTGACAACAGACTGCAGAACTAACTCTGTGCAGTCTAGTTGTCAAGGTCTTAATCCAGCTGGCGCAATATTTGAAGGCCAGTGCTGGAAGCATGAGAGGGACGTGAAGGAGAGAGCAGTCTTGTGGAAGAGAAAGTCCAGAGAAGCCGGAGAGGGATGCAGAGCAAGCGCAGCAGGATGCTAGGTGGAAAGCAGTGCAGCATGAGAAAGCTCTACAGAGGAAAGCTGGTGCTTCCCTCTGAACCGGAAAAGCAGCTCGAGGAGCCCCGTAGAGCAAACCGGAGCATAGACAAGGCTGGCAGTGTTATGGAGGCAGTAAGGCACATCAGCTATATTAGCGGACAAGAGTGAAGCAGTGCCTGAAGCCGCAGGAGTACCTGTAGGACAGAGAATGCTTCCCAGAGACACAACAAGTGCTGCAGCCCCACACCACTCGTCGGACACTCCAAGCAACACTGGTGAGTCTGGCCAGGAGCGCTCTGAGCCCTGCGGTATACCGACACAGGCTTCAAGAGGATATTTGCTGTATATGACAAGCGGATAAAAGAAAGAAACTGTAAATATGTGAAATCCCCCATTTAAGTCAATTTGGGAAAATTACAGAAAAAGTACAACAATTAAGTAATGACCTGAAATAAGCCATAGATAATATGGATACCAGGGAAGTGAATTGCATAAAAACTGACATGAAAGCAAAGTTAATAAGCAAAGCCAAGTATGCAAGCATAAGTGAATGATTAGGATGAGCATTGCCAAGAGTCGAGCAGATGTTATTTCACATTACTGAAAGAAATGAATGGTTGAGAAAAGTAAACCCGTAAGCAAAAGAAACCTGGCAAAAGGGGCATTATAGGTTTTGATCAGAAGACCTGAAACGGTATAAGTTTTCTAACAGGAGAGTGTACTGGGAAGCTTATGTTGGCCACTTCAAGTGAAAGCTACTAAACCAGTAAATGGTGATAAAAGAAGAAACCATAAAGCTTCAAGGGCAACTGAAGGGAATAAATCGAGCCTTATTGTGAAGCTGGAACTGTGGCAAAATACCTAATGAAGCAAACACACGATAGGGGTGTCGGTTGCGTGACCTGCAATGGGTCGACGGTCTTTGTCCGTCAACTGTGCCTAGACCGAATACACCTGCACATAGATAAGCCTCTTTGGCATTGAAATAAAGGGAAAAGCCTGTGTGAGTTGAAACTGAGGAACTGAATTTACAAACTGGTCCAAGGTAACCAAACTGAAGAGCTATGAAGTGTCCCAAGGAATTGTTATTTTGGAACATTGAATATCCTGATGAATTGTTATTTGGAACTGTGGTAGACTTGAACGCTTGGGGAAGGGAACCCCTCTTTTGTAAAGTTAACTGTTTCAACCTTGGTGAAGGGAACACGCTTTTCCATCCAAGAGCTGGAAGAAGCTCTGAACTTTCATTTGACCACTTCTTTGTTGATGCTGACATCCCTACACAATATATACAAGTAGATGGGAGGGCACGTTTAGGTTTTGGTCACAGACAGACATTTGTTTTGGACTTCCTGACACAGAAGGAAGTTTCATTTAGATAGGGAATTTCCACATTGCTATAGGGCAGGTTAGGCTGTTTTACAACCCTCAATTTTTAGTTAATAAAATTTGAACTTAAAATCTTTATCAGTTGTGATGCCCCAGTCACAAATATGGCACACGCAACATGAACCCATCTTTATCGTTGGGACCTTTCCTGACCACACTAACAGAATCAAAGCTCATCACCTCCTCACCCCCCCTTCTTTGTCTCGTTTCCTTCAAACATCCATTTGGTCTGGTATTGAAAAGCATCTGCTTCTACACTGAAAATGTTATGGAGTTCCTTTTATATCTTGCTCGTTCATCGCCCAAGATTCCTCGAACACCTTTTAATGGTTTAATAAATTGTTGCCATTTAGACCCAAATAAGATGTTTTGCAAAGATGGCATTCTGCTGGAATCTTTCTTGTTGCACGTTTATTCAGTAACAATTCACCTATACCTTTCCCCAAACTGTGTGCTCGATTTAATCCTAATGGTACTGATTACAAATCTTAAACAATCCTTACTAACCTAGTTACTAAAGCCATCCGCTCCTATTGCCAAAATTGCTCAAAATATATAGAATTAATTTTGCGTTCACCCTTCACTAAAGCCTCGAAATTATATTCCATACTTAATCAGCCCACAGAAGGTAATGCTCTCACTTCTAAAATTACTTTGTAATGGGAATTGGACTGAGATTTGCACATTTCCCCTGACACTTGGGTTAAAATTTGGGAACAGTGTTTTTCCACGTCAGTTGCTGCAAACTAAACACAATCACACTACTTTATTCTACACATAGCTTATTTTACACCTTTCTGAAATTTCCAATTCCGTTCACCATGCTTTCTGGTCTTGCCAATCCCCTGCCGCTGACTTCACTCATTCTATATTTAGATGTAAATATGTCTTTCTTTTTGGGGACACATTTGGAACTGCCTACAAAAAATGTTCTCTTTTCAAGAACCACTATCACTTTGCAATTTAATTATTGTTGTTTTAGTCAATCCTTTCATGTCCTCTATTTCTTCACCAGATTCAACTTTTTTGTCTGTATTGCCTTCCATCTCATTGCGACCAACTGGAAAAATGGCATTCCATCTGTTCATAGCATAGAATTGAAAAATGCATGCTTTGTCATCTAGAAATGTGCCTAAATTAATAGCAAATGGAATGTCTTTAACAATGTTATATTTGTTTATCTTCAGAGTTTGACACTGCCCCCCACTCCACTTTATGTGTTTCTGAGTTTGTCTTGCTCTTCCCCAGTTAGTCTTAGCCCATCTAATGGATATTATCTAGTCAATAGCATTGTTTGATTGATCACGTTATATTATTTTTGGAAACTATTAACTGTATCATATGTTTAATTTACAATTGTTACATGAATCTTTGTGTAATTAACTTATGTATTCCTTATTCTGCTGGTATGGTTATGAAAACTACTAATAATTAGCAAAACAAAGGTATTGTGTCATCATCTTTCTGGGTACCTGAAGTGTCCACTTGGATTGTGCATGGTGTTTTCAATATACCCCTTCAAACCATATCTTGTGTGGTTTGTCAGGAACTATATTCCTGGGGAAATGTGCACTTGATTGATAACACTTGGGTTAGGGAAGACTATGTTGTGCCATAGACACATGCATGTGTTTTACTTTCAAGTCCTGAATTAATACTGTACTCGATACATGATTGCAAAGGTTTAACTCAACTAGTGTGTACACCTGCTGTGCAAGTGAATTCCTGTGAGAGCAGCACTGAGTGCACGCACTGTGCTACACCTATTGCAACTTTCCACAGTCGGGTACACCACAGTTGGGTACACCTTATCAAATGGTTCCTTTCTTTTGCACTTCAATGCCTCATGTTGAAGTTGGGGTACCAACCCGTATCACTGTGAGCGCACAAGTAAGATGTTGTGGGTTTATTCTTATTATATTATTATCATGGTATTTATTGAATGCTGACCTAGGTTCGAGAAGCAACGGATCGCTTTACTGAAGTATACAACAATACAGAGTGTGAGAAACCTGAAGGTGTCTCCTTGACTAGTCCCTGGGGATCTGTCATCCAGGTAGCCAGGACACGGTCATCGCTATTGGATCCAGTTCCTGGGGGTGGACCAGTGAGGGAGGATCACCTTTATGGGTGGTCCTCAGGGAGTGGCAGTGGGACACCGATGGGTGAGACGCGGTATCCCCCTTCTTCTGAAACCTTTTCCCCATCCTGCTATATAGGAAGCTCAGAAACTATATCCCCCACACCCCTTTTCCGACACAAACACTTTGACACACCACGAAAGACGACGGACAAACACCAAAGCCGTTTACCTGACATGTCCCAACACCAGGGTCAGGCAAAGCCAGGCAGTTGACCAGGATCACACACACCTGATGGCCCTTTTCCTTCCCCACAGATTTAAAAGGTGTAGCATGAGAGCACAATACAAGCAAGGCAGACTGCACGATGAGACAGCTATACAGGCACGGCGGCGAATACCGAAAGGCTGACAAGGAGATGAAGGACCTTGCCCTTTCCGACCCAGACCTGCGAGACCTCCGTGGAAGGAATCGTAAAACTGCGAACAATAGCTCAAGTGTATTGCAGCAGATGTCAGCGGTACACGGAGCGTGCCTACGCTGATGAGCAGGACCGAGGGAGACTCCTGCTTCCGTGGTACCGGCCTTGACTCCAGATGCAAGGAAAGCCAAGCGGTTCATCACAGCCGGTGAGTCAAGGGGAGGACCGATAAGAAACCGAATTGTGTTGAATGAAAGTCGCCAAGTGGCACATTGAGGAAAGTTCATAGAACTGTAAAATTGTTAAGGGAAAACCAGCTGCAGAGGGAATTGGCACCACATGGGCGTTCACTCGAGAGACTCTGGTTGATCTTCTGGTGATTGAAACTACTGATACCGGAAGGCCGTAGGAGAGCTGCCAAGAAAGTGGTCTAGCAAAATCCCTGTACAGTCGAAAGTCTTTGACCGCCAAGCCTCTGAGAATGCAAGGGAAGTGAATCCCGCATGAAGAGAAAGCAAAAGGAAATGTGAAGTGGCAAGAGTGAACCCGAAGGAGGGATGCCAATAAAGAGGGGCGAAGGCTAAGGTCCCAAGAAACTGTGTTTACAAAAGTGAACCCGGCAGAGGGATGTCCACGGGGAACTGTTTTAAAAGACATTAAGATTTGTGAACGCCAAGGAGGAAATATCTTTGCAAAAGCCAGAGTGAACCCGACGGAGCGAGGCAAATAGTAGAGAAGGCTCTGCTCCCAGAAGAAGGGTACCAGGGGTGAAGGCATCACCCAGCATACATTTGAAAGGAACTTTTTGTTTAATTATAAGGTCCTCGAAGGCAAGAGACTTTTTGTAGAAAAGAGACTTTACCACTACGGCCCTGATACCTGAATCAGAACTGCTGTCTCGTTCTGGGAAAGCTCGAGCGTATCCTGTGCTCAAAATGTGGGGAAGGGAGACGCCCGACTACCACATCCTGACTCATCATTTGTGAACCCTTCTTTCATCCTTGTTAATCCCATCCCACACTCTTTTCTTCGTATTTAGTTGTAAGGAATGGCAATAGGTTTTATTTGTGTTGACCCTTTTATTTTGACTAAACGCCAGTAGGACTGCCTTATTTTATTTTGATTTGATGATCGTAGCTTGCTCCCAACTTAGATTTAGGTTTAGATTAGGCGTTTGTCTACCCTAATTAATAAAGTTTAATAACACCCTTGAACTGTGATCACTCCTTTCTGTCTATTCTTGATACCATGTCTTCCTTACAAGATACACAACAGAGCGCTTTACATAGGTGTGCAACAGTACAGATGTATTAAGGAGCGCTTTTTAGATGTAACATTAGAACAGCTATACAGCAGGGGTAGGAAGCAGAGGGGCACAGAGAAGAGGGGTAGCAGCTGTAGAGGGTAGCGGGGAGGAGAGGGGAAGATGGCATCTAGCAAGTCAGGTGGCACTGGGGGTGCAACGTGATGGCCTAGGTGTGGAGGATGAGAGACTCCTTGAAGAGGTGGGTCTTGAGTTCTTTGCCGAGTTGTAGGAGCGTGAGGGTGAGTGATGCTGACTGGAAGGAGGTTCCATAGTCTTGGGGAGAAGGCTCGTTTTCTGTTCCTTTCCTTTTTATTCTTAATCCACCTATGCAATCACAATTAAAATTCCTTCCCTGGCCAAGCCTCAATTTAAGGTCTTTACAGTTTCCTAAACTAAGCCTGCATTTTGCATGTTTAGAGAACAGTCGCATAAAAGTATGCATCAGTGAAGAGTTTTATCTTGAAGCACACTCCAAGGCGGTCAATCAGATCGTATCTCACCTGGCCTGTAAAGACACAATGGAAGGAGCCATTCATGACTTGGCCAAAATGTTGCAGCTAACCAGCATAAATTCTGCTTTCACTGCGGTTACTGTGTTTGCTACTGAAGCTCTCAAAAGGGCATGGAATAGTTTGATGCATTCATTAGAACATTAACATACTCACCAACCATTTAGCTGCTTCATATACTTGACATACCTGGAATTTCACTGCTGTGCTAAAAACTGTATCATGGGTGATCACTGCATCAGGCGTCTGGAACCTGACCGATTTCCTTTCAGAGCTGAACTGTGCAGACGTCTTGGCTTTGAGCAGCGTTCTCAATTCTAACAACATTTTTGTTTTTTCCTTTATTTAGAACAAATCAACAGTCAAAGCCATTACCAGATGTGTGGTATGTTCCAAGGAGGTACTTCTAGCCAAGAACTGGGGTGGGCAGGGGGGGTGGGAGAGGTCAGAGTCTCACACAACACAGTTACGTCTTGACAAGATCGACTCTCTAAAACTCTGTCTGAGCACAGAGACTTGTTTTTTTTGTTTGTCGAAAAAAAAAGGTCGACAGGACAAATGGTCGACACCATTTGGTCGAAAGCCAAATGGTCGATTTTTTTAAAATTTATTTATTTATATATATTTTAGGTTTTCGTTTAGGAAATAAAGGGTTTTTTAGAAAAAAAGGGGTTTGGGGGGACACCCCCCCCCCCCAAAAAAAAAGTGAAAATACAAAAAAAATAAATTCAACCATTTGGCTTTTGACCAAATGGTGATGACCATTTGTCCTGTCGACCTTTTTTTTTCGACAAAATGTCTGGTAACCCTCTGATGCATAGCGCTGGGATCGAACTTGGCTTGCTTTAGGCATGAATGACTGATGACTAAAAGCCATTCATAACATCCTTGTCAGGAGGTGGAGATTGATGGATACTCATTGCTCCTTATCAGGGAAATCCAGACACACCTGCCTTCTTCTCAACTGGCATTCTGCACCTGCTCACATACATGACATTAATAAACTTGTAGTGCACACTCCCTAGATATACTCTTCCTTACAGAAACATGGCTCAAATCCCACTAAACCCCTCTTATCCCTGACCTGCTTCCCCCACACCATCTCATCCACCAAAGAGATCACCCACACAAACAAGGGGATGGCATCGCCATTTTATATGAAGACACACTCATACTTAGTAATCGCACACACCCCAATACACATCCTTTGAAGCACTCTCTCACTTGCTCACCTCCATCGCACCCACACCCCACTTTTCTCCACCTCCTTTATTGCCCTCTTGCACCTAATCTCTACTTCCACACCGACTGGACTGACTTCAGTACTAACAACTTCACCCCCTCCCCCCACCCCAACAACCTCTACCATGACAACTTCAACCCTGGTAGTTTCCTTCCAGACACCAATCCTATACTAAAGGCTAAGCTCGCTCCATGCACCCCTTATTACTTCACACACAACTCCTCACCTATCCCACACACATTGCTGGAAACACCCTAGACCAATTGATTGCAAGCAAAAATGATGTGTCTGTGGATAATCGAATCTGGGGATCATGGTCTGACCACTTCCTAGCCCCTTCATGCGTACACTACCACACAAAATCCCACCACCTGCCACACACGCCTCAGCCAGGCAAACCAAACACATTACAGGCATAGCTTTAGCACCACTCAGCAACTCCCCCACACGCACATCCCTCAATCCTACTCCACCAATAAAACAACATCATAACAGAGGCACTTGAAAAAATTGCACCCCTCAAATCACAAAAACCCCACATCAACCACCACAAATCATGGTTAAACAATTGCCTCCTCTCTATCAAGAAAGGAAGCCAGATGGCTAGAAAGAGCCTGGCAAAGGAACCCATGCCCCTCAACTAGGACACGCCTCAGATACTGCTGCAACAAATATCAAACATCTATATACAATGCCAAAGCCACCCTTTACTTCCAAGAACTCCAATCCACCACCATTCATACCCAAAAAACTATTCAGCATTGACAAGTCCCTCTCTAAACCACCTTCCACACCCCCATCCACTGCAGTCTGCAACTCCCTCATGAACTACTACTTTGCCAAAAGGACAGCCCTCCCTACAGCTCTCCCACTCACATCCCCCACTACCAAACAGTCCAGCAAATGGGACCTCTTCCACCCTATCGACACCCTCACTGCCAAAACAAAACCTGCACACTTCCTGGATGATGCATGCCCACCTCAAGCTGCATCCAGTTGTATCACCACCCTAACTCACCACTGGCTCAACATTAGCAACTTCCGTCTCTCACATGGTACTATCCCCACTGCACTCAAAACTGGACAAATTTCACCACTTCTCAAAAAACCATCTCTCAACTCTAGCACTCGAAAACTTCCTCCCTCTTACTATCGGACCATACCTCACCAGAATGCTTTGTAACTACCCAACTGCAACAACACATCACCACAAACACCCTACTCAACCCCTTCCAATCTGGTTTTCGGCCTGGCCACAGCACTGAGACCGCTACTCTTCACATCCTCAATTACCTCCACATCATCACAGACAAAGGACACACAGCACTGCTTCCACTCCTTGACCTCTCTGCTGCCTTCAACACCATCAACCACACCTTTCTACTAGACATCCTAGCCCACCGGATAAATCTCTCTTGCACCGTACCAGTCTGGTTCACCTCCTTTCTCACTGACCGGACACACATTGTCTCCATGCCCCCTTACAGATCAGACCCCAACCCTGTCAAGTGTGGGGCCTCACAAGGCTCCTCCTTATCGCCAATCCTCTTCAATCTATATGTTGAATCCCTTGGAGAGACCTTAGCAAACACAATGTACATTTCCACCAATACAATGACGTACAAGTATACTTCAAAATTTCACAACTGGATGGCCACTGTAAGGTTGCAGGAGAAGGAGACCGGCACAAATGTGGTATGATGGTTGTCGAAGACTTTTGTTCTTCTTGACAAGAAAGGGAAAGGCCTTAATGTACCTATTTCTATGAGGCCTTTTCCTACCTCAACTATAGACTAAAATGTATCTGTCATAATGTGTGTTTAACTTAAATGTCCACCGTCTTGTGCAGTCCTCCAGATAAGTGTCATTCCAGGCACATTTACGCTTTAAAATCTTCTAAATATGACACCTTTTATCTTTTTATGCATACCATTTACACATCAGCTGAGAGCAGAGGTCACTGCAAAAGGTAGGTGACTTGACAGACACCAGAGCACATCTTTTGATTCTGAACAGCGCAGAGGAACCTGTAGGCCATTCAGACTTTTTTTCTCGGTGCCGAGTGCACTGAGCATGTCAAACAGTACACACGGAGACGAGAAATGGTTTCTTTCTTTTCACCTTCTGCTATTTTGTGTCTGTTTATGCTCATGGAGAGGAGCATTCCGCATGCATATTTATTTTCCTAGCATTTTAGTATTGTAGCAATTCTAAGATGGAAAACGTCGTTACAATTGAAATATCCTTTTAACAAACACATGATGCTTTTTCAGTGAATGCTTGCATTGCACAAACTTATTTTTCAGAGTTCCTGTGTTGTGTGCATGCATCGTAAAGCTGAATCTGTTGTGTTCAGCCACATTAATGTGTAGAAGAAAGCTTTCCACAAAGGAAGACTTCTTTGCTACACACATGTTTTGGTTGCACTGTTGCTGAGTCAAATTATCTTTACTCTTACAATTGAATTTACTGTCTAGTTATTAAACTGTGTAAAATACTCCCATCACAAATCCTTATTTGGTACATGGATGAGTATGAGCTGTCTAGTTTAAACGTCATTAAACCTTAACTTCGAGTCAGTGTGGTAAATGGTGCTATAAATGGCCAGTGACAGCAGGGCCCTTGTTCAACGGTGAGGGATTGTCATTACACCAAGCACGCTTTCACATTTTCAATACTACTCTTGAAACATTAAAAAAACGACTCTCCAGCCTGCGAAGGCGCTGTTGCAAAACAATCATGGTTGCATTTGCAAAGGAAATAAAAACTCAACAAAACATGTCTCTGTAGTGGTAATTCAGATAGGGATTTGAAATGTGTATGTAGCGCTTCATGGAGGAATCCTCCACCTTCTAAGTCCTGTGATTATTATTAGCTCAGTTGATAGTCTGTTTACTGACTTCTGAAGGATGTAAGTCTAACATGGGCCAACCAACCTTTGACCATAAGATTAGATATACATTTTAGGATTGAGTACTTGCCTATCTGCGCCATCGAATCACAACACTGGCATACCATTAAGTAGCGGTTCCATAGAAATGTTAAAAAAAAAAAACAAATGGTATATTTGTTCGAATTTCGGCTGTAAGAATATTTTGTACAGTCGAAAATTTCAAAGAAATATACCATTCAATGCCATTATAGTGAACAAGGGGAGCAGGGGTTGCAGGGGTGTCCCTGCACCGCTGTTCACTACAATGGCATTGGGGGGATAAAATAAAGTTTTTAAAAGGAAAAAAGAGGACCCTGCAGCGTCGGTTTCCAACATCCACGTAAGAGGGATGGGGGAGTCGGCGGCAGACAACAAGGTGTGTCACCAACAGTAAGTAGGAGGGCGGGTGGGGGATCATGATTTCACTGCAGCACGCATTTCCAATTCGGCATTTCTGAATGTCTGCAATTTTGAAATTTCGCACCACAGTTCAGTCACAGATCTTCATTAAGTAGTACTATTTCCAGCAAATGAGGACTTTAGTTAATCATCAACAGACCATTCTGCTATCAAACCTCAAAACGCATAATTCAAATCCTGTTTGCTTTACTGTGTAATAGTCAAGGTTTGTTTGTCTTAAAAATGTAAATTTATATACAATAGATGAAATGTGCAGGCCTTTGTAGAGGAAAAATTAACATAGTATTGAGTGAATCACCCTGCACTATTGTCCCCTTCTGTAGCATACTTAAGGAAGTAAATCCGCTATGTAGTTGGGAAATATTACACAAATCATTTGTTCTATGGTTCAATTCCTTCTATTTACAGTTTACTAAATTCCTAGTGTGTGGAGCTTTTCTGATTGTGTACGCAGTTGGACTTTATATTTTAATTAGTTACTATTAATGCTACATTACTTCTATCTGTAATGAGCTTACATTGCACGGGCAATTAACTGTTCCTGTTCTATGTGGGTGGTGCTTGCACTATGTCATGCTATTCTTAGTCTGTGTGAGGGGAGCTTGGATCACTTAGCCCCTGCCAGGCAAGTTCTTTGTGATAGGAATTCAGGCTGCTGAAGCCTATGCTGTTTCTGTTCTATGCAAGTGAAGCTTGCATTTCTCAAGCCCTTCATTTACCTGTTCAGTGTGGGTGTGATTTCACTGCTCCATCCCATGCAGTTCCTTCTCTACGCAAGTGAAACTTCTACTGCTGTGACTGATGACTTACCTGTGGTAATCTTGTACTATTGAGACCTATGATGTTGCAGTTCCATGTGAGGAAAGAATGATCTAAGTCGATGGCATACTGTTTCTATATTGGGTGGGGAGTGTCCACTGCTGAAGCCTATGTTGCACCTGTTCTATGTGTGAGGGGAGCTTCTACTGTAGAGTCCCATTCCTTGTCTTTTTTCTGTGTGGGTTTCTTCTACCCTTGATTTACTTTGTACTGATCCACTCCACCATGTCCTACATGATGACAACTTGTATTGCTGTTGCTTCGATTCCCCTTTCCAGTTTGTGGGATGGAAGCCTGTACGGCTCCTACTGAAGCAAACCTGCTCTGTGGGAGGGAAGCGTCAAACAGCTTATGCTGCTGTGGTATCTATTCATTGCATGCAGTGGAAGCTCAGAGTGTAAGTGCTCATCTGTCCCATTTGTGAGAGGGTGTTTGTTCTACTGCCCACTGTGCTTTACCTGTTAATTGTGAGAGACACATGTTTGTCATGTCGTCGACTGCCGCCATAATGATTTCCAGTTTTAACTTTCTGGATGTGTCGGCTGGATGTCGCATACTTTTTACTCTTGTGAAGGAGAAAACACATTTTTACTCTCTTGAATTCACATTTAATCTCACAATTTAAAAATAGGGAGTAAATACTTCACCTCAAAATCGTATCTGTAGCACTGGTCCTTTGTCAAAATCCCTAGTTCTGTCCCTTACAATTATAACTAAAGTAGATAAGGCTAAAGTGTTGTTGCCCAGGAGAATGGCTTCTTTCTGCTGGGTTTGTGATCACAGTTAACTTCAGGAACATCAATAGGGGGAATGACTCCCTTCCCCTAGTTGGCGTATTCTCAACACAGCAAAGTTCAAACACTGTTCACCAGGGGAAATTACTCCCTTATCCTAGTTGCAATTGTCCTCAAGCAAACAAAAAAAAAAAAACAACAACCCTTCTCCTTTTGGGTTGTTGATGTATCTCCTTACTTCCTTCACTTGCATCAGGGAGAATGTCCCCCCTTCCCTTGATTGAAAGTTTCCTTTGACACTTGATGTCAGGAAGATGACTCTGTCCTCCTTATGCTTCTCTTTACAACATGCCAATCACACTAGAGCCAGGGGGAATGCCTCAGTTCCCCGGGCTACTCCAGTGTCTCCTCTGTTCAATACCAATAAAGTTCCTATTGTGCTTGGTTCCGAGACCCAGATTGTTCTTCTTTGAGTCGGTTGACCTGGTTCACTAACCTACCAAGTACTGCCACAAGGAAGATGAATAGGGTCCTCGACACAGGTTTCTCTGATTCAGTGGTTCTGTCCCTTCCACTGATGCATGGAAGATTTCCTGATGCACAAATAGTCCTCTTGACTCTCAGGGTCCCTGACCTGTCTCTGGTGGTCAGTGGTTATGACTCCACCACTGGCGCGAGGAAGATTTCCTCTGATGCACAAATAGTCCTCTTCACTCTTTGGATTTGTGACCCTTCCCCAAATGTTCATGTCATAGGGATTACACCAACGACCACACAGAGATCCTCTTAGCTCCCTTGTCTCCCCGCCGGCTTACCTGTGCCTCCCGTTATCTTGTGGGGATTTGTAGCACGCCTCCGGACCTCGCTGGGAATGGAAGCAGTGTCTCGTTGACTTTGCTGGTCTTGCCCATTCTCTCATGTTCTTCCAGCGTGTCAGTGTCTTTCCGCTGACTACGGTCTCAACACTTGCCAAGTACTCGCTGGTCCGACTTCTCGGAGCGGTTTTACTGTTCTTCTCGCTGGCCAGAGCTGTGCGCAATCTTTCTCCTACTGGATCGGATGGGGCTTATCTCCTTTTTCCACAAGCCTCCTCCAGTCTCAGGATTCCAATTTCCCACATCTCGCAGCATCTCTTCTCTGTATGGCGTACCAGCCAGGCTGTCCCCTCCAATTGTCCTCCTTTTGGTTTTTTGAGTGTTCATTTCCTCATGGGAGACTAGACTGTTGCTCTCGGTTCTGGAGAGTAATCGTCATGTCTGTATGCCTCTTCCTCATCACAGTACTTTTAGGTACCCTCTAGTTCTCCACCTGATAACAGTACATAGGTTTACTCTCTACAAAGAGTTTCTTCAAGGAACGAGAGGCTAGAGTTATTGGGCGAGTGTGGTGGTCTTGATGTACAAAGGCTGCACCCTAGATAGTCCTACTCAACCATGAAGGGAGAGTCCCTCCCATGAGATCCTCCTGCATTATTCCTTCCTGGAGGACTGTCGGGTAGCAGCCTCACCTCCCTGCCTCATGGGAAGGTGCTCCTCTTTGGGGCAAAGTGATGGCATCTGGGGATGTGCCACACCATCCACTTCTCAAACTCAGCCCTTCCAAAACGGAATACTTCCTCATCTGCCCCCCAAGGTACAAACCTGACCTCACACCCTGGATCCAAGAACTCGCCACGGACAACCCAAACCTATCCTATCCACACTTGTTAAATTCCTTTGCTTCACCATCAACCCACTCCTTCCCTTCACTCACCACATAGCCGCTATCACTGTAACATACAATCTTCAACTACACGTGCAAAATCAGACATATCCTTCCTCCTGACAACTTCTGCACCGCATTCCAAGCACTGGTTCTCTCTAGGCTGGACTATGGAAATGCTCTCCTCACTGAACTCCCCAACACCCTTGCCCCCACTGCAAGCCATAGAAACGCAGCGGCCAAACTCTTCCTCAACCTACCCAAACATCCGCAAAACACCCCTGATGTTACTCCGCTCCACTAGCTCTCCATGCCCATGAGAATTGCCTTCAAAGGACTCTGCATTGTAGTCAGCCATCCACCACAAAACTCCATCTTGCCTTCATGACAAACTTGAACCCTCAACCACACAAACACCAGACAAGCCAGCCAACACCTTCTACGCATTCCACACTGCAAGCTCACATGCACACACAAACAAGTATTTACCCACTGGGCCCCCAGTTCATGGAACACCCTACCTCTCCACTGAAGCAATGCATCCTCAATCACCACTTTCAGAAAGTGCCTCAAAGCATACCTGTTTCCCCACACATAACCTTGCCCTCCTCCACTGCTATTACTCGTCTAGCTTAATCGTCCAATAGTTTTAAGAAACCATATAACTTCTTTTTTCAACTCATCTCTTCAATGTTGGAATCATGCAAGACACCCCAAGATCCTCTGGGTAGCGCCAAACAAAAATTCAAATGAATAAATAACTCACCTTAACCAACCGAATAGTTTAGATCGGATTTCGGCAACCTATTTCAAAGAACATTTGGGGTTTTGAATGCAAGAACAGAGGGAAAGTAATGAGATAATGAAACAGTTCACTTGCAACCATCTGGTTTTATCTACCACTATATGCAAAACTCTCTTGGAACATTTCTGCATATGATATATACCCAATCAGCAGGGCAAGATTTAATTGTATCCTGCTAAGAGCTGCTACCAACATATGCAGGTTTGCACTGAACGAAAAAACGACTTACTTTCTTCCACTAGCTGTGAAGATGTACTGCACTTTGTTGTTGTGCTCAGCCTGTCCACGTGTTAGAGCAAGAAGGCTGACTTTGATTTTACATGATGCCGGATTCTTTTTGAATGTCCTCTAGCACAGTGTTGGATCAGAAACTCAGCTAGTTTGTTGAACTTTACTGACATATTACAAGCTAGCCCTAAAAATTAGTAAACATTACCTATCGGAATAGTAATGCCTGTAATGCATATTTTTATTTCTTGTGTTATGTATGTTTTATTTCTGTGTTTATATTCTGAAATGAACCTGAACTTGAGGTGAGCTGAAATAGGACAGCAACCAGCATTAAGAAAAAAGGTAACACAGCGTCTTTACGGCTGTTCGTAAATAGCAAGGACTCGAAGTACTGAACACCGATATCTATGCAAGCACTTCTGCCCCTGCATGAATCCCTTGCGCCATTGTTTCTCAAATTATAGACTACTTGGTCCTCTTTCATTCATTGCCATTATTCCACCCAAGATGGCACACCTATGTTTGCTCAGCCGCACATTGGACCACTTTTCCACACCACTGCCACCACATGCCCAGGGTAAGCACTGTTGCAAGGACCCAGTGGTTGTGGGATCATGACAGATCATCTATGGTGTGGCGTGATAGCTCAGTGCTTGATGAGCACTTACCTGGTGGACTCCATGCTGAACATTATTCTGGTAGGCTGCCCCTGTGATGGTGAACTGGGGAAGTATGTGGCGCTCCCTTCTCCAACCAATCGGATAAAGTTTGCTTACTCAGTTGATCAAGATTAGACCTGGTGTAGCATGACTAGAAGGCGGACCAGGCATTCTGAATTGACTGGGCGAGTTGACATAGGTGACGCACATTCAGCAATGTTTCAAACATCGGGCCTACACTAAGGCTCCTGTCTTTCCCTGTCTTACCGGGATGCCAGTGCCTAGCCGATACCATCCTCACGAAAACCAGCCTGACTCTGCCACCATGTCACAGGTACCTTTGTACGCAAGACTCGCAAAGCCTCTATCAATACCTGTAACCAGCTGATCTCATTCATGGCTACCCACAAACTGCCTTCTCTGACGATTCTCACAATGCCATAGCCATCCGGTACTTATATAACTTTCATGCAATAACGCAATCGTCTCTATACGACCTTATATGCAGTTTATTGTCTTAGCAATCCTCGCTGCCGCCAGTACATGTCCTAAGTTCCAGTAGCGTGTTACACTCGCCCCCCCTCCTGATTGCTTGTATGTGTATGCTGCCCCCCCTTTATTGCCTGTGTGCATGCTGCCTGCACACTCGCCCATCTCCTGATCGCCCGCAGTATGTATGTGCTCCCCCCTTCACCCTTGGTCGCCCGCAGTATGTCTGTGTCCCCCCTTGGCCCCCTGGTCACCCGCAGTATGTATGTGTTCTTCCCCCCCCCCGGTCGCCTGCTGTATGATGTGTGGCCCCCTGCCCCACCACCCTGCTCTCCAAAGGGTCGGCTGCCTTTTACCCATTCCACCTACCTCGGAATATAAGGTATTGTATGCTACTGCCGACCGTAGCCAGTGGCTGACACGAATACCATGCCACCTACTCTGTCCGCTGCACCACCGGTGTTGCCACCGTTCTAGAAGAGGTTGGCGCCCTTGTCCTTTGCCTCCAGTATTAACCTTAGGCATGACCTGTGGCTACCACCCCTCTATACGGGGCTAGCTTTCATGTCTTAGGTTACCAACTCTGACCTATGCATTACCTGCTGCTGCCACCCTTCATGATAGGGTTGGCTCTCTTGTTTTATTCCACCGACTTTGACCAAATGCCTTAACCCGATTCTGTCCTTTGTTTTAACTGTTGTTGCCTCTCTTCTAGAAGGGGTGGCTATCATGTTATACTCCACCTATATTCACCCTATGCATTACTTGCTGCTGCCACACCTCAAGTAGGGGCAGGCTCTCATATCTTATTCCACCGATTGTGACCAATTTCATTACCTGTTGTTGCCACCCTTCAAGATGGGGTGGCGCTCTTGTTTGATGCCACCGATTTTGACAAAACGCATTTCCTGTAGATGCCACCCTTCAAGATGGCGCTGGCGCTCTTGTTTTATGCCACTGATTTTGACAAAACGCATTTCCTTTAGATGCCGCCCTTCAAGATGGGGTGGCGCTCTTGTTTTATGCCACCAATTTTGACAAAACGCACTTCCTTTAGATGCCACCCTTCAAGATGGGGCTGGCGCTCTTATTTTATGCCAATGATTCTGACAAAACGCATTTCCTGTTGATGCCACCCTTCAAGATGGGGCTGGCACTCTTGTTTTATGCCACCGACTTTGACTATATGCATTTATGTACCCAAGCAAGTATTCTTAACAGCGCCACGATGCCCGAGGGCAGTTTGTGCGCTGTACAAATTCAAATAAATAACATAAATAAATGTACCGAACAACCTCCATTCAAAAAGTATGTATAGTGGCTTTAGAGATGGCTAGTTCATGAAAGAGTGCACACATTTTGTGTACTTTTCCTAGAGATGTGTATGTTTCAACCCTGTAGTTCTCAGATATTCATGTGACTTGGATATTCTTACAATCTTACAAGAAATGGTAAATTACAACAGCATAATGTTGTTTTTTATTTTTTAAATGTGTGGCACCATGCATTATCTTCATAGTAAGTTATTTCTTTCCTTTAGGGTCACAGCACCAAAAAATGGAGTTGAAGTGTTCTTCTCTAGAGCGACGTATGAAAAATACTCCATGTCTCCAAACTTGCTGGAGCTATGGCATTTGGCTAACTGGTAAGTGTTTCACAGTTGTTGAGCCGTTTTATGGTACAATCTGTGTACATTTTGGTTTCATGTTTCCCCTCCATGGAAATGCCACTGTTTACTTATGCTATTTAAAAATCTTAGTTCTACTCCATTTGAATTAAACTTTATACTTTTTTATACATTTTCATACTCGCAGGTTTTTCCAGTATCGTTTAATTACAATCTAGCATGTCTAAATAATGGCAAACTGTTTTCATTTCCTATCTTGCAATATACCTTACAACTCATAAACCATATCACTGTTCCGTCTCTCCCACCCCATACGTTTTAGGTTTCTTCCGAAACAGAAATGGTGTCATAATTTAAACATTGACAGGTGAAGATGCCTCATCCAAGTCCAAAATTAATTTTGTGTACAAGAGCCGCACAATCTGGAACAGTGCTATGAGAAAAACACCCGGGCTTTGTATAATATGCAATAGTGACACTTATTAAATATTTATATTTCCTGAAGTAAAATGTGCTTGACTGTTTGTTTGCAAATCTAAAAAAAAACGAAAACAAATGTGTTTTAATACTTGTCTTCAGAAATACTATTTCTGAGGCTTGTGGGTCTGCTTAGATCACATGCTATGCATATGCCAACATCTAGTGGTACCTGGGTATTAAATATTTTATTTTCGAAACTCAAAGGGACGTCGACAGGGCGTGACAGTAATACTATCCCTAGTGTGACGTCCACACGTGTTGAGGTCCCTCAGATTGTTTTTTTCCGCCATCGTAGTCGGACGCATATCAGAGTTCCTTCTTGGCTGACGCCATTACTTAGTAAAAGTTTCAACTTAGTTTTTCTGTCTGTCCTTTTGACAACCGTAAACCGCAATATCTTGGGCAACGGCTTTCGAGGACAAGACCATCAGTCGACGACGATGACTCCCGTCTCGACAAACTTTGTCTGCAGCATTTCCAGGCCTCGGTCCTGCACAGTAGGGTGAGTGGGGGTGCGTTATTCATATTCCATCTCACTTGGAGAATGCATATTCCCCTACACTCCCATATATATTTAGCCAGGCTGCCATCTTTATACACTATGGAGTATACACCTTTTAAATTCTGTCCTTCCTTTAACAGGAAGTTTCCCTGGAAGGATTTACACCAAGTATGTAACCTTTGCCTCCCTAGGGACCACACCGAAAAACAGTGCAAGTCTTGCAAACTGTTTAGGCCGGAAATATTAAAGGACCGCAAGACTAAACGCAGGGCCCACCACGCCATGCAGGCCGAGGCCGCCATGGACATCGAGGGAGCCTCCAATGATGGCAGCGTCAGCATCCTAAGTGACGCTGAGGGCGATAAGGATCCAATGTATTCCTGCATGCGAGCACCCGACTCCAACAGGGAGGCCGGCGGTTCTGCTACGGACATGACACCTGGCGGCTCAAGCACCTCCAGTACACACCAGACGAAGCACATCCCAAGTCGCTGAATGTCGACACATTGTCGACTGATGAGCCACACTTGATGTCAAAGGGAAGGTCCGAACATTCCCTGTCCTCTGGGCCATTGCGGTCGCGATCACCACATGACGGGCCCCCGAAACATACCCCAAAGTCTGTTTCCGACACTGCGTCCAAATCTGGGAAGTCCTCGGGTTTCAAGCAAAATACTCAAAGAACAATCAATCTTCTGTTCCAGTTAGTATTCTCAATCAACGAGAAAAAATCAAGTCTTGTACCAAGCAAAACAAAACAGTTCTTAGGGGCCGTCAAAAAGACAGAAGAGGGACTAGTCTTTCCGTCAAATGAAAGAGTGCAAAACATACTGCTGCACATACCTCAGTATCTAGCCAGTCGCCAAATCACTGTACGCAAACCAATGCGTTTTCTCTGGATGATGGCTTCATGCATTTACCTGGTCCCACACGCACAGTTGCGCATGCGCCCAATGCAAGAGTGGGTAGTGAAACAGTGGTCTCAGGCAAGCGGTCAGTGGGACAATCTAGTGGTTGTTTCGCTAACCCTAGTTCAATCCCTACGCTGGAGGACAAAGGATAATCTGTTGAAGGGAAAGCCTTTTCACAACCCTACAGTGCAAGCGATTGTCAGAACAGACGCAACACTCAACGGTAGGGGAGCCCCTTACTTAAACCACACAGCACATGGCCTGTGGACCAATATCACAGTCCAAAATCACATAAACCTCTTAGAGCTACTAGCAGTGCTCAAAGTCCTACAAGCTTTCAAAGTGCATCTGTCAGGTCAGACAGTTCAAATCCTCACAGACAGCACCACTGCCATGTTTTACATAAACAAGCAGGGGGGCACGCACACTCTCCAAGTCTGTCCAGGATAGCACAAAAGATTTGGAAGTGGGCACTCAAGCGGAATATGTTCCTGGGGAACTCAATTCTCTGGTGGACTCATTAAGCAGAGATCCTCTACCCGAAGAGCACGAGTGGCAGCTCGGCAGAAACATCTTAGACAATATTTTCTCCCTCTGGGGCTATCCTCCCTTAGACTTGTTCGCCACAAGCCAAAACACACAATGCCCAGCGTTCGCATCCAGGTTTCCCCCAATACGGATCGAAGGGGAACGCCCTGTGGATGAACTAGTCAGGGAAATTTTACTACGCTTTTCCCCCAACACTGCTACTGAGCAGAATAGTGAACAAACTGCACCAGAAACCAATTACGCTAATCCTGGTTGCTCCCATGTGGGCGAGATAACCTTGATTTCTGCATCTTCACAAACTGGCGATGTGCGATCCAATCAAACTCCTGTGCCCCTTTAACATGCTCACCCAGCACGGGGGGGACAAAAGTACACCCACATCCTCAATGCATGAACTTGGCAGCTTGGCTCCTGAAGCCATAGAGTTTGGCCATCTAGAACTACCTCAAATGTGTATGGAAATCCTGAAGGAGGCACGCAAACCAAACACCAGACACTGTTATTTTAACAAATGGAAAAGATTTGTAATATGGTGCCAGTCAAAAAATGTTAACCCAATTGAATGTAGTCCATCACACATTCTCCATTACATGCTCCACTTACTAGATTCTGGGCTAGTATTCAACTCCATCAGGGTCCACCTAGCGGCCCTTCCGTGTATACCACTTCTCAAAGCTAGGTGTCCTGGTGTCAAATCCCTGTCATTAAGGCATTCATGGAAGGAGTAAAAAGGCTTTACCCCCACCACCACCCATTTCAAACCCGCTCCCATGGTGGGATCTAAATGTTGTACTCGCAAAGCTCATAGGGCCTACCTTCGAGCCTATTAAGTACAGCCTTAAACACCTAAAACACCTAACCTATAAAACAGCTTTTCTCATGGCCATCACCTCCATAAGAAGAGTCAGTGAACTACAAGCTCTGTCAGTGCAAGACCCTTTCTTGTTATCCACAAAGACAAGTTGGTATTAAGAACACACCCTAGGTTTTCACCTAAGTTCATATCGAAGTTCCATGTCAACCAGTCCATGGAACAACCGCTTTCTTTCAAAACCCTTCAGGCTCCGCTGAGAAAAACCTCCATACGCTAGATGTAAGGAGGGCGGTTCTTTACTATGTAAACAAGACAAAACCGCTACTAAAAACAGACCAACTATTTGTCTCCATAGCACCTGGCAGGGAAGGTGATCACGTTTCAAAAAACGCTGTCTCCAGATAGATATTGAAATGCATACAGCTCTGCTACTCTCTATCAAACAAAACTTTGCCTTTCACACCAAGAGCTCATTCAACCAGGGGTACAGGAGCTACTATGGCCTTTATTGCAAACGTCCCGCTGGATGCCATTTGCAAATCTGCTACATGGAGCTCTATTCAAACCTTTACTCAGCAGTACTGCATTGACACACATTGTAAAGCAGATTAACAGGTGGAACAACCAATGCTAAAACATGTATTTGCCGCTGTACCATTTCACAACCACCTCCAGAACCTGCTCGCTAATCTATGCATAGCATGTGATCTAAGCAGATTCATAAGCCTCAGAAGAGATGCATTACTCACCGTAATCGTATTTCTGATGCTTGTATCTGCTTAGATTCACATGCGCACACCCTTCCGCCCATGTGGAGTAGAAGGTGCTCAGATGTTTTCTGGCTTTATCTACTTATATATGTTATATTACATCTGTACTCGTGCTACAATTAATGCTACCTCATGTGAGAAACAAAACAATCTGAGGGACCTCAACGCGTGAAGGATCCGGGGTACAGTGGAAGTCACACTAGGGATAGTATTACTGGCATGGCCTGTCGTCACTTTCAGAGTTTCGAAAACAAAAAAATGTAAATACCTGCCGCTACCACTAGATGTCGGCCTATGCATAGCATGTGAATCTAAGCAGATACAAGCATCAGAAATACGATTACGGTGAGGAATGTATCCTGTATACATGCACATTTGTCTCTACACCAAACAAATAAGACTACTGGTTTGTCTTTTACTTTTTATTAAAAGAAAAGAATACTTGGCCAAATTAAGGGATAGAGATCTGATCATATGTTTGGACCATTGGGGAACACCAGTCACAGAAAAAGGGAATTTCGGGAGGACTGATAGTTTAACATATTCCAGAGTAAGGCAGTGGGCAGGATTGAGTAACGAGACTTGAAGTACCTATGGAAGACTGATTGTAAGTGACTGACCGGAGTATGTGGCTTGATCGTTCTGGAACCTGCAGTATAAAGAGCACAGGCGAAGGATTTGCATGGAGCTATTTTAATGGCAATTAGAGTTTAATATAAAGACTCACAGGATTAATATAATCCACAGTACAAAGCAGGAGAATAGCATAGGCAAGACAATTGTACAGGTGTAAGGTGGACTTAAGAATGAAGAGCACCTAAGACAAATCAACAATGGAAGAACTTATCATTTGTTGGCTTAGTCACTGAGACCCAACTATGAACTTGCAGAGAAATCCCCAAATCATATTGCAGTAACTTGTTCTTATTGTGTGACCCAGCAGCTCTATGGGCAAAGAGAGCACTGTTTGTCACTTTGTGCGAGGCACTGTGAAGCACATGCTACTGGTGCCCTTAGTGAAAGATAGGTTGCATAATGAAACTGATATAAATCACAAGAGGGCAGAATGAAAATGTCTCGGGAAGCAGGGAAACCCTGTTCGGGAATCTGTGTCGGAGCTCTAGGGAAAAGCTGGAATTTATCTTGGGGCCCATTCCTAGGACAAAAGGCAGCTAAATCGGAGGCTGTAAATGCAGGACCATGGCATGTAAAGCATTTGAGAGGGCAAGAATAGAACAAGAAGGAAACCGACAGCAGAGCTATCTCTTCCACTAATGGGCTGAAAACCATACATTATACTTTCGGATCAACACAGATGAAATGACAATTGGAACTAAGTGTGGGATTTGTCAGGTAATTTTTCGAGCAGTGCGATATCATCCTCAATGTGCTCCAGCCCTTTTAGGTGCCTAAAGACCGGTGGTGGCCATCCCCAAACAGTATATTTAAGTACATGTTAGAGGAAATATTCAAGAATAATGATGAGTGTGAAGTATTAACTCGGAGGAGAAAGACATTTGGGGTTAGAAGCAACCCGAGAGAACTCAAGGAAAGTTACTTCAAGACAAGTTAATAAAGACTGATAAGGCACAGTTTGTAACAAGTGTCGAGGGAAATAAAATGAGACCGACAGGAAATATTTTAAAGAGTTTCCAAGAGTGGAGAAACCTCAAAGTTTTTATAAAAAGCTCAAACCATATCCAATAAGAGGAAGAAGGTGGAGAGCATATGTGTAAAACATTAAGGACAATAGTCAATGTGAATTGGAGCCTAACATATAGGTTTATAGTCTTTCTGTCAAAAAACATCCATCGAAAAAGAAATGCATCGAATTAAAAGCACTGAAAATAAATTAATCAAAATGCGATCTATTCCATTACAAAGTACATATCCATCGAAACATGTTCATCGAATATAGGAATTCGATGAAACATGCTTTGCATTAAAAATGTTACATGGAGCTGTACAGAGCTCTAATCTTTAAAGTATTTCGGCACTGGCTAGCTTCATGTAATGTTTTTTAATGTTTGTTTATTGGCGGGGTTCCTCCTCCCAACTCCCCCAAACCCCAAGGGCACCCCCCTAAACCTAACCCTAACCTAACCCTAATTGAAATCCAACAAAATGTATTCAATGGAAGTGCATTTCGATAGAAATGACTTTCAATGAATACATTTACAGGGTAATTCATAGAATTTCGCAGAAAAGTGTCGCAAGCGGCTGGCGCAGAGTGTCCGCGTGCGATTGACTGCGCCAGGCACGTGCGCTAAAACCGATTTCCGCGCACAGCGTATTCATGGATTTCATGCTCCCAAACCAGCCGTGGCGCAGCGTATAGCAGCGACCCTGCAGCAGCGCCAGTAACGCCCCCAAGAACGCCCTCGCGCAAGGAAAAGCCATCAAAATCGCTAAATCATCGCAAAGGGCTGCGCTAACCCTGGACCAGTTTACAGGGCTGCCAAACAAGGAACGCAAAGCGGGTAACGTGCATATCAGGGGTACGCGTGAAGTTATACACGCGATTAGCCAGGGTACGTGTATTACAGGGGTACGCGGGAAGTTTAACACGCGATTGGCCAGGGTACGTGTATTACAGGGGTACGCGTGAAGTTATACACGCGATTAGCCAGGGTACGTGTATTACAGGGGTATGCGGGAAGTTTAACACGCGATTAGCCAGGGTACGTGTATTACAGGGGTACGCGGGAAGTTTAACACGCGATTGGCCAGGGTACGTGTATTACAGGGGTATGCGGGAAGTTTAACACGCGATTGGCCAGGGTACGTGTATTACAGGGGTACGCGGGAAGTTTAACACGCGATTGGCCAGGGTACGTGTATTACAGGGGTATTCGGGAAGTTTAACACGCGATTGGCCAGGGTACGTGTATTACAGGGGTACGCGGGAAGTTTAACACGCGATTAGCCAGGGTAAGTGTATTACAGGGGTACGCGGGAAGTTTAACACGCGATTAGCCAGGGTACGTGTATTACAGGGGTACGCGGGAAGTTTAACACGCGATTGGCCAGGGTACGTGTATTACAGGGGTATGCGGGAAGTTTAACACGCGATTGGCCAGGGTACGTGTATTACAGGGGTACGCGGGAAGTTTAACACGCGATTAGCCAGGGTACGTGTATTACAGGGGTACGCGGGAAGTTTAACACGCGATTAGCCAGGGTACGTGTATTACAGGGGTATGCGGGAAGTTTAACACGCGATTAGCCAGGGTACGTGTATTACAGGGGTATGCGGGAAGTTTAACACGCGATTAGCCAGGGTACGTGTATTACAGGGGTACGCGGGAAGTTTAACACGCGATTGGCCAGGGTACGTGTATTACAGGGGTACGCGGGAAGTTTAACACGCGATTGGCCAGGGTACGTGTATTACAGGGGTGCGTGGGAATCATCACACGCAATTAGGCTGGGTGGGTCCTCACAGGTGTTCCCTGTACACCCTCCACGGCCCCTACAGGCAGCCTACAAAACAGGGGACTACCCTGCACACCTGCTCATGTCCCCCTGCACCCCCACCCCCCAGCAGTGCAGGGGCAGCCTCCACCAGGCCCCCACTCATGTCTCCCACCACCCCCACCCTCCCGCCACCAGGGGCAGCCTCCACCAGGCCCCCACTCATGTCCCCCTGCACCCCCACCCCCCAGCAGTGCATGGGCACCCTCCACCAGGCCCCCACCCATGTCTCCCACCACCCACACCCCCCCGCCACCAGGGGCACTCTCCACCAAGCCCCCACCCATGTCTCCCACCACCCCCACCAGTGCAGGGGCACCCTCCACCAGGCCCCCACCCATGTCTCCCAACACCCCCACCCACCAGCACTGTGGGGCACGTGGCCAGCAGGCAGTCAGGCAGCAGCAGATGGCAGGTGGGAGCGTGCTCAGGGCTCTGGGGGGCAGTAATTTGGCCTCCTGGCCAGGAGCGTGGTCTCTCGTGTGTGAACGCGTGGACAGCCTGATAGGGAGTGAAATCCCACACGTCAGCAAAGGCCCTTAGCGCGTAAACCCGTCAACAGCATATGCGCGCCTATAGTCACCTGCACGTGCAGGAAATTGTTGCGTGACACGTCCCAGTGTCAAAGCGTGTGATTGGTGAAAATGGATCTACACGCAGAAGTGACAAAGCGTGTGATTGGTGAAAATGGATCTACACGCAGAAGTGACAAAGCGTGTGATTGGTGAAAATGGATCTACACGCAGAAGTGACAAAGCGTGTGAATGGCGAAAATGGATCTACACGCAGAAGTGACAAAGCGTGTGATTGGTGAAAATGGATCTACACGCAGGAGTGACAAAGCGTGTGATTGGTGAACGTACACGCCGCGTAAGTGACGCTGTACGTGTGGGCCTGTATATAAGGTACATGTAGAACACCATTTCCTTGTACGTGCTTTTCGTGGAGAGCGAGTGGGTGAATTCTGTACTTCTTGTCGTTTCACACGCGATTTACTTCACGGCGTTTCCAGTTCGTATTCCCTGTTACCTCTGACAGCTTTTTCTCTTTTTTCTCTTTTACTGGTTTACCTGGGCCTGTTCCCTCAAACAGTGTCCCCTTCTACTGTTGTCCTGTCTTCTCAGACAGCGTACACATCTTCTTTTGGCAGGGGTTTAGCCAGCCAAACGCGCTCATTCTTCACGCTCTTTTACCTGGCAGACGGTGAGTCACGCACGTATCCAACTTCTGTGCTTGCCCCGTGTGTAGCCTACCCCTTCAGAGGTCATTCTAGGCTGCGTGTGACACGCATACGTTCATTCTTGTGTTACTGGGTGCCACAGCGTAGTGCAGGTTTTTCTTTCTGCACACGTGGTCTAGGAGGGGTTGCGTGCACGTCATCTCCCTTTTTTGGGCCTCCTGTGCGTTGCGTGACCCGTCATCTTTCCCCAGGGGTTACAATCAGCCGTGCTAGAGCACTAGGGTACAATTACCATCTGGTACCCAACCCCTTTGACCCCCAATTGCCCAGGACAATTGTCTACAGCCACTCCCATACGCACATTAATATCAGTGCCATGGCTGGGAGGCGAGGATTCCGTAAGGGTGGCAAAGGTGGAAGAGCCACAAGTGGTGGCCGTGGTGGATCCGGTAGGGGACGTGGTCGTAACTTGCAGGGTGAGCCTGTCCCCCCATGTGTGGAGGACCAGTCAAGGGCACCCATCATCCCCCCCCCCTCCCCCCCTCCCGTTGAGGCTGAAGTGGCTGACACCATCCATGCTCAGCCCTTGTTGGACCAGCCCATTGTGGCACCAGACCTGGCTGACTCCATGGCTGACTTCCAGGTCAGCAGGGCTACGACACGTGCGCTGGTGCACGTTGATGCCATCATGCCACGTGGATCTGGGGCAGCAAGGTCATCTGCTGCACCAAGGAGGCAGGGCGGAGTGGCTGCAGGGGCAGCTGCGGCTCCATCCACCCCAGCCCTCACACACCCAGCCAGGACAGTGTCGGTCCTAGTCCATGCTGCTGACATTCCCCCTGACACCATCACACTAGAGCCAATGCCTGCACCAACTCCCATGCTGAGTGTGCAATCCCACACTCCTGATACAGAGTCCACCAGGGCTCCTGCCCCTAGTGTCCAGAGCGGCGCAGGACACTCAGGATCACCACCACCTTCCAAGCGGAAGAGGAAGAGTGCTCGTCCGGCACAGGCTGATGCCCCAGACACGGCTACACAGTCCGGCCCGTCCAGGAAGCCCAGCTTCACGGATGACGAACTGAATGCACTTGTCGAGTATGTGTCCGGACATGACAACGAGATGGTCATTGTTGCAGGATCCAAGACCACACCTGCACAACGCCAGGCACACTGGCAGACCGTTGCGGACATCGTAAGTGCCCTTGGAATCGTGAGGCGCACAGCCAATGATTGCTATAAGCGCTGGAATGACCTAAAGCGCAGGGCAAAGAGTAAGCTGGCCTCAAGTCATGCCGCAACTCTAGTGACTGGAGGTGGGTCTCCAGTAGTAGACATGGAACTCACTCCACATGAGTCAGTCGCTGGGACCTACGTCACGGAGGAACAGATCCAAGGCGTGGGAGATCTGGCTGATTACGAGGCATTGTCCGGTGAGTGCACATGCATGTGTGTGTCATCCATGTGCATGGTGTGTGTGTGAGGGCTTCTGTTTGGGTGCCAGGTGAGAGTGTGTGCGCCTCAGTCGTATGGGTCAGCCATGTGCTTCATGCAATACTTCCTGCGCAGCTGCATTTGGCCATAGCAGTATCCCTTCTGCCAACAGTAGACATCTAGCACAACTGCACGCCAGTTGCCCTTGAAGTGTCACCTTGACACAACATATTTGCTTATTTTTCACTGTTCATTCAGTCAGTTTGTTTGCATTCCACCACTTTCACTAGGCATGTCGCTGTCCACTAGTCACATGTCTGACATGGGTATGGTAAAGTGGAGTGACTTTGTTACCTGGATATCATTTGTACACACATGTCCCTGTGCAATTTGACCATTTCAGACTGGCAGCTCCAGGTGAAAAATCTGACCTGTTAGAATCAGAAAAGCTATTACATGCGGGAACTGGACTGAATGAATAGGTGCTGCCCTCCTCTCCATCTTCACTCAATAGCAATGGTACATGCCATCTGTGTGATGGCATGTGTGTTTCACCTGCCAATCACAGGCCAATGTGTGATGCCACTGCCAGGCAGCATGCAGAAAATTTGTTCATCTTCCATCTTGGTGTCATCAGTGTGTGCCATTTGCCTGCACTTCATACGCAGTGAGGGTGCATGCATGGGAGGGTTTTAGTCATGTGGGACATGTGTCAATCAAGTACTGGTTCTCTTGCTTCTCAGCCCTCAATGTGTGCCATGGTGCTAATGCCTGTTTCCATTACTTTGTTTTCATGTCTTTGCAGGGGAAGACGCACCTGATACTGCTGGGGTTGTGGAGATGGTGCAGACCCAGGAGGTGTCCCAGGGCCGACCAACCACCAGTGAGGGACGTGGTGTGGTGGTGGGGGAGAACCCACAAGTGCTGCAGGTCGTGCTCTCAAGGGGTGTCTCTGGCTGCACCTCCCCCGAGCTGTACTCAGGTGTTGATTCGGATGAGACCTACGTGCCGTCGCAGGTGAGTGTTCCAGGGAGGGATTCTGTTCTGTCTCACCCACCTGCACCAGGGTCAGTACCCTCCATGGGGATGTCAGTGTTGGCAGCTACGCCTTCGGTGGTTACGGATGCAGGGTCACACTCCGCGACATCTGATCCTGTTCCTGGGCCAGCAGATCAGAGGGGGAATGCAGTCCTGCAGCCTCAGGCAGTGCCGGCACAGCAAGGCGCAGTTCGCCTTGCCCCAGACAGGTGTGGTGCCCGCCGACGTGGTGGCCGTACGCCACCCGGCAATACCGCATGGGAGCAATCCATTTACGGTATGGCTACCCAACAGGCTGCATCATCCGAGATGATGGCTCAGGCCATGGATAGGGTGGCCACTTCCATTGTCCCCCCAGAAAGGCTGATGGAGCGACTAGAGCAGGCAACCGACTCCATCTGCCAGTCACACAGGGAGGACATGTTGGGGTCCAACAGGGACAGGCGGGCGGCACTGGCGACTCTGCAGGAGGCCATCTCCATTGAGTCCCAGGGCCACAGGGAAGCCCTGAGGCAGGAGCTCCTACACCTCAGGACGACTCTTGTTGAGCTTGAGGCTTCAACACACCAAAGGACAGAACAGCAGCTGGAGCGTCTCACCCGTACGCTCTCAGCTGAGATGCAGGCAACGAGGGCGGAGGTCCGGGCATCCCGTGAGTTGTTGCATGGGGACCTCCGCACACTCATCCTCCAGAACCAGACCTACCACACCCGCATGCTTGCAGCCATGGAGGAGCAGACTAGGGCCTTGCGTGGGCTGCCTCCCATAGTGCAACCACCTCCGGATGCAGCTGCACAGGGTGATAATAGCGACAGCAGTGATACTCCCACAATAGGGTAGCCGTGTGGGCCATGAGCCCATGGAGGTGTTTTATCTTCCCAGGATCCACGCAGGTGGGTTCTGGTGTGCATCCTGTCCTCGGACCTCCTGGGTGGCCTCCCCAACCCCCCCGGGCCCATCAATGGCCATTTTTGATTGTTTCTTATTTTTATTTTTATTTTGATTTCTTTTATTCCCAATTTTTTTGGGACGATCTGTTGGCTTCGATGTGTTGGCTTCGATGTGTTGGCTTCGATGTGTTGGCTTCGATGTGTTGGCTTCGATGTGTTGGCTTCGATCTGTTGGCTTCGATCTGTTGGCTTCCGTGGTTCCTGTGGGCATACGCTGCATTGTGGCTGGGCACATGCAGGCTTGTAATGTATTTGGTTCAGATGCTTGGGTTTGAGTCACACACACCCCATGTGTAACTCTTCTTCTGTGTCTACCTCCCAATTTGCAGGTCCCTTCCTCAAGTCCACACAAGGACCTCTAGTCTGGCGATGGGGACCATGTTGGCAGCAGTGCACCTACAACTCTACATGGCGCCAACACTGCACAGTTGGTAGTGGTGGGAGTGCACGCATTTCCAGGTGGTGAGACTACTAATATGTAACATTTTTGATGTCATGTTAATGGTACTACGTGCTCAAGTATGTTGTTGGTCCGGCATTGCTGTGAGCATTTCAGGTGTTGCAGGTTTCTAATAGTGCCACTGTACATAGTGAGAGTGATGTCATGTTGTGGGGATTACTTTGTTTACCTGCAATTAGCATGACATGGCACGGTGTGTCGTGTGGCAGTGCTGGGGTTGGGTTGGCTGACATGGCACTGTCCTCTTGTTGCATTTTGCAAGTGGGTATTCATTTTAGCTGCTTCAATGTGTAACTTCACAAAACTGCATTGGTGGTGTCTGTGTGGGTAGGGATGCACACATTGTGACACTTCCAGGTGAACAATCTCAGGCTGACATGGAATTCCCGGTTCATTCTCCAGACATTCAGGATCAGTGTCAGGTTGAGTCATCATTGATTGTCGGATGGAATGTGCCAGGGCAGTGTGCACTCCACAGGGGTGTGATTTCTTTGTGAAGTAATTAGCCACTAGCTGTGTACGGGCTGCCTCCCCCCGTGCCCTTTCCCCTCCCATGCGCAGCGGCTGTGCATGTGGTTGGGGATGTGGGGCCACCACCATGTCCACGGCCAGGCCCCGGCGTGTTGCAACGTTGTGCAGGACACATGCTGCCACTATGATCCTGCACACTACTGGGGGAGCGTATAACAGCTGCCCGCCAGAACGGTCAAGGGAGCGAAAGCGTGACTTTAGCACTCCGAATGTGCGCTCCACTATGCCCCTGGTTGTAATGTGGGCTGTGTTATATCTTACCTGGGGTGGCGTGGTGGGGTTCCGAATTGGCGTCATCATGTGGGGGCTGAGAGGGTAGGCACTGTCCCCTGTGGAGGTGGGGATTGGTATCATTGGTGAGGTTGTGACCTTCCTCAGTATCCAACATGCATGCACGTGCAGTGGCATACATACTCACCAAGCAGCCATGTATCGCCATGCCGCCCAGCTTCTAGGTCCCGGCTTAGGGTGGACATTCGGTAAATGAAGCTGTCGTGGGTGGAGCCGGGATAGTTGGCATATACTGAGGTGATGATTCCCTTGGCATTACATGCTACCTGCACGTTGATGGAATGCCAGTGCTTGCGGTTCCTATAGATGTGCTCAGATGCCCTGGGGGGACGTAGAGCCACATGGGTGCAGTCGATGGCACCTAGCACTTTGGGGAATCGTGCCACTGCGTAAAAATCCAGGGCGGCAGCATGCCTTTCTGCAGGTGTTCTGGGCAGGTATATGTGCCTGCGGACTGATGGCCGTGCAGTCCTGATGTTCAAGACCTGGTGTAGGCAGCGTGACTGGGTGGCCTGTGACACCCCACCCACTATGGCACTTGTCCGCTGAAATGATCCAGTGGCTAAGAAGTGCAGTACATTGAGGACCTTCTCCAGGGGGCTGAGTGCTTGGGAGCACAGGGTGGGTGATGTGAGGTCATCCTCCCACTCACTCACCAGGTCCAGTATGATGTGTGGTGGAAACCTGTACCTCCCATACACCTGGTCATCAGGCATCCCGAAAAGGCTGGTTCTGGGTGTGAATATTCTGGCCCTGACTATCCTCCTCCTCCTCCTTTGGTAGCCCACTGCCACTGCTGCTAGGAACGGTATGTTCATCCTGGCGTCTGAGCTTGTTATTGTTAAAGTCCGCAATTTATGCTTAGCGCGTGTTCTAGGCGAGCGTGTGACCCGCGCACCCCTGGAATCCAGTTCCCAGTCCAATAGCGTGTGGAAATTCACACGCACCACGGGATACAGCGTGTGACCCGCGCACCCCTGGAATCCAGTTCCCAGTCCAATAGCGTGTGGAAATTCACACGCACCACGGGATACAGCGTGTGACCCGCGCACCCCTGGAATCCAGTTCCCAGTCCAATAGCGTGTGGAAATTCACACGCACCACGTGATACAGGTTCGCTGACGTACTTGCATGTGTAAGTGGCCGCGCACCCATTAAATACACGTACATAGGCCAATCGCGTGTACGCGCACTTTTGTCCAATTACACGCGATGACACTCTGACGTGCAGTATCTCCACGTGTGCCCCGTCATCACGTGCTGAGTGGGGAACACCCGTGCGGGTCACGTCACAGACGCGCTTACGCGGTGAGGGACTCTGGTCCAATAGAATCGCGTATGCGTGCTGACGCGCTTACGCGCTAAGGGCCTTTCCTCGGATTTCACGCTGACGTGCAGGATTTTCACGTGCCAAATCACTCCGTATCAAGCTGGCCACGCGAAAACACACGGAAGCCCACGCTCCTGCCCAGAAGGCCGAGTTACTGCCCCCCAGTGCCCCGAGCAGCCTCCCACGTGCCATCTGCTGCTGCCTGCCTGCCTGCTGCCACCGTGCCCTGCCATTTGGTGCCTGCACATCAGCCATCTGCAGGGGTCCAGTTGCTGTGTCCACCCCTGCTGGAACTGAAGACTCCCGACTGGTATTACATCGCTCCACAGCCCAGCCCCAGGACCCAGTTGCCCACCCACACCTGCCTCTGGGGTTGCCATGTCGGGCACTTCCACATCTGGCACCAGTGGCAACCCCAGGCCAGAGGGGCAGAGGGGCACCAGCTTCACTGTCACCGAAGTTGGTGTCCTGGTGGAGCATGTCCTGGGGCAGTATGATGCCCTCTTTGGATCGTCCCGCGCCAGCAAGGAAGGACGGCAGAGGATCTGGGCCGACTGTGTGGTTGCCATCAACGCGGAGGGGGTGGCAACCCGCGACGTCCTGAAGATCAAGAAGCGCTGGGAGGACTTGAGGTCCAGGACCCTTGTGAAGGCCCGGCGCCTCGTGGAGGGGGTCCGGGGCCGCATGAGTTCCATCCAGATGAGGGTCCTGGAACGCGTACGCCCAGCGCTCCACGCCCAGATCCTTGAGAGGGAGGCCCGTCTGGAGTTGAGCGGTAAGTGTCCATGCGTTACTGTGTGAGACAGGGCATGTTGCGGTGTGCTGGTTCTATGATACTTGCCTGTATGTGTGCCATAGGCCATGTATGCATGTATGTGTGCATGGACATCAAGGTAATGCATGTGCGACCAGTGATGTGTGATGCACATGGTTGTTGCATGTGTTGAAATGCCGCATGGGGAGTCCTATTCAGATTTTGAACATGAGAGCATGCCAGTCTCTGTACCTGGACATGGGTGGGGGTGAGGGATGGGTGCTGATGCCAGGTACATATATGGTAGCCATGTCTGTGTGCCTGACCTGCGTGTCTGTGACTTGTGCATGCCATGGATGCATGACACATGTGTGTGACAATGCAGAGATTCAGTAAAGCAGCCAAATTACCCTTGTATCCGCTGTGTTTGGTGTGTTTGGGGCCAGATGGCTGTGACTGAGGTGAAGTGTGTGCATGTGATGGGCATGAGGCATGATGCATGTGAGTTACATATCATTGAATGTTTCAAGAGTCCATTGGACATGCATGGAAATGTCCATGGCATGCACCATGCCTGTTACTGTGTGTGTTTTGCCTGGACTGACCCATGTGTTGTGGAGGGACATGATGGAAGTGTACTTTGACAGTGGTGCTCATCTGCTATTGCTTCCTGTCTAGGGGACCATTGTACAGTGCCCTGATGCTTGTGTTCTTTGTCTCCCTCTACGCAGCGGCTAGTGAAGAAGAGGGCGGAGACGGAGCTGTGGAGCAAGGCGGCGGGGATGCCCCCATGGCTCAGCGGAAGGGGTGGGTGAGCCCCCACAGGGGCCTGCTACGGTGGGAGACGGTGAGGAGCCATCCAGGTTGGTGGTTTGCACAGAGGAGGAGGAGGCCGCCACTGGGGCACACATGGGGCCTGGTGGGGGCATCCCTGCTGGTGCAAGTGGTGCAGTCCAGGGCCAGGGGCAGGAGGCAGCACAGGTCACCGTGGAGGGGCCTGTGCATGTCGCTGTCCCTGACCCTGTGAGTGCACCACCATGCACCAGCAGGGATGCCCCGTCCCAGGCCTGTCCGCAGGTAGAGGGGGATGTCCATGTCACCTGACTCCCCTCCACCTGCGGACGTGGGAACCCCTGGCCGTGCGGAGAAGGTCCTGATTGGGGTCGCGATGCGCACAGCTGTGATTCGTGATGCCGTGTGTGCTTCCCGGGAGGAGCACGCACGTCATCACGAAGTGCACCGTGCCGACGTGGCCCAATTGGGATCGGCCATGTTCGGGGGTTTCCTGCATGTGTTGGCCAATGTGGCGGCCCTCTCCTCCTCTGTGCAGGCTATCCACCAGTCGTTCTCCTTGCCGTCTTCCAGCCCAGATGCCACCAGGGCCCCCTGTGGACCTGCCCCGACCAATGCAGCCAGCTCGGTGGGGATCCCATCCCTGCCACAGTCGGGAGTCAGAGATCCAGCAGGGGTGGACACCAGAGCAACTGGACCCCAGCAGATGGAGGATGTGACGGCATCATCGGGCAGGGCACGTGCACGACGGCGTCGGTGGTTTCCATCAGCCTGGATGCCGTCGTGCTGGCACAGGCAGTTGCGTCGGAGGCAGCAGCAGGCTCAACGTCGGAGGCATCATGGCTCGGGGCCATCAACATCAGGGGTGCAGGCATCGGCCGGAGGGCAGGAGAACCCTGGAATGGGAGTGGCTTCCGTGTGGGAGAGGTTGTGCCAGCGGATAGGTGCGGAGCGGCAGCGGGCAGAGGAGGAACGGCTCACGATGGTCAGGGCGGAGGACTCCATGCGGAGGGCGCTGAGGCGGGCTGAGTGCCTCGAGGGTCTTCGCAGGGAGTTTGAGCTTGACACTGCGTTATCCCTGCGGGACCTCGGGGCCAGGGAACATGCCCGCCTCCAAGCCATTGACCAGGAGTTCGATGATGCCCTGGCCCATGACAACAACCAGTGAGCCGTCCGAATAGCCCGCTGCCTTTGTATATAGTTGTATAGTTAGGGTTAGGTTTCCTTTGTTTTTTTGATTTTTTTTTGGTTACGATTGGAGAATGCACCACTTTTTTGTATATAGTTCACTTTTTAGTTAGTAGTCAGTTAGGTTTAATTTGGTAGGGCTCATGGACCCAGGATGATCTTCTTAATTGGCTTATTTTAATTTTTCAGATTTTTTTCTTGGACATTCTTCTTGTTTTGTTTGATTTGCTTTGTGTTTTTTCTTATTTCATTTCCATTCTACTTGCTGTTAAATACATATTATTTTTTTAATCTTCAATGTGTCGTATCATCTCATTGCTTTCAGGCATGTCATGTTGGGTGTTTTGTCATTCACTTGCAGCCATTGTGTGTGACAGACATGTGTTAAATTGCATTATTTAAATTGGGGGTGTAACATGTAATTGCCTTTGATATGTGGGTGGGTGTGATAGTTGGTTGGGCCTTTTGGCAGGGGAGGATGGCCATTACGGACATGATTGGGGAATGTTGGGACCCAGGTGCAGGGGGGCATGGATTGGACATGGGTGGGGGCCTGCTGGCAGGTGCCCCACAGTGCTGGGGGGGTGGGGGGGGGGTGGGAGACATGAGTGGGGGCCTGGTGGAGGGTGACCCTGCACTGCTGGGGGGTGGGGGGGGTGGGGGACATGAGTTGGACATGGGTGGGGGCCTGCTGGCAGGTGCCCCACAGTGCTGGGGGGTGGGGGGGTGGGGGACATGAGTTGGACATGGGTGGGGGCCTGCTGGCAGGTGCCCCACAGTGCTGGGGGGTGGGGGTGGTGGGAGACATGAGTTGGACATGGGTGGGGGCCTGCTGGCAGGTGCCCCACAGTGCTGGGGGGTGGGGGTGGTGGGAGACATGAGTTGGACATGGGTGGGGGCCTGCTGGCAGGTGCCCCACAGTGCTGGGGGGTGGGGGGGGGGTGGGGGACATGACTTGGACATGGGTGGGGGCCTGCTGGCAGGTGCCCCACAGTGCTGGGGGGTGGGGGTGGTGGGGGACATGAGTTGGACATGGGTGGGGGCCTGCTGGCAGGTGCCCCACAGTGCTGGGGGGTGGGGGTGGTGGGAGACATGAGTTGGACATGGGTGGGGGCCTGCTGGCAGGTGCCCCACAGTGCTGGGGGGTGGGGGGGGTGGGGGACATGAGTTGGACATGGGTGGGGGCCTGCTGGCAGGTGCCCCACAGTGCTGGGGGGTGGGGGTGGTGGGAGACATGAGTGGGGGCCTGGTGGAGGGTGACCCTGCACTGCTGGGGTGTGGGGGTGGTGGGTGACATGAGTGGGGGCCTGGTGGAGGGTGCCCCTGGTGGCTGGGGGGTGGGGGTGGTGGTAGACATGAGTGGGGGCCTGGTGGAGGGTGACCCTGCACTGCTGGGGTGTGGGGGTGGTGGGTGACATGAGTGGGGGCCTGGTGGAGGGTGACCCTGCACTGCTGGGGTGTGGGGGTGGTGGGTGACATGAGTGGGGGCCTGGTGGAGGGTGACCCTGCACTGCTGGGGTGTGGGGGTGGTGGGTGACATGAGTGGGGGCCTGGTGGAGGGTGCCCCTGGTGGCTGGGGTTTGGGGGTGGTGGGAGACATGAGTGGGGGCCTGGTGGAGGGTGACCCTGCACTGCTGGGGTGTGGGGGTGGTGGGAGACATGAGTGGGGGCCGGGTGGAGGCTGACCCTGGTGGCTGGGGGGTGGGGGTGGTGGGAGACATGAGTTGGACATGGGTGGGGGCCTGCTGGCAGGTGCCCCACAGTGCTGGGGGGTGGGGGGGGTGGGGGACATGAGTTGGACATGGGTGGGGGCCTGCTGGCAGGTGCCCCACAGTGCTGGGGGGTGGGGGGGGTGGGGGACATGAGTTGGACATGGGTGGGGGCCTGCTGGCAGGTGCCCCACAGTGCTGGGGGGTGGGGGTGCAAGGGGACATGAGTTGGTGTTCATTAGTTCAAGGAGACATGTGCCTTTGCTGGGGGGCATGCCCATGGTGGGTGGGCTGCCTGCGGGACATGACCAGGGATGCAGGGTAGTCCCCTGTGGTGTGGGCTGCCTGCAGGGGCCGTGGAGGGTGTACAGGGTACACCTGGGAGGACCCATACTGTCAAATCACATGTGGAACTTCACGCGCACCCCTGAAATACACGCGCCCAGGCTGTTCGCGTGTGGAACTTCCCCCGCACCCCCAGGCTGTTCGCGTGTGGAACTTCCCCCGCACCCCTGAAATACACGCGCCTAGGCTATTCGCGTGTGGAACTTCCCGCGCACCCCTGAAATACACGCGCCCAGGCTATTCGCGTGTGGAACTTCCCGCGCACCCCTGAAATACACGCGCCCAGGCTGTTCGCGTGTGGAACTTCCCGCGCACCCCTGAAATACACGCGCCCAGGCTGTTCGCGTGTGGAACTTCCCCCGCACCCCTGAAATACACGCGCCCAGGCTGTTCGCGTGTGGAACTTCCCCCGCACCCCTGAAATACACGCGCCCAGGCTATTCGCGTATGGAACTTCCCGCGCACCCCTGAAATACACGCGCCCAGGCTGTTCGCGTGTGGAACTTCCCGCGCACCCCTGAAATACACGCGCCCAGGCTATTCGCGTGTGGAACTTCCCGCGCACCCCTGAAATACACGCGCCCAGGCTATTCGCGTGTGGAACTTCCCGCGCACCCCTGAAATACACGCGCCCAGGCTGTTCGCGTGTGGAACTTCCCCCGCACCCCTGAAATACACGCGCCTAGGCTGTTCGCGTGTGGAACTTCCCGCGCACCCCTGAAATACACGCGCCCAGGCTGTTCGGGTGTGGAACTTCACGCGAACCCCTGATATACACGTAGCCCGCTCCCCCAGACCCGATCGCGTGTGAAACTTCACGCGAACCCCTGTGATGCACGTACCCTGCTGAAATCGCGTGTTAGACTTCCCGCGCACCCCGGTATACACGCACACATATTTTTTGTCAGCGGGTGTCCGTGTTTGTGGGTACCCCTTTGCACGTCATTTTTCCTGGAGGGCCACAGTATGGGACATTCATCATGGCAGAGACGCTACCGCCTGCTTTCTTGTGGCGGTCGTGTTTGTGCCTGTGCGCTGGTTTGAGCGTGCGCTTTTTTGCCCTATTCTATTCCATGAATACGTGTTGTAGGCGAGCGTGTGGGCGTTCCGCGCACTTGTGCCCTGTACTTCCCCCGTGACGCCCACGTTTTGGCAAGTTGTTCCCCATTCCGAGTGTTACGCCCGTGTTCCGCCTACTTTTGTTGCGTGCGCCGCGCTATGTGCGATTTTCGCTGTGGCCTGTGCGATTTTCGCAGTGACCTGGCGCACGCTGTTAGATGGCCTGTGCGCCAACGTGCGCCGCGCACTTTTTATCGCACATCCGCTGGTTTTCTCGCGCACGGCCTTCCATGAATCGACGTGCGCTGCTTTTCGTGCGATTTTCGCAATTGCACTGCGATTTTCGCTATTCCACTGCGATTCGCACGTTTTTGCCCACTTGCGCCGCGCTAATTATTCCATGAATCGGCCTCTAAGTTGGATTTCAATTTGATGAAAGAATATTCGATGGATAGACTAGATACCATCATATAGTGACTGTTGGATAGAGTTACAGTAACCTGTAGATCCGATCCGCTGGTCTTATTTCAGGGGGTCACACTAAAGAGACCATTGAGGAAGGGAGACATTTGTGTGTGCAAGAACATTGTTAAAAGAAGAAACCCTGAGAATAAGCCACAATACAAAAAGGCAAAGGGGAGGACACGTAACGAGAGACATTTGTTTTGACCTAGTTTAGTTTTTGATAATTGGGAATAAATGGAAATAGGTTTGGACAGAGGACATTTCCGTCATTGACTGCCTGACAGGGAACTACCCCATAGTGATAGAAGAGTTGGCTCTGTTTTTTGCTTATTTAAATAAAATAAATGAACATGTCCACCTTGTGTTCATATTCTCCTCCCAAACCACCACAGTACCAGGAGTTGCTCCTTAGTTGTGAAAGGAGCCCCTCAACATAAATATATGGTCCGATCTTATGCACTCCTTGGATAACTTCCTAATCTCTGAGAAGCATATCCAGAGGTTTACCCCCTGGCAAGTTTAAGTAACTCTCATTAGTAAGTATGACTAACAGAAGGATTCAATGATGACCAGGTTGGAGTTTGTTACTGGGTGGATGAAATGGTTTGGAAACCCCATGCTGTAGAATGAGTACCTCAGTTTATAATGTGCCTCCTTGCATGTGCCTGAGTGAAGATGTTTGTGCTCAAAGCACCGTTTCATGTCTGCTAAGCAGGTGCCCCTGACTGAATATTGCATTTGCTCTGTATCACTGTTGCTTTCTGAGTCACTCGGGTGCTTTGTATCGTGAGGGGTCAGAAATGAGAGATGGACATAATGTTGTAGTTTTGTCAACGGTTGCCATATTTATTCAAATTAAAAGGGGATGTGATAAACGCCCATCTGTCCCTATCCTAACCAGAATGTTCCTACCTAGCAAACTAAAGAAAAGCGACCTTGTGTCCAAATGTATCTGACCCTCACACTAACATATACAACCAAAGTATATAAGGTAAATGCGTCTGTTTTCAGTTCAACCAAAATGTGCAAAAGTTCAAACTTGGACTTATCACAAAGCAATCCTTGTGACCAGGGTTTGATTCCCTTGCCCTGAATTGATTCAGGGGAAGGAAACCAAACCGTGAAGACTTCTGAAAGTTCTTCTTACAACAATGTTCTATTCAGTTCATTGAAAAATGTCTTTCATCCAACACGTTTTTCAAATTGGTAAGGAAAATGTCTTTCACAAACATTTGTTCATAACGAAAGCCAATGCTTCTTTCACAATGTATTCTTTCCAAGATGCCAAAATGATAACTTAGCATGATGTCATAACCATCCTTTCCGTAGAATACATTTGTCAGGACAGCACAGCAAATGTTTCTTTACACAATACCAGCAACGTATTCTTCTTTAAAGCAACTGCTCTTTCCCTGGTTTACTTGCATGCCAGGAATGATTTCTGCTTCATCCACAGTCCTCTTTGTAACTGGGAATGATTTCAACTTCACACAACTATCAATGGTTTCTCTGCTTGTGTTAATGTTTGATCCAGGTTTCTCCACACCAACATCTCATATGAGGAGAATTATACATTTGCCTGTTTGTTTGCTTCTTGCAATGTGGGTTCCAAGTTTCCCCAAACTGATATCCCATGGGAGGAGAACTGCTCCCTTTCTGCCCTTCTATCTTTCCTTTATAATCTCTTGGGTGGTGGCAATGGTAGGTCCAGGTTTCACCGAACTGATAACCCCACTGAGAATTGTACCTTTTTTGCCCTTCTTTTCTACTTGGTCGGTATTCAAAATTTCCTCTGAATTGTAATTGTTAATTTTGGAGCACCCCAGGGTTACCTCTCTCTTTAGGCCAACTCACTGCCTTCTTTCGGCGTCCCCATGTTGTCTTGCGGTGCTGAGGTGTGGTATCAATGTGGGCAGGACCTTGCCAACACTGTTCACCGCTCCTCTGCAACTGACGTTGCCTGTGCAGCACTTCCCGGGAGCTCACTAGGCTCCGTCAGGTCTCATGATACTTCCGGCACACCGGAGCGATCCTCTGTCACTCAGTAGCACTTCCCTTTCAACTGGGCTTATTGCCCCACTTCGGCTTTCTTCCACAATTCCTCTTCCTGCTTTGCATTCTCTGCAGCACCACGCGCCCTCTCCTCCAGCTTCAATCTCTTCTGTGGCTTTGTCTTCTGCTTCTGCTGTTCGTGGAGCCCACCTCACCTGCGTCTGGGTTTCAGATTTATGAGTCCCACTTAGCTGATTAAAATAGAAACAACTAGACTGCATGGTCTGCTTGGCATCACTATTGATCATAATTAACTCTTTGCTCCTCTTCCTCGTCTCGGTACCATAGGTATTCTGGGTATTGTAGTCCATAATGTCTTAAGATTTTCCAAAGCTATTTTGTTTCAACTGTTTGTTGGACTGAGGTTTATCAGAAAAAGAAAGATGTCATGTAAACATTAGCAGTTACATTCTTGGATCCACTTTACAATATGTCGATTTGTTTCAGGGATAATGGAAGATTCATGTGTTAATGGAGTTGCCACTTACCCCAGTATGCTTCCCCTCCTGCATCATCCTCCCTCATAATACCACCTTCAGGGTCGGGATCAGGTAGTGGCTCCCTTCCCCTGGCCATATGAGAGTAATCCAATACCAGGGTTTTAGTGATGATTGTACAGGATCCATCACAGTCTATAACAATGGCATTTAAGCACCATAATCCTAAGTATTCTTACTCTTTTCCAAGTTCCGGTTTCTACCAGGAGATGAGAATTCCTTCTGCCCACCTTTATCGAATTTCACAGGGTTTATAAGGGCATAATCGCAAATGGCATTGGGAAAGGTAGACACTTGCATTTGTGTATAGTTGTTCCATTGTACCATGTTCAGGGTTCATGTTTGAGCCTTCATTTTACTAGATTAAATACGTTTCTTCTGGAGTTGCTTCTTTGTCATTGATGCGCAGCATGTACCTTTTATTATCCGAAGAGGACCCAATAGTACAAAGTTCATTGAAGCCCCAAATGGTGTTGGAAGCACAATTGAAATAAATTCCTTCACTGCCTGCTGCACCTGCAAACGGACCCTTTGGAAGGCAGGGGACAATTAAAACTTCAGTTACTTTATGAACCCTCTCCTGATTGCCAAAAAAGTTGGTTCCATTAAGCTCTCAACATTGAGGGCAACTAAATTATGATATGATGAGTCATTCATAGCATTTCTAGGTGCAAAAGACAAGGTAGAGAAGACAGAGGGAGGACACTTTCCCCTTCAAACCATAGAGGGCAAGGGGCCCTAGTATTTGTTGAGGGCATATAGACAACCCAACCTATACTTAGCGTTCACTGGTCTTCCCATCTACTGAAGAGGGCATCCCATCTGTTAAGTCACCTTTATGTTGTAACATTGGAATTGACATATTTACTGGCATAACTGATATTTTTCAAAGCTGTGCTACTTAGCCATAGAAATATATCTAATCCTATTTACCAGATCATAATGCTCCCAATCAGAAGGCAGAGTTCATCCAGTAAGAGCCAACACCTTTTATCATTATCTTGATCCATGAATGAAAACGACACAAAGTTCTAAACCTCTTATATAAACTGTATTGCATCCACTGTGCACCTGGAGAGTGACTCTGCCGCACAGGAGCCAGGACATTACTTTTATCTGGCTTAACATCCTAAGACACCACCTGTCATGTTGCACTCGCATACTTCCCTGCATCCCTCTACACTTCTTTTCACCTCCTCAACACTTCCTAATACTGTCTATTCCGCTGCATAGCCTCGCTAGCTACTGATCTTGACTCTTCTTCATGACAATGTGTTACATGCCCTAATAGAGCCTTGTGCACTCACTGCCCCTAACGCCTCACCATATCACATGCCATAACAGTGCCTTAATTTGCCTCCATTCCTCTGAATCTCTCACATTGCCTTATACCCCCTCAGCCATCCGCAAAAGGCACAATAATTGCCTTTTGCTCGCAGTGACACTGCTTTGCATCCTCTTAACCTGATCTGTAACCTCTTGCTGCCTCCCATCATTCTTCAACTTATTTTCTTCAACCCCTCATGGCTCTCTCGCAAACCTTTTAAATTAGGCCAGAATCCCTTATATTTTCTAACACTACTTTGTTTCTATCGCTCTCCCTCACATTAATTCACAGTAGTTACATTCGCCCAAACAAGTCCCCGTCACATCAGACTGATTTGCATCTCCTTATAGTAACTCCCATCACTACAAGGCCTCACATCTCCACATTGCCTCACACCCCTTGGTGTCCACTGTGTCTCAATCACCAATTTTTGCTTTTTCTGAAATCTCATCCCCCCCCAAACTGCCTCACCCACATTTCATCCACTCACATCACCTCTGCTTCCATCAGTATCCAAACGGACTCTTTTTGCCCTACCATCCTGAAAACTACCTATGACCTGATCCTTCTGCCTATTCTCTCAAATAAGCCCACCCACGCATGCTACCTCTCCATTCTCTTAGCCCCACGACCTCTTGCACCACACTCACGTTGCCTTTGATAACTTGACACTGCCCCATCACTCAGTCTGTCTCTTGTCCTACTACACTGCTGGATTTCACTTCACACTTCCTCCCAATGCCCTGATGCTGCCTCATTGCACTTGCGCTCGTCCATATCAGCCACCATTATTAACCAGACAGAACTGCCTCATATTCCCTCTTGCTATCTCAAATAATCATTGCTTCGCATCACACTGACAATGCTTCACAACCATTTACACTGCCTAATGCTAACAATATAACCTTAGCAATAAGCATGTACGCTATAACGGGTGATGTTCTTTTGAAATGAACACATTTAGTGATAAAACATTACAAAATACCCGTTGCATCTATGAGAGTGAAAAAAAGAACAGTAATTATTTGTCTAAGCGCCTTACTAGCACCCTCTTGAAGGAGCTATTGAAATACAAAATCCCAGAAATGTAGCAGTGTTTTGACAACTTAACCATACATGGGTATATACTGCTACCCATTTACATCATTCTCTTTGCCCATTATTAACAGGAAGAGTTTGGAGAAAAGTAGGAAGATGTCAATTGACATATCGCATATATAATTGTAAGTTGGACTGGACAGAGTGTTTGCAGCATTCATGCCTAGGAATGTAAAATACAATAAGCAACTGAAAACACCCACGCTATTGGCTTTCCCAATACTTTGTTTAATGGCATTCAATTTGTTCAAGAGGTGTACCAACTATCTGTGTCAATGCCTATTTTATTCTGTGAATTGTTACCACCATTGCAATAAGTGACTATTAAATAAATACCACATGTAAATAAAGAGGTTTATTGATGCATGTGCTGCAGAAGACACCATTTTGGCAGTCACTTTTGATTACTTAGTTCTGTAACAGAAGTGTTTCTTTTTTAGTTTGGTCTATAAAGCCCAAACTATTGCATTCAAATACCGATTTTTGTATACATAGGGAGAAGAGATTTGGAGAAAGGCTTTTCAAGACCCTCAAAACCCTATGCATTGTCCACAAGGCTTTCTGGGGCCTGGGTCCAAAATACCTTCAGCTATCCCTCAGCAAATACCTCCCCTCTCGAGCTCTTCGCTCCTCTACCTCCAACTCACTCAGGGTCAGTCGTTTTTCTAAGAAACGAGCTGGGGGTAGATCTGTCTTCGGCTGGGGCCTCCCTCTGGAACAGCCTCCCTGAAACTCTAAACCTTGAGGAGAACCATCTCCGGTTCCGGAAGCACCTCAAGACCTTCCTCTTTTCTTCTGCCTTCGCTCCCCCTCTCCCCTGCTGATCTGTTCTCTCTTGGCACCGTGCACCTGGCCACCCTCTGTCTTTTGGGCCCAGGTACCGGCTCATCCTGTCACCCTCTCGCACTGCCTCCGGGCCACCCCTTGCACTGGGGTCTGTATCTGTACCCATACAGCCCCGCCCTTTTTCTTCCTGCACTTATCAGACCTACCCTGTCTGTTGCCTTAAACCTAGCACTTGCAAATTGCTGGCTGCATTACCACTGTTTGTTGCCTTTATTATTTATTTATTGTTATTTATCTGTTTCTCCTCTGCTTTGCACTTTCCACCCCCCCTTCCATTCACTTTTCCCCTCCCCCCTCTCCCATGCACTTGGGCGTTCTCAATGTCACTGGGCCTAGTAAGATCGCTGTTTTGTTCTCCCCTGTTCCCCTCCCTTGCCTTGTCGCGCTCTGAAACACTTGTGTACGGGCGCAATAGAAATAAAATATCAATCAATCAATCAAGAGAGGCACATAGAAATGACATTGTGGAGGGATACACTGTTGTTTGGTTGTAAGCCCTCCCCATTCCTTGTGCATTGCCTTGCTAATCCCTATGGCTAATCCCACCCCTTCCTTATTTTCCCTGCTATGAAAAACCAACAGGTGTCTCACTGCTCAGTCCCCAGGCAACTGTCATCCAGGTGGCCAGGACACGGCCATCGTCTTTGGATCCAGTTCCTGAGGGTGGACCAGTACGGGAGGATCACTTGGAGGAGGGTCCCTGCCGAGTAGTAGTGGGGCACCCGGAGGAGAGATGCAGCATCCCTGTAGCAATTTCCCTGTAGAACACCCTCATTCCATGTACTATCTAGGAACTTTAAACCCCCCACCCCCTTTCCTACACACACTCTGCTGCACAGACAAAGCGCTTCAGGGAAAGTCAGACTTGCACACAACCAGTCAGTTTGATATGCCCCAACATCAGGTTCCGGCAGAGTCCGGCACTTAACCTTAATGACTCGCACCTGAATCCAATTACTTTCCCCACTGGGATAAAAGGCAGAGCATGAGAGCACCCAGAGAGAGCAAGGCGAGAAGGTTAACCGAAGCAAACAAGACAAGCAGAATGGAAGGGCAGGAAATCCCAGGAAGGCTGCGTGAATATGGAAGCAGAGCAGACTGGACCGGGAGGCGAACAAAAGGCCGTTGAAAAGAGGCTGTTCGTGCTAGACCAAAAGCCTTGACTGAACGGAAGGTCTTGATAAATGGTGTCTGCCGCGCCGGTGAGTGAAAAGGGAGACTGGCTTGTGATAGTGAATTAAACAGACTTTAACGTTTGAAGTACTCATTAGGTTGTCGAGAAACCGCGAGCGAAAGCACATTGTAGCAAGAATGAAGAATGGCAAGATTGTGCATGTTGGGGTAGCTGCGAGAGAAAATAATAAGAAATTAGGCAAATAGTCAAATTGGTCATACAAAGAGAAAGCCAAGGGTGCAAAGCCCCTCGTACAGTCGAAGGTCTTTGACAAGAAGTGAAAGGAACTGCAGATAACAGAAGGCCTCGGGAGAGGAGGCTGGCATAAGCCTTTGAACTTTCTCCAGTATTGTGGGTTGTGTAGGACGGCAGCCGTAAGAAAGAGAAGCTGGAGTGTGAAAAGTAAATGCACTTGCTACAATATAACAGAGTGGTCCGGCGAGAGGCGATCGCCTATCGTAAGTCTCTGTTCTCTATATCGAACTGGCAAGTGTGTAAAAGTGAAAACGTGCAAGATTGCAAAGAAACAATTGTGATGCTGGCGGTTTGTAGGCTCGCACCCGATCGAGGGAAGCCAGAACTGCCTACAGAGGAAGATCTGAGCCCGGAGGAGGGGGACCTGAGTGAACCAGTGAAAGTAAACAAAATTTCTGATGTTTGTTAATCTGCTTAGAATCACATGCTGTGCATAGGTCCGACATCCAGTGGTCACTGCGGAGTATTGCATTTTGTTTTTCGTAGTCGAAAAGGGGACGTCGACAAGGCGTGTCTGTAACACTATCCCTATAGTGACGTGCGTTGTACCCACAATCCCTCACGCGTCGAGGTCCCTCAGATTGTTTTTTTCCGCCCAGTTTCTGGTCGCCTTTCGCGGAGCTCCTAGAGAGACATTGCTATACTTACCACGGACCTCGGTCCTTTTGTCATAACTTAATATACTGGTAACGATCCCTCCCCCTCGACGTTAGCTGTGAAGCTGTTTCTCCGCCGAACTATTTTCGACGGAGAGGAAGAGCGGAGGAGATCCTTCGGCGCTGCCGAACACGTGGCCTGGCCTCGACGGCCAACTTACAGTAGGGAGAGTGGGGGTTTAGAACTTTGTCTCTTCTCTTTGAGAATGTCTTTCTTTCTCCCTTTTCTTTCCCTTGGGGTTGTTATCGCCAGCTATTATTGCCTCAGCTATGGAGAGGACACCATTTAAGTTTTGCCCACGCTGCAGGGGCAAATATACTTGGAAAGATAAGCACAAGCTCTGTAATCGTTGCTTACCCCTCGATCACATAGAGAACAGCTGCGCAGCCTGCAAGCTCTTAAAACCCAGGACTCTTAAAGAACGTAGGGTTAAGAGGTGGGCAGACTACGCGATGTCGAAGTCAGTTTCCTCACCCGCTGCCGCTGTTACTGAAAGTGACGAGGAGTGCGATAACTCGACGTCCGTTACGGAAGTCATGAACCCCCAGAAGGAGCGCTCACGCTCCTCGTCGTCCGTCCCCGGCCCCGACGGGCTCGGCTCACGCCCTGCTTATGGGGATGAACACCCCGGCGACAAGGACGCACACAAACCCCATAAGGCTAAACACACTACCCACGGCTCTTCTTCGTCGAGAACGAAGGATCCATCAGCGCCGAAGGGGACGCAGGGCACTCCGGCGTCTACCGCAGACCGTAAAGGTCACAAGCCCCACCCGCAAACGCAGCAGCGACCAGCGATTGGGCTTCCATCTAACACGGGCGCTACCCCAAAAACATCCGACGCAACGCTCCATAGAGCGACCGTCGAGGTACAACGCGCAACGCACACAACGTCGACACCAAAGCCCTCGACGGACAAAATCGTGGCCGAGAGCCTAGCGAGAATTGTCGCCGAAGACGAACGTACGCGGACGACGAAACAAACGTCGAATACCGCGTCGAAAAGACACAAAAGTAGCCAGGAACTGCCCCCTTCTCCAAAGGACGCTTCCGAACTACCTGAAGGCTTTTCAGAAGGAGACGGGAACCTCTCGTCGACGCTGTGGGAGCGTTCGAAACGATTCGAAGGCGAAAACACTAATTTTCCCCCTCTAGACTATTCAGGGGTACCCCATGAGACCCTTGAAAGACTCCATTCTTGCATGGAGAAAATGGAAAGGTTTCTAGGAAACCAAGACCCACCCACTCACAAAAGACAAAGAGAATGGCCACAGGATGACCCTAGAGTCAAGATTCCTAGGCTGGTTGACCTCACTGAGGAGGAGCAATACCTCCAAGAAGATGAGGAGTGTTTGGGTGGAGAAGAAGAGGTAGAACTTGAGGAAGAGGGCTTCGAAGAAGATCCTTACACCACTCCTACAGGGTTTGAAGAGGATACAGCTACCTCGCAGCCCTGGCATTCACCGTCAGTGCAGCCTTGGCAATCCCCATCAGTACATTCAGACCCTGATGCCTTTCTCCCTTCTCCTCTCAAGGATTCACACGGGAACTCCTCTCCCATAGATGACCAACCTTCCCTCAATGCACTATTGCGCAAGGCAGCAGCGCATTTTGAGATTGATACAGGGGAAACTCTTCCAGACATCGACTTTGTAGAAAAAGTCATCAAAGAAAAAGCCCCTGTTAGCCAATCTATTCCTCTCCTGGCTTCTATTAAAAGAAGAATTTCTCCTTCCCTTACTAACCCAGCTCTAGTAAGAGGGGTCAACCCTAGAATAGAAAAGCTCTTCAGCCCTTCAGCCTCTGACCCTTTATACATCAGAGGACACTCTATTCCAGACTCCCTTGTGGTTACCAACACAAGAAAAAGAGCAGGGGTGCCACTATCCACTAGTGAAGCACCTCCAGACAAAGAAGGCAAAAAACTCTACGCACTGGGGAAGAGAATCACGACCTCCGCCGCCTTCTCCACTAGAATTGCTAATAACAACTCACTTTTAGCTAGCTACGCAGATGCACAGTGGAACAAGCTGCGCAGCGAAGCAGAGGAAGCACCTGAACCTCTGCGTTCTCGCCTGCTAGCTATAATATCAGAGGGCACACTGGTAAACCAGGGCATCGTTAAAAACTCCCTAGATGCCGCTGAGACGGCTGGCCGCTCCCTAGTTCAGGGAATACTTCTCAAGCGCCACGTTTGGCTACGCAATTCAGGCTTTAAGCCCGAAACCCAAGCCTCCCTCATAAATAAACCCATTGAACAGACGCATCTGTTTGGGAAAGCAGTAGATGAGGCCCTAGAACATGCTAAAAAAGAGTTTGATACCATCAAAACTCTTGATCAAATTTCTAGGCCCCCTAACAGGCGAGGCTATGGTAATAAACGCTCCTTTCGTGGCCAAAGACAGCAGCAGAACCAACAGCAACAATATTACTCTGGCTCCAACTGGCCCACCAACCAGGGTAACACCCAGTTTAGTCAAAGAGGCCAACGCCGTGGCAAAGGAAGAGGTCGTGGCTCCAGCCCCAGAGGTTCCACGCCCAATACCAGCAAATGACCCGAAAATTCGGGTCCCCTCCCATGCATCACCGGTCGGGGGCCGGCTAACATCGTTCCTTTCAGCATGGGAGGGAATCACGTCAGACCGTTGGGTATTATCCACCATAGCCCACGGATACTGCATCGAGTTCAACGGTTCCCCGAAGTACAAACCCCCACGGAACCGGCGCATGACACCGCAACACCTCTCCATTCTTCTTCAAGAAGTGGAAGAACTACTGAAGAAAGAAGCTATAGAGCCCGTCCCCCTATCACAGGTAACAGAAGGTATTTATTCAGTGTACTTCCTTGTACCCAAAAAGGACTTAACCATGACAACACTGGACATGAAAGATGCATACTTTCATATTTTAATGTTGCCATCGCACAGAAAATACCTCAGGTTCAAAATAGAGGACAAACACTACCAGTTCAAAGTACTACCCTTCGGGATAGCATCTGCACCAAGGGTATTCACGAAAGTACTGGCAGTGGCAGCGGCCCACCTGCGCAGATTATCCATCCCGGTATACCCTTACCTCGACGACTGGCTCATAACAGGGGATTCTTACGAAACATGCTTCTCCAATACCCAAAAGACCGTAGACCTTTTGTCCCAACTGGGCTTCTCCATCAACGAAAAGAAGTCCAGCTTAGACCCCAGCCAAACCAAACAATTCCTAGGGGCTCTAATTCGAACAAGGGACGGCCTCGTATTCCCCTCCAACGAGAGGGTCCAAAACATGCTGTTTCAAATTCCCCATTATGTAGCAGGCCGAGAGGTGACGGTACGCAAAGCAATGCGCTTGCTAGGGATGATGGCGTCATGTATTTATTTGGTACCTCACGCGCGCCTGCGCATGCGCCCAATGCAAGAGTGGCTCTACAGCCAGTGGTGTCAGGCCAGCGGACAATGGGACGATCTAGTGGTGGTCTCGCAGGCCTTGGTTCTCTCGCTACGGTGGTGGACAAAAGAAAACCTGTTATTAGGGAAAACTTTTGCCACACCCGCAGTGGAAGCCACTCTAACCACAGACGCATCCCTTACAGGATGGGGGGCTCACCTATCCCATCAAACGGCACACGGAGTGTAGACTCCGAGTTTAGCATCCAAGCATATAAACCTGCTGGAACTACTAGCGGTGTTCAAAGCACTGAAAGCCTTTCAGGAACACTTACAAGGAAAGACAGTGATGGTCCTCACAGACAGCACCACAGCCATGTACTACCTCAACAAGCAAGGGGGCACTCACTCTCCAGGACTGTCCAAGCTGTCCCAGAATATATGGAAGTGGGCTCTCAAACACAACATGTTCCTACTAGCACAACATGTACCAGGGGAACTCAATCTGCTAGCAGAGAAACTCAGCAGAGACTTCCCCCTGCCCGAAGAGTACGAATGGCAATTGCACGAAGACATCGTCTTAGACATCTTCACGCAATGGGGATTCCCGGAAATAGACCTGTTCGCAACCCTGGAGAACTCACAATGCCAAAGTTACGCCTCCAGGTACCCCCAGAACCAGTCCAAGGGGAACGGTCTGTTGATTCAATGGTCAGGGAAATTTGTTTACGCCTTTCCCCCGACTCCCCTTCTCAACAAAGTGGTGCACAAGATGCACCAGGAGCAGGTTACCATGATACTAGTGGCCCCAATGTGGGCACGGCAACCTTGGTTCGCTCACTTGATGGAGATGTCCCTATCTCCTCCAGTGAAACTTCCCTGCCCGTACAACATGCTGTCACAAGACAAGGGCAGGACACTGCATCCATGCCCTCAGACCATGAACTTAGCAGCCTGGCTCCTGAGATCATAGAATTTGGACATTTACAACTCCCACAGAGATGTATGGACATCCTCAGGGAAGCCAGAAAACCTAATACTCGACACTGCTATTCTAGCAAATGGAAAAGATTCGTTATCTGGTGTAGAGGTACTAGCATCAACCCAGTTGACTGCTCTCCTACTGACATTATTCTATACTTGACCCATTTACTGGATTCAGGTTTAGTATTCAATTCCATTAAAGTCCACCTAGCGGCACTTTCTGCATACACCACTTCCCAACTTAAAGTGTCGTGGTGGAAGATACCAGTTATCAAAGCCTTCATGGAGGGGGTAAAAAGGATACACCCTCCGATAGCTAACCCAGCTCCCGGATGGGGACTTAAATGTGGTACTTTCCAGACTCATGGGCCCTCCCTTCGAACCCATGCACAAGGCAACTCTTAAAGATATCACCCTTAAGACTGCTTTCCTAATAGCTATCACCTCCATTAGGAGAGTAAGTGAACTACAGGCTCTTTCTGTACTAGACCCCTTTGTAACAGTTCACAAAAATAAAGTGGTTCTACGCACACACCCAAGGTTTGCACCTAAATTCATCTCGAAATTTCATGTAAACCAAACTATAGAACTACCAACGTTCTTTCAAAACCCTTCCAGCTCGGGAGAAAAAAGTCTGCATACACTAGATGTACGCAGAGCTGTCATGTTCTACATGGAAAGAACCAGACCACTGAGAAAGACTAATCAGTTCTTTGTCTCGGTGGCAGCAGGAAGAGAAGGAGATGCGGTCTCAAAATCCACTATATCTAGATGGATTGTTCAATGCATCACTCTCTGTTACACTCTTGCTAAGAGAGAACTACCCTTCAAGCCAAGAGCACATTCCACTCGAGGCACTGGGGCTTCCATAGCATTCATTGCAAATGTTCCCCTTGAGTCCATCTGCAAAGCGGCTACCTGGAGTTCTGTGCACACCTTTACAAAACACTACTGTCTAGATGCACACTCTAGATCTGATTCCCAGGTGGGACAGGCAGTATTAAGACATCTTTTCTCTACTGTTCCTTCTCATAACCCACCGCCAACTCCGGGTACTGCTCGCTAGTCTATGCACAGCATGTGATTCTAAGCAGATTAACAAACATCAGAAGACAATGCATTACTTACCGTAAAAGCATTTCTGATGGTTGTATCTGCTTAGATTCACATGCGCCCACCCTTCCTCCCCGCTCGGATGGAAGGAACATAGACTTCCTTTATATCTCTCTTTTCTGTACTCACTCACGTCTATAAGGCTCCCTCAGGGCAGAAAAATACAAACAGAGGGACCTCGACGCGTGAGGGATTGTGGGTACAACGCACGTCACTATAGGGATAGTGTTACAGACACGCCTTGTCGACGTCCCCTTTTCGACTACGAAAAACAAAATGCAATACTCCGCAGTGACCACTGGATGTCGGACCTATGCACAGCATGTGAATCTAAGCAGATACAACCATCAGAAATGCTTTTACGGTAAGTAATGCATTGTCATTTGTTTAAAAAGACATTAAGAGTTTCTGAATGCTATTAGCTAGTAGAGCTGGTAAAGTTGACTGAACTGTGATTTGAAGGCTACAGTGAATCCAAAGGAGGGATGCCAAGTGAAAGCAAGGGAAGGGGAATCCCGCATTTTGATAAAGTGACTGAACAGTGGGGTAAGGAAGGTGAACCCAACAAAGGGGTATCACGAGAAAGCCGCAGAATATGGGAATCCCGCATGGCGAGAGCATGGAAAAAGTCTTGCGCTGCCGGGCAAAATCCGTTAATTTGAGGGATCCTGCCTTTTTGGAAGAAACAACTTCCTGATGCCTATAGACTCAAGGGGTGCTGAGTCATGCCACTATTCCACCTTGTCCCTTGATGCAACGTGGGGAAGGGAGTCTATTCGTTCAGCAGTCCTGAACTACTGAAACCCTTTTGGGCATTTTAGTTTGCATTAAAGTCTTTTGTTATACATATCATTGTCCTGCATCATTTTTTTCTATAGAATAAGGATTTGACAATTGTTTTTTTTTTCTATAGGCCATTTTGTTTTGACACAACACCACTAGGACAGTGTTTTCTTTACTTCGATGGTCATAGTTTGCTCCGATCTTAGATTTAGGTTTAGATTAGGTGTTTTTCTCACCCATATACTGCTCAATAAACACCCTTGGATTGTACTCCTTGTACTCCTTGTGTCTGTCATGCTTCTGATAATCATGCCTTCCTTACACCGCCCATACGTTCTCTGCATGGTAACTCTTTGAGGTCTGAGCTCTTCCATGCTGGCGGCCATATTGGAGATGCACTTAATTGTTAGCTTGTGAGAAAAATCCTTGATTCACCAAAACCAAGTAATTTCCTTTTAAATGTTGGGCTTAAAATGTTTAATTGCGTGTTGTAAAAACATTTGCTTATATTTTGAAAATATATTACTTTTCCAAAGAGCATATGTATTTGTTGAACCATATTTCCAAATTGTAACATGTTAGAACCCCCAAAGATTTTTGTGTTAATTATAAACATTTTGGTTTCTTTAGTAACTGACCCCTTGCAGTGAGGCACAAACATTCCTTTTCAAGATGCCAGCTGCATTCACAGTCGAACCGCATGAAAACATTGCGCTGCACTCTGCTTGGTTGCTTGGTGAATGGAAGGGTGGGTGTGTCGCAGGTCACTGTTGTGGGTCTACTGAGCTGGCAGACTTCACCCTCTCCTCACAACCACTGCATACACAGACAGCCAACATGGCTGGTGAATAATTATCCCTTGCTGCTGTTTCCCGTAGTGGTGGTTGCTATATGTAAATCCTACTTGTATATGTGGAGATTGACTGCATGCTGTTTTACCCATTGCTTTGATGATTTTTAGAAGTGTATTGCACAATGAGTGACTAAGCTCTTGAGTTTCTGTGATCCCCTTGGGTACGCAAGAGGTTTAAATCTCAACCTTTCAAAAGCCTTCCTTGTGAAACAGAAAATGAGACACAAAAAAAAACTGGTTGGAGGGGTCGTGGGGGGGTTGTCATCTGCTTGAGCAGCAAGAGGATTTCACCGCTGAATGCAAGTTCTGTTCCGATCGCCCAACCTCATTGGCTTGTTTCATTTGACTCTGCTATTCAGCCAGATGGAACCCGAATCCTTATAAATACAGGGCTCTGAGTACAAGTGCCCAAACGCATAAGGTATTTTTTTTCAGAGGCTCTGATAAGTACAAACACGGATGACTAATAGGTGAGTTGTACTACGCCATTATTGCTTGTGTAGGAAACTATATCATCTTGCCACCTATCAGGTCATCGTCCCAACCAACTCTTTTAATAACACATAGTACAATAAATGCCTAGGTGCCCCCTGTTTAAGTGCGCTAACAATAAATGCAAAAACTAAAACTACATGGAGTCCCTTTTTCCAGTTGCTGCCTGCCTACTCTGTGAAAGAGGAAGGGCTTCAACAACTTTAAATGCCTTCTCCCGGCGCAAAGTGCAGCGACGGACGTGGATGGGCAATTGAAACAGTTTCAGGAGTGAGGCAAGGTGATTAATAGCATTTGCATGACTGAGGGTGGTTGACTGTTAAAGTTCTGAGGTGTGCGTGCCAATAGATACTTGCTCTGGAGGAACGCAAATGTGAAGATTGCTCGCTCCTGTTAAAAGCAAGTCAAGTTTACTGATCGTGACTGACGAGAGATTTGCAGCATGTAATTTGTACCTCTCAGACAGTATTGTTGTTCAGTTGAGAGGTTTATTGTCTGTATTATTTGTTGTTAGGTTTGGGATTGTTCAAGTTTCTTTGTTTATTTTATTTATATAGCGCTCCTGACCCATGGGTATCTGGGAGCGAGTGGTTACATGTTACTGTCCATTTGAACAAGTATAGAGGTCACTTAATACATGTTACAATCATTTAGGAGTACAAGATCACTTAATGTAGAACATACAGGATAGTACAATGACATAGTATAAAAGGCATTAAATTCAATCCATGCGGTGGTGCAAGCTTAGGTAAGGTCATACATCAAGCAATTGAGGACATATAAAAGCAGGCTAGGTACAAGAGGCTAATGTGGAGATGAGGTTAGTTCTTATTGAGAAGTCAGGTGATGGATGACACAGCTTCTCGAATTTTCGAATACTTGGATAGTTTTTATGTCCTGTGGGAGTGTGTTCCAAAGTTGGGCGGCCAGGACATGGAAGCTGGCGCTGCCAGCTCTTTTGAGGTTGTATCTAGGTACTGTATGAGAGCGGGGGGCCCGCAGGCCCCCTCGCGCCGTACACTCCTCAGTACAAGGCTTGGACCACGTGCCTCCGGTAGTGGGTTTGCCCCTTGCCCTTATGTAAAGTTAACCACGGTTGACCGCTACATAGATGGGACCACCGAGCAGGACGCGGGGCATCCATCTTTTGTGCCCCCTTTCGACTCCATCTTGGGTAAACAGGCCTCACTGCGATAGTACAGCAAGGCTCAGCTCCCCTTCCGCCGCAATAGCCAAGGACAGAGACACACACACAAGGCGCGCAGGCAGCTGGCTGGCCACCACCCTTGCACTCCCCCTGCGAAGGAAAGCTCTGCGCTCCCATTCTCACGCTGAAGCTGGAGAAAGTTGCAACAACCAATATGATAGTTTTCTTCCTCTGAGATCACTGTTAGCATGAGAACCAGGTTGAGCTAAGCACTTTTTGTTTGTTCGTCCCCATAAACGTGCAAGCCACCCACCCCCATTTAGAGCAATTTATTGCCATCCTGACCCTGCGCTCCCTGTAAGGTATTTCTTTCAAGTGCCAGACCCTTGCCTGCGCTGCGAAACCCACCCAACACACCCGCTACTAACCTTAAGCACTTTGCCACAATATATGTTTTTACTTATACTAATAGTTCTAAACCTTAGGAGATATGTGAAACACAGCTTGATTCTTTTTACATGCACAATAAAGGTCAAGGCCTCCAATTAAAGCCACAAATGACCCAATTGTACTGACAATAAATACTATGTGTGATTTGTGTAGAAATATGAAAAGAAGTATACAATGTTTAGATAATTTGTTATTTAGTGTTTTTCGAGTGCAACATATTAGCTTAGGTAGTGACCACAGTGACCGGACCCTGCCCTGCGTGGAGCACAAGATATTTGACGTCCATCATCTCGTCAGCCACTCAGCCAATCACAAGGAAGAGATGCCACCCACACCTACAGCACCACACCGCCTGGCCAATCGAATCCATTTAGTATTTTTTGTTAGAGTTACTTTAATTGATATATATATGAGTGATGATGTAAATGTTTTGGAGGGTTTTTTGGGTTATTTCCTAGCTGGAGAAATAAACCATCCTTTGAACTCTTGCAGCCGGGTCTCAGTGCCTCCTTCCCCGACAGGGGTTGTGTTGGTTATTATATTTTCTCTTACACGTAGTAAGCCGGGGAAAGGCACCTACATTTTTGGTGACCCCAACGTGATTTAGAGAGGTGCCTCAAGGCCTGCACCGCCCAGCAGCGAGATCCAGAACGCCCCCAGCAAGACCATCGCCTCCGCGGTTGACCAGACTGTGCACATCAAGAAGAAAGGGTCAAGGGTTCCCGGTTGACGAATACCCGATCAAAAAGGCTGCTCACCTAGGCAGGCCACGGCTTGGTTGGGGGACAGACCTGAGCGAGGTCCTGCCGTGAGCGGTGACCCTCGGAGTACCTGACTGAACACGTGGAGTCCCGGTTGCAAAGACCCTAAAGGAAGGTAAGGGGAAATACGGGCAGAAGGGAATTAGCAACAAAGGGAAGGTAGTTAAGAATAGGGTCTGTGTGAGTGACGGCGAGGCTTTTCTGATCTATCCTTTATATGGCCATTAGGTGTTGTAAGAAGTGAGAAGAAGAGAAGTGGTATCCTAGCCCGTACGGGGTAGAAGGCGGCGCCGCATAGCATTTGTCCCGACCAAGTGCAGAATAGAGATAAAGAGAAAATAGTTGGGGTCTCGTATATTGAGTAGACTCGGAGTAGTTTTAGAATATTCTTTTTCCGTGGCGGTAAGAAATCTTGAGACATAATAAAGGTGAAAGAGGTGGGGAGTGAATGCGAAATAGTAGGTAGAATAGGGAAGAAGAAAAACCGGGGACAGTAACGGGAATAGGGAAAGAACAAACGCGCGCAGGCAGTGCATGTGTATGTTGCATGATTATATGTTTGTTGGTCTGCTTTGTGTATGTCCTGTTGAACGCGCCAAAGTATTTCAGTACAAGTAACTTGTTGATTAATGAATAATAGGCAAAGAAATAAATTGTGAGAGGTGACCAGGTAACACCTCTCAGAAAGAACAGCTAATGTGATATACCATAATTGTGAACATTGATAAAGAACATATTTTCACACATTGTAACTGACATACCAAGTGAGAGGTAGGAAGGGACTCAAGGGTACCAGAACACACAAGAAAGGAAAAGAAGCATTGCCATGGGGGGAGTAACGCCACTGGCACATATTTGCCAGCACCTTCCACTATATAGTGACAGGATACAGAAGTATCACGATTAGTGGATCACTGAGATAAAAGGAGATGGGGTTATACCAATTTGGCCAGAAGGAGGGTCATTCGACAAGAGTGTTGGACCTAGTATCAACACATTTGCTAGCACGATACACAGGGTTACAGTTACAGAACCGGAGAGAAGTGTTAGATCTATGGCGAATGTTCGAGGAAGTTACCCCCACAGCAGAGGTAGGTACAAGCCAAATGATAGAAAAGCAGAAAGTACCTGAAGAAGTAAGCGGGACACCAAAAGGGGAGTGCTCAACAACTACAACCGAGAACAAAGTAACAAAAATCTATCCCTTAATAACCATGCCAGCAGTGGGGTTTAGTGAGCCCATGTATATACCACCCACCCCCACTGCTTTGTGCGGGGCAACAGCCCATGAACCCCCACCATATGACAAAGGAGGCCTGTACGGCCCCACAAGTGTGCCTCCTGTGAACCTAGCATGTTTAACAGGCGATTTAAATCGCCAGTAAGCACACGCACAAATGGAAATATCACGGTTAAGAGCTATATGCGACAAGGGGCAAATGCTGCCAGGGGTAGGGGAGGTACCCCCGCTGTCACTGGCAGATCTCATACCTCCGATAGGGGCAGCAAGCAATGCAACCCCAGCAGTCTCGGTATGAGGACAATCTATAGCATCGCAAGGGACGTCATCACAGCAAAGACAAGAACAAGAGTGGCAGTCAGGACAGTTCCTGTTCCAATTGAATAACAAGCCAGTGAGAATTACACGCCCAGATACACCAGAGAGTCAACAAAGTGGAGATCAGGGTGAAAGGCAAGGAAGTGAACCCAAGGAAAACTGGGAGGATAATAACGAGCCAGAGTCAGAAATAGAAGAAGTATGGGATGATTTAGATGAATACGAAGAGGCAGCTGCCGCGGAGGGTTCCCCACTGCCAAACTGCCGTTACCCAGACACACTATCACCACCATTATGGCAAGGTAGATTAAGACAACGAACAGGGAAGACCGGGAACACACTAATAAGTAAAACGAAAAAAGGGAGAACGAGCAAAACAGGAAAGAAACAAACTACAAATGCCACTGATACATAAAGGAGCAGGTAGGCCAAACTATATCCCGTGGGCCCAAATGGACAAAAACAACCTGTTAAAACTCCTCCCCCCGCTGACAGGAGGACCAGGTAAGTGGATACATGTATTTGAGAAGAACACGGCAGGCGTGCCGTTAGCTATAGGTGATGTGAAAAGCCTATTAGTATCAGCAATCGGGGACCAAGCAGACACAATCTGGGAAAGGGCAGGGTTCCCGGGAGTAACAATGAGCTGTGATCGCCACAATGGATCACCATTCAACAATGTTCGAGCACAAGTGTGGGATGCATTGCGGCGTGCATTTCCAGACGTTCCAGATTTACATGCAGTGATGCAGTGCACGATGGAGGAGAGAGAGGATCCTGCGCAATTCATTTTGCGAGTGCAAGACTTATGGAGAAGTGAAACTGGTACGGCATGGAATCAATCAACAGCCTTATTTTATTTTATCATTAAAAAGGGGTTGCCGAAAGAGGTGCAGAAGGCCTTGGACAAAATAGCTGGGATCGAAGCCAAAGGGTGGCCTGAAATTCAGAGCATAATTGTACACCATTGGAGGAGGATCAAAGAGATGAAGGAAAAGGAGGTCACACAAGAGTTTGGCCGACGAAGCAAAACTAATGCAGACAAAATTAGTGAAGGTCGCCGCCATTACTGCTAGTGTAACCGCAGATAGAGAAAACGAAGGAGAGGGAAACGCGGGAGGAAGGCCCGTTGGGATAGCAGCGCAGTGGGTTGGAGAGGACCAAGGACAGTGGAACGGAGAGGAACAGCCATGCCAAGGATCACAGTGGCAGAGCAGGCCGGCCCAAGGAAGAGGTGGGTACCGTGGGCAGAGGGGAGGATACAGAGGAATGGGAAACAGAGGGTATGGTGGGCAAGGACCAAGAGGAGGACAACAGGGGTCATGTTGGAATTGTGGAAGGTGGGGACATTATTCACGAGATTGTAGAATGCGACCATCAGGGTATTTTCAAGGGCAGCAGCAGCCCATGAACAGGGGTGGGGCTGCCCACACCCAGGTAGCCCTTGTGGAGCTCCAATGGGAAGGGGGGGACAACACGATCAGTACTGCTATGACCCCCAAATGCAACAAAGACAGCCAGCCCCACAACAGCAGCAGCAGCAAAACGCACTACAGCCCATGGCAAGACAAAACTCAGTAGGGAACATAAACAATAACCCTTTTGCAGCGGCTGCAAATGGTGCCCTTGCACCATTCCGTGGCGTAACGGTCGTAGATGACGTTTTTTCAGTGCCAGGTCAGCAAAGATACCAAGATTAAGACAGCCCACAGGGAGTACTTGCGTGTCCAGTGCTATCCACCACACAAAGTGCAAATGAGGAACCACTAGGGCTGGCAGAGATAGGAAACAAGCAGTTTATCTTTATGGTAGACTGTGGAGCAGAAAGATCATGTCTCACAGAAGGGCGCGCAGTGTCGCACTCCCCCAAAATGAAACGGACTGTGTGGATGGCATCGCTAACACAGTCTAACATGATGAAAACTGCAACTAAGACAGGGAAAGTATAGTGAAAAAGCAAAATGTTTTTTACATATTCTTTCTCTCTCTCTCTCTCTTTCTCTTTTTTCTCTTACTTTCATATGAATTGTTATTTTTCCTATTTTTCCTCATTGTTTTTATGATAAATGGAAAGAAATTGTTAAATACCTAACTAAGCAAAAGATGAAAAAGAATGAACAATTGCAAATATGTTTCTTTTCATGATGACTTAACGAATTTGTCTCGCCCACATAGGTTCAACATGAGCCAATGCGATGAAACGGCTGAGCAGGCAGAAATGTTAGATAGAAATAGGGATGCCACTAGGGCCAGTAGATTGAGCAATGTGGAATGCGTTATAAAATATGCTGCCATACTATTTGCAATAATGATGTTTTATTTTATTTGGTATAACGTAGTTTTATTTGTGGCAAATGAAATGAACAAAGGGGGGAGCGGGGCTAACATGATAAAACCAGGGTCTAAACTAATATGGACTGGAGTAACAACCGTTTGGAAGGACACTTAGAATGTTGAATTGAATAGTATAAATACAACGCCACCCTATGAACCATCGCATGAAAATAAAACTATCCCATTGTTGAGTAATATTATGGCCGAGGAAATAGAGCCTGGATGGGATGTAAATGACGGTTACTATTGGTTGACTAACTCCAGAGATACAAGCATGCACACACACACGGCACCAGAAACCACTAATGAATACACACATGTCACCATGAACAACATTGATGATGCATGGTGCAGAATACACGGCACCAGAAACCACTACTGAATACACACGTCACCATAAACAACATTGATGATGCATGGTCCAGAATATTCCCGCTGCAATATCAACGAGTTGGTACCCAATTAAAAAACAAAAAGAGGAGAAAGAGGGGGGCGGGAAAAAACAGATATGATATTTATCACAACCTGGGGTTAGATGAAATAGAGGATCCCCGACACCCTGACCAATCAAATAAATGGTATTCAGACATGAGCACCGCAGCAAAGCAAGCAAGTAATGAAAGTTGCTACGTGTGCTCACTTCCTCATGCAACTGAAACCCCAAAAATGTTAATTCCACAGAAAGTACCCTTGTCTGAGGCCCAATGTTTGATTCATCTAATGCTGTGTAGAATAAAAAAGACATTTCAGGCACACACAGTCACCATGGAAAAATTGGAAAACGAACAAACATGCACCAGCAGACGACAAGGAGTAATCTGCTTCCAAGAGCCATTTTTCATCATAAAAGGGACAAGGTATGCAGACAACAAGTGGCATGATGAAACGATTGAATGCAAAGCTGAGGGGCTTTGAGGGCTGCCAGACGAAACATACGAGTGGGTAAAAGAAACGTGCATCCCCATCTGGTCACAGCATATCACCAAGCTGACATGGGTTACACCACTGGAGAGACCCATAAAGATTCAAAAGGAAATACCGCACGAACTTTGCTTCCATGGAGAAGGGAAGGTGAACCTGGGAAATGCACAGCAGTACAATAAGACTTTAATAATACCAGATATGAAAAAAGGCACTGCCGCATTAATGGACATATACTGGATCTGTGGCAAACGAGCTTACCTGCATCTCCCAGCATCCTGGAGGGGCACCTGTGCCCTAGCCACACTTCAGTCAGCACTAATGGTGATACCAGAGAGCCACGTTCGGTTTACAGCAAGGCCTTCGGCTGACAGTTCGACAGAAGGCAGGAAGTGTTAGAGGATCTCGTGATATGGGTGGAAGATCTCAGGGTGAATTTGTCAGTCAGGTAGGGTGGGGCTCTGTGGTTCAGTGCTTTATGGGGGAGGCAGAGAGTTTTCAAGTTGATTTGCTGTTGTATGATTGTATCATTTTCTAGTTACTGATATGTGCTCTCTTCTGGGTATGCTTAAGGCAGCTCTGCAAGCATTATTTTGCAATATCTGTAGTTTGTTCAGGTTGGACTTATTAGCGCCTAAGTAGAGGCTGTTGCAGTAGTCCAGTCTGGATTGTATAAGTGGTCTGGCTAGTATAAGAACTATTGGATGATAGTAAGGGTCTGCATGCCCTGATCAGCATGCCTGTGTAGGCGGTAGCTGACAGTCATATTTACATGTTTAGTAAATTTGGAATTTGCATCGAAGTAAAAGCGTACAGTTTTTACATCTTTTTACAGCAATGGGTATGTTGTTCCCGTCTATGCAGATGTTGGTATAGTTTGGGCTGCGTTTCTGTAGGCTGGTGTGTGATCCGACCAGGAGAATTTCGGTCTTATCGTTCAGGCAGAGGCCGTGGAGGGCCATCCATGCCTGAATGATGGTGTAGATTTCATTGATCCGTATCACATCTGTGTCGTAGGTACCTGATAGCGGTAGCGGTAGGAGTATCTGGGTGTCATCTGCGTAGTTGGTGTAAGTGACACCCAGATGGTCCAGTTTATCAAATAAGGGCTTTGTAAAAATATTATACAAAGTCGGTGAAACACATGAGCCTTGTGGCACGCCGCAGGTGATGGGAATGGGGTCAGCAGCTGCTGAGGGTGAGAAGACCCGCATGGTCCTGTTATCAAGGAATGATCGAATCCACTTGATAGCTGCGCTCGAAAAATGAGCTACCGATTCGAGGTGGTCACTGAGTACCTTGTGGTTGACCAAGTCAAAGGCCACTGAAAAGTCAAGGAGTAGTAGGATGGCCACTCTACCTTTTGTCTTTTAGATTGTCAATCTGTCTTTTAAGGTCAACAAGGGCAGTTTCCGTTCTATGTTGCGGTCTGAAGCCAGATTGTCCTGTTCCAAGTAGTTTGTTAGTCTCAAAATATTCTTGGATTTGCAAATATGCAACCCTATTTAATATTTTTAGAAGAAAGGGGAGTTGTGGGTATCAATGGGTCTAGGGTTTGCTTCTTGAGTAATGGGAGCACCCATGATTCCTTTAAGTTGCATGGTACAGAGTTGCTAGAGAATGATGAGTTAATTAATTTAGTGATAAAAGGGGCCAGATCTCTAGCCACATCTTTTATGATCTGTGCTGGGCAACTGTCACCTTTGAAGTTGAGGGTTTCAATGAAGCTATAATTTTTTTGTACCTCTGGTACTGATACATTGGTGAATGTAAAGCCTGAGTTAAGGTTTATGGGGGCGGGCGTGACTGGACTGGGTAGATTACCCGTGGTTATTTGTGTCGTCTGTTGGTTATTTTAGTCTGGAGACCAGAGATTTTGTTTGTGAGTGCACTTTGGATGCTAGCGCTCCAGGATTTATCCTTAAGGCAAGAATATGCTGGTGGGTTTGGATTTTCCAGCTCTCTTAAGATGTTAAACAGTTCTTTGGAACTGGAGCCTGCTTGGTTAATCCTATCATTGAAAGTTTCTTTTTTTGTACGGATAATCTCACTTTTGTATGTGGCTGTAATATTAGCTAGGTTAGTTTTATTCTCGGAGGAAGTAGTATTCCTCAGTGTGGGTACAATAATCCTCAGTGGAAGCCAACTTGCAGTAAGCCTTAGTGGGGCTAGGCAGCGGAATAGGCAAATTCAAAGCCATAGTAGGTACAATAATCATCAGTAGGCTAGCCCAAGTTTCAAAACGTTATTGTGTCAAGCCGAGACTGAAATAGGCTGGTAAAAGTTTAGCAAAATAGTGTAGCAAATACAGATATAGGCTTGGTACGGGATTCAAGTAGGTAAAGTGATCAATAATGGCTTACTGCGTGCAGTTGCCGTGTACTTTCAGGGCATGCTGGCGGCGGCCTAAGAGCTTGTTTGCTCTCATTGGCAAGTATTGGGATCGTAGGTCAGCAGTATACATGCATAGATGCAAGCGTAAAGTTTACCAAAGACATGGGTGATCAGGCATAATGCACGCCCCAGGCAATCTGTACGCTGATGCTTCGGTTCGCTAGTTGCAATTCACAAGTGCGCGGTAATCATACAGGTAAAAGCAATGCTCTAGATACAATTATGATAATGGTGCCAAATAACTTCAGTGGTACCTTGTGCTAGAGGGCCTAGAATTGCATAGTCATGGTGATAGTATAGGCAACAGGAGCGATAAGCAAGTGCTAGAAGTCTATATTCGCAATGATAGTTCAGTGAAGCTGTAAAAGTAGCAGAAAGTCTTAGATGAAAACCATTTCAAATGTTGTGGCAATAGTGGAAGTTAGCCTTTGCGTTAATCCCATATGTAGTTGCATGCCCTGCATGGCAATGATAGTAAGGACATAGTACGCACGGTATGCTTGTGGCAGTAACCGAGATTGGATCGACTAGTTACACTGGGGTCTCTTATTCATAAGTGATTGGGGCGCACTGCTTGTAGGTTAGGATTTAACTGGCTCATTGAGGGTAAAGCAAATTCTTTAACTCATTTGTTTTTAGGGGTTAAGAAAGCAGAACACCTTGTGTGTGTGTGAAGTAATTGTGAAGGGTAAACCTTCTAACACATACAGTAAATCTAATTCTGTATCGCCTTGTGTTTGACGGAACCGTGAAGGGTAAACAGTTTAAACACGTTTATTAAAGAAAATTCTTGGTTTTTTAAATCATGACTAAGACACGGGGGGAAAGAAGCGTTACAATTTAAGGAGTGGTAATAATACCCCACTTGACAATCATGTGATTCTAAATATTCAAAAGGATCCTTGAGGGATCAAGGTAAAATAACTTTGTTTTTTCTGCAGGTTCAATCAAAATCATATAGTCAAGCCTTTCCATCTATCCAATCTGTTCCTGACTCGGTGATGATTGAGATTAGAAATGATTACTGTGAGGGCGTAGACTTATCTGGTTGTAGTAGAACATTCAATGCAATCTCATTGATTGCATTGAATGTTCTACTACAATCATTTTTAAGACAGTACAACACAGTAGTCTTGGAAGTAAGATCACATTTCAGGACTCTTAATGAATTAAAAACATAAGTTTGCCGGAAATACAATGATGAATGCTGGAGTGAATGATAGTGGACATGCTGAAACTTGAATAATTGGTTCTAACATGAATGTCGTAGTAAATGAGTCGATCAGAAGAAAAGCTAAGAGAGTTTAAGGGACGGTAACTCACAGAGGATACTTGAGTCTAACATTAGTCTGAATAACAGAGGAAGATATGGAAGAAGCGAAGCAGATAAAGGGTATTACAGCGATTTAAAAAAAACAAACATGAAAGGGACTTTGAAACATAATAATGGAGGATCTAGAAGGTTCGGAAGAAATATTTTGAACTCATCAAAAATGAAAGAATTTGACACAGAACAACGCTCTGTCCATCTAATGCCAGAAATGATTGTGATTAATGTTGCCACTAAACATATAGAGAGCAGTTGTCAGAATGTGGAAGAAAGTGAGAGTCTAACAACTGATGAGGTGATTGAAATGGAGTTGGTCCCTAACAATGTTGAAAGTGATGATATTGATTGGAGTAAGAAAATATCTGAAAATGGAAGAGGGGGGAAAAACAAGGAGAAACCAGATGGAACAGGCTTAAGAAGATGGTTGAATTCAAGGACAAGGGTTGATAAGGTAATAGAAGGGATGAATTTTATAATTGAAGATGAGGAGATTGAAGAAGTGGGTTTGAGCTCACGAAATAGTAGGTTGCCAGTGCCGAACAATGAAGTAGAAACTGGATATGGGGATAAACAATCTTTTAAGGCAAATACTGATGTGAGGTCCATTGAAAGTGAAAGAACGCATGAATTGGGCAATGAGGTAAAACTCCTACAGTCAGAAAAGGAGGAAACCAAGTTGGATATGAAAAGGAATAGGAGTATAGGGGGTAATTACTCTTCCAAAACTCTCACTTATTTTTGAGTCTGTTATTTTATGATAAGAATGTGCCATTGAACAGGGCCAACATTTTGTCACTGCTCTAACACCAGATTTATCTGCCATATCTTCGAAGGACCTTAAGTTTTTTCATCTATATGATAGTCAGGCTCTGGAAAAAAATGTGAAGTTTGTTTGTATTTTCACTGTGTGAAGAGCATAGTATTAAAGTGTCAGACAGAGTTGATAGAAAAGCGGATTTGATTGCTATGAAAGGACCCTGGCAAAAAAAGATGAGGGAGGGAAGAAAGTGTTGTCGGAGGTGTTGACAGAGAAGTTGAATATAAAATGAACGTGATGGAGGTGGTAGGCAAGTTATGGTGGACTTTGAACCAGCGAGCTGGGCTCTGTTCTCCTCTCTATTCAAACATCGAAACAGATTAAAAATATCAATGAAAAATATGAATACAATATATCTTGGAATACACATGGTCATAGGAGCTTTCTTGATGAAGAGGTGTTATTTCTTCAAGATTTGGTTTTCTGTTTACAAGAAACGTGGCTATGTAGTAAGCCGATTTTATAGATGGTTTCAAGATAATGAATGTGGGTCGAAAAAAGGGCCTCTGGGTAGAAACTTTGGAGTGATTTTAACAGTGGTTAAACGCACTCAATGCCACTATTATACTACTCCGCTCATCAGATTCAGCATTATCAACTATCATTGAGGGTAAACAAACTGGTAACCAAAGTTTGATGTTGCTGATGAATGCTTATTTTATTCCACTTCAGGCGGTTTTAGAAACCGTCATTGGCGAAATTGAGAATAAATTGATTGAGTGGTCATGCAATGGAGATAAACCACCTGTTGTTATTGTGGGTGATTTTAACAGCGTATGTCCGAACATAAATCCTGAAATGATAGACTTAAAAGAAGATTTGGTTATCTGCTTAATATCAGTCGTGGTAGTCAGAATGGTGTAACCTGGGCCCACTTTCTTGCAAGGTGGGGATTTCATCAAGTAAATTCTCTGTCCTCCGGACTGAATGTACTACTTGCGTGATGTGGAATGGCTTCAAAATCTACATTTGACTACATTTACATGGCAAACATAGGAGTGACCAACATAAAGTAATTTATTGTGACTAGAACAACTAAAAGTGATCATGCATTGTTCATTTGCGGCTACACATGAGGCTGTGATTTCATCAGTATCTAAATGTACAGGCTTAATTATTAATGCTCCAGGTAATAGTCTCCACGTTTGCGAAGATTAATGAAAAGGTAAATAATATGCTGGCAAAATGGAGGGACAATGTGGATAAGAGATTTGGTATGTGCTCCTGAGTCCTCAGATAAATTAATGATGTTGAAAGATCAAATACAATTGCCATTTGGATGGAAGAAACAGAATTTTGTTGAGGAAAATTAACATGTTTTTGATGAAGAGATCAGTCTAAGGAAATGAAGACTTAGAAAGGAAGGGAAATCCACTACCACTATTAAATCTTCTGAAAATTGGCACTTTAAGAATAAGCATATATGCTCTGTCAAGAACTTGTTTAAGTTATGGCTCAAAAATCATAGATTGTTGAGTTATATCAGCAGTAATCAAGAACTATTGAAACATGTAATTGAGAGTAACACCAAGTCTGTGTGGTGGAAGCTTAATTTAAAACAAGAAAGCCAAATAAACAAGCAGTCATCATGTGTTTGTGAAAATGTGTGGGATTTTCCTCCAGGTTTTGGGTGCAAAATGAAATTAAATTAGGTGGTATCGACTCATCTTATAGTGGTACACCAAGTTGGAGTTACAAGTTTGACAGAGATGAAATAGGGAATATTATTAAGAAATAAAAAGATTCGAGAGCATGTGGACCAGACGGTCTGAGGAATAGCCTTTTGAAAAAGAATCCAACTTTGTGGTCAAACATTTTATGTCGCCTCTATATTCAAGTGGTAAATAGTGGTGTATTTCCCTCTTCCTGGAATCAAGCAATCATTTTTCCAATATTTAAAAGTGGTTTGAGGGATAGCCAGTTGAGTTATAGACCCATTTCTCTAATAGACACATCCTCGAAGATTCTGGCTAATATAATTTTAAAGGAAGTGAATAAGTGGGCTGACACAGTATCTGGTAATAAAATCGCAGCAAAAATGTCGCTTGTAAAAATAATTGCGTTTATAAATGTGGTTTGAGCCAGTAAAGGTGTACCACATTATACCATTTAAGGGGAGCCGCGGTTGCAGGGGTGTCCCCGCCCCTCTTAAATGGTATAATGGGTCCGGGTGTTGTGGGGGTGTCCCCCGCATCCTTTACGTGATTGTGGTGGCAAAACCACAGCATTTGTTCCGCGATATTTTGTTTTCAAGTCATTTTTGCCACAATTTTAAGAAATGGAACCGCTGACACAACTGAGAAATTCAGTGCGTTACAGATGGGTTATAGGAAGGGAGTTAGTACTATGCTTAGAGGGTTGACCCTGTTCTCGTGTTTGTCGCAGTCTGACATTAAAACGGGTAGAACCCTCTGTGTTGCAGTTTTGGACCTATCCTCCGCATTTGATAATGTGGATCGGTCAATCCTATGGGGGAAATTATCAAAATGGGGAATGCAACAGGGATTGTTAAACATGCTTTAACTTTTCTATGATAGTGTGAGGCTGAATTCTGAAGGGGACCTGTCGAGAAAGATTTCAGTAAATAAAGGTGTAAGACAGGGATGTGTTTTAGCCCCAACACTTCAACATATGTATGCCGGATCTTTGGGAATGTGTTAAAGATTTCAATGGTTATTCTCCTAGATTGGCTCTGTTACGAACCAGCTGTATAGCATATGCCGATTATTTGATTTGTGCTGGATTTTACACCGGCTGGTCTTCAGAAATCTCTAGAGGGAGTCTCCAATTTGAACATGAATAAACTAATCTTAAATCCCCTTAAATTAAAGATCTTAACAATCGCCAATAAACTGAGTAAGAAAAGTTATACCAGGTTTATTAACAAAACTAGAGTGCAGGAGGTTAACACTTTTTTGTTATCTGGGCTTCTTGTTTTCTAATGGAAGAACACAAGAATCTCAGATAATGAGATTGAAAGAAAAAGTTAGAGCTTGTACTTGAATGATTAAGATGGTGAGGAGAAGATTCTGTGAATATTCACTAATTCTTTTTTTTATTTTCATTGTTTTTTGGATTAGCTGATAACATCATACAATTTTATTTCTTCACAATTAACATTAAGATGTAATCTTTACATTATTACAGAAAAAAGAAAATACAAAGTTATACACTTAATGCATAATTATGCTTTGTGTCAATTATTAAAATTCAATAAAACATTTCTTGAAAGCTATCAAAGACGATATAAATGCTCGCTGCTATTTTTTCCATAACATACATTTTTTTAAAAACATTAATAAAACTGAACTACTATTTTATGATTTCAACTGGAATAGCTATTTCAAGAAAATGCACTGTTTTTATGACTGCAAACCTTGTACTTGAAAACATAAGTTGCCATATTGTATCTTCTTCAGCCACATTATACAAACAAAACAATTTCTCAAAATTCTGACTTCGTTGTGCACCCAATTGTGGACACGATACCACTATATGTTGTAGTGTCTTCTTTTCTGTAGCAACATTACAATGACGACAAAAATTCATGGCAGACAGTATTACATTTCTCCAGGCTAGAATGTCCCTTGTGGGCCACAGATTTAGTCTGAAACGTAAGTATTTATTCCTTATTTCAGGAGAAGGACATTTCAGTAGGTAGCCTGATGTTGCAACCTCTTTTATAGCCGAATCTGAGCGTATCAAAATCTTTATAAGTCATGCATTTTTCTCTGTTATTTATCCAGTCCCATTGGTGCAATTTTACCTTGGCGCGTGTTGGATTCTCAATCAAGAGGGCTATAATGAGATCAGCTTCAGCCAAAGCATCTAATACACAATTACGCCATTTCAATGGAAAAGGGTGGATTGATGATGTCAATTAATGTGCTACAACACTCAAAAGGTTGTTAGTTTCCAGGCCTAATAGGCATTTTCGAACCAAACACATTCTCCATAAAATATGCCCTGCCAAGGACACTAGACCCAATTCAAAATGTAGAATCGGCATCGGGGTGTTTGGGAGCCTTAACACGTTTTTCCAAAAACGAGCCTCTAGTGTATTCCACATATGTTGATGAGTATGCAGCATAGTTTCAACTCCATAAGTCAAAACAGGGATAACTTTTTGTTCATAGAAGATAGAAATTAGTTTATATGTACATTTCCCATATTTAAAGATCAAGACCTTTGCCTGCGAAGTCAAGGCTGTCACTTTTGTTTCCAAATTGGACAAGTACAATGAATTGGATATACTATTCTGTACAATCAGGCTTAGGTATTTATATTCAGAAACAATCTTCAAAGCCACATTTTGGAGAGTCCATATATAATTACAAGATTTGATCTTCCTTTCCTTTTACACACCAATACTTGTGATTTTTCTAAATTCACTGTAAGTTTGTTTATTTCAACATATTTGGCCAAAGAGGTTAGTAAATTTTGTAGACCCTTTGGAGTCTGAGAAATGAGAACTAGGTCATCAGCATACAGCAACCAGGCCATACGCTGGTTCCCCAGTTTAGGTGCATCAGACGTGATGGTGAGAAAGGAGTCCTCCATATCCAGGATGACGCGATTAAACAAAATCGAGGTCATTATACACCCTTGTTTAAGGCCTCAAAAGGTGTTAAATGACGCTGATAAGAGCCCTTCCAAAGTCAATCGCGCTTGCATAGTTTATCGGTATGAAGTTGTTTAATCAAAGCTAGTAATAATGAAGGGCAGTCAAAAGATTTCAATTTTCTAAATAGCAGATTCCTATCTATAGAGTCAAATGCCATCCGGAAATCAATAAAGGCTAAATACAGAAGTTGTTTCCGGATGGCACTTTGTGATTTTAACATATTTAAAGTAATCATGTTCGGGGCAGTTCCCAACCCACTAACGAATCCTGACTGGAATGGATCTCTCTTGAAATTTTTAGCAGACCAATCGTTCAGTTCTTTTAAAATGATGCGGCTAAATATCTTACATGAGGCATCTAATAATGATATGGGTCTGTATCTCGCTGGATTTGCTCGATCACCCTTTTTATATAAAGGAATGTTGTTTCCATGAGATTGGGATTTTTTCAGAAGACATTATATTATTAAACATGATTACTAGAATGTCTGCCCAAATTTCAGGAAACTGTTTCATGATCAAATTGGACAACCCGTCGGGTCCAGGTGCTCTTGATTGACTAGCTGTATGGATATAATGCAATATATCATCTTGATTATATTTTATACAGAAAACGACCTGCTCTGTGGGTGAATCAGTACTCGTTGATGAACCAGGTATGGAGAATATATTTTCATAATACTTAATCCATTCCTGTTCATTGACACAATTTGATTGTACCGCTACCTGGTATCCAGCTGTTGCTTGATTTATAATACTCCAGGTTTGGGAAGAGTTTTTATTGGACAGCTTTCTCAACATGCTACTACCATCATTTTGCTAGAGCTTTGATTTAATTCCCCTTAACCAGTTTTTATATTTTTGTTTTAATTTGTGTGAGGGCACTAGCTCTACATTCATGGGGTAGTTTTAATACTTCTTGCTTTTCATGTCGAACTTGTGTTTTCATTATTTTAATTTCATGGATGTAAGCTTGCAAATATGGCATTTTGTTTTTTCCTCTGTCGAGTAGAATTTGGCTGAAATATTTGCATTAAATCAGGGTAGACTACAAAGGACCTTTGACTTGCATTTTCTACTTGGTTTGTCTGTAAATCATAGTGGTTTCTAAAAGCCTTCAGCGAGGATTCAGTCCAGTATAATCTATTTTGCGCAGTATTTACACATACTTTGCCCGGGTGACATTCACGTTTTACTGCCACGGGCAAGCATTTAGGAACCCATGTCATATTTAAAATGTTATGATCGCTCATGTCAGAATGTATAACTCGGAAGGATAGTATTTGAGTCAAAAGTGCTGAGTCTACATAGATATAACCAATTATATCAATACTGGAACATCTATGCAAAGTTGATTTTGGAGGGATGTCTGATGAAAAGGATCCATTAAGAATGAAGAGATTTCTAAATTTAATACATTTGGACCATTTTAATAATCAAACCTGTTCTAGTTGTTTATTGGAAACTAAACAGTGCAAATGTAGGTCTCCAGCTATTACTATATGGTTGATAGTATTGTCTTGTGCTTGTGATAAGAGCGTAACAGATTTTATTCCAAGACAATTTGACCAATTGAACATTCAGGTTTGGAGAAAATCACATTTCTGATTGTATACAGGAACTTTGTTTGATAGCAATCAAAAGCCCAGATGTCGGTCTACCTTGACTAGCTTTGTTTGCTGGCCGTAACTGCAAGCTCCATTGAGTGCTACTTGCTTTTCAGCTGTCTGATTCGACAAGGGACTCACTGAATTTGGCAATCCAGACACTCCACTTTCTGGTTGACTAGGCCCTGCTAAAATTACAAAGCCCAAATCAAGAGTTGTGACTTGACTGCCCAAATAGTGTTTAGTACCACTCTGGAATTTATACACAAAATCACTGCTGTTCTTTTGGTCACCTCAGTAAATTCAACCTGTTCAATGTCGATTGTACCAATGTCATCTAAGGCATGGATCTCACTAAAGATTGACAAAACTGACGTGCGATTTAAATTCAATTGGGTTGCTGGAAATGGACGACACACCATAGTAAGTGAGTGTACTGCCGGGCGTTTTATTGTTTGACTCACTACCTTTTAGTTTTTGCAAAGTATCTGGTGGCGATTGTTCTGGCAGAACATTCATTGAGGCTTTTTCTTCTAGAATTTGTGATATTGTTGTCTTTATCAGGTGTTTTATTTCAGGGCCTGTTATCAGTTGACCTGTTAGGTCTTTGGATTTAACTTCCTGTCGATCCTTACTTGAGTCCCGGACACAGTTTTTCCCATGTCCGGCACTTGACTAGATGTGTCTTGTTGAAATCGTTGGTTTATTTTGTCTTTTATCCGCCCATCCCCAATGGCAATTTCATCAGCCTCCTGTACTCTTTTTATCACTCAGGCAGAATTTCAAACACTTTTGAGCTGGTTGAGTAGCCATATATTCATCCACCGCTTGTCTAATTTCACTGTGGCGTGTGGCTGGTTTTTCTTTTTCAAGATCTATTACACCAGTCTGTGTTGATGATGCTTTGTGTCAATGTGCATGTGTATTAGGTGATTGAGCCTCTTCGCTTTCAACAGGAGCATTTGAAGCCGCTGCCACCAAGGCATCGAGGGGGCCATATGGTTGTACATATTCATTCTTATCTGATAATGTATGTTGCCTCTTAGAATGTGCCTGTAGCATGTATTTTTTGGCAAACACCTTGGAAGCAGTGGCAGCTGCAGTTCGTGGTTGATGGAGATTTTTAATAACTTGTTTTGTTTGTGAGGAAGGGGTTGATTTTAACATTTTTTATGTTTTGGGTTTTATTCTTCAAATCAACCTTCGTGTGTTTAGGTTTGGCTTTTACCCCTAATACCTGATCACTCCCTCCCGAGAATAAAGCATAGTTTGGTTTTTCCCATAGGGTAGCTTGATCAACTGCTCTAGAGCCCTGCAGATCTTGGGTGGTTATTTTAGAGTTTTCAATTACTAGATCAATAATGGGCTCTAGGATAAAAGGTACAGAAGGAGTGTGTAACTTACCTTTGTTACACACTTCTGCTTGTATAACAGTTTGGCAACTTACCGAGACCATTACATTCTTGGAGCATAATGTATTCCCAAATGTTTCCAAGCCTTTGGGAATTGTTTGCTGCCAAGTTAGAATTTGTTCAAGTTGCAGTGATCGATGAGCTATTTTTGTATTCAATGTCTCAAACAGCCTCGCCAAAGACTGGATGGCGGAGTTCATTGAAGTTAGCACTGTTTCAGTTAAACCATTTGTTATTTTCACTTTTCCATCCTCATCTAAAGGCAAGGAATTTGGCTTCGATTTACGTGGAGTCGGAGCAGCAAAGGAGAGCTCCTTAACAGAGTTCAACATGCTAGAGTTCAAAAATAAATCAGGTGATTTAGACACATTTTCAGGAAGTGAATGCGACGAAAAACATGACGTGTCCAGATCTATGTCAGTAACTGCCAAATCAACAGAAGCATTCACCCGGGTTTCTATTACCAGAGGGACTCCTGGGCCAGTTAAGACGTTACAAAGCAAAGCGCTATCTGTAAGTGAGACATTTTCATTAGCAAAAACAGACGGAAGATCTATAACATTTTTTACCTGAAAATTCTGTAACTCCTGATCGTTAAGATTTTCTCTTTAAATTCTGGTACATTAATCGTAGACACATTGTGGTGCGGACAATCAGATCCAGGCATTTTCACTGGAGCTGCTAAAGCGGGCAGAGGCATGTTTTCTTTATCCGTTTGGGGAGCTCTGATGTTACTAGGCTCTTGGCAAAATAAATGAATGTCCGTATGCATTGACTTTTTAATTCTTGAACATGCCTTAGCTTTGGTAGTCGCTGAAAGAGGGGTAGAACAAATCCGGCTTCTTTTCCGAGCACACTCCAGTGAATTGAACATAACAGCAACGTCATTGCTTTTGTGCACTGCAGATACTGGGGGCATACCTGATTTCAATGAAACCAAACCCCGCTTCTTTGATTATATGCAAAAAACAGTTTCTCACTCGGAGACGGCTTTCTTACACAGAAACAAGTACCAGGGAGCACCGCCCGAGACCACAAACACGCGGCAAAGCGGCCGAGCAGTACTTCCTGGTACTTGCTCCGGTGCGCGTGCGTTCTGTATTTTATAGCCCCGACTTCACAATAAAGCACCAGAGCCGAAAGCAAACAACAAAATAGGTACTTTGAAAGAGACTCTTTGCTGAGGATATTACTAGTGAAAAGCAAGATGTTAATTCACCTTGTGGGCAATGTAGTCCCAGGAAACAGTCTAAACAAAAATTAGCTGACAAATACTTGATCCCCTTGACAATAGAAACGCGGCCAAGCAGTACTTCCTGGTACTTGCTCCGGTGCGCCGAATTAACGAATTCTGTCGATTTAATTTTATAAAAATGAAGGTGTCACCAATTGTATTACATGGGATTGAATTATTGGCTTTTACAGATAGGATGTTTTTAGACAAATTGGAGGGGTCAATTTTGAGAAGTGTTATGTTTGCCTAAATGTGTTTCTGCCAGTGTGATCAGACTTGATTTGGGTCTCCAATCCTGGTGGACCCAATATCAGTATACATGCATTCCTCTTTATTGGAAAATATGTGCAGGGGAAGAAAGTGGTATTTTATTTCATTTGAAGCAGACAATGTTAATGAATTCTAATATATTTTTAAAGGTTTTTAGAAAAAGATGCGCGGATTTTATTAGACTAGTGGACCTTGATCAAATGGTCTCACAAGAGATTTTAATGAGTGTTGTCAAAAAATGGGATAAAATATAGGATATCGCTGACGTGCAAAGGTTAAATAAACATACCTTCAATGTAAGGAAAGGAGACCATATCTGATGAAATTTCGGACTTCTCGGACACGCCTCTGGTATCTTAAATTTAGGCTTAATTGTCTTCCTACTTTGGAAATACTAGGTCCCCAATTGTGTATTCCTAAAGAGCTAAGGACTTGTAGACTCTGGGTCGCAATGTACAGAGTCACTATACCATTTGGTAATAGATTGTACATCATTGTTGAAAGGATAAAGTTCTTTGAACCCTTTATCAATTCAACGGCAGAGGTGATTGGAAGTTTCCTTCGGAACAGATTGATGGTAGCAATTCAGATTTCTCTTCTTTTAGCTTTAGCAAAGTTTTTAATTCTAATCTTTGAGTTATCTACTGGTATTTGAAGTTTTACAGAGTACTGTTGTATAATGTATTCTTTATTTCCCGATTTTTTTATTTTGATCTTATCTGTTTTAACATGTATGCAATTATTATTTGTATAGTGTGAATGAATTAATTTTATAATTTTAAATCTGATTTTTTTTTTTTTTTGCTTTTTAAATGTTGTGTAAGGTATTGTATCCCAAAAATGCAACAATAATACAAAAATAAATGTTGGTTCGTAGGTACATTTTTCCAATCGATTAATCGTGACCTGTTGGGAGAAGAAAACGTACAGCTCATGCATGTGCACTTTTCCATAGGTACTTCTTGCACTTTATCAGTGAAATTTGGGAGTGAGTGTAAGGCGTCCAGTTCAGTAGACAGAAACATTAAGATGGGCATTGATGCGAAAGGTCTATTTTATGTAAATTAGATCGCTTGCAGACTGGTCACATATGGTGGCACATCACTGATTGAGAGCATGCCCCAACCATATAGCTCCTCCTCGGTGGAGTGCAAGGAATTGCACTTGCAACATTACATTTAACTGGATAGTGCCAGAAAGTTACCCTACAGTGGAATGCTTGCCTTTACAAAAATACTGATAAAGCCAGTAGATTTAACTTCTATATAACTTAAACAACTGTTTGTTCAGCAGGATGATTGTATCTAAAAAGAGAGATGCGATGCACTTGTTATGAATGTGACTTGTTAACCGATGAGCGCTGTTTCCCATGGCCTGCACAACAAAGGGCTTTGAGCTTCACTGTATTTCAGAGCATTTAGCTAATTTTAATTCCTTTCAACTTCCTTAGACAATGCAACAGAAACCTAGGGAGGCGAATTTGCCCAGGATCACACAACTTGTTTCAGTGGGATGGATGGAAGATAGCATTTTGATCAGTATCCTATAATTTGATGATCAATATCATATAATTTGATGGCGTGGGGAAGCTGATTGCTTACTCATTCAATCACTTTTTGGGGTGGGGCAGTTAGATTGGGTTTGCCCAACACAGTGTAATACCATTTGTATGGGGAGAGGATGTGTTTAGTGTTTTGATAGCACTTTGTCAGCATAAATCCTGTTGTAAGGGGCCCCTCCGCTTTTGGCAGATAATAGAACCGAGGCACTGGTAGATGGTGTTTTACCCAAGATACATTTTATGTTCAAGTGGGCAAGCCGGAAGATGGCGATTTGCCAAGGTATAGAGACTTTTGGGCAATAAATGGCCAATGTTGGCCGGTTCCTAAAGGGAAGTTTATCGGTATAACTGGAATGTGACCTAAAGTTCGACACACAGTTGTTTTATATGACTATGATAACCAATGTATCTTGAGACCTGTGTTGCACCCAGACCTGTGTTGCACCCAGAGCTGTGCATCATGCGCATTTACTCTCTGGGATATCCTGCTGAAAATGATACCCCCAACCTGCAGGTTATGCACAGTTGCCTGTAGCTGGTGCAACTAGTTTCTGACCTTTTGTTACACCCCAGAAGCTGGCACAATAGTCTGCTGAGCTTTGATGATGTAATTGGCACATGTAGCCTGCTAGGTACAGATTTGCATATTTATCTTGTTGCCTATTTAGAGAAGCCCCTCCACGATCACACCAGAAAAAATACAACCCACTGGGGAACAATTCCCCGCACACCTCTTGCAAGGAGAACACATTTGTATTCCCATATACGCGATAGCAAAGAACTCTGCTGCCACGCAGCGCTGACGAAAACATGGACGGCAGCTTATATTAGAGAAAAGTGTCATAACTGACGTACATCACATAGCGCACAAGTCCATGTAGCATGTTGGTGTGACCCTATGCAAAAGCGGCCTGCTCCATATGGGATACCAAATCATCGGTCACAGCTTCTCAAGTCCATCTTCCACGTGGGGCTTTTCTCGTTGCGTCATCAGGTGTTGGACTAGATAATCAACAATTAAGTGTGTAACTCGTAGCACGCGCCATCAGTGGCCTAATGACTACATTCAAGGTCACATTATCTTTCAAACCCACTCTCGGTCTCAGACGCGTCAGCACCGCTCCAGATCTTCCCGCCCTGAGCGTACAATGTCTTACGTTCCCTCCCTGGCACCTCGCAGCACAAATTACAGAGGCGTGCAATGTTCTGTTGTGATCTTTATAACAAATGGGTGCTCAAACAGTTTTATGGTCTGGGGTCTTGGGCTGGCTCGTATGTTGGAATGTTAGGGTCTTGGGATGGGCGCACCTACTATGACTTGAGGTATGGGCCGGACGGAGTTGGAGACTCGTGCTCTCCTTCTCGTGGGATAACTGTTTGCAAGGAGCTTACGGCCCCCTCATGGCCTTGCTGGGCGCATTCTTTCTCGATTACATGTGCTAACAATATGAGACAATGATAGGTTTATGACTTTGGCTTTTCCGACCACCGCCCAGGCTGCAGTGTTTTTCCACATTTGCACACATTTTTATGGCCCATGCTTGGGCTTACCGTCTGGCTGCAGCACAAAGCCAGGACTCAGTTTGAAGATGGCTTTCTATGTCCGGTAAACTCTGCACCCAATTTCACTGTAATCTACCCCCTAATGCAGCTTCCATTGGCACCCCCCATGCTCTGCCCAGGCTTCTACAACACAGACTAGGACCTTTGCCACATTTGAAACCTCTTGGGGGAGGGGCCTGGGACGAACGCCCCGCTTCCCAACATTCCCCCCTTTTGTTAATCCCACATTAACAAACTCCAGTTAAGCATTTTTGATCCGTTTCTCGCATCGTTCCCAAGGCCTTCTGGTAACGTTAGTTTCAACAATAGGATAATCGCCCAGACTTTCTCGAGTACCACCTACGTGGTGCTGAATACCTCGACAGCTGGGTTTCCCCTCTCGTATCAACAGTTCTTTGTACTTTTCTTCAATTAGCCGTTTGCTACTTTTTGTTCAACACAGTTCAGTTTCTTATTGGTTTTGCTTCGACTCACTGTGTTATTCCTTTCTTTCATGGTGGGAAAAAGTGTTCTTGTGGAAAAAGGGTGGGGAGCAGTGTTTTGGAATATCCTACGTGGTAGGATAGGGAAAAGGTGTTGGAAGAAGGGGGATACTGCGTCTTAACCGTTTGTATTTTGTAAACAGCAGACACAAAATCAGAAAATGCAAATACTGGTGCCTTCAGCCACAAATAGTCATGCTAATAAGTACAGACAGTATTATGGGTACTTCAATCAGTGTGTGCTGTAACACATTCAATCTGAACAGGGTGTGTGGCATTAGGTGCTTTGCAAATGTCCGAAAGATGTATCCAATATCGCAGCTCTCTTACCTTTACGATTGGGGAATAGCATAGACAACTGTGAAAGGAACGTTGTACCTAGGCTTGCTCTACCGATGGCCAAAATTTTGAACCTAGACTAAATCGCTGGGGAACAGTTGAATTGGTGGTGACATCACTGAGGTAGTTGCAGCGCTGGTTGTATCTTCAGATTGTGGTGGTGCAATCTGTTCAGAAATAAATGTCCTTTCTTTTGTTAGGGCAGAAAGGTAATCCTTGAATTCATCCCCCAGAACGGACGCAGTTCTGTGAGCATCAGATGCTTTCCTTCCGGGAGGTAGGGTCGTGCGCATTCGCTGCCCAGTTACCACCTCATGTGGTGATAAGTGATGATCCTTCCAGGGCTGTGTCTGTAAGCTAAACCGTACCAGGGGCAAACTGTACACCTAATTCTGTGGTGCATAGCCAGGATAGTTTCCCCTTCAACAGACCATTGACTCTCCACAATCCCGTTGGCTTGGAGGTGGTAAATTGTGCAAATCCGATGCTTGATGCCCAGTAATGCTGTTATCTCGTTAAACGGCAAAAAAAAAAGTGAGTTACGTTCTTAACACATCGCACACACTTATCGTGAAAAAACCTCCCTGACCAAAAATGTTGCAGCATACTTAGCGTCAGGATGTGCACAAGGACCTGCCTCCACCCATCGGGAGAAGGGACACACCACCACTATTCGTATGAGGCAAGGTACCTCGGATTGTTCGCAAAGTGTGTCCGGTACTGTAAGACTGGCACGTAGTAAATTTAATCACTATTTTGGATAGTAACTCCTGCAGATTGGGGACACACTAGTCGTCCTGTAAATCTGCGTCAATATGATGCTTGGACTCGTGACGGATGATGCAGCTGGTTGACTACTTTGCTTGTTCTTTCTTGCTGCCACAACAAATCTGTCGGGACTGCTTGCATCCTCTTTTCACCCACAAATCCTTCTCCTCCTGGGGGGCCCACCCGTGCAAGTCGATAATTTGAGCAAGTGGTAGCGAATTATGATTCCGGTAGTTGAACTCGCCCCTGTGCTATTACTGGGTATTCCGAAACATTGTGCACAGGGAGCTATGCTGACTGGTCTGCGGCGGCGTTACGGAGTGAGACCTCATCTATATCATTGGTATGGGCTGTGCATTTCCCCACTGCAGCCATGGAAATCTGTGAAAGGGTATCTAGTAATGCTGCATGCTGTACTTGGGGACACGTCTGTCACGACCCTCAGCCCTGATCCCCACTGGCAAGCCCATTGGCCAGGTGGAATCAGGGCTCAGATCACTAATAAGGCCTGGCACCCACTTCTAAAGCCCTCTTGGGGCCAGTCCTGGCACCTTTGGCACCAGGCTCATCAGTAAGAAAAGACAACTACCTTATTTAGGCTTTCAGCCAACATGGAGGCATCCATATAGCTTGATTCCTAGAACCAAGATATGCGGTCTAGTGTTTTGGGTGTGGTGGCCTAGGGACTACTTTACCTGGACTACTTTTAAAGTGGCTATTTAAACCAAACCTGAACAAGACAACACGCTTTGCTTTACTTTGCTTCTAGCAACGTGACGCTCACCGTGTCCAGCTTTCTCACAAGCCTGGTGAATTCCGGACCTGCAGAAAAACCAAGAACATCGTTAGTAGCAGAATCTTACCTGTATGCATCATCCTTCACTGCTTGCAGCTCCTGGGCAGCTCTGTTGGTGGAGTTCACCGCCCGGATCGAAGGACCTGAGAAAAGGAGAAAGACATCATTAAAAGAGGTAGTGGAGACATTACAACCACAAAGCGCTTAAAGGCTTACCTGGTTGGTTGCTATTCGGCCGGTATAGCTCCGGAACTCCATCTGCGCTGGGAACTCACTGCGACCTATGAAAAGTGAAAAGCACAGGTCAGTGAGGGCAAGACATCGCTGCGCTACATAGAGCGCCTCCTTACCGCATCATATCGCTATAGCGCGCCATCATCTCTCGGTGAGAACCAGCATATCTAGTTCTCCAACGGACACTCCGCGCTCCTATGGAGATAAAAAAAGGGACATTTAGAACAGAGAAAAGGCATGCAAGAATTACGACGCCATCAATCGCAATAAGACCTACCTGAAAGACACTACAAGGGCAGCAGTCAGTGAAGTGACTGGACCGCCCGCGCCCACAAAAGACAACGTGCCCAGAGAGCAGGATGGAGAGCCCACTGATTCCGAAAACCAGGTGAGAAGAGAACCTGGAGGGGCTGGAAACACAAGGGTGGCAGGGGAAAACTTACCTTGGTCGCCCAGTCCTAATATAGTCTTCATTTCCAGGCGGAATTCCATCAACACCGAGACCACACCAGGGAATCATTGGGAAGGGCACCAACGACCAACTGGCTGGGTGGCGTCCCCGTGGATACCAGGTGAGCGTAACACATCAACCCTCCTGAACCTCCTCCGCTTCCATCATGCTAGGCCAGAGTGCACCCTGGTGGTGACGTAGGCAGAGTAAGAGTAGATAGTCACATGACACCCCTGGGATGCTAGGAACGCTTCAATGAGTGCTATAAGCATTGCTGCTTTGGTCGAAATAATGCATAGGCACTCTTTTGTTCAATCACTTTGTATTCTCCATCTACTAGGCGGACAACTGCCGCATCAGTGTGTCTCAGACCTGTCCCCTGGTCAGACCACCTTCCCCTCGAGTGGACTGTCCTTTGCTGTGGGAATGTCCTCCTCCTCTCCCTTAAAAGTCAGTCCTGCATTGCAATGTCTTCGTCAGTGCACATTTCTGTAAGGAACGTGGCCGGATTTAGTCTTGCATCTTACTATGTGTATGTGTGGGTTGGGCAGGGTGACCTCAGATGCAGATGCCCGTTGTGCAGTCAATGTTGTTTAGATTGTTCGAGGATGGCAAGCACTGCATGCTCCGCATACAGCATCACTGAACATCTCATGAAAATTACAGAGCTTTTCTCAATTGCAAATGCTGCAGCAGCAAGTCTCTGTTGGCAAGGGAACTGGCCCTGCATCATTGAATATAGCACACCACTTAATAGGCCAACGGCTTGTGGCCCATGTGCTTTTCTGTGTGAGCACCGCAGTCATCCTTTGACCATTCGAATGGGAGAACAGGTAAAATTATTGAGTGTAATCAGGGGTCGCTACTACTGGTGCGGTGCAAATAACTCCTTTAGGTCATTGAAACTGGTGAGCATTTCCTCTGTCCACACAATTTTTTTGTCTGTTTTTTGTGCCCCTTTAAGGCCTTGCAATAGGGGCATGGTGTATGCAACGTAGTCTAGGATCCATGCCCTCTAATAATGACACAGTCCCAGGAACCTCTGTATTTCTTTAACTATCCTGGACTGCGGGGCACTGCGCACTGATGTGGCACGCTCTGGTATAATCTTTTTTTCATCAACAGATAGCTGTCCCAGATAAAGTACTTCCTGAAGGCAGTACTGTAATTTAGTACGGTCTACTTTGTACCCCTTGTATGCGAAAAGCTGTTAGAGGTTAATCGTGTCATTTCTACACTGCTGTTCACCGTCACTGCACACTAGCAGATCGTCCACATACTGTTACGCTCACCTGGTATCCACGGGGATGCCACCCAGCCCTGGTTGGATGATTTGCACTCTCGAACCCTTGGTAAGGCCTATGGTTAAAGATGGGTCTGCAATATCGGAGAGCTGGATTCAATACCAGATTGTCTTTGTTTTCCCACCTCCCTTGGCCTCAACTCCTTCCTCCCCCTTGGGACTTCTCCTCACCTTAATATTGTAAAAGGTGGATTCTCTGTCCTGCTCCTCGTGGCAGGGGCGCGTAGATGTGGGGGGCGAGCAGCAACCAAGTTAATTCACTGGTGCAAGCCCCCCTGTGGGAATCCAGGCCTGCTGCAACTCCGTAGGTTTGCTGCTTTACAGTCTTTATATGCAGTTATGTTCCTCTTAGTACGAATAATAATGTCTTGCTTCTTTCCTTTTAGGTATGGAAAGGTATTTTGGTGTTGTCATGCAGTTTGAAAATGAGCATGGGCCAGTAGGCGAAAGCACGGTGTGCGCGATGCTGTCCGGTGAGTAATGCACGATGCGCGGTGCTGTTTCACCTTTTATATTGCTAACCTGTGTCTTTTCTCTCCCTGCAGGTTGCGATGTGCCTCGCCGAGCGCCGTAATGTTCCAGCAATGATACTGACCAGGAGATGACTACCCAGGTAAGAATTGTGTGGCTTTCTTCCTTCGGGAGGAAACGTGAGTACACGCTTACTAATGCTGCCTTTCTTTATCCTCTTTCCAGGTTACGGTATTCCAGGATGCATGTGGTGCCGGATGATGGAGTCCGTAACTTCAAGTGAGTGGAACTGAAGTCAGCAATGGATTGAAGACAGGATACTGTTCCAGGTAAGTTTCATAGTATTCTTTCTCTCTCTGCAGGTCCTTGGTTTTAGGTAAGCTGGTATCAAAGAACTGGACATGGTGAGCGTTACGCTGCCCACAGCAGAATAACGCAAAGCATGTTCTGCTGTTTGGGTGCGGTTTAATAGTCTCAGGTAATTTAGTCCAGGTAAAATAGTCCCACTCTAATGTTGGTCTTCCTGATGGTTATGAGCCTGGCGCCAAAGGTGCCAGGACTGACTCCAAGAGAGTCTTGGATGAGGTTTTAAGGCCTTTGACCTGGCCCTAACTGGAAGGCTGACTTGCCTGTGAGGGCCAGGGGCAAGGGTCATGACACATACTGAATGATAGCACAAGGCACATGGATGTTATCCAGATCAGCATGTAATATTCTGTTACAGATGCTGGGGGATTCACAGTACCCTTGTGGCAATCTTGTGTGTTTGAAGCGCATTCCGCTATGCGTATATGCAGTGAGATATTGTGAGTATGGATGCAGGGGTATGGAGAAGTCCATCACCGTAAAATGTGTTGTGTGTTTGGGGATGCTGCATAAAATGATCGCAGGGTTAGGAACAACAGGAAATTCTGCCTGTACAATGTCTTTTAGGGGGCGGAGATCCTTAATCATTCTCCAACTCCCAACTTTTTTATTGAGTATATGGCCATGTTGCATGGGGAGGTGGAGGGCACGATAATTCCCTGGTTGAGCAGTGCAGTATGGTGATGGTGTCTCGTACCCCTTCCTCTGCTTCTGTTGACAGTGGGTATAGTTTTACTCGGGGCAGCACTGCGCCTTCCTTGAGAGTTATTCTTGCTGGTGTCCCTCCCTGCAGGAGTCCTACATCATGGACGTTGGTTGTCCACTCGCTCGGGGACCTACTCCAGGTCTTTGTCAGTGAAAGTGAATGGGACAACAAGGGCCATCAAAAAACATTGCACTTTATGATACTTCACCTAATCTCACACGGGATGCAGATAGCTAACACTATTTCCCCATCGTCAACCCGATCCTCAAACAGCTATGCATCTGATACCTCTCTCAGAGGCACTGTGGGGTTGATGCATGACCAATGCACCACTCGCACCTATCAGAATCGGTTCTGATGACAACAATCCTTTTTGCAGATACCACTAGGCCATGCAAATCCAAAGTATTGTTCCTGCCACAAGCCCAGGGGTCACCACAGGCCTAAAAATGAAATTTAATGGTACTCGTCAACATGCTTTACCAATTTGGGGCACTACATAAAGTAAAACTGTGCTCTCGTACACAAACTTATCGGGGTCACCAGAATGCCTCTCGCCTGTATTAGCACCATTGCTCTAATTGCGCACATTTCTGGAGTGGCACACACTATCCCCCTGTTTGTGAAGGAGATGTCATATTCAACTTGCTCGGAAGGTCACACCCAAACAAATTTACTGGGGATGTTTCTGAATATGGTAAGGGTGCACGTACCAGTGGCCCTCCTATTTTAATTACTACCTCTTCTGTGATTGGAACCGTGGTGACATCCTCAGAGAAGCCCCGAGTGTCAAGAGTTTCACCTGATAGTGGGAAGTTTCCCTTACTGATGTATTATTTAGTGGCACCTGTGTTGACCATAAGAATTGTTTGTTACCTATCTCGGCGCCCACCTTGGGTTCCTCGTCAGGGTGGGTAGTCCTGGACAGAACTGGGCACTCAAGAGCTTTTTGTGGGCTGTCCTAGTCAAGGTAGGCGTTTCTTCCCGGGAACGTGAAAGGGTTTCCTCCCATCACACTCACCACCCTGTACGGGGCCACTCCCCTATTTGGGACCGTGTTTACTGTGAGCATATGTCCCGTGTATGATTGGTGTTGTGGGGTCACTTGCATTTGAGAATTGGGTTGGGCAGACAGTTGTGCTTGTGGGTGCCTCAGAGGTAGTTGTGTGTATGCCTGGTGTATTTCGTATGGGATGGACGTGGCCATTGGGGGCGGGACTTGAACTGGTTGAGGTTGCTGCACTGGTCCTATACCTGCGAGCCCTCCTCTGTCCCCCCACCTCTTCCCCACTGCTGACCTCCTTGGTACCACTCCGTGTTGTGGCTGTGGCCTGCCGCCCCACTGACCTTGTCCCCCTCCTTGCCAGAACACTGCTATCTTCATGTCCATCCGTGCTGCTGCCTGCTCTACGGAGTCGGTCTGTGTCACTGCTGTTACCGCCCCTTCTACTGCTATTTTAGCTAATTTCTTTTTAATCAGTTTTGCTTCCTCAGCCTGCAGACTCTGTGCTTTTTCCTTTTCCCTCTCTTTAATTCTCTTACAATGGTCTACAGTTATGGTTTGTTTTTTGGCCTACCCCTTTGCCTCAATACCCACTATCTTTTCGAGCCCCTTCTGTACCTCTTAGGGCAATCCCCTTTTGATAACAAAATAGAAAAGAGGAACTGATTAGTTCCACTGGTTTCCCGTCTCCACTGGCCACATCTCCTGCACCTTCAAAATATACTGTGCAGGGTCTTTTTCATCCCCCATAGTGTATTGCATAATGGACTGTAAGTCTGGCATGTCGGGGTATTTTCGCCGCAAGGCATCCCACACCTACGCTGATGTTGTTAAAGGGTGCCCCCAACAAGGCTGATTTGAAACTGTTGGGGAGAAGCTGGACCCCCACCAGGGCTGTGGGGCCCAGCAGCCATACCCTCACCAGCTATGGGAGACCTCAACACCTCCCATATGGCCCACAGAAATGCAACAGAGACCCCAGCAGGCAGCCACATGTTCCAAACTGCGTTTATTCGTGGGCAGCAAAAAAGAAAAAAAACACGCAGAGTGTCGTGCACATCGAGAGTTCAGGCGCCGTCTCCCCCGGGGCTGTCTTGCAAGCCAGCTTTGTAATCACACTGCAGGCTGTCTCCTCCTGCTATTGGCTGCTGAGTAATAGGTTACCTATGTAGCCCTTATAGAGAGCCTGATAATTGGAATTAGAGTTTTGCATCAGTGGGTTGGTTTAGCTGTGCCAGCCCACCATTACCTAATTCTAGCTTGTTGCATTATGAATTTGTTCCCATAACTTTTTAGCTGAAGTAAGCATTTTGCACCTGAGCTCTGAGTGCTCATTGGCTAGGGCTGAGCCATTCTTGTTACAATTATGTTTCAAATGTTGTGCGAGTCTTTGCGAAAATGTCTTTCTTTCCCAGAAAGAAAAGAAAAAAACACACTGGGTTGCCGTGGCTTACTCGCATTAGTGGAGAGAATTAAAAAATGTCTGTCTGCAGAAAGCAATGTTATCTGACTGCGCGACCTTGGCTGCTCGTGGGTTTGCGAGGAGTATTGGTGAAGGCATCTGCAGCTAGTGTTCAGTGAGAGAAATGAACGTGGCTGTAATTTTCCTGAAACATGGCTTTACACTGTGCAATTAGACCATGTTAATTCATATCGGCATTTGCAAGCCTTTAAACAGGTATTTTTGTGTTTGTAGATTGTGATATTGCTGCATTGATTGTAATGTAACATGGAAGTTGCACTGTTGGTGAAGTGGGTGTCTTTCAGCATATTTGTCACCCATGGGTGCGCTGGGGCCTGGTTCAAATGATAAGTGTGCTCCTTGTTCTTCCTGCTGTTCCTCTGTATATGTGCCTGGGGTGAGGGGGCATGGGTTTGATCTCGATTTTCCCTCTTCAGTCCCCCCCTCTGGTCGACTTTGTCGACCACACCACCAAGCAACATCCACCTCCTTCCGGTCTGCATATCTTTGTCAATTCCTTGAAGTGTCCATAATTGTTCGCATTGTTGTTGATGAACAGTACATATAGGAGTGTTCTCCTTCTGTGTTCCACCACACTCACTTCCCTTCGTACTTCCTCTGATCACAGGGAGTGGCCCCCTTTATTACTGCTGGAACCATGTTGCACACCGCTATCTTCTCCCTTAGTCTGGCTCTTCCTTTCACCATCTCTCTTATTTGCATTCCGATATCTTCTGTTCTCTCACATCTTGCAACGTATCTTGAGCTTGCACAATGATGCTGCGCTCTGTAGTAGTGCTTCCGTTACCACCTTCAATCAACCAGCCAGTCATGATGTCATCCATAACCATGCAAGCACTAACCAGTTCTTGTCTTTCTCTGTTCAGATGCATTTTTCATCTCCTCTGTCTGTTTCTCTTCTTCCGTTGTTTTCCATCTTGGTGAATGTGTCATTCTTCACATCTTCCTTGGACATCACCAACAAGGGCATGCTGATGTGCACCAGCGAACAGTCTCCTCCCCTATTCGGTGGTAGTTTCTCTTGATCTTTAGATGCATGTGCTCAATAGTAGTGCATAAGCAGTGATGGTCCTGTTCTCATCTCGCAACTTCTCTCAACCTTCTTGCATCCAGCATGATTGTCCACTTCTTGTCACTGTTGTGCTGGTAACATAACACTGGTACCTTCACAGTATACGTCCTTCTTCGTTCTCCACCCAAGTGACCATCTTCGCTCTTTTGTCTCACTCCGTTAGGCACTTATCATATTTGTCTCTTTTTTTTTTCTTCTTCTCTTTTGTTTTTTCTTTCTTCTTTTATTATTTATTCATTTATTTTTCTTTTGTCTTTTTTTTTCTCTTGCAGCTTGCTGACTGGTGCATTTGCTCGTTGTTTCTTCTCTTTATGTAATCATCTTTCATAGGGGATTACCCCCCTTTTTTTTATCAATCTCAATGTTGCTGTCTTCCCTTGCAATCTTCTTCACACCTTGGGATACATGGGCGTCGTGCTCTGCTGTAGTAATTTCTGTTGTAATCAATTCTCTCACGGCATATTTTAAAGAGCAGTCAGGACAGCTCTCTCCAGTGGTGTCCCTACCAATTTTGTACATGTGTGCATGTTGTTGGCCACTTCTGCTATGTGTGTTGTGTATGTTTTACGCCCTTTGTGTCTGCCCTTACCTCTCCTTACTTTAGCAGCAGCTTTTCCTCACCCACTGACGCCGTAAGTCTTCCTGCTTAGGTTAAGGAATGTTAGCAGGGGATACAGCGGTAATGCTCACTATTACATATAATTTTCAAATTACCACCCCCAATATTTTGTTCATCATTAATAGTCCCATCGTGAAGGTAAAAGTCCTTATTTGCTTGCCCATAACCACTTACGCTGCTGGGTCCTTGCAGCTGATGAGATGTTAAAGTTGCCCGCCTGAAAATCGCAAGAAAGGCGTTAATACGTTAGTACTTGTTAGTAACCTCAAGCTCCGCGAACTAAACAATCACTAAGGGCAAAATGAAACCTCCCACTGGACATTTCATGTTTTCAAAATTTCTGAATATGGGTAGGGCAAATCTTGGGCTGTTTATTCAATGGAAGCAAGGACATATACTTCAGGGAAACGTGCTATAAGGGGTCTGAGGTTCCTGATAGGGTGGGCAATTGAGTGGGGAATGTTTCACGATGGTTTAATTAGTAGGCCTCAGGGTTACTAATGGAAGATAACATTAAGGAAATGTCCTACACATTTCTAACAGCATACATACGCAACAACTTGCATGTGCGGGGAAAAGAGAAGGAACAAAACAGTGTTACAGCTGTAGGTGCACAAAATGTAATATGAAACTCAATTAAACTTTGGACATGGGTGTGTCGGTCCCTATTCTAGTTGCTAGTGTGCGTTGGACCATAGGATGGCCATGTTTCCCTAACTCGGGAGTGTTTGTGCTATTTTGCAGTTCATAAAAATATCTTGCGTTGGCCCTGTTGATCATTGCTCCCTCGTTGCCAGGGTGGCCACCGCTTTGTAGGGCTTGACGCCTTACACATCTAACAAAGTCTGTCAGGAGGGGAAAATGTCCCACTGTAGTCCGTAGCCATTGGGTGTTAGTTGTCCGTTGTCTTCAGGCCTGCCCTGGGTCCTTTATATCTGGCGAGAAATGAAATGGAAGCGCTTGAGAGCTGAGCAATTACATATTCTTCAATTTCTTAACCTAACCACTCTGCACTACTCTTGCACTATTCAGTGTCCTAGTGGGAGGAGCCAATGGTACATTTATGCACCATCCTGTCACAACCTGGTGGCGTTCAATGACGGTCTAACCGTAACTTGTTGCACTAGTCGAAATGTACCCGGAAAATGGGTAGGCACTTAATTTATGTGAATATACTCATTACATACTTGCATCATATATACGCAATTTAGGTGCTAGTGTACAAATGGGCCTTTGGATCTTTATATTTACTGTGCTTGTGTTGTAAGCTATTAATAGTGCGTGCCTTTGTCCAGTGGGGCATCAGGCACTGACAAGCTAAACAGGGAAACATCAGGGCGGTAAATTTGTCATATAGGGTGGCTGTGTTTCTAAATTAAGTGGACCATGTTACTTAGTTAAGATAATCACAGGGTTTTAAAATCTTTTTTCTCTGTCTCCTCTCTCAACTTCTCAGGGCGTGTCTTACAGTGAACTGCAGGCACTTTAAGCTGGTGCTAATGAAATTCGCTACCATATATTCGCTACCTCCCCCTCCCCCCTCTTGTATTTATTTATTTATTTATTTCCTCCTTTCTTTAAAACCCAACCATCACAATTTACTCCCATGCACTCTATCCCACCCCATGTCCACTTTTTAAACCCTACCTACTCTGTTAATTACTCATTTAGTCTAGTATTTTATTACTCCACTACTGTAATTACTGTTACATTTAAACAATATATTTCTCCCCCCATTATCTGCTCTCAAATTTTAATACAACCATTATTCTCGAGTTCGTGCAGCAATGACCGCTTTCCCTATGTGTGTTGGCTAATGCATTTGTGACAGTGCTGTGTTCAAAAGCGCTAGTGGCATTTCTACATGCACTGTGGTATTTTGTCGCCAAATTCATTCTGTTGGGAACATGGATCATCCACCCTTTACCCCTATTTCTCTCCTCCCGTGGTGAACCGTCAATGAAATGTAGGCCTCCCCCCTCAAGTGCACCTTCTTCCACCTTGTGTGTCTCGTTTCATTGTTCTATGTTATTAGTGTATTCATGAGCCTAGTCTCCTCACTGAAAGATGTGTGCTCAAAATGTAGCTAAATGTACTCTCTTGTGATGCGCTATCATTATGCACCCCCCTCTGTACCGTGCACCCCCATTCTGCTTACACAATCTTCCTTACTTTCAACATGTGTATGCCTGGTGTTTAACAAGTTATGTATTTCTCTATTAATAAGGTGGTCATATCCACATCGCTCATGATGTCACAAATGTCTCTTCCCTAATGCATGGCCTAGTCGCCCCACTGTCACCCAGAAAAGATTTTTTTTTTATACCTATCACCACCCTTATGCAATTGTCCTCTGCATTATTGAGTGTGCGTGAGTGTGTGTGTCGGCGTGCGTCTCGCCCGCTCTGTCGGGGAGGTGGAGCATGAGTGTGTGTGGCAGAGTGTCAAATCAAGTTTGTCTTGGGCTGTCCTATTAGGGGTATAATGTCAATCTATGTCCTTTGAAAGGTTTGTTTCCCATCAGGAAGACCCCTGCCAGTCATGCAACCGGTACTGTTGCTATTGTGTCAGTGTTCTGTATGGGTGCTTACTGCTGTGCAGTGCCCCTGGGTTGTGATTCTTGTCAGTCCTGGGGTAGTGGTGCTGTCATTTGTTGTGTCTTTACATGTAGTGGTGACAGTGCCTGCGTTGGTGCTTGTGGTGTCTGCTGAAATGATCCTGTCCTGCCCCATGTATCCTCCCCACATGGGTGTGCATATTGTGGTGGTTGTTGACACTGCTATTGGGATGCTTGTGCTTGTGTGCCGAGGCTGTTTTTAACTCCCCCTCCCATTGCATACTTTAATAATTTATTTTGTGCCTACTTGTCCTCATCTGCCGTTCTCTGCCTCTGCCGTTTTATTTATTTATTTATTTATGTATTTATTTATTAACCGTCTTCTCTTGCCACAGTCTACAATGCACACAGTCAATGTCTAGCGCGCTATTCTTCCTTCCTCCCTTCCATAACCCCATGCATGCTGCACCACCCCTTACTGATCCTCTATCATGTTTGGCTGTGCTGTCTCGTTCAGTCCGTCTCTCCTCCTCCGATCCCTTTCTTCCCTTTCCAGTTCCCCCTCTCTGTTGCTATTGTGACTCCTTGCACCTCCCCCGTTATCTTCCCTTTAAATTTAATTCCTCTGTACCTGTGCCTTCAAATCTGCTTCCATGCATTGCAGCCCTCCCTTGCTCGTTCCTGTGCTGCTAGTGGGTTGTTCTGCACCTTCCTGTTTGTTCTCTTTCGTGTATTGTGATTGTGTGTGTGTGTGTGTGTGTGTGTGTGTGTGTGTGTGTGTGTGTGTGTGTGGTGTTTAAAGGTCCTTCTGCTGTCTTCAGTTCTCTCATGCAATGCATTCCTTGCTTACCATCTGTGTCATCAAATATTACACTCCCGGAGGTGCAGAAGGGGGAGTCCCCTCTTCCCTCTGCTCGTGCTGGTTCAGCGTCTGCTGATGCCTCGCCACTTCCCTTCCCTCGTGCACACCGTTCAACTGTAGCCAGGTGCTTTTTCCCCAGCTTCTTTCCTGTGTAAGTGCTATGCATGTGTGTCATTAGCGATTGCTGCACGCTTCTGGAGATGCTGCCTATGGGCAGCCATGGTCTCATTTATTTACCTTCAGTAATTTTGAATATTTGCACACTATGTTTTACTAACTTATTTTGGCATGGAAGTTGTGTGCTACACAACAGGTGAAGGGGAGTCATTTCTCTATTGTGTGATACATTTTACCTCACCTCAGTTTGAAAATTTCGATAGTCCGCTGTTCAGGGAGCAAAAGTTAGAAGATAATTGAATATATTTTCAATTTCTGTGAGCCTTCTTGGCTCCGCACCTTAGCCAGTGCACTCCACGTGCAGCCCATCTTTGCCAAACCATTGCCTTCTCCGGCACACCCCCACAATCTTGCGCATGTGTCTTCCACACACCGCCTCTGGGTCACCTATTCTCCAAATCCAAAACCACACCACTATCTCCTCACCATCAAAACTCTGTGTCCTATGCATCAATCTAAAGGTGATGTCACCAAACTAAAAACGCAGTGCAAATGAACAGACAAATGTGCATACACAGAACAATAACCCATTTCTCCCAACCCCACAAAAATCCCAAAATACAACCCCACAATCCCCACAGCTGTCTTCCTGTCTCAACTGGAACAAGGTAAACCACAATAAAAACTCTTATAATTGGACTGCGCACGCTGCGTCGCCTCACGTATGATACGCTCCTCACCAGGGGACCTTAACCAGCCAACTATCTTCCGCACTCGGGGACAATCTAGCTACCTCCTGCGGGGAAACATCATCCACTCACTGAACTAAAATGCTCAATTAGCAGGGAACCTCATCTACTCATTGATCTATAACATCAATTCATAGGAAATCCAGACCTCCGTACATGAAATCGCCATCCAGACCAACCAGCGCGGCACTCCTTTCCTATATGTGGGGAGTCACTACCCCACCCAATAGGCTCAAAAACACAATAAGGGACTACTGCCACCGCCCCAGTCCCAACTACAATTCACGTGCCGATCGCCACCAATTCGCTGAATTTTGCAACAATGTACAATGTCCCACCACCCAATTTACAGTGCCTCCCCCCAGTTTCTACCCAAACAAAAGAACTTAAAATATCTGCAACATACTGATCAAAAATACATCATGATACTTGAAACATTTGCCACAATCACACCCTCCCCTCAAAGCCCATGATGCTGGTTGACTTACATTTCCTATGCTGCACTGGCACTTGCTCTGCTGCTGGACACCGCCTCAGGGCGCTTCACCGGACCCCTTCTCCTGCAGGGCTCTCACCTGCCCTCAAGCGGGGTATTTCCAAGTGGCCCCTGATGCCTTTAGCCGGTTACGCGTTTTCCGGTGGTCTTCAGGTGCAAGCGAGGGTCCCACAGCTTCCTTGAGTCGGCGGCAGGGAGTGCAGTTCAACGCAGGGCATGCAGAGGCAGTGCTCACTCCCCCATGTTACAATGAGCAATGAGCCTCACAGAGGGCACCAACTTGTTGGGGAGAAGCTGGACCCCTACCAGGGCTGTGGGGCCCAGCAGCCATACCCTTGCCAGCTATGCGAGACCCCAACACCTCCCATATGGCCCACAGAAATGCAACAGAGACCCAGCAGGCAGCCACATGTTCGAAACTGTGTTTAATCCTGGGCAGCAAAAAAGAAAAAAACATGCAGAGCGTCGTGCACATCGAGAGTTCAGGCGCCGTCTCCCCCGGGGCTGTCTTGCAAGCCAGCTTTGTAATCACACTGCAGGCTGACCTCACAGAATTGGATCAGCTTCCAGAAACCTATCTCCTCCTGCTATTGGCTGCTGAGTAATAAGTTACCTATGTAGCCCTTATAGAGAGCCTGATAATTGGACATAGAGTTTTGCGTCAGTGGGTTGGTTTAGCTGTGCCAGCCCACCATTACCCAATTCTAGCTTGTTGCATTATGAATTTGTTCCCATAACTTTTTAGCCGAAGCAAGCATTTTGCACCTGAGCTCTGAGTGCTCATTGGCTAGGGCTGAGCCATTCTTGTTACAATTATGTTTCACATGTTGTGCGAGTCTTTGCGAAAATGTCTTTCTTTCCTAGAAAGAAAAGAAAAAAACACACTGGGTTGCCGTGGCTTACTCGCATTAGTGGAGAATTAAAAAATGTTTGTCTGAAGAAAGCAATGTTATCTGAATGCGCGACCTTGGCTGCTCGTGGGTTTGCGAGGAGTATTGGTGAAGGCATCTGCAGCTAGTGTTCAGTGAGAGAAATGAACTTGGCTGTAATTTTCCTGAAACATGGCTTTACACTGTGCAATTAGACCATGTTAATTCATATCAGCATTTGCAAGCCTTTAAACAGGGATTTTTGTGTTTGTAGATTGTGATATTGCTGCATTGATTGTAATGTAGCGTGGAAGTTGCACTGTTGGTGAAGTGGGTGTCTTTCAGCATATTTGTCACCCATGGGTGCGCTGGGGCCTGGTTCAAATGATAAGTGTGCTCCTTGTTCTTCCTGCTGTTCCTCTGTATATGCGCCTGGGGTGAGGGGGCATGGGTTTGATCTCGATTTTCCCTCTTCAAAACTCTGCAATATGTCTCCCATACAAAATGGAACTACCCTTGACACCATAAGACCCTCAAACACGAGTACACAACTCGGGAAGCAATCCAACGAATGGCCCACTCAACACAAAACTACTAGAAACAACTCCTCTAAGGCCTCCACCACTCCGCACTCCACCATACCTGGCACAGCACAAACCCCTCCACTTAGCTGCGCCCTCATTAATGCCCGGTCTTTTTCAGCCCATGCGCTGGACATTCATGATCTCATTACCAGCCGCAATCTAGATATCCTTATAATCAGCAAAACATGGCTCCACAAAGCGTCTGGCCCAGCACTAGCCCTTGCTATTCCCCATGGCTACACATATTCAGGCAAGACCGCACACACCTCAAAGGCGGTGGGGTGGCACTCATAGCTAGAGAATCCATCCCGATCAGAAAGGTGGACATGAGTTAGGTAACCACAGTGACCACTTGCACCTCAAGCTAAGCCCATCCCCCAACTGTACATCTCCTTCCACATTGTCTACCACCCACCACTGATTTCCAGGCCTCCCTACTGCACCTCCTAACCGACAACCTAAAATAAAACGCCAAAACCATTCTCATAGGAGACCTCAATCTTGGCCTAAACGACCCCAATGATCCCTCAACAAAATCACTTGATAAGGCTTTGGCAACTCTAGTGTTCAAACAAGCCATCACAGGTCCCACCCACACCAAAGGTCGCACCCTCGACTGGATAGCACACCACAGCTGCCACCTTACTGTTAACTCTAACTCCCGCCCCTTCCTTGGACAGACCACCACATCATTCTCTTGGATCTGTTCACCACCAAAGCTGCCCCCCAGCCAGAGCCCCACCGCCCCCCGCACTCAACTCACAAGGAGCTCCCACCTGCTTACAAAAAAAGGCTCCTAACCCACCTATCAGTGCCTGCCCTCAAGCCCCCTTTCTACAAGGACACTGAATCTCTAGCACACACATTCAACGTCATCATTACTCAAGCAGTGAACTCCACCATCTCTCTCACCTCAAGGAAAGCCAATCGTACTAAGCACACCAACGCTTGGTACACCCCGTACTCCTGGCTATACGCACCAGGAAATGGGAAGCTCTTTCTATCTGGAAAGCCAAACTAAGCGATGCCACAAAATGAGAGTTCAATAAAATTGCCAAAGAGCACAAAATGGACATCATTAAAGCTAAAGCCGCCTCCTTTAACACTAGAATAGCTACCACCAAGTCCAACACCAAAGAGATCTTCTCTGTATTCAGGGAATTAGAATCCCCCACCACCCCCCAACAATCCTTCGCTAAAGACACAGCCTGGTGTAACTGCATCCAATCGGCCATGCTGGGCAAACTGGACTCTCTTCAGAACAAAATCTGAGCCCACCTACAATCTCTGAACCACAAAACCTTACAAACCTCAAAGGGAGCGACTCTCCCCTCTTCTTCTTTCAGGACGTGACTGAAAAGGAAGTCATTGATCTTCTAAATTCCATCAAACCTTCCAACTGCAAAAGGGACATCTGCCCCACCCATCTCATCAAAGAATGCGTGTCTAGTCTTGCCCCTTTTCTCATCACATTCATCAATGCCTCCTTCGCCAATGGGCATGTTCCAACTAGTCTTAAGGAAGCCTTGCTACGCCCACTCCTAAAGAAACGCTTGCTTGTCCCAACTAATCCAGCGAACTACTGACCCATCTCCACAGTTCCATTTCTACTAAAGATCCAGGGCAAAGCAGCATATATCCAAGTACAAAAGTTCCTAGAAACTAATAACCTTCTCGGTCTCCACCAGTCAGGCTTCTGCCCAAGCCCTGGGACCAAAACAGCGTTGTTAGAACTCAATCAAATGGATGACTTTAGAGACGATGGCAAACCAGCCCTCCTCCTTCTCCTCGATTTGTCAGCAGCGCTCTACCTTGTTGATCACGACACCCTCTGCCATCACTTTGCTGCCAACTTTTCCCCGAATGCCACAGCATGGATCACCTCATTCCTCAAAGAGAGAGCCATGAAGGTCTTCTCCGACCAAGCTTGCGCACACCCCAACATAAAGTGTGGTGTCCCGCAGGGTTCCTGAATTTCTTCCACCCTGTACAACATATTCAACCAGGCCATTATTCCACCTCATTGACACAATAGGCATCACCTACACAAATTACACTGACAACACGCAGGTCCTCCTCCCACTCTCAGGCGACTACGAATCTGACACCAAAACCCTCAGCTCAATCTACACTACCATCCAAACATGGATGGGAAAAAACTGGCTTTGTATAAATGTGGACAAAAACCTCTTCTAATTGGCTCCCCTGAAACCCTAAGGAAACTAGACGACCACTACAACGCCTTCACCATCGACAATGGTCAAATCTCTGTCTCTCAAGCCGTCAAAACACAAGTCTATCTGAACTCCAACCTATCCATGTCAAGACAGATCAGCGTCATAGCATCCGCAGCGGCCTACCACTCTAAACTACTAACTGCTGCCAGACCCTTCCTCTCTGAGCAAAACCATAGCCAGAGCCATAATTTCATCCCGTCTTGATTATTTTAACGCCCTCCTTGTTGGCACTTCTGCCAAAAACATTGAAAAACTCCAGGTTGTCCAAAAGAATGCGCTCAGGGCGGCCATTTGCGTTCCCAAAAGAGACCACATAACAGCCGCTAGGAAACCAGCCCACTGGCTCCCTATCAAAGAAAGGGTAATCTTTAAAACCTTGGCCCTTACACTCAAATGCCTACACAACACAACCCCACTGTATTTCTCTCAAAGAATCGCTAGACCACACCCTGCCAAACCCACTAGGACCCCGTACACTAACCAAATCATGGTACCGAAGGTCCTGAGAACACGCACCGGAGGCTAAAGCTTCCCCTTCATTGCTGCCTCCCACTGGAACTTGCTACCATCTCACCTCAGAGGAATAACATCCCACCTAGCCTTCCGCAAATCGGTCAAGACCATGGTTTTCGTATGAACCTGCCATCACCCCCCATGACATGATGTTCATTGTCCCTTTACCTGTATCCACAATTAACTCATGTAACAAAGTATTTTACTGTCTGTTCTTAACTGCAATGCCTGTTGTAACCAGTAGCAATCCTGTACCATGTAACAAAGACATTTCCTTTGACCAGCGCCTCAATGCCCCTGGGCTGCTAGTGCGCTTCATACATTAAAAAATTAAATAAATAAATGTGTGTTGTCATCTAATTTGACTCCTGGGTATACAGCCTTAACCTATACGTCTGCAGCCTGATCTCCCACATTAGCAATAAGTAAGCTTTTCAAGTCTCCAACAGCTAACGGAGTACCTACGATATGCTTCAAATGCGTATATATATTTCCAAGCCCCAGAAGGAAGGGGGGAGCACTTTTATTAAATTATTCTTGTCTTTCTGGGCCATGAGCACACATGCTGTGTGCCCATGCCTCACATTTCCTTTTGCCAGTTCCCTTTTTCCGAGCCACTGCTATATGCCCAAACCTGTTCCTCACTTGTTAGGGCCGCAAGCTTTCCACCCTTGGGATAGTTTCTGGTGCCTCTTGCGCCTCCTCTTCATCATCTAACTCATCCATGGTGTCCCACTCTCCGTTCAACTAATCCCTGTCTGCATCCCTGTCCTACCTCACTTTTCCCATAACCTACTCTCGCCGCTCCTCGGTCCCTACTTTTCCCCTTCTCGATAAGCATGTAATTTATGGCAGTGCCGTCCAACCTAAATGGCACATCTCTGGCCCTTCACTTGTACAGCCCACATCCTGGTTTACTTTCCCCTTCCCTGAGAGCCTGCAACCTTGTTAATTCCGCTTCAGCCACTTCTAATGCATTCTCCAAGTCCTTCTCTGGCTTGTTATCTCACTGTGTTGTGATATTAGGTGTTGTCATTCGTGTGGTATGGGGGTGGCACTGTGGCAGGTGTACGCACATACGTCGGGTTGGTGGATCCCATTGCTGGGCGGGTGGCCAGTGGGTGATGTCTCCTCGTTGTGGGCTGTTCTGTTGCCCCGGGGACTGGTGATTGAAATGCACTTGGGACGAGGCTGTCACCATCCTGGGGTCCGCCATCATCGTACTCCTCTACATCCTCCACCATTTTTCACAGATCAAAAATCCTCTTTTTTACTCTGAAGCTTTTTACCTTTATATTTGGCCGCTAGGAACGTGGACATGTGGTCTAGTATCCCCCTAGCGTTTGTACTCTGTGAGGCATCCCTCCCTGTGTCTCTGCCAACCATTGTTTGCGGTACTTCTCAATCTTGTCCCTATACAACGGCAAAGCACTATACATGTATTCCAATGGAGACATTACCCCCATGCTAATGATCGTTGCGTTAAACACCACTTACGTTACAAATCGTACACAATTTGTCGTAAATGTCCCTATCCGTTCTTCTTGGCCCGTCCCCAGTCGCCCTCTTTCAACTCCCACCCTCGTACTGCTTCTGCAGGCCCTCACTGATTACACAAATAATAAATTCAATGCACTAAAACAACAAACCAAAATAACAAACTAAAACAACAAGCTCTACTTTATCTCATTCCCCCACCCTGGAATATATTGGGCACAGGAATCCAAGCTCTCTTAATCATACAGAGCCCCTACTTTTGTATCTTCTTATCACACATAAAAATATGGCGCTACCTTCTCTCCTAGCTCGGAAAGGGTGCCACACTAGTTCTCTCCTCGTATTCTAACAACAATATCCTTATACTAACAGAAGAAAATAAAACTATAAAAATTGCCACGTGATCATTACACATCCCTCAACTCAGTCACACCAGCTCTTCACCCACACACTGCACCCACACTGTTTCCCTGTTTTTCACATTCTCCCTTATACATCACACGGGATACAAATCCACACAGCTGGTTGGTGTGACCCTATACATAGGCAGCCTGCTCCATATGGGATACCAGGTCATTGGTCCCAGCTTCTCCTGTCCATCTTCTTCCATGTGGGGCTCTGATCACTGCGGCATCGGGGGCTGGGCTTGATAATTAGAAATTAATTGTGCATCTCGTAGCACGCCCTATCAGTGGCCTAATGTACACTTGGCACTGCAGACATGGGCACGGAGGCTACATTCAAAGTCACGTTATCTTTCAAACTCCAACTCTGTCCCAGATGCGCCTGCCGCTCCAGGTCTTCCCCCGCTCAGCGTTACATTTGTTACTTTCCCTCCCTGGCACCTCATAGCACAAATCACAGGGGCCTTCAATGTTCTGTTTTGATCTTTATAACAAATGGGTGTTTAAACTGGGGTCTTGGGCTGGCTGGTATGCTGGAATGTTAGGGTATTGAGATGGGGGCACCTGGTCACTATTACTTAGGGTTTGGGCCAGACATGGTCAGAGGCTCGTGCCCTCCTTCTCGTGGGATAACTGCTTGCAAGGAGCTCTCGGCCCCCTCATGACCTTGCCGGGCGCATTCTTTCTCGTTTACATGTGCTAACAATATGAGCCAATGAGAGGTTTATGACTTTGGCCTTCTCCACCACTTCCCAGGTTGTAGCACTGCCCACATTTGCACATATATTTCTATGGCCTATGCTTGAGTTTACCGTCTGGGGTGCAGCGCAATGCCAGGTCTCAGTTTAAAGATGGCTGCTATTTTCCAAGATGGTGTTCTATGTCCAGTAAACCCTGCACCCAGTTTCACTGTAATTTACCCCCTACTGCAGCTGCCATTGTCACCCTCCCATGCTCTCCCCAGGCATCTACAACACAGACTTGGGCCTTTGCCACATTTGAATCCTCTTGGGGGCCTGGGATGATCACCCTGCTTTCCAACACCTATTATGCTTGACATGTGAGCTTCTGTGAATGCAGTAACTAGTTGCCTGCATAGGATGATGTGACCAACGGTTCATGAATGCTAATCTGCCAAAGAAACATCTCTCAGCTCTTTTTTCTTACTGGGACTGGAACCATAGACACTAGGACCTTGCAAAAGTTATAGCAACCTTAGTTTCTTTCTTACATCCAAGGTACCTTTTTATATTGTGGGACTGCCAAAATCCCTAAAATACATACCTGCATCCAATGTATGCATTACTAAGAAGCCAGAACTCTTTTGCATCAGTCTCAACCTTATGAAACCAATCCCATCAAACAGATGCCTTGCAATTCTACTTTGAATTAAGAAAGCCCTCAACCATAGATGTCAGAATAGCCTCTGTCATCCTACCATCCTCAGTAACTGTTCGTTTCCCACCCCACCTATGTGACCAACCCGTAGAACAATTGACAAAAATGTGAGAGTGTCTCTACTGAGTGAAATAGGCCAAATAACCTATTCTATAAGAAGGTACCATCTCAGGAGGGTCTATAATCACATTGTATCTCACTGTGCCTTCGCAGAAGAGAAACATCCAACTCGTCCGACAATGCCGGCCAACCTCACACAAGATTCTACTTACCAATGTAAGGAGAATCTTGTTACTGTATCTTGATACTGTATGAGAGCACTTCTTAAAACAGACACACTCACATCGCCAATCTGGTGTTTCACTATCACTACAAAGTACTGCCTTTTGAAGCATGCCAACATTTTACTCTGCAATATACATAGATATATATATAGAAAATGAGGACAGAAAATATGTTGCACTTTGCTTAAAAATATAGGAGGCGTGCATTATGTTATTTAGTGCTGGTCATGCATCTACCACCGCCATGCATGACTGCTACTTCTTCCACAGTGCATGCTGTGCCCTATGCTTGTGATACCCCAAAAGATGCAGTGTTAGGAGGGAACCGGAAGAACCCCCGATTTGCATGCCCGTTTACCAGTTCATGCACATACTTTCATGCTTAATACACCCCAAAACTCTGTAAAGGTGTGCACATTGTCCATACACACACACAACATATGTGCCTTTACACTGTGCATATGCCCTTACACTGCACATACACACTCATGCTGAACCTACACTCGGAGAACAAACGGGCACTTTCTCTCATATTGTCCATGCACCTTTGAAGCTAGCCAAATACCTAAAGTGCCTATGCAAAAGCCTGAACACTATTGGCTTTAATGGTTGTTGCTTATACTTCTCTCTAGAGTTTTTGATCTAACCTATCTAACAAGTGTGCCCCCTGCCACTGCAGCCTTCTTTTTACATTTATATAATGTACTAGCAAAAAGTACCCATTCTCCGAACGGGTTCTGTGGACAGACATGACAACACTCATCAATTGTTGAAAATCGGTGATCCTGTAGGTCGCTGTTCCGATTTGCTTCTCACTTGATGTGCTTTGCACTCTGAAATAAACTGCACTGAGAATGGGTGTGTGTGGCTGGCTGACATACCCCGTAGCAGATATTGGGGGGTAGTGAGAGTTGGTGTGCTGCTGCATTCTGGGACCTACTGTGCTCCCTCCCAACCAGTTGCCTAACCCTGGCGTGGTGCAAATGTCCCACGAACCGTGCATTCTAGTGTTGAGGACTGGTCCTTCTAGGACCACATTGTTCGCCGATTTCAGGCTGAAATCCGGGGAAAGGGGCGGGTGTCCAAATGTTATGTAGCTTGTAATGTCCACGGGGTCCTAACGGGTAACTATGCAACATTTGGTGCAGATTGATGAAACTGTGTTTAAGGAACAACGCTTTGCCAAAACACAAACTCGCACATTTTCACTTTAATAAATATAGATAGATATGTTCTATTGGTGGCGCATAAAACCCATAGCACAATTGTACATTGGTTTTGGGGAGTAGACTTTTGGCAGCTGTAATTTAGTTTGCGCTGCACCAGGGATTCAAGCTAATTTATTGTATTGGTAGCCCTGTGTATTCTTTTGGTAGCCATTGGGGTATGGCCCCATTTTCTACAATTTTATTTCTTGGGCTTCCTTTGTCTAAAATGGAGGTTGTGCACATGTGGGCTTTTTGTGAGCCCAGTCTGAACCCTCAGATGTGGTTTTGACCAGCTTAAACAGCGCCTTGGCACTGGGCATGGCTATTGTACATCCTGTGGGGTGCTTGGGTGAGCAGCAGCATTTGGGGGCCAGCACGTTTTAAAGGCCCTTTTTCTCTTTCTCTTTCTTTTTGCCCCTTTTGTGTAATTTGTGGACTCTGTGTGTGGGATATTAGTGGAGACCCTGAACTGCCCATCAAGTCTGGTAGAATTCTGCAAAAGAAGCATGCTGACTGGTCTGCTGAAAGATTTTGCTGCAGAAAGCTGTAGTAGTCGATTTTGAGATCCAGTCTGGTAATGCTGGTGGGACTGGTTTGTCTTGCTTGTGATCTAGTTTGGGTGCTGGATGTCTATCCTGGGTGTCTCCTTCCTGCTGCTGGTCCTTGCTGTTTGGACCCCCTCGTCTGTCTTTGAACCCGTTGACCATGCAGTTTTAATGCCGCTTCCTGATGCTTACCACCAGGGTCTCGCACCTTGGTGCTGGAAGCTGCCACCACCTGGAAGGGTGTTGAGATGGCAACAACCTGCCCCATCTGCTCCTCCAGGTCCTCCTGGGTCACCTCCAACCTTGTTTCCACGCTGCAACACGCGTTCGGCCAGAATGCTCTTTTGGAAATGTTTCAGTGTCTTTTATCTTTTCCTTTTCCAATGTATCCACATTTGCTGCCTCCGAGCCATTTGGAATCGAAGGTTTGTTGATCATTTTCCCCACTGTATTTTCTCGAACAAATAACTTTGGTTTCAGGGGCGTTGTTAAGTTTCTGATACATTTCCTTGAGTTTGATGTTTGGTTGTTAGCTGTCAAGTTTTTTTTTCTTTTCTTTTTGTTTTTTTGGAATGACTGATGCAGGAGCGCCGTGTCCCGTCGGCTGTTTTGGATCAGGGGTTTTTCCTGATTGGATATTTTTTGCCAGGCCGTGGAAGATCCCAAACGAAGCCTTGGTGGTCGAACAGCTCGGAACAGCCGGTAAAGGCTCCGGATCTTGTAACTTCAAAATCTCTTTACTTTGCTCTTGAGTGTCGTTGAGACGAGTTTCCATTGCCTTTACAGAAGGGGCTGTAACACTTTCCTCCTGGCAACTGGATGCGGTTTGAATACTTGGATTTGCGTCTCCCAGATGAGGAATTGGGGCTGTACAGGCTTTTTGTGTCAATTTATCCTCTCCTTTTGGCTCTAAGCCGATAGGACTAGCAGTAGCATTGAGTCCGTCGTCTGTGTTAGCTGAGCTTGAGTTTGTCAAACTTAGATTCGAGAAGGACCTTTTCATAAAGTCTAACAGGTCGTCCATTTGCTTTCTTCCTTCATTTGTCTGTTTTTCGATTAACTCGTATATCTTTCTGAAGCCATCATCTATCTCCGTGTGTTGGTTATGTTTTTGTTGTTGTTCTATTTGGACTAAAGTTTGCATTTTTGAAACTTTTTCCACGAATTTGCCCAAACAAGCAGCATTGTTTTGTGTGGCTTCATTCAAGTTGTCGTACAGTTTTATGAAAGGAATTAGTGCCAGGGAAGTTGCAGCTAATACGTTGTTGTGAATCTGGATCGCTGCTGCAACAGATAGATTTGATTTTTTCATTTTCCTTAATTGATGCACTTGTTGATTTATCCCTGTCTGGTATTTTTGAATCCATACAGTCACATACCAAATGTGTCTGTTGAATCTTTTGCAAATGTTCCACAGTTACACTTGCACCATGGTTCGTTGGAGTGGAGCAATTTGGTGCCCTTCTGTCTCTTTTATTCTGCATTTTTTTCCCATGACCGAATGATTCATTAAGGGAGCTGGCAGGTTTGTCACCAAATTCAATTGTCTGTTGGTGCCCGTGCACCGGCAGCTCGCCACTCCGCCCAGTTTCCACTGTGTATTCTTTGCTCGACTGACAATGCGATTTGCATTGTATATTAGCTATGCATGAGTCTATGTTGGTTGCTGACTCTATAGGAACCGGATTTCGGCAGCCAATTTTGTCATCTTTCTTTTTATTCGAGAAGCTGTCTGATAGTTTTGCTTTAATATTTTCAAAATCAGCTTGTAATCTCCGGGTAAATCTTGCCTCCCGACCTGCTAAATTGATGCCACTGTAGTTTGGACTCTCCATTGCATTTGGTTGATGTGCAACTTTTCTCTCACCTTCCATTTTTTTTTTCTTCCTGGTGTTTCAGTATCCTCTTTGAATGGTAACTGTATTCAATAGGCAGCGTGAGTCGCAACGGCTGTATGGAGTTAGACGCGCGATTTCTTCGCGATTGCTACAGCATGGATCTTGTTGGTGAATTTCGAAATTAAATGTTTTGGAGTTTGGTAAAGATTGTGATGTTTCCATATTTAGCAATTCTGCATCCGTCACGTCAAATGGGGAATAAAACAGGTCTTCGCCTGCTTCATTTCTTCCATCTTCTGATTGTGATGGTTGAGCTGCTGGTGTTTTTGTGTTACCAGCTGTTGCGCATTCCCAAAGTTCGTTTTCTCGTCTTTGTTCTCATGGGACGTGAACAGCGATTTTGAGTCCGTTTTGCCAGAAGAGTCCGTCTTTCTGGCCAGGACCAACGGATCATACGCTTGTGATATCCTCATTTCACAGACGTTCTTTATGTGCTCGTTTCCTTCTTTTTTACTGAACCTGTTTTCTTTATTTTTTGCATTATTAAGTTTCAGGGAGACAACGGGCAGCCAGATGAGCGAGTGCGGCAGGGCAGTTAATACTTTCATGGGGCGTGGATGGATGAAGAGGCGTGTGGAGAGTAGAGGAAGACGGAGGGAACTGAACAAGTTCGAGCGCACAAGTGACTTGGGCTGGGGGAGCCACAGGCTCACAGGCTCACCGTGTGTTAGCTCACTCCCCTTCCCCACCTCTCGCTCGCATGTTTTATTTACTGCCAGTGGAACATCACAAAAAGGGCTTTCTCGCACTTCAATGACTTTCAATTTTTTCATTTTTGAGCTAGTTCCACACACGGTTGATGCCTGTTTTGCTTTTAAACAGGGTTTGAGGACCCGTATCCATTGATTGATAGTCTTACCTTCCTCCTGACGTCCTTTCGCGGCCTGCAGCAAACTTGGACTCTGCACACGACTCCGCTATGGTGTGCTTCTGTCAGCCACCAAAACAGCCACACAACAGTCGGCGCCCTTTACCCCGACGGGCTTAACGCCGCAAGGGTGTCTCGCGGCAGCTTAAATGTCCCAGTTGAAGTCACGTGATGAGTCACGTGACGTTGCTGCGATCCGTCTCCTCCAGGAAGCAGCGTCGGGACAGCAGAGGCAGAGTCCGGCACTCAGGGCTGGTGTGGGCGGGTAAGCGTTCTTTTGTCCAAACGCAATGTCAAAATGCTGCAAACAAAGGTGTAACAATGAAGAGGATCTCAGTCTTGTTTGCATTTACATAAAGATCGTTGGCGGCACACCAATTTTGAATCGCAATTAGGCAATCAGAGATGAAGGATGGAGAGGAGGTGGCTGAAGGAAACCTGAAAATGAGTTGGGTGTAATCAGCATTGCACTGGAAATTGAAGCAGAAAATGAAAATGCATTAGACAAGAGTTGCCAGATATTGGTTGAATAGAGTGAATGTTAGAGTCAAGGTTGGAGAGCAGATATTCACAGATATTCAGGAGAGCAGTTTCCGTGCTTCTGGAAGATCTAAAGCCAGAGTGATGATCGTGGAGAGAACAAACAGAATCGGAATGAAGGTTAAGCTGAGAGATGGCCAGCTTTTCCAGGAGTTTACCTTGGAAAAGGGAGTGATGGAACATTTTTGACCAGGAAACAAGACTATTTTAACATTAATGGACTGGGCTTGTTAATACACTTTATTACAGGTTGCCCAGGTCAGGGTGTGTGGGGAGAATCCTCACACAGAACTGTATTTTGGTAGTTGGACAAAGTATTCTGCCATTGTTTAAACTACCTTGTCTTTCTTCTTATGTCCTATGCTGATACCCATTACTGTTTGATTTGTACGTCATTAGAACTGTCAGCAGTTGGTGCATTTTAAAGGAGCCAATAGTTAAGTGTGGTACCACATTGGAAATCTAATATGGCAAATATATTCAATGTCAAAGTACAAAGTGTGTTATTAATGTGTGTCTATATCTTGAACCTTATTTATACATAAAGAACTGTGTTGGCACATAACCTAGTGTGTGGACATTCCTTTGCAGGGTGCTTGGCGACTACACTGTACTAAAGAACCAGTCTGCATCACCTCCTAAGAGCTTAAGCCTTGGATACTCGTACATAGCTACCCTATAGAGAACCTTGGCTGGGTTGCTCTGTGCTTCTACTGTCATATAGAGATCAGGAATACAGATACCCCCCCTCCAGCCTTTACAGGGTGGCTCTGGGCCTCCACAAATCAGACCACATTTCTGCAATTCGACGAGAAGTCCATTGGCTACTGATAAAAGCACGGATTGACTTCAAAACATTGACTATAGCGCATTGTTGCATTTACAATGAAGCCCCCATATACTTGAACCATTGCATCACAAAGAAACGGCACTGTTGATCAGTCCGCTGCTCTGACTAGCTTACCCCAGCTGTTCCACGCTTTAAACTAGCCAGGCCAGGAGGGGTTAATTTCAGCACTACAGTCCCCGCCCCCGTGGAACTCCTTACCTCCACACTTAAGAAATGAACCCTGCTGCCCAGCATTCAAGCGACTGTTGAAAACTTAGTTGTTCAATAAGTATGACTAACACTTTAAGTATGAACTGTCTCCTACTTTGCCTGTACTACTTCTTACTAACTTAATGATCTGTAAAGTTGTTTTACGCTGCTACTACCCTGCACAAACACAGTGATATCTGTGGGTCTGGGCGTTACAAAAATGGTAAAAATAAATAAATGTGGCCAGGGGAAGGTGGTCACTACCTGATCCTGACTCTGGGGGTGGTAATATCAGGGGGGACCACATTGACAGAGATGGCTGCCAGGGAGATGTGATGACCTCTGTAGGCGAGACGCTGTATTCCTCTCTATATGAAGTGGAAAACCCATAATCCCTAAATACCTGATGGAATGTTGTCATTTTGCAAATCTTTCCCCTATTAAAACACAAACCACTGTGGATGAAAAACTTCCCCAGCGGAGTAACTGAATAACTTGTACACCTCAGGTGATTATAAAGACTTTCATCTGCGTAGGATTCCCGAACCATCATTACACATAAGGTGCACATAACCTCTCCTGATTCTGACAATATCTATTCCCACAAATATTTAAAACGATCTAGCATTAAAAAGTTTAGAATGTATATGGACTTCAATTCCCATAATACCTGGGGTACTGGGACAAAGAAGATGAAAAGGAGTCATTAAGAGTGAGCTGCAGTCTAGTTGTTTCAAACTAAATCAGCTGTGCAGGCATTTAAACCTCAAGGTTACCTACAGCTGGAGGATCCAGAAGGAAGCAAGGAGAGAGGCTGCAAGGTACACGGAGTGGGAAGCGAGACAGGCAGCAGAGGCAGTCTGAAAGAGAAGCACCATGGGGAGAGTGGTGAACATCTGCCTGCAGCAAGTTGGCAGCATTCTAAATCGGAGGAGAGAAACTCTGGTAATGAGCAGGTGAATGGAGCGCAGCAGGGTCCGGAGGGGAGAGGCCCTGTAAAGCTGTGAAGGTCATGGGGGCACAGGAAGCAAACCCTGATGCAGTAACCAAATGAACCTTCGCATAGACTGGGAAGCTGTCCCCGCGCAAGACCATCCAACAGCACGGTATGCCAGTGAATCAGCTTGAGAGTGAAAGGGGCCCCGGGACGTGCGAAAGCATGAGTATTTGAAGAAAACTTGTGAATGTAGACCAAATCAAAGTAGAATAAAAAGGCAAATTTAAACTTGCTTCAACCTTACTGACATGAGATGCCAGTTTGGTGAAACCTGGGACCAGCATTGCGTATACCAAAAGACATTGGGAGAGAAATAAGGAGGCAAGAGTTTGGCCATTCTCCTGACATGAGATGTCTTTTGAGGGAGATCTGGAACAAGCATTTCCAAGAGAGATTGAATGAAAGGTTGACAGAGCTTGAACACACCCTCATTTAAAAAATAAAATGTTGATTTTTTAAAATATTTTTTATTGCCATTTGTCAATAAACACAGTACACATATATCAACCACTTCTTCACTCTCCGCCAATTCCACGTGTGTAAGCGTCTCAAAAATGTAACAACTTAATAATATAAAAACAAACTTAAACCGACTCCACGTGCCGGGAACCCCCGGAAACTCGCAGCTTAGCAGTAACGTTGAATCCCAGCCCGCCTACTGGCCTGTTCAACACAAGACCAAAATCTGCATCTGTGTGCACCTCCAAAACATATGCGTCAGCCCAGCCCCCTACACCCTCCCAACCCAACACTGCACCATGGACATAGCGATTGGACATTGGAGTTAAATCTGGCTATCCGAAGTGGTGTCATATAGGTGCGATACAGTATGTTAAACTGGATTAATCTAAAGCGAGAGTTCTGAGACACTTCACAGGGATACTGCAACACTCGTTTCCATTCTCTCCCCGTAAAGGCCACTGCCAAATCCGCTTCCCAACATTATTTCAGCACTGCGCTTCTGGGGTTAGATCCATCTTTCAATAGGCCATACAGTCTTGACACCGGTTTCCACCCATCACAGACTGTACATTAGGGTCATGAGGGGGTAGCTTGCCGGTTCTTCCGGTCATTCTTCCCACCTCTCTTGCCCACCCTCCTTACTCTTTGGTACCACATAAATTGCCCCATGGCCAGCCCTTCCTTCTCAGTCAACATTGCAAAGTCCCTGAAAACACCCTACACAGAAATCGCCCCAGGCATACATACCACATCAATCCCAGTATTTCACTGTTACCAGGTCTACTTTAGTCCTGCAGACATCCACCGCAGTTGGGATTTCAGGGGAATAGGGGTGTTTAAGTTGTAACAACATCAAGGCCCTGTGCCAGACCTTCCTCCCCAATGTCACAATCATGGGCGTGGTTCCCAAGCACTGCAGTGGCAGCCATAGTGCTTCTTTTAAGCGTGCCGGCGCCACCAATTGTCGCAGCAGCTCTGTTTCCGAGTTGGCCTCCTCTGAAAGCCATTTAGTTACCATTTGGCAGCTCAGCTTAGTTTTGTATCTCCCCAAATCCGACAATTGTGCACCCCCTCCTTGTATGGTAAGCACAGTGTTGTAAGTGATTGCATATGTCTGGTAGCACCCCACAGAAATTCACGTAAAAGGACTTCCAGTAGTCGGAAGAAGGAGGATTTAATCTAGTAATGTACATTAGTGAAATAGTATCATCATTTTTTAACAAACCCTCATATATGAAATGTCTGCATGGGGGAAATTGGTACAAGTAGCCACTGAAGTCAACAAGTTGTGTTGTTGAGGAAGGAAGACCTGATGAGAATATCGGGTAATAATACTTTGGAAGGAGATACCCGGCAGGAGAGCATACCAGGCGATCTGTGTAAGTCAAGAGGATGGTATTCCTGGCAGGAGAGTACACTGGGATATCAAAGGATTGAGTTGGGAAATTCCTGGCAGGGGAGTATAGCAGGAGAAGACCAATTGTGTAAGAGAGAAACCTTATCATTAAAAACTGTGATCTATGAAAAAGACATTTTGAGAACAGTGTTCTATGAAAAAGACACTTTGGTTTTGTCATCCTCAGAAAGGTGTTCTGCAGAAAAGATGTGTTTTTCTATTCTGACAACCATAGTCCATGTATGAGAAGTTGTTGCTTTACTAATCCGAGGAAGACCGTCTTTTTGGAAAGGGAAATTTTCATTCATTTGGACAGAATATTGTTGGAACGTATTTCCAGTAGGCTTCCTGAATTGGTTCAGGGGAAGAGAACCAACTCCTGAATACAAGGATTGCTTTACTGGAATCACTTATTTTACCTTTTAGACTCTTTCTTTGTTTGGGCTAGAACTAGAAACATTTAGCAGGCACATTTTTGTATATGTTGGTGTGCGGGTCAGATCTAATTTGAACACAAGGTCAACTTGTTTTAGTTTCATAGGTAGGGGCATTCTTGTTAGGATATGGACACAGAGGTCTTTGTCCCGCCCTTTTTGTTTAAATAAACAAGACCAATGTTAAGAACCCTACAACTGTGTGTCTGTCTCATTTCTGACCCCTTACATGAGGCAGTATCCATGTGTATGCTCGTGTATTGGTTTTTATTGTGAAAATCTGGTTACCCAATCAGTGTCAAAATTCAAGCATGTCCTTAATCGCTTCCCACTGGCCAAACTCTCTTGCCCTCCCTCGGAGTGGGCCTTCTATTTGATTCCACCGTAGCATTCTTTCCCCTTATTACATTAGAGACCATTATAGTAAGTGTCCCTGCTTATGCCGCTTGCTTAAAAAATATCGTACTTTCCTTGCCCTTTAGTCACAAGATGAAAGTTAGCTGGTTCTAATGTTGTCTAAGATCGATTATTGTAATAATATGTGTTTGGTGCTCCCCAAGGAAGACCTTTGATTCCTTATGAACAAAACAGTTGCTCCGTCCACGGTATTAGCAAATACGACCTTTATGCCCAGGCCCACAAAACCATGTATTGGCTTCTGTGACAAAGTCTGATGCCTGACCCTGTCCCAATGCATGGAAGATCAGGAAAGCTTGCCTTCCAGGGCCTCCGGACCAGAGCTGCAAGCCATCTGAGGTAGTCCAGAATGGTGTTTGCGTAGACCCCTTCCTAGTCCAGGCCCCCTCTTTGGAGCCAGGTGACCTAGGCCCTTGCAACATGTTCTATAGTTATGTTTCTCGTCACTTAACCTAATAACCGTTCCCCAGCTACTCGTGTCAGTGGCAGGTTCCCGTTGTTTTATAGTAAGGAGGATTAAGTTCTAAGTCAGCAAGACGCCCAAGACTCATGTCAGCAACATTTTTTCATGCCAAATGAGACCCTTGCAGAAAAGACCCAAGTCTGTCACTGCAAGAGAGTAATACACTGGATCATCTGTCATAGTTCGATCCTGTATGTTCGGTCGGAGCCCTGCAGTAACTCGCTGATATTGCAGAAGGGCAAGGTGCAGTTTCCTCCATTGGACATTTCACATGAAGCAGAAGTTGGGATTACTGCTACTTTGGGATCTGAGAGCAGATAGAATGGAGTCACTACAAGGGCCGAGGGAGCTGGGGGTGGGGGTACTGTGACCAAGTGAGTTGGACACTTTCTCAGAAGACTGCGCTGGGTACTACTTGTCTGGGAGTTGAAAGAAGTAACCCTGGCACTGTAACCCTGGATGGATAAATAGCAAGCTGGGCACTATATTTCAGAGATTGCTTGCAAAGCAAAAAGTGTGCAGTATCGCTGAGATTGTGGTTAAAGTGGATATCATGGGGGGGTCCCGAATTTGTTAGATAGAAAACCCCATATGCAATATTGTTCAATCCTGTCCTAAACCTTTTTCTTAGATGGTTCCAAAACAGGGACTCACTTTTTATGCAGATAAACCTGACATTTAGCCATTTACATCTCGACCAGAATAAAAGTTGTGTAAACTGTATTGGTGTCGCATGTTCTGGTAATCCACCTTACTACCTATCCATCAAAATGTGAAATTATGTGTATATCAGCAATTGCATCTTAAACTTTATCGCATAGGCACCTATACTTTGCTTGTGCCAACTGCCTAAACCAGCTGCTGATCCAAAAGAAAAAAAGCAGAGGAAAACTGAGGAATGAGCAGACACAACCCTTTAAAATGGAACCTCACCATCTCCATTTCAGGAAGGTGATATTTTGCTTAGCTTCTCAGCTAGAACCATTACTTGGCCTTCTGAAACATCGACTATAGCTAAATCATAACAAAATATTGGATCTTGAGGTACTTAGAAAGCGACTACCTTGGCAATTCTCATGCATCCCTAAATCAACTGCTCACCCCACACATGACTCCTGATACTTTGAAGCAGCTTGTTTGCATGGTTGAACAGTACAATGCTCCAAATTGTTTTATTTTAAAGTTGCCTTACTATGCCGAAAATGTATTGCCTAGTTATGTTCTATAATGTAGTCTCAATTTCTTCTTTCTTCCAGTCCATCGCAGGAAAATGAGAAGGCTTCAGAGAAGGGTGATCTCACTTCGACACAGCCTGCAGCTCCAACTACTGAAAAGAATGAGGAGAAATTGCAACCAACTTTGTCCATTGTTCCTCTCCCAGAACCTGCGACTTCTTACCCTTTCTTCTCCCATTTGACGGCAGCCGATCACAGGGTCTACGTGAATTTGTTGGCAAAGTTTTCCAATCGAAATTATATGTCCATTCCTTGTGGACATCAAAAGCTAGAGTTCCTCAAATATCTGGTATGTGCCATTTATTTTGTTCACATGACCTTTTTTAAAAGCTTTCAATTTGACCAACCACAACTCTTGTCTTGTGCACCTAGCTGCCCTTACCTTTAGGCCGGGTAGCGCTTTGTTGTTTTCCATATAGTTTATATAAAAGCACCTTTTTCTGTGTATATTGTATTTTGCTTTATTAGCGCTCTTTTGCACTTATCTGCCTTCGCTACGAAGCAGCTGTGCCCGCAGTTAGTGACTTACAAATAAATAATTCCATAAAGATGTGCAAAGTTTGACATTTGTGACCGAGGTGTTTAGAAGGAACATTACTTTTGGTAACACAAGTACAGTGGTTGACAGAGATGGCAAGCCTCTAGAAACTGCTGTCATGTATCCAAGTGGTTGCAAATGTTTTTTTCTGGTTAATCGAAATAATCATCCAGATTGAGGCAGGGATGTCATTTCACCAAAATGCTAGGGGTAGCGGAAGTGACATCACAGGACCCTTAACCCATCGATGACATCACAGGAAGTGATGCAATTTGACCCTACCCCAGGTGACTTCACAGGAAGGTTTATTTTAGATGCATCTAGCCCGTGTTTCCAGGTGCTCTCATTTCAGCCAGCTATAAGAACGGAGGCACTGAGGGATGGATGATTTGTCCACGATTACACATTTGGGGAATGCCATTTGACATATAGACGTGGGGTCTATATGTAAAACGTACATAATGCAGTATTTCTAACACGGTAAACGAAATCTGTTACGCAGGCTACAGCTAGTGTCTGAAACATCTATAGATCAATGTACACAGAAGTACATGTTATCTGTGGCTTTGCTGTGCTAAACAAGCCAAAAAAGCATTTTCTGACCTGCGGAGGCAGGTGCTGCTGTTTAACCAGGAGAGAAATGCTGCACGAGCAAGGCCTGAAAATTAAATAATTGACCAAGATTTAGTATAAAAATAATTCCCTGGTTATAAACGTATATATGATTCAGCTACCACTACGGTAGAAGAAACCTATTAGACTGGTCTGCATGCACAGAGGGGAGTGCACCTGATAATGTTACCTGTGCTGGAGTTTGCTGGGAAAGTTTCTTTCAATATACCCAATACCCGCCCATAGTTTTAATTATCTAAGTGTAATACTGGGTGCCAGAGAACATAATAAAAAAATAAAAAAACACCACATCAATTCATAGTACCACACAGTTTTTTTTAAATTGGAAAATACCCACGAGTTGCTTCTCTCACAGGGATCACTGGCAGACCTCAAGGTAGGCACTACCCCTTTGTCAGACCCAGTGATGCCCAATGCCGTAGCACAAAATTTGGCAAGCCCCCTGCGAGCCATGTGTATGCTGGCTGTGCCCATACATTTCCATGCTGGCTTCACCAACATATGCTAGTATTCCCATATGAGACATACTTCTGTTCGCTTTAAGACGTTTTTCGTATCATTACTGGCACTGGGCGCAAAACTGGCTCTGAAACTATACGCCAGTACTCCTTGTAGTGCATACTCCCGTTGGTTTGGCCATTAAAAGTGGCATGTCACAATAGGAAAACCTATCCAAACTGGTTCCAATGTAAGCCAGTCTAGACCCATAAGAACACTTCTTACTTGATTCCTCATAGTTGTTCAGTTAATGAAAAGTCATGCTACAGTGAAGACTATATAGGCTGCTACGCCAAAACATCAGTCTAGCGAGGTAACACTACTTGCACTACTTATCAGTAATAAATGTCATGCCACAGTAAGCAATGGCTAGACTGACTACAGCAAAATGCCAGTCTAGCCGGGGAATGGCACACATGAACTTGCCTTTGCCCAAAAATACCAGTAATACATGCAAAGTCAATAAAGTATTGGTCAAAAATGGTCCAGTGATCTGTTAAGAATTTCAATCAAGCGACACACACACCTTGGTTCGGCCTAGTATGTAGCGCCTAACTGAAGTGCTTTCCTCTTTATTTATGTGGATTCAATTTTGGGATGATATACCACTCATATCACACCCCTTTTGAAATACCCAGGGTCACAATGGACCATGAACCAGGCTGGTTGGTCAAATGTAATATTTATTTATTTAAAATTTTAAAAAATCACAGTTTTTAATATGGGGCAGCAATCGCCAATTGATCGTTACACTGAGAATGTGAGAAATGCACTGGGTTTGACTTTTTAGTGGAGCATATACACAGCACAGCAGAATAGGAGCACTTTTGATTTAGGACATATAGCACCCAAGTTAGAATGTCCCCCTAACCCACCAATGATCAATTCTGAGTGGATACAAAGAGGCAGCAGGTACCTGGGAATAAGAAACTGAAAACTGAATCTAAATCTGACCTTCCCTCCCCAAATGGTGAAATGACACTCGGAAATTGATAAATCAACTATGAATGTGTGTTGAAAATCTTGAAGCAATAGGATTCCTTACTAAAGCAACAATGCAAAGGTACTAACAATCACAAAGCGCGGATTACCAAAAGCATACAGTTAAGAAATAAGTGGAAAGTTTAAAACAGATTGTAGTCAAATAATAAGTTTAAAATTGACACTTTTGCAATTCCCGCCTAAAATTACCCAAACGGGTTTTAATAAAAACGACTGAAATACACTGATTGGGAGTGCAGATTTTATATTTGGGGATAGGTGTATATCACAGGTACAAAATGGAATTGAAAGTGGATCTCTAGCTGGTAAATTGAAAGAGTTATGCAATCTAGAAGAAGGCGCGCTTTGAGTAAAATGAAGGGTGAAATTGAAAAGGAATCCGTTTGTGAAAAGAACAGTTTTACTTTAAACTAGATTTAAGGACTAAGGAAAGAGGAACGGCACCTGTGAATTCTCTAGGTTACGCTGTGGATGTAACCCTTCACGCAGTGTACCCGTTTTGATTAAATAAAGTAATTTTCCTTAAAGAAAAGATCGCTAATGATTTATGGGCTATGCAAAATCGAAATAAAGGGAAAAGTAGCGCTGATGCTTGGAAATTAATGACTGAATGCACAGAGAATTCTGACAGTGGGACAAGTTATCAGGATAAGGATAGGATGACTTATAGAATGGGATAAGGACAATGAAAGACGAGGTATACTAGGGATTTCTATGGGATGATGAAATACAATCCACTTTTTAGTTTTAGGCTTTTTAGATAGTCAATCAGAGTCTGGTCACTACACGGCTGGGCAACTGACAAACAGCTGTGCGGTGTCATGATCACTGTTTCCAAGGAGCCAGGACCAGCCCAACGTCCTTGGAAGCAGGCCCCTAACCCTAATCCTAGGCACCAGCCGGTCCCTACTGGGACCTTTTGGACCCTGTCCTGGCGCCGGTGGCACCAGGTTCATCAAATCCATCGGTCCCGGCACTGGAAGCGCCGGGCTCATAATTGGTGTGAAAGTGCTTGGGTGGACTTACCTGCAGCAGACCATGCTGCTTACTTACCAGCCACTTAGAAGCCCTCTGTGAACAGGAACTACTTTCTTACCTGGGTGGGGCAGCTCCACTCCCTGGATACAGCACTGGAACTCTTCTGGAAACTGGAACTCTTTTCTTACCTAGGCAGGGCCGTGGAAGAAGACGCCTCATCACTCCAAGGCTATTTAAACCACACCCGATAGATGAAACGTGCTTCGCGTTCTCCAGCATGGGGTCTGGCATGGATTCACATGCTCATGAATATTCCCCGTCGTCAGGCTGGGAATCCTCGGTAAAGAAAAAACCAGTATCAGTTTCGTTTCTGATCTGTCTTTCGTAGTAATAACCAATCACTGGTCTCTGCGTCATACTGACCACAGCCAATGACTGCCCTCTACCTAAGCACCGCCTCTGGCAGCCATCTTCAGATTTTTACCGCACGTTCATGTGTTGGGATCCTCGTGCTATTGCTCTCGAGCGTTAGTGCTATTTTTTCACATTTTTTTCTCAAAACATCGTTTTTTCCAGTCAAAAGAGCCTCAAGCTCCACCGACTCTCCATCCGATCAACGGGGACCCGTGTCGGATTCGTCTGCGCCCCTCAAGGGTGAAGATTTCGTCGAGCTACGTTTTGGAGGACTCCAGAAGCTTCTCAGGCCCGGACATGGCCCAGGAGAAGGGAAGCTCGACGCCCGGAAAGCTGTTCAGGGTCTGCCCTGGATGCCAGCTGCAGAACGTCTTTAAGGAGGACGAACACTCCTTTTGTCTCTACTGCTTACATGAGGACAAGACGCACGTGGAGAAGGACTGTGCGTTTTGCGGCAATATGTCGGAGCGGACCATGAAGGACCGCCACCAACGCCTCGCCAACTGGCTGGAAGGGAAGAGCCCGTCGGGCGAGAAGAAAAGGAAGAAATCCGAGCGGTCTTCTAAGACCTTTGAGGACGCCCCGGCGACGGGGGTCCAACACAAGGCCAAGCACCGCGAGTCCGCTGGCACCGGGAGCGCCGAACGGTCGGGCTCTACGGGCGCCAGGCAGGGCGCACCCTCCCCGGCACCTTCAGCCACGAGCCAACGCTCTGGGTCGGGTAAGAGGAAGGGCGAGCACCCGGCGAAGCTCCTGGAGAGGCCCCGGTCGAGCTCGAAGGCCCCATCGGAGGGGGAGCGAGGCAGTGTCCCCCCCCCTCAAGGATAAGGCGGTGAGCGCACCTAAGGTGGTGAAGGCCTTAATCCATCCGGCCAAGCCCTCTATCATTACTGTCGCGGCGGCCCTGGCTCAGCCTGTGGAGGCTACACCAGTGGTGGCGACCTCGGGGCTCAGAGTCTCCCTGCCACCTCGGAGGGAGTCCTCTTTTGTGCCCATCGATAGGACCCCCATGAAACCCCCGGCGGGGAAGAAAAAGGGGGGGCAGGGCGTCGTAGATTCGGCCTCAACCTCAGAGGAAGAGCTGATTGAGGTCTTAAGCCACGGCCTTGGCGTGGAAGAAGACCGGCCCGTCGGGATGGATCCTGACGCAGGTGACGACGACATCGTCGAGGGTGCCGACGGGGCTCCTGATCGCCCGTCGGATTCCCCTCTGCCAGTGCCGCAAGACAACTCGGCGGCCATTTTGTTGGCTATACCGTCCTTATGTTCAGAGATAAGGACGAGACTACCGTTGCCGACGGAGGAACCTCTCCCGTCGGGGGTCCTGAACCGGGACCTTCTGGTGCTCCCCCGCCCAAGAAAAGAAGGATTCACCCTCCACCTCCTTTTCAGCCGTCGCGCCCCGTCCAGCCCTCCTCCCCGTCCACCCGAGGGGATGATACGGGGACTGACACGGCAGCGACGGGTACGGACGACGAGGTATACGACGAGGATCTACCGTCGTCACCTCCCACCAGGGCTTCTCCGCCCGACGAGATTAGATCGTTCCACTCCATGATCGCCAGGGCATCCAAGCTTTTCCAGCTCTGCCCTGAGGAGAATAAAAAGGAAGGATTCCTTTATCAACGGCGCGAGGCCAAGAGGAAGACGGTCCTCGCGGTGCCTCTACTGAACGACATTTGGGATGAGGGCCTCGCCCTCCTCAAGCACCCTTCCACGACGCCAGCTAGAAGAGACCGGTACGAGAAGAAGTACCGGGTCCCGGACGCGGCCCCCCTGTGCCTCCGGGCGCAGCCTACCCCGGACTCCGTCGTCTCCGCGGCGGCCAGGAAGAAAGCGGGGGGGTGCGGCCTCCACATCGACTTCCCCACGGGACGGCGAGGAAAAGAAATTGGACGCTATGGGACGCAGGGTCATCTCGTCTGCAGCGACGACGATTAAAGCGGCCAACGCCTTGGCTATCGTGGCCCGCTACGACAGGGAGCTATGGTACAAACTGGCTCCCCTGCTGGACTTCCTTCCGGACGACAAGAGGGCGGATGCCCTGGAGATCCTACAGGAAGGCGAGGTGGCGTCGGACCACGCCATCACTATTGCGACGGACATCGCCGACACTGGGTTTCGCCAGTTGGGCAACGGCGTGTGCCTTAGGCGGCGTGGATGGCTCAAGGCTACGGACTTCCGTCAAGACGTACAGACCAGAGTCCTGGACATGCCGTTCGATGGGAACAACCTGTTTGGGAAAACAGTGGACGATTCCCTTCAGGCCATTAAAACGGACACTGAGACGGCCCGGGCCCTTGGGGTTCTGCAGCAACGACGGACGCCCTTTCGGAGCAGCGGAGGCAAGGGCGCCTCCAAAGGTTACGGCGGCGGTTTCTCCACCTACCGTCAAGCGGCCCGCTCGTCGTCTCAGGAGGCCTACAGAGGACGAGGCAAGTCTGGCGGACCCCGCCGTCGTCGCCAAGGAGGTCAAGGCGGCAAAGCCTCGTCGAAACAGGATTGAACCGGCCGTGGGGTCGGGCCCCCACCGAAGCACCCCGGTGGGAGGCCGGCTGGCGAGCTTCGTCAGCGTGTGGGAGTCCATCTCCACCGACCGTTGGGTGCTGGACGCCTTAGCCCGGGGCCACGCGCTCGAGTTTCAAAGAAGGTGCCCGCACGTCCCCCCCGTGGCCAGGAAAGAGCTTCACGTCCCTCAGCTTCTCTTGGAGGTAAAGGCGATGCTCAGGAAGGGCGTCATCGAACTCGTCCCAAAGAGGCTTCGGGGCTCCGGAGTTTACTCGAGATACTTCCTCGTGAAGAAGAAGACGGGAGGATGGCGCCCCATCCTAGACCTGCGACGTCTGAACCAGTTCATCAAGGCGCAGAAGTTTCGGATGGTCACCCTCCAGCACGTCCTGGGGCAGCTGGAGGAAGGAGATGACTTGGATTTGGAGGATGCCTACTTCCACATTCCCATCCTAAAGGGGCACTGAAAATTCCTCAGGTTTGTGGTCCAAGGGCGTCACTACCAGTTCAAAGCGCTCCCCTTCGGACTACGGTCGGCACCCAGGGTATTCACCAAGTGCCTTGCACCGGTGGCGGCGCAGCTGCGCCGCGAGGGGATCCACGTCTACCCCTACCTGGACGACTGGGTCATCCGAGCCAAGACGAGGGAGCTCGCCGTGGAGCACACGGCAAGGACCGTCCAACTTCTCACGGACCTGGGATTCTCCGTGAACTATGCCAAGTCCCACCTGGTACCCGCGCAAAACGCACGGTTTCTGGGAGCGAAGCTTGACACAGTGTCCCTTCTGGCCTCCCCGTCGGAGGAAAGGACCAGGTCCATCCTGGGCAAGGTACAGCAGATGTTGGTTTCCGACGCGGCCAAGGTGAGGTCCATCAAGTCCCTCCTCGGAATGATGTCTTCTTTCATCTACCTCATTCCCATGTGCAGGCTCCGGATGCGCCCGTTGCAGGAGTTCCTGGACGCGCGCTGGATCCAAACGACAGGCGGCTTCGAGGAGAGGATCACACTCGACGAGAGTTTCCGCCGAGCGGTCCGGTGGTGGGGCACCCGCGCGCATCTGACGGCGGGCATGGACTTCCAGACCCCAGACCACCAGGAGACAGTGACCACGGATGCCTCCCTGGAAGGGTGGGGAGCGCACACCGAAAATCTGCACGCGAAAGGCCTCTGGCTCCCGACGGAGAAGTCCCTCCATATCAACGTCCTGGAGCTCCGTGCAGTGTTCTGGGCCCTCAGGTCCTTCCTTCCGACCCTCAAGGGCAAGGTGGTGAGGATCTTCACCGACAACACCACCACCATGTTTTACATCAGGAAACAGGGCGGAACCAGGTCCCCAGCACTGTCCAAGGAGGCGCAGGACCTGTGGCATTGGGCAGTCGCCCAAAGGATGTTTCTGGTGCCCTTTCATCTGGCAGGGATAAAAAACACCATCGCCGACTCACTCAGCAGGGAGCTGCGCTCGTGCCACGAGTGGGGAACTACGGCAGGATCTAGTGGATCGCCTCTTCCGACGGTGGGGCACACCCCAGATCGACCTGTTCGCGACGGCGACGAACTCCAAGTGCCGGAGGTTCGCCAGCAGGTTTCCCCAGGCGAGGAGCATGGGCGATGCTTTCTCGTTCCCCTGGGAGGGCCTGTTCCTCTACGCGTTCCCTCCTTTGCCACTGCTAATCCGGCTCGTCAACCAGCTCAAGACGTCACGGTGCAGGATGATCCTCGTCGCACCTGCGTGGCCGAGGCAGATATGGTTCCCGGACCTTCTGGACTTGTCAGCGTCCCCGCCAATCAAGCTGCCGGTGGACGCGGATCTACTCTCCAGGGAAGGAGGCGCCATCCTCCACCACGACCCGAAATCGCTGAACTTGCAGGCCTGGCTCCTGCAGCGCTAGAGTTTGGAGGATACGACATGCCGGCCGACTGCAGAGAGGTTCTTGCAAATGCCATGGCGTCCTCGACTCTTAAATGCTACGGACACAAATGGAAGAGGTTCTCTGTCTGGTGCCACGCACAGAAGATTAACCCTCTACGCATTACGGCTCCCCAGGTACTGCCGTACCTGCTGACGCTGGCCAAAGCTGGACTGGCACACGCGTCCATCAAGATTCATCTTGCTGCGATCTCCCGATACACCAGAACCACGGGCCGGACGTCCCCTGTGGTCTCATCGTCTGGTGAAAGATTTCATGAAGGGACTATTCAGATCGTTCCCGCCGGTGAAGGCGCCGGCCCCGGCGTGGGAGCTCAACGTGGTGCTGACCAAGCTCATGGGACCTCTGCACTCGGCCCCGTTGAACTTTCTGTCGTGGAAAACAGCGTTTCTTGTGGCCATCACCTCCGCACGACGGGTGGGAGAGATCCAGGCCCTTTCCTGCAAGGCCCCGTACTTGACTTTTCACGACACGAGGGTAGTGCTCAGGACGCACCCCTCCTTCATGCCCAAGGTACCGTCGGACTTCCATCTCAACGAACCCTTGGTGTTGCCTGTGTTCTTCCCGTCGCCTTCGTCGCCGGCTGAGAGGACTTTGCACTCGCTGGATGTGGCTAGAGCGCTGAAGTTCTACGTGGACCGCACAAAGTGTTTTCGGAAGACGTCACAACTCTTTGTGAACTTTGGACCTGTCAATCAGGGGAAGGCTCTCTCAAAGGCTTCCATTCCCAGATGGCTCTCCGGCTGTATCATGTACTGTCATCGGTTGGCAAACCGACCGCTGCCTGGCCGTCCGAGAGCCCATTCCACCAGAGCGATCGCAGCTACCACGGCGTTCCTTTCTGGTGTGCCCCTGCTGGACATATGCAGGACTGCTACGTGGAGGTCGACGCACACCTTCACGAAATTCTACTGCGTCGATCGGGATTCCAGGGAGGAGTCCAGGGTCGGCCAAGCAGTGCTGCGCAACCTGTTCGCCTGAGGTGAGCCTGGTGAGGAGGTAAGATGCTTAATGTTGAGTTTGATGTAATGCTTAATGTTGAGCCTTTGCCACCTCCCGTGGTTGTGCATGTGTGTACTGCTATGTATTCTTTATTCATGAGCATGTGAATCCATGCCAGACCCCATGCTGGAGAAGGAACAAGTTACTTACCTGTAACTGTTGTTCTCCAGCATGGGTCTGGCATGGATTCACATGCGAACCCTCCCGCCTACCCCTCTGCGGCTCTTCACTTGGTCATACTGCCACTTCACGTGCTTCCAAATCTGAAGATGGCTGCCAGAGGCGGTGCTTAGGTAGAGGGCAGTCATTGGCTGTGGTCAGTATGACGCAGAGACCCGTGATTGGTTATTACTACGAAAGACAGATCAGAAACGTAACTGATACTGGTTTTTTCTTTACCGAGGATTCCCAGCCTGACGACGGGGAATATTCATGAGCATGTGAATCCATGCCAGACCCATGCTGGAGAACAACAGTTACAGGTAAGTAACTTGTTCCTTATTCTGCATCTGCAGCAGAACGCTCACCGAGTCTGTTCCAGCCTTTCCTCTTTCGATCCTGAACCTGCAAGAATTATACTTACCATTGCTGTATCCAGTCAACATCAGCACCTGCAAAAGACAAGAAACAACAGGTTAGCAAGAGAAACTTTACACACAGTGCTTTCTCACCTGATCCATCAGCAGTGGCTGTGTCTTCACGCTGCACCTTCGCCTGCAAAGACAAAAGCATTGTTATACTTACCGGCACGCCGTGAATTCCGGATTTCTTCATTCTGCATCGCCGCCTGTGAAGACAAAGTATAGTTAAAACTTACTAGCATTCCGCTGACTCCGGCGCTGCAAACCAACATCTGAAAGACAAAAGAAAAAGACATTAAGCAGGTATTTACTCACTCCCATCACGCTCGTCGCAATAAAACGCCTGCGAATACTCCGGCGTCTCTTTAACACGAACTAAGCTGCAAGGAAAGAGACAGTTAGAGCGCTTGCCATACTTACGAATTTCCAGGCGCTTCACTCCATCTTCCATCCCAAGAGTCCTGCAATACATAAGGGAAAAGCATTATACAGAGTCTTCAATATTAACGTGCCACGCATTTAAAGACTATAAAGACAAAAGGTGTCCAGAAACTCACCGCTCGTGCAGATAACGACGGTAACCATCCTCTGAATTCAAGAGGCCAATGTTTCACCAGTGAAGGAACTGGCAACGGCACCCTGCACCAGACGCAGATGGAGAGCCCAGCATTCACCTATCTAAGGTGAGCACGTTGACCTGGGGGGGGCTCTACAGAAAAGCTGGGAAGAGAGAGAGAGAGAGAGGGACATTCAACAACCCAGGCCATTAACCCCCATATTCTTTCACCTGCAGAAACCTCACTCTTCGAGTTCGACACACAGTGCGAAGATGTTCGACCCCAGAAGCCAATCGAGTCCTGCACATCACTTTTCGAGTCACAGACACCTTCCTGCCAAGACCCGCGCCTCCGTGGGAATCAGGTGAGCGTTACATGCAGTTCTGGTCGCCGGCTGGCAAGGACTGGACGGGCAATTCTGGTCACTGGATACTAAAGGTCATCAGGGTAACAGAATTGCAGCAGCATGCAGTGAGTGACAACAAGCCCGGCTGTATCAGGATGCCAAAGGTACCACAGCTTTCCTCTTGTTAATGGGAATATTAGTGGGTTTTTAGATTTGAGACCTTGCTGGGAATGGAATCAGCACTGCTTGGCTTTTGCAGTTGGCCCTGGAGTACGATCAGCAATGCTTAGCCTTGTAGTGGAGTCTGGTTCTGGAAGATGACGGGAACAGGAATGCTGAGCAGGAAGTCGGGAAGAGCGTCTGTCTAGAGTCTTGTCAGGTTCCCTTAGTTTTAGTGCATAATGACATCATCAAAGTATAGGCTGGGCAGGTTTAACTAAGCACGCCCCTAAACTACTTGGATTGGGCAGGGGTGCTAGTCTCAGCCTTCCTCTCAACTGGTTGGATTTCCAAGGGAGTGATGTCAGATTTATGAGGTGAGTTTTACAATGTCCAAAAACTCCTACAATTACTTAACTTAAAATACGATTTTGCCAAAAACATACATTTATACAATTGCAATCTCTTAGCAAATTATATGCACAGGTTACATATTATGTGTAGCACATATCAGTCCAATCCTCCAGTCTATGTGACCTTGTTTCGCCTAAAACTTTATACACGGATGTGAATTATCTCAAGGGATGTATGTACAAGAATGTAGTTTGCAACATTGATACTTTTCGATTGATCCTCAATACTTTGCCCTTTCTGTCCCCAGGTGTCAGTGAGTTCTGCAATGTTTACAAAGAAAGCACAAAAAATTTGTTTTTAAACTGCAATATTTGTACAATTTTTCAAAGTCTTGTTGAAAAGGTAGAAGTCTTTAACGTTAATTCTTGAAATAGTCTTTGGGAACAAATGGCCATTCGTTTGTCCCTGGGTCATTTTTTTTTCTTTCCTGCAACCGCTGCCAACTGTCATTTTCTTCAGAGTATGGTGGGGTTTCTCCATTGATTGACGTTATATTGCCCCTTCACACTTCAGACTTCCTTCCCTGGGAGCTTCATTGTCCGGGTCCCAGCAGAGACAAAAGTCTGTTCAACCCTGTAATTATCAGGGGGTTGTCAGTATCTGCTGAGAGAGAGCCCTCCTTTTGGTGCCACCCCTCCAAGCAGAAAACCTGTTTTTCAACTTGCAACTCCAGCCAACATAGTTAATTTCTGATCTTAAGTCCAGAATTAAAGCAAGCCGTTTGCATGAAATAACCCATGTTATATAGTCTCACCAGCAACAAACCCCTTCATATTGCTAAAGGCTGGCAGGCTTTCATTCACCAGTGTACTGTTCCAACACACAGGCATTTGTTTTTCTTTAATTTGCAAAAGGCCCATTTTTTACACGTGGTGCAGCTGGCCTTCCGTCTTAAATTCATCTTTCCATCTCCCGCAGATTCACACACTGTCTTGCTGCTATAGTTCTCTTGAATGCTGGAGTTGGTCTGAAGCACAGTGTAACGCTCACCTGATTCTCGCAGAGGCGCCGGTCTTGACTGGGCGACTACCGTATCTTCAAAGATGATGTGTAGCACCCGGTTGGCTCTTTGGGCTGGACCTCTGTGCACTGTATGCCTGACGTGTAGAGTAAGATGTCTGCAGATAGAAAATATGGGGTTAATGAACTGGGGTTATTGGGGTGTCCCTATCTCTTTCCTCTTCTCCTCTCCTGTAGACCCCCAAAGGTTAACGCTCTCACCTTAGGTAAGTGAATGCCGAGCTCTCCATCTGCCTCGGGGCAGGGTGCTGTAACCAGTTTCTTCACTGGATAGGTAGCGCAGGCCTCTTGACTTCAGGGGACTGCTGTCCGTCGTTTACTGCACGAACGGTAAGTTTCGAGTCATTCAAATGTCTTTAAAGTCTTTAGTAATGATGTCTCTTGTTTTGCAGGGTTCCGGCGATGGCGGATGACGGGCTGAAGTGAGTTGAAGATGGAGCCCGTGTGATGAATAGAAGCGCCTGGAAGCACGTAAGTAAGCGCTTGTTGCCTGCTTCACTATGCGCTCTAACTGTCTTTTTATTTTGCAGGTACGAGTTCGGAGCGGCTGCAGGGTGCCGGAATACCCACTGGTTTAGATGTGGAAAGGAGTAATGGCACGTGAGTATTAAAGTTCCCCAATGTCTTTAAACGCACCTTGTTTTGTCTTTCAGATGCGGGATGCAGCGCCAAAGGCCTCCGGAGCGTGCGAAGAGTTGGTAAACCTTTGTCTTTCAGATGCCGGAATGCAGTGTGAAGACCTCCGGAGCGCACGAAGAGTAGGTAAGCCTTTGCCTTTCAGATGCCGGAATGCTAACCTGTTCTTTCTTGTCTTTATAGGTGTTGCTGAAGACTGGATTCAGGATGGTAAGCCTTTGCCTTTCAGATGCCGGAATGCTAACCTGTTCTTTCTTGTCTTTATAGGTGTTGCTGAAGACTGGATTCAGGATGGTAAGCCTTTTTCCTTAGGTCCAGGACCGGATGCAGAAGACACGATGAGCGTTCTGCTGCAGAGGTTGCAGAATAACGCAAAGCAAGATTCATCCACCGGGTGTGGTTTAAATAGCCTCCTGTAGTGCTTAGGTGTCTCCTTCCACAGCCACGCCTAAGTAAGAAAAGAGTTCCTGGTAAGAAAAGAGTTCCTGCCTTCCAGAAGAGTTCCAGTGTTCTGAATCTAGGGAGTGGCTCCAGCCCCACCCAACAGGAAAAGTAGTTCCAAACAGAAGAGGATCAGAGGCTCAACTGGCAGGCAAGTAAGCAGCATGGTCTGCTGAAGGTAAGTCCACCCAAGCATTATGAGCCCGGCGCTTCCAGCGCTGGGACTGGGCATATTTATGAGCCTGGTGCCACTGGCGCCAGGACTGGGTCCAAAAGGTCCCAATTGGGACTGGTTGGCACTCGGAACCTGGGTTATGGATCTGCTTCCAAGGGAGTTGGGAAAACCCTGACCTTTTGGAAGCAGAGATCATGACACACAGATATGTTGAAACAGACATGGCTCAGCTAGTTAGAGCCTCTCTCTGAACAGCTGAGTTTTGGATACTTTTGCAAAGAAAATGAATGTTTCCCGTGTAAGTAAAAGTAAAGTTCCTGGTTGATTTTGTTTTTAAAGTTGGTTTGGCAGGGCTTGTGAATTCAGAATCGTGCCTGGTTTTGCTGAGGCACAGTGAAACACACAGGGCTCGGTAGGGTTTATTAATCACAGTGGCTTTAAGGAACAGAGGGACTTAGCATCAAAGCCACATTTTTTTTCTTAAAGGTGAAAAAGGGTTTCTTTTCAATGCGAATTTTGGCTTTTGCAACAAGCAACGCTGATTTTTTCACTTGCTTCCTTTTATTTATGTCGGAACACACTGGAAATCACCTTCAATGTGCCCCCTTTGTTCCATCCTGCCCGATGTGTGCTTTGGCAGGACGTGCAGCCATTTTTGTTCTTACAAACCACAGTTTTGAGCCATGGCGATTCATCGGGGTTGATGTCCCTGGCCTTGGGTGGCTGTCTCCCATGTGGGTCTGTTAGGGAGAATTCTCTCTTTAGGCTGAATTTCCTAACCTAGTGAGTCCCCCAGCAGCTTTGCTGGATTTCTGGAGTTTGTTTTTTCTCCTGCCAAGAGTGAGACACTTTCTCCCACTCTTGGACATGATTTATGGTGTTCCTTTGACTGTTTGTGTTTTATGGGCTATGGGGTCCTTTACCCCATAGGGTCCCATGTGTTTTTACTGTGTGTGTTACACAGCACCCTCCGTGCAGTGACACAGGAGTGTCATAGTGACACCCCACCATAGACTCCATACCCTGGGACTGACTACTGTCTCCCAGGGCATGTAAAGTCACCATTGGCTTTACTAGTCCCAACTTATTAACAGAAACCGGTACAAACAATCATATTGTGGACGTACTGGTCGGGGCAATTGGATTGCCCCGGGGTCTGTTAGTCGAGGGGGCACGTCTCCGTCCCCCCTGATCGAGTTTTGGCTGGTGGCAGTGGATACTACTTTTTATATTCAACCACGAATATATCCCTATGGGATTTTCCCATTGTTCGAGGCTACCAACTTTAATTATTTAATTCTCATAGCCTCGAACATACCGCTTGTTTATTTATTTAATATTAATTTGCCGGTTGGTATTTTTTGCCAGGACTCGATTCTAAAATGGCGTTTGTGTTCTCTTCTGTGACTCCAACCCAAGTCGAGCCCTTTGTTCCACTTTTTGGCGGGCTTCTCCACAGAAGCCTCCAAAAGTGGTGCCACTCTGTCTGGGTACCACAGGGGGTGTGGGAGGTAGTTTAGGCACCCTCGACTGAGTTACCTTGCTAACTCAAGTCGCACTCTTGTGTGATTGGCCCAAGTGGTGAGCCGGCCGGCTCACCACTTAGCATGTTTGTTTGACAGCTAGGCTGAGTGAATGGGGGTGTGCTGCATAAAAGCAGGGCTTTGGGGACTGGCACTTCAGAAGTCGCCACAGGACCTGAGAATCCGACGAAGGATAAGCTGAGCCGACCTACCACGACGACACCACCGGTGGAGCCCTGCGGAACCGACTCACCACTTCCCGACGACAGAGAAGATCTCCCGGCTGGAGAGGCTTCTTCCCCTGACTGGTGGGCAGAACCAGTTTACCTTCTTTTCCTCGCATCCCAGGATGTCTTGTGGTCGAATTGCGCGTGCCAAGCACCCCGGCAACCGGATAGCCACTTACCACTGGACCGTGAATAAAAGGACCGCTCCTTTTACCTGAGAACTCCGCGGCTGGTTTCTTCCCTGGCAGTGCAACGGCTCCTGTCTTCCTCCCCGACGAGATCCTCTGTTCCCCCGGACGAAGCACCGACTTGCATCCGCTGCCAGGAACAACTGCCCCCGCTGGAGTATTCTCACCACTTTAAGGTACCGTGTCAGCCAGGCCTCCCTTTCTAAAGATTGCTACAAGGTAATAATAATCCCTTAACCTTCTGGACTGGGCTGGCCGCCTTGACCATCTAACTGGTCCCTTTCTTTGGTCCAACTCTTTTTGAACCTTTTCAAGACTTTTGTGCACTGCAAACGTGTGACCTTGGACACATTTCGTTCTGATCCTCTTAAAGTGGATCCGGCCTTCTGAACTCTAACTTCAGTTTTACTTTGCCTTCCTCTCTTGTTGTGTTCTTGTGAAAGTGTTGGGATCTTGTTCAATTTATGTCTGCTTTTCTCTCCCTTTTTAAAAACGAATTATTAGAGTGCCATCTGCGTTAAGCGCTCACTGCTGTCTGAAAATAAGTGGGGCTTTCCTTAAGAATTGTCTAATATTCTTTTAAGGGAGTGTATATCTTTTAGTGACCGTGTTTTTGAACTGCTTAACATTAGTGCCTGTGTGTTTTACTAGATGTGGTTTTAAATAAATAATTATATATCTTTTACACCAAGCTCTGGTCAGTGTTTACTTGTTCTACTATGTTCTTTTGACCTATTCTGAATACTCTGTATACTGCCTAACTCTTCTTGAGGGAAGTCTGACTGCTCAGCCACAGCTACCAAGTGAATCTGTGTGGTACAGACTGCTGCCAAGTGGGTTTACTGTCAAACACCTGTAGTCTTAAATCTTTTGCAGTGGTCCCAGAGGGAACTGCACAGGTTTCTGCCTAACCGGGTCAACCGTCCCAAAGTCCACTGGTGGTTCCGGCAGGATCCCCATTCTTCCCCAGAGGGAGAGGCTTTAACCCAGCCCAGCCAGAGCTCCAGACTGGGCTTGGGGATGGTCGACCCACATGGGAGACGGCTGCTCAAGGCCAGCGACATCACCCCCGACCATCCTGGAGGTCTGGCTGGGATGTGTTACAGAATTTTCCTCCGGGAAGGGAGGGGGACCCTGCCGGGGCTCCATGGTATTGCTGCTGCACTTGGGGATGGTCAACCCACATTGGAGACAGCCGCCCAAGGCCAGGGATATGACCCCCTACCACCCTGGAGCTCTGGCTGGCCTGCGTTACAGCTTCTCCCTCTGGGAAAGGTCGGGGACCCTGCCTGGGCTCCCTGGAACTGTTGCTGGGCTTGGGGACGATCAAACCACATGGGAGACAGCCCCTCAAGGCCAGGGACATCACCCCAGACCATCCTGGAGCGCTGGCTGGGCTGCGGTACAGAATTTCCCTTGGGGGAGGGAAGGGGACCCTGCCGGGTCTCCCTGGAGCTGCCGCTGTGCGTACTCCCAGATGGTAAACGGATGTCCAAGGCCGGGGACATCACTTCCAACTATCCTGGAGTTCTGGCTGGGCTTCATTACAGCTTTTTTTCCTCCGGGGAGATGATGACATACTGCCGGGGCTTCCTGGTGGGGAAAAGCTGTAACACAGGCCAGCAAGAACTCCGGGTCGATTGGATGTGATGTCCCCGGCCGTGGGCATCGGTTTCCCATGTGGGTGTACCGTCCCCAAGCACAGCGGCAGCACCAGGGAGCCCCTGGCAGGGACCCCTCCCGTCCCCTGAGGGAAATTCTGTAACGCAGCACAGCCAGCGCTCCATGATGGTTGGGGTGATGTCCCTGGCCTTGGGCGGTTGTCTCCCATGTGGGTTAACCATCCCCAAGTGCAGCAGCTCTCCCTGGGAGCCCCGGGAGGGTCCCCATCCCTTCCCTAAATTTGGGACTTTGCCGGGGCTTGTGGGTAATACATTTTACAGCAATTCGCCCAATACAGACGTCTGTGGATTCCCATGGGTGTTCTTGCCTGTGCTCTATCAAAACATTTTTGCATGCACTTCCTCACCACATTCGTTTTCTTTATTTACACATGCTAAGTACGTTTGTTTAGGCCCTAAGCATGAAAATCCTGTGTACCATGGCCCCGTTTTGGCTTGTGGTAATGCTTGTTTTCTGAAACATTACGAAAGATTTGTGATTTCCTAACTGGAAGAGTCAGGGGAATGTAGCGGAGTGTTGCTTTTCTCACAATACACAGAAGCCATTGCCTTACCGGGCCAACCATGTCTACCACATACTTTTATTTTATTTTTATTTTTTTTCCTGTCATTTTTCCAATATTTCCCCAAACTATGGAATTTCTCCCTACATAGTTGTTGCCGGACCTGCGCAAATCACCCCTTCCTAAACTTGGAATTTTGTCTACTTTTGAGAAATGTATGCCTTTCTGTCTTCCCATTCAGCTTTCCTACCCTCCTCTTCCATTCCGTCCACGCATGTCCTATTGTAAAAAAAGGCCAAAATCGCTTACTTCTCACAAAACGGCTGGTAACCATATCAAAATATGTTTATTTTGGTTTCCCCTCAGCCTGTTCTTGAAAGCCTGGAAAATGGCGAATTCAGCACAGCTAACCATTTGTTCCTAGCTCTTACAAGGAAAAAACCATAGGCTTCTCTGTCCATCATTTTATTGCCATTTTCTGAAAAAACCCAAAATGTTCTCCCTTTTTGGTTATTTTCTCTCACCCCATACATTAAACTAGGATTCAAGGGTGGCGTTATGACCGTCTACATGTGGGAAGAAAAGGGGCCAAATTTGGCTGAGATATCTCATGTCACAAAAAGTTATAAGGGATTGAATGGCGACGTACCGAAATTGCCAAAAAAGGCCTTGGCACTGAGGGGGGGAAAACCCTTGGCAGTTAAGGGGTTAAACCACTCTGAGGCCTTGACCCACAAGACCCCGGTGGGAGGCAGACTTTCTCCGTATTTGAACGAATGGCGGGGCATTACTTCGGTTGCTTGGGCATTGGAAACTGTGGCCCAAGGTTACTGCCTTCCTTTTCAAAAAATGCCTCAGGATCATCCACTGGGAAACAACTCTTTCAAAATCCCGGATCCGCTCCTTATGCAGGAAATCTTGATCGTGCTAGAGAAAGGTGCAATAGAAGATGTACCTGTAGCGGAGAGGAACAAGGGTTGGTACTCCCCATATTTTCTAATCCCCAAAAAGGATGGCGGATTGCGGCCCATTTTTGATTTAAGAAACCTGAACAAGTTCTTCAGGAAGGGCAGGTTCAAGATGGTTACCCATTCTCAGATCCTTGGGCTCTCCAACTCCAAGACTGGTTGGTATCATTGGATCTTCAGGATGCTTACTTTCATGTGCCAATCCATCTCAACCACAGAAAGTACCTGAGGTTCGCAGTTGGCGGTTCTCATTTTCAGTTTGGAGTTCTGCCATTCGGGCTGGGTCTTCACCAAGTTAATGGTGGTGGTGGCAGCGAGTCTCAGCAGAGGGGAGATTCACATCTGCCCCTACCTGGACTATTGGCTGATCAGGGGTCGTTCACCCAAGGAAGCCTGGGAACATCTCAGCGTAACCTGCCACTCGCTCCACAGACTGGGCTTCTCCCTCAGTTAGAAGAAGTCCCACCTAATACCATCCCAAAGACTCCAATTTATTGGAGCAGTCCTGGATACTTCCTCGGGGAAAGCCTCGTCACCGAAGGTGAGAGCTCAGCACATTCTACAGATGGTTAACAAATTCCAGCGTGCTCGGCTTCGCCTGAGAATGAGATCCCTCAAATGGGCTCTTAGGACCTTCTGTGGTGAGGTTGCAAGGACAACATTCTCATGTTTGTTCGCGCTCCTAGCGCGGTGTTTTTGGCCTCCTCCTGCTCCCCCCTCCCACTTCCTGGTCTTCCTCTCCCTCCCCGCCTCCCTGCCCGCCCACACCCCCCCCCCTCCTCTCCCTCTGCCTATAACCTCCCCCCTTCTGGGCAGCCCTCTGCCCGGCAGCCCCTGCGGCTAAGGGCCCCAGGCCAAGGGCGACTGTGTGTCTGCAGGTGTCCGCAGGGGACGCCAGGCGCCAGTTCCACCTGTTCTCCGGCCCACCCCTCCTCACCTTGCTCACCTCATCCGCACGATGCCTCGCCCCCCTATTCCATTTTATTGTTAAACTAGGGTGCTTTTCTCCCCTCGCAGGATTCTCAAACTTAGGTGGCCTTGACCTACTACGCATTACTGTTTGCTCTGCATTGTGGTAAACTAGTGCCCTCCACTCACTTCCTGTCTGCATACTCGTGTCATCCGCCTCCCCTCCTTCTCCATGGTGCTCTCTATCTCGCCTATCTACTCTAACTGCTTCTCTATTGACTATCCTGCTCTCCTCACTAAATCTGGTAGGAAAAAGTTTAAAAAGGACATCCTGGTCTCCAACCCAGGCCTCCCTATCGCTGACACCTACACGAGCGCCTGCTCCAGGGAAACTCTTACTGACATTCTCTTTTTCGTGCCTTCACCTGACCTATGGACCCCTCACATGGTCGCTGTGCTCTCTCCTTTCTCCTCCTCTCCCATTAATGGTGGCACCCGTTGGGATGTCCTCTTGGCCCCTTTCCACTCCTCTAAGGCCATCATTAATGTCTATGCTAACGGGACCGTCTTGGTCCAAGGCCCGCAGGCCAACCTTCACCTCTTTGATAGACGCTTCCCACGCCTCATCAACTTCCTCTCCGCTCCCGCTGTCCCCCCTCCTCTGTCCTCGGCTACCTTGCCTCTCCCCTCCCTCCCTGCCCCTTCTCTTGCTCCCTCTTCAACTCCTTCTCTAACACCTCCGCAGGGCGTACCTCTGATCTGTACCCCTCCCCGGAAGTTTTTCAAGGGTGGCAACCTTCTCCACATTGCCACTCTAAATTCTCGCTCTGCCATCAAGCACTCCTCTGATATCTGTCGCCTTCTTGAGGAACTGGACCTCGACGTCCTCGGTCTCACTGAGACATGGTTCACTGCCAGCTCTGCCACCAGCTTCGACACACTCCTACCTGACGGCTACAAGATCCTCTCCATGCCTAGGCCAAACCGCTCAGGGGGTGGTGTTGCCCTTATCTTCCCTGAGTGGATTCCTGCCACTGTCACTCCTACGCAGACCTACTCCTCTTTTGAATGTCTTGTCTGCCGACTCTCTCTCTCTCCTAGCCATTCCCTTACCGTGGCTACTATCTATCGGCCACCTGGTCAAATTTCATCCTTCCTCTCTGAGTGGGCTGACCTCTCCTCCTCACTCCTGTCCTCAACCACCCAACTCCTCTTTCTCGGTGACTTCAACATCCACCTCGATGCCTCCTGTCCCCCCACTGGTCTCTTTCGCGAACTCTGCAACTCTCTCTCACTCTCTATCCTCCCCTCTGGGCCTACTCACTCTGCAGGGCACACTCTGGATGCTCTGATCTCTTCTGACCTTCCCCTCTCCCTCCCTCTCTCCACTCCTCTCTCCTGGAGTGATCACTTTCTCCTATCCTCCCACCTCTCCCTCCCTACCCCACAGGCAAAGCCACCCTCGTCATTGCCACCCACCTTCTCGGTCATCCGACCCATGAAGCGCGTGTCAGTTGAGGCTTTCGCTGCTACCTTCTCGCCCCCTCCTCCCCCCTCGGCTGACTCCCACCCTGACACAGCCCTCTCCATCCTCTATTCCTCTATATCTGATACTCTCGATATCCTTGCCCCCGTCATGAGAATCCGCCTGAAGCCCAAAGCCAAATGTAACTCCTGGTATGACTCGGATCTCGTCACCCTAAAACGCAAGTGCAGGGTGGCAGAGAGGAAATGGCGTGCTTCATGCTCATCCTCTGACAAACTGGCCTGCCGCCTGCTCCAAAGGCAATACCGGCTCTCCGTTCTCACCAAGAAGAGAGCCCTTATCCAAGCCCGCATCTCTGAGGCATCTAACAACTCGGCCGAACTCTTTAAAATCTGCAAGGAGCTGGCCAACCCTGCTGCAGTCTCTACCTCTCCTGTCCCCTCCCAGGCCCTCTGCACCGCACTGGCCTCGCACTTCATCTCAAAAACTCAGGACATCCTGTCCTCGCTCTCCTCCTCTCTCCTCCCTCCCTCTCTTCCCGGCCCTTCCTCTTGCTCTCTTGCAGCCTCCCCTCCGCCCTCCTTCTCTGCTTTTCCACCTTTTTCTGCTGATGAGGTTTCCAGACAAGTCCGATCTATGAAAGCCTCGTCTAAACAGGTTCACCCCTGTTCCTCCAAAACCATCAAGGACCACATCGACTCCCTGGCTCCTGCCTTGGCTGCCTTTTGCAACCACTCATTCGCCTCTGGAGTCTTCCCATCCCCCCTCAAGCACTCCCTTGTGCACCCCCTCCTCAAGAAACCCTCCTCCGACCCCTCCTGCCCGGCCAACTATCGCCCAATCTCCATCACTCCCTTCCTGGGCAAGCTCCTGGAGAAACTGGCCATCTCCCAGCTTAACCTCCATGCTGAATCTGTTGGTAATCTTCATGACCATCAATCCGGCTTCAGAGCGGCCCGAAGCACGGAAACTGCTCTCCTGAACATCCGTGAGGACCTGCTCCTGAACCTCGATTCCAACACTCCCTGTGTTCTCATTCTGCTCGATCTCTCCTCTGCCTTTGACACTGTCAACCATGCCATCCTGCTCAACCGTCTCCGTGATAACCTGGGTATCACTGGTCAGGCTCTGGCATGGCTGACCTCTTTCCTTTCCGGTCGACCCTCCCAGGTCCAAATGGGCTCCTTCCTCTCTGACATCTTTTTCTCCACCTGTGGTGTCCCCCAGGGATCCAACCTCTCTCCCTGGCTTTTCAACCAGTATCTGGCACTCCTTGCCCACCGCATCGCCGCTCTCTGCCCCTACTTCCAGTGCTATGCGGACGATACCCAGCTCATTTTCAGGCTACCCTCGGCCTCCTCCTCTCCTTCCCTCATCTCCGACTGTCTGTCTGCTATCCAGGAATGGTGTGCCGCCAATGACCTCTGCCTTAACGCCAGTAAGACTGAGATTCTACTCATCGGCACACCCACTCCCTCCTTCCCTGCAGCTCTCTGGCCGGCCTCCCTTGGCCCCCTTCCTGCCCCTACCTGCAAGGCTAAAAACCTTGGGGTCATCTTCGACTCCACACTCTCCTTCTCTCCTCATATATCTGACGTCTCTAAGAAGTCACACTACCAGCTGCACCTCCTCAGAGGTATTCTTCCCTTCCTCTCCTTCCCCCAGAAGCTCACTGTCTCCCGAGCCCTGGTTCTCTCAAGGCTGGACTACTGTAACAGCCTCTATCTTAATCTGCCTGCCTCCACTCTCCGCCCTCTGCAACTTATCCAGAACAGAACTGCGAGACTTGTCCTTGGCCTCAAGCCCAGGGACCGTATCTCTCCAGGACTGAAATCTCTTCACTGGCTCCCAGTGGCTGCGAGGATTAAGTTCAAAACCCTCTGCATTGTCCACAAGGCCTTCTGGGGCCTGGGGCCTAAATACCTTCAACTCTCTCTTCCTAAATATCTTCCTTCACGAGCCCTTCGCTCATCCTTCTCCAACTCCCTCATGGTCAGCCGCTTCTCGAAGCAACGAGCTGGGGGTAGATCTCTCTCCGCAGCAGGGGCCTCCCTCTGGAACAGCCTTCCTGCCTCCCTGAAACTTGAGGAGAACCATCTCCGGTTCCGGAAGCACCTCAAAACCTTCCTCTTCGCTTCTGCCTTCTCTCTCCCTCTCCCCTGCTAAACCTGCTTAACTCCCCACTGAATTCTGCACTAAACCTGCATCTGAGCCACTCTCAGCGACCTCGGTCCAGGTCCCAGCCACTCTCCACTTGCACTGCCTCCCTGGCTCCCCCTGCACTGTGGGACTGTCACTGCATCCCTACAGCCCCCTTCCCAGCACTTGCTCTGCACTTACCTCGCACTTTGCCACCAGCTGGCCCTTTTATTTATTATTTATTATTTATTTATTTTTACGCTACTTACCTTGTACCGCACTTCCCCCCCACCTCCTCCCCCTGCACTTTCTCCTTTTCCCCTTACCTCTGCACTTGCGCGATCTGAATGACACCTGGCCTAGTAGGATCGTTTGTCTGTCTTCCCCTTGTTTCCCTCCCTCCCTGCCTCGTCGCGCCTTGAAACACTTGTGTATAGGCGCGTTACAAATATCATATCATATCATATCATATCATGTAAGAATCTTTTTGGCAACCGTGGCTGGAAATAACGGTAGTGACGGACGCCTCACAGGGTGGGGAGCCTATACCAACAATATGACTATCATCGGTCATTGGTCTCAGAGTCCAAACTACATATCAACCTTTTTGTAGCTGAGGGCGATCAGACTAGTGCTGAAGGCCTTCCTGCTCTCTGTACGGGGAAAGAATGTCCTGATAATGAGACAACCCGGTGGCCATGTACTACCTCAACAAGAGAGGAGGTGTAGGGTCACTACCACTGCCAAGAGAGGCAATGCAGTTCTGGGTCTGGGCAATACAAGAAGGAATCTCTGTCGGCAGTTCACCTAGCCGGAGAGAAGAGCACGGTCGGCGGACGCTCTGAGCAGGCAGAGCACAGTTTCCCACGAGTGGGAACTAGCTCAGGAAGTCCTTCAAGAGATCTACACCCTTTGGGGAACCCCAGTGAAGCTGTTCGCGACCGAGGACAATCGGAAGTGTGATCAGTACTGCTCCAGGGAATTTCCTCCAAGAGGAGCTCTAGGGGATGCGTTCGTAGTGGACTGGGAATTTCCACTCCTCTACGCATTTCCTCCAGTCCCTGTGATTCTTCACATAATCAGGAGGTTGAGAAAGTTCAGGAAAACCATGATCCAAATTGCTCCGGATTGGGGCAGGAGGACGTGGTACCCGGACCTTCTGGACATGTCCATCATCCCTCCAATACGCCTTCCACAAAGAGAGGATGTTCTCTCACAAGAGGAAGGTTGGGTTCTCCATCCAGAGGTCAAGGTTTCTGAGAGGCTGAGATAGGATTGGGACCTTTCGGGACAACTGTTAGGGTGAATTCTCTGTTTAGGCTGAATTTTCCTAACCTATTGAGTCCCCCAGCAGCTTTGCTGGATTTTTGGGGTTTGTTTTTTTCTCCTGCCAAGAGTGAGACTCTTTTACCCTCACTCTTGGACATGATTTGAGTGTGTTTCTTTGAATCTAGATGTGTTTAATGGGCTATGGGGTCTTTTACTCCATAGGGCTTCATGTGTTTTTGTGATGTGTGTTACACAGCACCCTCAGTGCAGTAACACAGGGGTGTCATAGTAACCCCCAGTATAGACTCCATACCCTGGGACTGACTACTGTCTCCCAGGGCATGTAAAGTCACCATTGACTTTACTAGTCTTAAATTCTGAACAGAACCCGTACAAACCGTCATATTGTGGACGTACTGGCTGGGGCAATTCGATTGCCCCAGGGTCTGTTAGTCGAGGGGGCACGTCTCCGTCCCCCCTGATCGAGTTTTGGCTGGTGGCAGTGGATACTACTTTTTATATTCAACCACAAATATTTTCCTATGGGATTTCCCATTGTTTTAGGCTACTATCTTTATTTAATTATTTACGGTAGCCTTGAACATCCCGCCGGCTTATTTAATTAATATTAATTCTCCGGTTGGTATTTTTTGCCAAAACTTGATTCTAAAATGGCGTTTGTGTTCTCTTCTGTGACGCCAACCCAAGTCGAGCCCTTTGTTCCACTTTTTGGCGGGCTTCTCCACAGAAGCCCTCCAAGGTGGTGCCACTCTGTCTGGGGTACTTAGGAGGGGTGGAGGGGAATTTAGGCACCCTGGACTGAGTTGCCTAGGCAACTCAAGTCGCACTCCATCCTGATTGGCCCAAGTGGTGAGCCGGCCGCCACTTAGCATGTTTGAGTGACAGCTAGGCTGAGTGAATGGGGGTTTTCTGCATAAAAGCAGGGCTTTGGGGACTGGAACTTCAGAAGTCGCCACAGGACCTAAGAATCCAACGAGGGAGAAGCCGAGCCGACCTGCCACGACACCACCACCGGTGGAGCCCTGCTGGACCGTCCCACCACTTTTCCCAACGACAGAGGAGATCTCCCGCCAGAGAGTCTTCTTCCTTTGACTGGTGGGGATAACCAGTTTCACCGTCTATTCACCTTCCTGGCGTACCTCGTGGCCGCCTTGCCTGTGCCAAGCACCCCGGCAACCGGGATACCACGTTTTACCACGACCGCGAAACAAAGGTACCACCTTTAACCGCAAAAACTCTGCGGCTGGTTTCTTCCCTGGTAGTGCAACGACCTTCATCTTTCCTCCAAGTCGAGATCTTCTCTTCCCCTGGACGACGACGCAACTTGCACCCACTACCAGGAACAACTGCCACCGCTGGAGGATCCTTTCCACTTAAGGTACCATGTCCCGCCTGGCTTCCCTTGCTACCGACTGTACGGGGTAGATTTAGTCCCCGGCTTTCGAACCTGGGTTAGCCTGGGATACCCTGGCTAAACTTTCCTAAGCCTCTCTAAACTCTTTTTGAACCCTCTGCAAGACTTTCTAAGCCTAGTGTAACTGTGTGATCTTGGGCGCATTTGTGCTCTGCTCTCTCTAAGAGTGGGCCCAGCCTTTGGACTTTGGCTCACCAGTGACTTTTGCTCTTCTGCCTTGCTAACAGTGTTCCTGAATCTTAGAGTGGTGTACCTTTCCATATTCTGTCTTTTTCCCTCCCTTTCTCACAAACTTATTGGAGTGCCATCTAGTTAAGCGCTCACCTCTGTATGAAAATAAGTGGTGTTTTACAGTGACTTATCTGATAAGGAAAAAGGAGTGTATATATTACAATAGTAACTGTGTTTAGAATATTTTACAATAAGAGTGCTGGAGTGTTTCAGACAGTGTGTTTTTAAATAAATAATTATATACTTTGATACCAAAGCTCTGGTCAGTGTTTGCTTGTATTATTGTATCTGAGTGCCTATTGTGTATACTTTGCATACTGCCTAACTCTTCTTGAGGGAAGTCTGACTGCTCAGCCACAGCTACCAGGTAAATCTGGGTGGTACAGACTGCCACCAAGTGGGTTTACTGCTAACACCTGTAGTCCTAAATCTTTTGCAGTGTTCCCTAAGGGAACTTCACAGGTTTTTTTCCTAACAGCAACATAATGGAGATTTTGCTTTAGGCCGGAAGGCCAGCAACAAAATCCTTGTACCGGTGTCGTTGGAATAAGTTCAGTAACTGTTGCAAGGATAAGAATCTGGATCCATTCCTATGTGGCACAGTTATGGTTCTTTCTTTCCTGTTAAATGTAGCCAATCTGGAGCTTCATGGTACAATAAAAGGATACCTAGCAGCGCTTTCTATCTTTAAGCACTCCTTGGAAGAAGTCTTATTTCAAGATGCCATTAATTGTACAATTTTTGAAGGGTCTCAATAATGTGTACCCCCAGTCCCATTCCATGTCCATTTTTGGGATCTAAATTTAGTATTAAAATTCCTTACATGCATTCCGTTCGAGCCTTTGCATTCTTGTCCTCTAAGGCTCCTACTAGTGGCTATCACATCAGCCCGCAGGGTTAGGGAGTTACAGGCTCTCTTTTTGTAAGCCTCCTCACACCATCTTCCATAAAGATAAAGTAATAGTCAAACCTTCGTTCATACCCAAGGTAGTCTCTCACTTTCATTTGTCTCAAAAAATTACTTTGCCTTCTTTCTATCCTCCGCCTCATACAAGAAAGGCTTCACAGGCTGGATCCAAAAAGGGCTCTCAGCTTTTATATTTCTGATTGATTTTGATATTGATTTTGGAGATTTCATATGTGCACCAGGCAGAATAAACTGCATTCGGGCGCAGATGTTAACTATGATATGTGCCTTCATCAGAGTGTAGCGACTGCGATATAGATCACTTAGGTTCACTTAAATGGTAAGGTTTTTAGTGCTTTTCTAAAGCTTTCCAGTGATGAACATGAACGGATAGTCGATGGTAGTTGGTTCCATAACTTCGGACCAAAATCCTCCTGTCTCCCTTTGAGATCTGTTTAGTCCGGGGAATAGTCAACAGCATTTTATCTCCCGAGGGTAGATCTCTCGTTAGCTGAAGGTGGTGGATCCTGGCACTCAAATAGTTTGGTGCATGATCGTAGGAGCATTTATGCATAAGGCAGGCCATCTTAAACTTCACCCCGTCCTCCACCATCAACCAATGGAGAGATCAACGCGAGGCTGACACATGGTCTCTTTTTCTTAGGTGGGCAATTAGCCTGGCTGCCACATTCTGGGCACTTTGCATTCTCATCATCTGTTTAGCTGTAATCCCTGCCATTAAACTGTTGCAGTAATCAAGGTGGTAGTTGGTTAACGTGCCTATGACCACTGGGTGGTCTTCTGCTGCCACAAAGGGGAACACATTCCTAAGCATACGTAGGGAGTGATACACAGCCTTCACTTTGGCCCCTACTTGGGCTTCGCTCCCTAGGTTTTCCTGCCATGTGCATCCGAGGTTCTTTATTTTCCTTGAAAACTGAATCTCTTCCCTGTAGGATCCGTGGGATTGTGCTTTGTTTTTTAGCCCTCATCTTGCTCCCTGCTCCAAATAGAATTACCTCAGTTTTAGCTGCATTAAGCTGTAGCTGATTGCATGCCATCCATATTCTAATTTCCTGCATACACTGGTTGATCTTTTCAAAAGCCTCCTCTATATTCTCTGTTTCCACATAAATCTGGGTATCATCAGCGTAAGAGTAAAATCCTAATCTATACTTCCTCAATATGTTAAATAATGGTCAGATGTATAGATTAAAGATCAATGGTGACAATGCTGTTCCCTGTGGAACTCCACATCTTAGCCATAGTAGTTTTGAGAGCAAACATCCGAGTGTTACCCGCTGGCTCCTGTCCTTCAAGAAGGAACTGAGCCAGTCTACCACTACTTTGGAGGCTCTCCCGACTGTCCCAATACGTTGGAGAATGATCTTGTGATCGATCGTATCGAAAGCCACAGATAGGTCCAGCATCAACAATATTGTGGATCCTCCCCTATCTGCAGCTTCTAACAGATCATCCTGGACCGCCAGCAAGGTGGTCTCTGTTCCATGATTGGGGTGAAACCCCGACTGACATTCTTCCAGGAGGCTCTTGCTGTCCACGAAATCCTGAAATTGGCAACAGACCACTTTCTCCAAGATCTTGATGGGCCAGCATAGATTAGGTATCGGCCGATAGTTTTTAAGGACTGTTGGATCTAAGTTGGGCTTTTTCAATAAAGGGTTTTACCAGTGCTCCCTTCAAAGTACTGGGAACATAGCCCTCCATTAAGGATTTATTTATAAACTTTGTTAAAAATGGCACGATTTGCTGCTAGACGGATGGCTGTACATGCTGGCATCGGAAATGCCAGGTCCTTTGTTGGCTTTAGTTGGAGTATCTGGGCTAACAATCTCGTTTTCAATGATTTAAAAATGGAAGCGCTCATCTTCTCCCTTTAGACTTGCAAAGTTTCGACCAAGTGACCAACTTTTTTTGGATATACTGGCAACATATTGGGCCTGGGAGTAACAAAACAAACCTTATCCAGAAGGATCATTTTGGAAATCGGAGAATGTTAGACTGGTAGGTAAAGAACCCCCAGATGGGTTAAGAGCTCATTCCACTAGGGGCATGGCAACTTCAACAGCTCTTCAAAGGGATGACCCGGTGCAGGGTTCTGTGCAGCGGCCATCTGGTAGTCTATGCATACATTTGTGAAACATTATTGTTTAGATTCAATCTCATCTCAAGGAGGTCTGTTTGCAAAGTCCATTCTTCATACGGTCCATCATTAGAGTTAATTGGTACGCCCTCCAAATTTTCACTGTTTTGGGAGTCTGTTAAAGATGAGGAATACGTGGGAGGACACAATTCATGGGAAGAACAAGTTACTTACCAACTGGTAACGTTCTTTCGACTGGATGTTCCTCCCACATATTCCTCATCGACCCTCCCAGCCTACCATGCCGTACAATTTATGTGAATTACACTCCGTGTTCCTTGAAAGCTTACGGTCTAAGTGTACGCCTGGTCAACTCCTCAGTCGAGGATATCGCAAAAACAGAACTGAAGCCAACGGGCGTGGCTCGAGCTATTTGTTCTGCGGATGACGTTGATGCTCTACGGCAGTCCTTGAGGGACATAGACACCAAGACATCGAGCACAGCACCCTCTTGTCTGGAATGTTTTGTTCCGAAGCAGTAAAGCTGATGATACGAATATCAAAGATGAGGAATACGTGGGAGGAACATCCAGTCAAAAGAACGTTACCAGTTGGTAAGTAACTTGTTCTTCTGTCGCACAGATGGTTCTAAAACGGGAACTTTTGTCTGACGATTAAGTGCTTTATTTCCTGAGATCCATCTTTTTTCCATGGGCAGGCAGTGTAACGAATTTAGCAGCTGTTTGTTTGGCATTTTCATAGCAACAGGCAAATACAGGCAGCTGAATGATTGCATGAAGAGCAGCTCTGAAATATACCATGTTACCCTACGGAAGCTCAACCATCGCAAAATTGTCGCCATCTACGACAAATCCATTGACCAGCATGCAGAACAATCAAACAAGTCTTAGTGGGAAAATGCAAGTAGGGTTCTGGGAGTTTCTCTACTACCCGCCTATATCCTGTGTTAGAATCTCTTTAGCTCACCATCCTTTCACAGAAGAGAAATTTCCACTACATATCAGTCTTTGTCCTGCCCAAGGGCAGTCCAGCACCGAAATGCCTGACAATTCTCTTCTGAACAAGAGTACCAAAAGCAACCCCAGACCCGTGTTTCGACCTGGTTGGGCCTCGTCAGTGAGGTGGAGCTCTGCCTCTCTAAGAACAGTGAACAAGGGTTCCACGCCTGGATTACCCTTGTAACTTAGGGTGAAAACCCACAGCTACTTAATATGTTAATGTTCAAGGATATTTGTACCGTGCACTATCACCAACGGAGTGGTCGGTTTCCTGGCGCTCAGGCGGTTCTGAAAGAAAGGGGGATAAGGGGTCAGTTAGTGGGAATAAGCTGGAGAAGTGCCAGAGAGCAGTGATGTGCTGTTGGCAGCATCAGCCTGGTGGGTCCGTTGGCTGTGCTTGGGGTGTTTTACAGTCGGTAGTCCTCGTGTGCTGTTGTGCGAGTCTGTGTGGTTTGTTTTGTTGTTGCAGTGTAGTAAAGTTTGTGCGGAGGGGGGGCATGGCTTGGAGCCGCCGTGAGTGGCATGGCTTCTTAGGAGCTCCTGCGTGGCTCATCGCGCCATCACCGACTCTGCCACCTCCAGACCACGTTACAAGGTGAAAGCGGAATGCCTCACGCATGAAGCCACCCTGCAGCTACCCAAAAGAGTGGATTCCTGTTCCGCAGCCGAATTGCATAGTTTTGGCACTTTTCTCCCCGCGGCTCCCGCTCTGAGTTAAGATGGCGGCCGCGGGTCACCAGCAATCTGGGCCGCCTAACGCTCTCAGCTCTTCTCCCCGCACTTGCTCTTACAGCATCTTCCCCTTAAGTAAGCAAACACAGCTAAGCCCATCTGGTTCGAGCAGCTCCGGGTCCCAAGGCGGCGTAGGCGGAGTGACAGCGGAGAACGACGGCGTTTCTACCGGAGCCCCTCCTGATCCCGATCCGGGCGCCCGCTGATGGCGCACCTCCTTTTCCCCACACTGCACGGGGAGTAGATCGCGCTCCGCTTCCCGAGTCTCAGCCGGGCCGGAGCAGGTCCCATCGGGGAGGAGCTGTGAAGGGGAGGCACCGCCGCTTGTGGGCCTCTGACGGGAGCTTGTGGCCTCTCTTCCCCGGCGACCGCTCCAGAGTTAGTGGCCCAGCCACCCAGCCGGATTCCAGCCCTGGGCGGAAGAGCCCACCATATCGCGCTGGCGACATCTCCGGTGCGCTGCAGCCAGAGCCCACTCAGCCTTACAGCTCAGCAGCCTGCTGACCGCAACAACTCGCCGGCAGCCCATTCTTCCTTGATCTGCAACATGCCCGGATCAGCATACCGGGCCTAAACATCTGGGGCCTCGTGGGTTCATGCAGAGTCCCCCTGCCTCCTGAGGAGCACATCAGATCAAGTACCTCAAGGTGAGGAGAGGGGAGGAACAGGGGGATCTCCATCCGAAGCGGCCATTCTCCACACTCCAATTGGGCTCCGGGTTCTCCCTCAAAGCTCTCCGCCCCGGCACTCTGCGGCACCTCTCTACTCCACTAGGATCCATTAGTCAATCCGCCAAAGCTCGCCATAATCAGCAAAGGACTAGTGATAATCTACTGCAGCCCAGCCCCGCTTCAATAATAGAGCTCTCTGGGACATGCCTGGTGGGCGAATCACCCAAAGTGGAATCCTGAACTCTTCCCCCCTGGCGCGGCTGAATAGCTAAAATATCACGTAGATCGCCTCGCATCTGTGACCCAACAACACCAAAATGTCAAAAAGCAGCAAGGCATCTAAACAAGCTGAGATTGTTTCCCTATTGTCTACCACTGCAAATGAAAGATCCAGAAAGGGGGATCCGCCGGAGGACGCCTCCACCAACCCCATGTCTGCGGCTTCGGGGCCAGCCCACTGCCCATCCCAATCGGTCACTAAGGCCGACCTACAAGACCTACTTTCGGCCTTGACCAGGGAAATTCAAAAAAGCACAGAAGAGGTCACAAAGAAAATCAATTTTCTGGATAATCGGGTGGGAGAAGTGGAACGCCGGACAGCCGAACTTGAATCGGAGGTCTGTGACCAAAGGTTTGAAGACGAACAGGACACGGACAGAATTACAGCCCTGGAGGCCAGATGTAACCTTCTGGAGGCGAAACAGGAGGATGCGGAAAATCGCTCGCGGAGGAATAACATTTGACTGCGAAGGAAAGGCTATGTTTCTGACCTGTTCAGATTCATTATCACACTCCCGGATACCGCACCTCTGGAGCTGGACCGGATGCACAGAACATCCCCGAGGCGAGAATCTGATTTCCCCCCAGACGTCCTAGCTAGAATCCACTTTTTTTGTATGAAGGAGGAAATCATGCGTGAGGCGAGGCAAATGCGCCAGATCACCTTTTGGGGATCCACGATTTCACTCTACCAGGACTTGGCTGCCTCTACCCTCCAGAAGTGAAAAATCATGCGCCCGCTAACGGAATGGTTGCAAGAAAAAAAGGTCCCATACCAATGGGGATTCCCGACCTCAGTGAAATTCAAGTGGGAAGGTGCCCTGAAACAAATTCACACCCCAAAAGAAGCAGACAAATTCATGGGCCTCAGAAGGTCGGATGGGGAGTTGGAATCAGAAGAACCAATCCGCCCCCCTGGGGGTAAATCTCCCACAGGTGACTGGTCAAAAGCCGGCAGAAGACGCAGGCCGCGGGGTCCCCTTAAGAACACCAACAATCCGGGGTGATTAACCAGCATTTTTTTCAGTGGAGTCCTGGCACTCTAGGTTCGGGCCAGCACCCTTTGCAGGTATCCTGTTGGCTGAGAAGGAGTATCTCATCGCTTACAATGACTCGAGGTTCATGCATCAATGAAGCCCTCAGAAACACTCGCTTACAAGCACACTACCAGTGCCCGAGAAATGTTTGAGCTCCAACATTTTTCAGTTCAGCGGCCCAGTTGGCCAACGCTTTGCACTTTGATGCCACCAGTTCCCCAGTGGCAGCAGGACAATAGTTCTACTACCAATTTAAGTTGTGGGGGATGGGAGGAGGGACATAAGCTATCAGGCCACCCAGCCCAGAGATGAACGCGCCGTACGCCACAGGGTCCGGCTCCACACTCAACACAGCAGCACGACATAACAGCAACTAAGCTTTCACCAGAACAACGCAGCAACCGTTCTCCTCCAGCAGTTTCTCGGCCCTGTGGTGAGGTCACAGATCAAAGCATATCTAATGCGACGGCAAATAGCAATGGCTAATGCTAATGAGATAGTAATACTCTCATGGAACGTCCAAGGCCTGAACTCGCCAAGAAAGCGTAAGTCAGTAGAACATAGATTAGGACAATTATTAGGAGATATCGTTGTTCCCTAAGAAACTCACCTACTGCAGGAAGACGAAAACCGGGTGAGGTTCAGCAGGTATAAAAACAGGGCATACCTCGCCTCCTCCGGACAGAAAAAGAGAGAAGTGGCAATTCTACTAAGTGACAGGGTCCCACTGTCGAAAATCACCATAAAAAGAGATCCGGAGCGCTGCTTCCTACTTCTAAAGGGCCTATTCATAGAACTTCCCATCACCATAGTCTCAATTTATGGCCCCAACACGTCCCAAGCCAACTTCATCACAAACTTAATTCCGACCATTACAGCCTTTTGTGAAGGTCATCTAATCATGAGTGGAGATTTTAACTGCATGCCAAATCCCCAAATCCATAAAACTTTATCCCCCACGAATACAGACTTTGCACAAGCGCTATCAATAGACAAACTGCTCAGAGAAACCGAATCCGTAGATGTATGAGGACTATTCAACGGCACTGCAAGAGACTACATGCACTACTCCTGTGTGCATAAAGGCTTTTCAAGAATAGACCTCATACTAATGTCTGGAGTCCTGTTCCCCTGCCTTAACAATGCAGAAATCCACACCTGCATGATATCAGATCACGCCCCAGTATCAGCTAAACTATCCATATCAAGCAGAAAACATCCTATTTAAAGGCACTGGAAACTTAACGACGCACTGCTATTAGACGAATGCATCCGATCGGAAACTGAAGAAACGCTCCTCAACTACTTCAAAGAAAATACAACAGAGAACTCGCCTATCAACATCATCTGGGTTGCTATGAAAACAGTCGTCAGAGGCACACTGATTAGCGCTGGAACGGAACAGAGAAGGGTCTCGAAGATCATGGCAGCTAAACTGGAGGGCAAAGTAAAACATCTAGAGGATGAATTGAAGTAACACAGCTCCAGGAAAATGGAGAGAGCCCTGAGAAAAGCCAAAACAGCACTAGAAATGCATTGTGCCGATCGAACAGCAAAAGCCTTAGCATTCACAAAGCAATTTTATTACAGCAAAGGGAACAAGGCGAATAAAGTGCTTGTGCAAAAGTTGAAAAAACTCCAGAGTTGAAACAATATTCTGAAAATAAGAGTGGAAGATGGAAAAATGCACTACTCGGAGGCAGAAAAAATTGAAGAGCTGATGAACCATCATAAATCAATCATGTCCGGGACCCCCACGGCACTGGACAATTTGCCAGAATACTTAAGTGTATTTCCCCCCTGAGACACATCTCAGCTCTAATCCCTAGAGCAACCCATCTCCACCGAAGAAATCATAGACGCGATTAAGTCTCTCAAACCCGCCGCGCCGGGCCCTGACGGCCTATCAGTAAACTTCTACAAAAAGTTCGCGACAATCCTGGCTCCTCAGATGACAGCCCTATTCAACTCCTTCATTGACTCAAAATCAGTAACCGGATCAATGGCAGAATCACTTACTGTTCTGTTACACAAACCTGGAAAAGACCCCGAACTAGCGGCTTCTTATCGACCTATCTCACTATTAAATAACAACGGGAAGATCTTTGCCAAAGTGCTAGCCAGTAGGCTGGGGCCAACTCTACCAATTCTAATTGATCAAGACCAAACAGGGTTCATCAGAAGGACGATAAATATCATTGAAAGTGCCCACAAACTAAAGGTAGGAATGGCTGCTATATCACTAGACGCACACAAAGCCTTTGATCTGGTAGACTGGGGGTACATTCACGCAGTCCTGGAGCACTTGGGTTTCGGCCCAAACTTCATCACATGGGTAATGGCCAACTAAATATTTCACAACCGACAGCTGCGAATCAATGGGGCCAGATCTAGCAAAATCTACATAACTAGGGGCACTAGGCAGGGATGCCCACTCTCACCTTTAATCTTTGCTCTGTCTATGGAGCCCTTTGCCGCAAGAATCGGGTAAAACCCTAGCATAAGTGAGCTAACGGTGGGGGGCCATGAATATAAAGTAGCGCTATATGCAGATGATGTCTTAATAACAGCGACTAATCTGGCAATGTCCTTGAATGCTCTGTGGGAGGAGATTTCAGAATTCGGGGCCCTGTCAGGGTTCTCGGTAAACCTGTCCAAATCCACAGCCTTCGCGGTTAATCTTTCTGAACAAGAAAAAGTCACTCTCAGCCCCCTAATGCCAATCCCATGGTCTACAGGTCCAATCGATTATCTTGGGGTACACATCCCAAGGACCCATCGCGTCTGTATTCGAGTAACTTCCCGCAACTGATCAGGGACCTCCAAAATGATCTCAAAAGGTGGAAGTCCCAGGAAATATCCTGGTTTGGTAGGATCACTGCCATTAAAATGAACCTAATCCCCAGATGGCTGTACCATTGCACAACACTCCCCATCCGCATACCGGGTCTGGCCTTGGCAGCCTTACAGAAACAAATCCAAAAATTCATATTGGGGGGGGGGAACCTTGCATAGCCAAGTGAATAATGTTGAGGGGCTTACCACAGGGAGGTCTGGGAGTACCAGATCTAGCACGGTACACCCTAGCGGCGCAGCTATCTCACGCCTTCACATGGGTCCAAGAGGCTGACAGACCGAAATGGACACAACTCGAAGAGGCTTGGTGCCTGGTATCGCCCTCAGTCCTCCCACACCTACCATCAATAAAACCACAGGCAAACAGTGGACCCCTATTGGCAACGACAACAACAGTTTGCTGCTGGAAAGAAGCGGCCCGTAAATGGGACATCCGCGGTCCCATGGGCCCCCTAACTCCCATCTGGAATAACCCTGAATTCTCCCCAGGCCTGTCGACACATGGCTTCCAACCCTGGATAGAGGAAGGGCTACGGACGACTAGAGACTTCCTAGAGGCAGGTGCTCCCATCTCATTTGAAAGGTGCAAAGTAAAATTCGGGGTGGGGGAACGGGAAAGATTCCGACATGCCCAAATCCGCCATTGGCTGTCCCACAGAGCAACCAGGGAGAAGTGCTCCAGAGAACTAACAGCACTGGAACTTTCTTTAGCAACCCCTACAAGTAAAGGCAGGATCTCGACTCTTTATCGACTTCTAGACAAACCAGACCCCTCTAAAAAAGAAAGGTATATGCTCGAATGGGAAAGGGATCTGGGAAAGGAAATTGCAGTCGAGGAATGGGGGAGAATAAAGATTTTCCATAATAACTTACTAGAAAGTCTTAATTCTATTAAAGACACGGAGGCGAGCATTATGCTTCTCTTTCTTTAATTTGAAATAAAGAAAAAGCTCAGCAGCAAGATATTTGTGCACCCAAATGTGCCATAAGTAGTGTGCAAAAAACAGGTGCACCAAATAAATAATAATAAGCATGGAAAATAACAATAACATCATAACATAACTAAAGTCTCTGAAGGAACTGCATTTCCCAGGGAGCTTTGCTCCAGTTCATTTAGAGGCCACCAACATGTGACCTAGTCCACCAATAGTAGTTAGATCCCCTCCATAAACAGTCCTAAACATGATGTCACTTCCTCTTTCGAGGCTGCGAACTTGGCTGTCCATAGAAGAAGATAACTGTAGCCAATTTGTAGAATGTCTTGCGTCGGGCCGAGATCAGGCGGACTTGTCTGTAGGCGCGTCAAAGAAAGGGAAAAACTACTTTCTTGTATATGACAACCCTAGATCCCTTATCAGGGAGGGAGAGAAATTCATGGAGTTTTTCTGATACAATATATATAAATTCCAAACATTAACGTTTACATGAAGTCTTTAATCAACATCAAGTAATATGCTGTCATTTCTCGCCCGGTGGGATAATGCTCGCCTCTGTGTCTTTAATAGAATAAAGACTTTCTAGTAAGTTATTATGGAAAATCTTTATTCTATGTCAAGACAGGAGGCTCTCATTATGCTTGTTTAAAGCTTACTTACCACAATGGTTGCCGGCTGATCTACCGGTTTCAGGTAGAATTGTTTGAATACTAATTCGCTTGCCCAATCTGCCATCCTCATGATGTCTTCTAGGCGAACTCCTGCCTGAAAGGCTTTGGAGGCCATGGCTCCTCTAACGGAGTGGGTTCCGAAGTGCTGGGTGTCGATCCCTGCTTGAGCTAAAGTCCAGCGTGCTAAGGTCGGTGCTGATACCGCTTTGTGCGGTTTACACAGAGCTATCAGTAGCTGCCCATTAGGGTAGGTCCTGAGTGAAGCTGTCTTTTCTTCGTAGACTTTCAAGCATTTAACCAAGCAAAGTTTAGGTTGATCTCTAAAGGCGGGATAAGAAATCACCCTGGAATTGCATTTCGTTCTTCTATGGATATGGAATACAATGCCATCTGGAGAAAAGGCTCTGCCTGCTAGATCTAGAGCTCTGACGTCTGAGACTCTCCTGCAGGATACCAAGCAGAGTAAGGTAGTGAGTTTGCTAGATAGGGCCGTACGTGATCGTTCTTCGTTACGAGGCCATGACAAAAAAAGGTTCAGTACTTTATTAACGTCCCAAAGCTTGTCATAGCGAGCTGCAGGTGGGACGTTAAGTCTCACACCCTTGAGAAACCTGCAGACGAGGTGGTGTTCTCCTGCTGGTACTCCTTGTATCAGGTCGTGACCTGCGGAAATTGCTGAACGGTAGGCGTTCACAGTCCTGTAGGAAAGTCCTCTTTCCGCTAGGGATGCTAGAAAATTCAAAATCTCTTCTACAGGTGCTGAAATTGGATGTAATCCTTTCTCTCGGCACCAAGAGCTCCAGATGCTCCAAGAGTTGGAATATCTCTTAAGGGTCGCTAGGGTCAGAGATCTGCTGAGGAGAAGAGGATGACGCTGACCTGATGAATCTAATAGGAGATCCGGAAACTGGAGTAGTAGGATTGGAGAATCCGAAGAAAGTTCCAGAAGAACTGGATACCAAGTCTGAGGTGTCCAGACCGGCGCTATAAGGATCAGAACCGCATGCTTCTGACAGGCCTTCGCCAGGTTCCTCGCTATCATGGAGAAAGGAGGAAAGGCATACAGTATTCCTTGGGACCATGACTGCAGGAATGCGTCTGTCGCAGCTGCTGCTGGGTCCGGCCTCCAGCTGTAGAATGTTGGTAATTGGGAGTTGAGTCTGAAGGCGAAAAGGTCTATGGACATTGGACCCCAGAGATCCTGGAGGCGGAGAAAAACCTCTCTGTTGATCCTCCAGTTGCTGTAATCTGTCGAATGGCCGGAGTACCAGTCTGCGACTACATTTGAGAGACCGGGAAGGTATTCCGCTGTAACTGAAATCTGATGATCCAGACAGAAATGCCAGAAATCCTTGGCTAATTCTGCTAGCGGTCTTGACTTGGTGCCGCCCAGATGGTTGATGTATTTTACCGCAGATATGTTGTCCATCTTTAGTAAGACACAGCAACTTACTCTGTCTCTGGCAAAAGAGCGCACTGCAAAGGAACCTGCAAGAAGCTCCAGACAGTTGATATGTAGATCCAGCTCCTGAGGGGACCAAGTCCCTCCTGTAGCTACGGCACCGCATCTCGCTCCCCAACCGGAGCGACTGGCATCCGACTCTATGATAATATCTGGAGCGGAGCCAAAGATGGCTCTGCCGTTCCAGGCTTCCATGTGAGTGAGCCACCAGTTGAGCTCTGTCTTCGCTTGAGGAGACAGTGTCAGGAGTTGAGAATAAGAAAGGCTCCGCTTCAAGTGTTGGCCTTTTAGTCTTTGCAGTCCTTGATAGTGAAGAGGGCCGGCAAATATTGCTTGAATGGAAGATGAAAGTAGCCCTATCATTCTTGCTAGTTCTCGAAGAGAGAACATGTTCTTCTGTAAAAGCCTGCGTATTTCTCTTTTGGTAGAGCGAATTTTGGCTGATGGGAGTCGAAGTTGAGAATTCTGTGTCCACTATGAACCCCAGAAATTCCATATTTTTGGATGGAAGTAGAACTGACTTCTCCCAATTTATGAAAAAGCCGAGACTGTGTAGCAAGTCTATTGCTAGTTTGGTTTGTTTCCGAACTAGTTCCTGTGATTGGGCCATGAAAATGATGTCGTCTCGGTAAATTATGAGACGGACACCTTGTTCTCTTAAATGAGCTATGACAATCCTTAAGAGTTTGGTGAAAACCCAAGGCGCCGAAGAGAGCCCAAAGGGTAGGCTTGTACATTCCCAATCTTGATTTTTCCAAGAAAATCTCAGGTAACATGTGTGCTTGATGAATCGGTACTGCGAGGTAAGCGTCTTTTAAATCTAGGCGCATAAACCAGTCGTTTGGCCTCAGAAGATCTCTGAGCATGTGTATATCTTCCATTCTGAAATGGCGGTAAATGATGAATTCGTTGAGCGCTCTGAGGTTTATTACTGGGCATACTTTTTGCTTCCTGCGTACCAGAAATATGGGACTGTGGAAGCCTCCCTGACTTGTGCAGACTGAGTATTTCGCTGTCTAAGGCGGTCTGATCTGATTTGAGACATTACTATGGGAGTGGGGTGACATGTCTGAATGGGCTGCGTGAAAAACTCTAGGCGCAGACCCCGAGCTGTGTCCCTTACCCAGGCGTCTCCCGATAAGGTAGCCCAAGCATTTGCAAACATCATTAACCTCCCTCCTATAGGTGTTAGTGGCGCTGGCGCTGTTATTAGTACACTGACCTGTAGATTGCTGTTGGTCTGGGTATCTAGCCGCTCCCCTCCAGGGACGCCCTCTTCCACTACCTCTCGAGGGGAAGAATGTGTCGGAGCGTTCTTGCCAGGAATTATGCTGGCCTCTGGATTGCTGAGGTCTCTTGTCGAAGAAGTAACGGCCGGAAGAGCGACCTCTTCCTCGTCCGGCCCTAGAGAAAACCTTGGTTGCAAGTACTCTTTTTATTGAAGCCTGTGCTTTGTCCAATGCCGTGAATGTCCCGTCGAATTTTGTCATCTCCTTCATAAAAGGATCTCCTAAAAGCTGGCCTTGTACAGTTGGGCCGGATTCAGTGTCTGCCAGTTCGGTTAACTTGGCATCTATTTTGTATAGGATGCCTTTCCGTCGCTCTGTTGAGATAGCGCAACTGGCGTTTCCCAAGAGGCAAATAGCACTCTGAACCCAACCGGACAGTATCACTGGGTCGATGGGGTCCGAGGAAGTGATGGCTGCATTCGCAACATCGGAGATTTTTGCTAGTGGACCTGCTACGTCCAGTACTTTATCCTGGCAGGCCTTCCAGGTGCGATCAATACCCTTCCTAGGGTCTTTAACGTTTTTACCTAGAAAGGTAATCATTTTAGAATCAAGCTCTGGAGTTAGAGCTACTTTATCCGCAATGTCTGGTCGTGGACATTCAGCACGTAGTCTGGCCCTGATTTCTTTGTCAAGCGGCTTGCGCAGCCTAAGGTGGATGTAACTCGATGTCTTGGAAGATGGTTCCCAGTCGGTGGACCTGGGGTGCATTGGGACTTCCGGGGTAAACATACCTTCTGTAGGAGGTTTGGTCCCGGTTGCGTCTTTAGGGATGGGGTCTGCCGCAATCCCTGACCCAGAGGGTTTTGAATCCTCCAGATGAAATTCCTCTTCTGAAGGGGAATGGGAAAGATCAGCGTCGTAGACGCTCCTAATATGATCTTCTTCGTCCGTGCCCTGTCCATATCCCTACGGGCTTGAGGGTCTATCTCCCCTGATTTCCTCCTCGGGGTAAGAGGGTTGGTGGGAAGGGGTTACCTTCCTGTTCATGAAGGCTTGTTTCAGCCTTGAGAAGGCGTCCGTTACGGCAGCAGTGGCATTAATTGGCTGGCTTGGGGGGGTCGTAGTGCTTTACTCTTGCGAGCCGGTGTACTTCCCCCTTTGGTAAGGTGCTTTCTTTTCTGTGTTCTCTTCCTCCCAGGAGGGGAGGTCCCTCTGAAATGCTCCTCCATAGAGTCTAGGCGATTTTGTATGGGAATGAGCATATTCGTTACCGCTTTCTGAATACTGGTTTCCACTGAGGATCCCAGAACCTTCTGTAAACTATTAGCCATTGCCACTTTGTCTATGTAGCAGTAATCTCCCTCAGCCTCAGACCAAGCCTGATCAGATTGAGGTGAGTACTGCGCTGCCATGGTAAAATAAATGCATCTTACTCACTTTTTTTGTCTTTTCTTTGCTGGGCTTCTGAACGCCTTCTCTCACTGCCCAGTAATCTTAGTTCACTTCAGCTTAATTGTTCTTGGAGTGCTGAACGGGAGATTTCTCTCTCCCTTTTTTTTATGCACATTTTTGAATTTAAATATATTAATAGATATAATAATTCACTCGCGTGAGCTTTGTGAAGAAAACGCGACGAGAATCGCAATGCGGGTACTTCGAGTGAAGAGAGAGAGATTACGGCGCTCGAGGTCACAAGAACCGCTATACTGCTAACAGTCATGCGCACTCGAGCGCCGGAATGTCAAGTAAAGGACCAGGGAGAGCAGGAGCTCCCCTGGCGGTCTGCAGGCAGCGCAACGTGTTCCGGCTAGGCTGCGCCAGCTCCCCAGTGCTCAAGAAGAGCCACAGAGGTACGGGGAAGTCGGCGCAAGCCCGCCGAGGAATCCGCTCGATGCGTGTGAAATAACAGCTGATCAGCTGTGAACGCGCGAAGAGGAGCTTCGAACTACGCATTCTCCGAGGCCAACAAACGGCAACCGGCGTCGGAGCGCGACACACACTGTAACCTACAGATATTTAGGTAAATTGCAAGCAGAGCGGACTCTCAACAACAATGTTACAAGTATAATATTATGAGAAAAGGGAACATAGTCCTTCAAAATTATGAAATCATGTCACAAACAGTGGTAAACATGAAGTACTTATTTCTTGCTGTGAGCAGCAAAGAAAGAGTAAGTGACATCATGTTTAGGACTGTTTATGGAGGGGATCTAACTACTATTGGTGGACTAGGTCACATGTTGGTGGCCTCTAAATGAACTGGAGCAAAATTCCCTGGGAAATGCAGTTCCTTCAGAGAATTTAGTTCTGTTTTGATGTTATTGTTATATTTCCATGCTTATTACTATATATATTTGGTGCACCTGTTTTTTGCACACTACTTATGGCACATTTGGGTGCACAAATATCTTGCTGCTGAGCTTTCTTTTTATTTCGAATTAAAGAAAGAGAAACATAATGAGAGCCTCCGGTCTTGACATAGAATCTGGGCCAGACTACATAAAAGCTCGCAATGCATCACAGAGAAAGGGGCTATAAACTTTGCTACAGGTACTATGCAACTCCGGCGCAAATTAACAAGGCCAATCCATCCATACCCGGTACTTGCTGGCGAGGATGCCCAAACCCCGGCTCATTATTCCACATGATATGGTCATGCCCGAAAGCTGAAGTGTACTGGAGAGAGATAATCAAACAGATCAAGGAAATTTCGGGCCTCTCAATCCCATGGGATCCCGGAATCATTCTCCTGGGTGAAACGGGCGGGGGAGCATTTCCAGTCTCAGGCCACATCCCCAGGCTATGTACACATCTACTTCTGGCAGCAAAAATAGCAATGGCCTGGGTGTGGAAAAATAAAGAAGGCCCTTCAATGGCCGTCTGGTGGGCGAAATGTTGGGACATAGCGGTAGCTGAAAAAATCACAGCGATCCGAACAGGCTTCCTAAACAGAACCCTGAACATATGGGACCCGTTTATGGACTATGCTGCCAAATTCCCGGCCCTCACCAGGAGGCCCCCGCTAACCAGATGGCTCCAAGGCAGCCCACTCTACTGAACCACCACCTTACTCTATAGTGACCCATCACGCCGCAACCTGTGTATCCCACTCGGCATCCAAGAACAGGATGGACCATGGACAATAATGCTTCTTCCAACATTTTTGGACTCCCTCACTCTGGTTTCCCCGACAGACTGTGCTTCGTTAACATATTATTGTAGTTTGCACCATAACTGCTGTTATGATTAATGTATTGCTTTTTGAAAATGTCAATAAAATGTTATGAAAAAAAAAAAAGTTTGTGCGGATTGCTTTGTTTTAGGCTTGTGGTTGTGTTTGGTTAGAGTTTGAGAGGTGTATGCAGAGGGGTGAAATTGTTAGTGGATTAGTTAGTTGGTGTTGCTGTCTGCAACGGAGGTGTTAAATTTCCGCTTTCTCTCCCTGAGGGGTGCGGGAACATCTCTGCCTCTCTATCCTGATTCTGGGTCATCCGATACTCATAGTCCATTTTACACATGGCATCCCTCACATTCACTTCTTTGCACAAGTTAGGCCTCGGCCACCTACGTGACACCTGTCTGTATGTGGGGCACGGAGGAGTTTGGGCGTCTCTTCAAATCTGGCCCAGAGAGCATTCCTAGTCCAGTCGGTGTGTGGCGTCGAATGGCCAGTTCTACCTCATCCATATGTGGCGGGTGGTTGCCATTAATCGTTTTATTCAGTTGTTTATGCATGCAATCGCTTCTAGCCCCTTTGAAATGTGGCAACTGCCAGCACTTGCAGTTACGTCCAGGGCCGGCCCCTGCCTTCACTCAAAGCCCCCTACGGTCAATGCCCATGACTTAGTATAGGTGTGGCAAGTGCCTTCAATCACACAACGTTGTACAAGTGTGCTGCCTGGTAGTAATAATGGGGCTGGTGGGTTTTTGGCTGGAGTTAGCTAGGGATGCTGCTTTCTGTCCTCATGGGTGTCGCTTGTGTCCTATTCGACTTAGCATCGTCTCTCTTGGTGTAGTGAGAGTTTCTATGGTCGGTTCTGGGTGTTGTCAGTGTCATCCTAAATGTATTCATCCTTTCTTTGTGTTCGCGTCCGGTTGTTTTGTGTTTTCAGTTTGGATCTGTCGTTTTGAAGAGCCAGGTTTTTAGTAGTTTTCTGAATTGTAGGTGGTCTTTGGTGATTCTTATTTCTTTTGGGGGGTGTTCCAGGTTTTTGCAGTTAAGTGGGAGAATGAGGTGCCCCCAAGTTTTTTCTTGAGGTAAGGTGTTTGTTCCAGGCGAATTTCATTGCTTGATCTGAGTAGTCGCATTGGCTTGTAGATTTTAATTTTCTTTTGTAGGAATTCCTCTCTGTTTCCGCTGATTGCCCTGTGTGTTATGCGCATTGTTTTGAAGGTGATGCAGTGTTTGACTGGGAGCCGGAGCAGTGTTTTTAGGGCCAGATTGATGTGATCTCTTCTTGATACTTTGAGGAGCAGTCTGGCTGCTGTATTTTGGATCCATAGTTTCTTCAGGAGGTATTGCATAGTCGATTCTTGACATGATGAAGACGACGATTGTGAGTGTTTTATGGGTAAAGGAGAGGAAAGGTAGGATCCTTCTTGCAGTGTGGAGGAGGAAGAAGCATTTCTTGATGATTGCATTTATTTGTGGTTCTAAGGTTAGGGTGTTCTCCATCAGGACAAGGGGGTTCTGGGAGTTTTTCTACTACCGACCTATATCCCGGGTTAGAGTCTCAACCAGAGTCTTTAGCTCGTCATCCTTTCACAGAAAAGAAATTTCCACTACATATCAGTCTTTGTCCTGCCCCACTGACAAGGCCCAACCAGGCTGAAACACGCGTCTAGGGTTGCTGTTGGTATTCCTGTTCAGAAAAGAATTGCTAGGCAGTTCAGGGCTGGACTGCCCTTGGGCAGGAAGAAGATTGATATGCAGTGAAAATGTATCTTCTGTGAACGGATGATGAGTTAAACCGCAAGCCAGTGGACACTTTGACGTGTGGCAGTGATGTGGTTGAGTTTAGGTATATTCAGGGCTGCTCTTAGTGCGTTGTAGTACTTGAAGTTTGTTCAAGTTGCGCAGACTGGTTCTGTTGTAGAGGGCGTTGCAGTAGTCAATCTTGGACAAGATAAGTGCTCTGTTAAGGATGATGCAACTATTGGGTGAGAGGAACGGTCTGCAGGCGGTGATAAGTTTGGCAGTGTAGGCAACTGAGGATGCATTGGCGTTAATTTGTTTGGTAAGATTGAGGTTGGAGTCTATATAGATTCCCAGTGTTTTAACTGATTTGGCGACTTGAATGATGTGAAGGATTGGAACTGGGGGATAATTTGTTTAGATGGTTTTGTGTGCCAATCAGAAGGAATTCCATTTAGTCGGCATTCAAGCATAGGCCATGAATGGCCAACCAAGCTTGAATGACTTGGTAGATTTTGTTCAGGAGTGTTGAGTCTGCGTTGTAGACGCCTGAGAGAGGGATGAGCATTTGAGTATCATCTGCATAGTTAGTGTAGGTGAGATATGCCAGCTCTGTGCCAACACTGCCATTGTAAAACATGTTGATGCCATTGCAAACATTATATCAGAGAGTAGTCATTTTAAACCATTGTTGTGATTCTGGAGCCTAAATATGTCCGAGAGCTGCTGTATGTGCTAACCAGGCATGGCCCGTTGATCATGCACCAGAATGACCTGCATGATTCCTGCAGGGGAGAGGCAGCGATCATGTGAATTGTTCTCTGTGATACTGTTTCATTCATAAAGAGCAGACTGGTAGCAGGTTGCCACTTTTATGAATAAGTCGTCCCTCGCTACAACCATACTCTTTGCTCAAAATGTTAACGCAATGAATCATATAGTGCCTGGTTGGGTTGTTATACGATTCGTACACGTTTCAGGTCATTGCTACACAACTGAATGTTATTTTAGTCCTGCGATTTACTTACACTTTTTTGCATATAACTTGATCACATGGTTTACACGTGTATGGGATATCCTAAACTGCCAGTAGATTTCGTTTATTAACAAATGACAATGTGGTATATGCTAAAAAATGTAAAAACCATATAACACATTGATTTAAATACTCCTCAGATTATTTTTGCACATGCAGCTCCAAAAGAAACAAAATACCGTTGCTGAAATCCTAGATGCTGATGAGACACACCATCCAACAAAAGGCAAAAGATGTACCATTTCCATCCAAAGTCGGAAACCGATTTTGGCTTCCTTCATAAACACAAAATGTGCATCTTTAATCTACTATGGCCAAGTTATAGTGGGGGAAAAAAAGAGTAACGTTGAGAAGCATTTTTTAATAATGCATACAAATTAAGAAAATCATTTCCCCAAAGTAAGCTGTCTGCGATCCTAAAAAGTAGGTAAACCAAATGCTACAATGAAAATGCTGTTCGAGGCATCCTTCAAAGTTCTAATTATTTGATGAAAAGCAAATGTACTTTTACAGATGATGCAATTGTGAAGGGTGCAGTGACTCCTGTGGCTTAATCTGTTGTAGGAGATTTTAAAACTGTCCTGACTTTGTCTGCCATGTCGGGTGTGCAGCTAGGTGCAAACACTATGGCAAGGAGGGTATCTGCAATATCGGCCTCCCTTTTTCAGGCATGAAAGTCCAGAAATCAAAACTTTGATCCCGTCTGAACGCATCGGAGTCCTGTTGCTGTTTCAAGCTACACACCAAACTACTGAGCACTGGTGGATAGCATGCAGTGTCAGGCTTCATATTGAATGTCTCAATAGTTTTTTTACATTGTGATATTTTTGACATTTTATAATGGACAGCTACTAATAAAAAATAAAGAAATAATGATGTGCTATTTATATAGTGCCTACACCTAAGGAATCTACATAGAACATGTATACATACAATATCATCCAATTGGAGTTGGTACTCCTTTATCGACCTTGGAAGGATGAAAGACTGAGTTGGTCTTTCAGGGATTCGAAACTGCGACCTGCAGATCACACACATCGCAGCAGAGAACACTCCACCCTCGGAACTATCTTACTGGCTGCTAAATAAGTTTAAAATATTGAAATCAAATAAAAATAAAGATGATTTTGAAGCTATTAATAACATGAAAAATGCATATGTTCCCTTTTTTAGATAAGGAGCAAATAAACCACCCCAAAAAAATATTGGTACAAATGTTCATACTCCACTGCCATAGTAGCTCCAGCCTATTGCCCATTAACTACAAGTAGCTCTTGCTAACATAATAGTTGGAGACGCCTGCTCTAGAGTATTAATGCGGTCAAACAGGGCACCTTTCTCCACCCAGAATCTATCCTAGAGAGTTCTTCTTTTCTGCTGCAGGCATTGTTGTGCATGGCTAAGCCCAATTAATCCTAAATGCTATAAGAATCAGATGTTCTTATCACGGGACATTTTTTGCCAAGAAAGTAACATATATGTTCTTAACAATTGAGGGGTTAAACTTTCCTGTGTTGGACTTCAACTACAAATGAAAACGTATTTTAAGTTTAAAGTACTGGCTATGCAGCCAATCATGAATCCTTGCCAGAAATGTTTACAATTGAGGACCTGAGGACGACCTTAAATTAAGATGCGCATCAACATTCTAAGGCATGATGACCTACTTAGTAGTCCAACCAAAAACAAAATCTGTAATTGTATTTGTTTCATATTCGGTCTTGAATGGCACTTTAGTTTATTCCAATTAAAGTGACATAAATGATCAAATTAGCAGTTAAGACTCATAAGGCACCACAGCTCATAGAAACACTAAGTGTGGGTACTGTGGTAGGCCAGAAGAAGTAGGCTTGTTCTTGTCATATTCAACAAGTGGTTTATTAAAATAAATAATAAAAAATAGTCTGTCTATCCCTTTACCATGGGTTTCCCTACCTAACAAAACTAACTAGTGTGAGGTGCGTGGCAAGCAGCGCCGCCTATGTGACAGCTCTGCTAATGGTCTCCGAGTGAAGCCCGCTACTTTGGTAAAATAATATGGTTGCCACTGCTTGTTAAAGCCGGAGAAGACATCTGCAGCGTTCGGAAGGTGGGGTGCGTTACCTGCTCCAAGATGAGGAGCCAGCATGCACTGATGAGTTTGGAACTCTGCTGCTGAACCTGCTCTCCCGGCCCCAGCGCTCCAAGGTGGCGGGAAGGAGGAGGAAGACACTGCTTGCCGGAGAGCGGATGACATGAGAGATCCCCACAACCGGTGCCGGTTTAGCGACAATGGGATCCGGTCCTCCGGCTTCATTGTGCATTCCAGGGAAGGTGAGAGTGGTGACCCGTGGGCTTGGTGAAGGCACTGTCACCTCACTGGGAAAGGCAGAGACTGCTCCTCCCCTGCGTCAGCCCGCTGCATAAGACCCAGCCTTGCGGGGAGAGGCAGAACCCGAATGTATGCATCAACCTTCTTTTGGAAGCCTGACGCGGCACTGAGCAGCGGTTCCCCTCGTGGACTGGCCCAGATACTTGTCCTGACGGCAGAGGGAACTCCTGCACCACGGAAGAGGTGAGAGCCATGGGTGCCTGCAGCGCATGCTATTTAAATACATCGGCTCACTACGAGCCAGCGCTGAGCCCACTGCTGCAACCACCCGCTGCTGTACTCTATTTGCAGCTGTAATGGTGCCCTGCCACGGAAACCTCATGCCACGATCCTCTGGGTTCGATCTGCCATGACAGGAGGAAATCCTCTCTCCCTCAACGTGCACACGGGAGGGAAACTTTCAGTGAAACGCCAGCTGAATCAGGAATTCCAGACAGCTACATGGTAACCTGAGGTGTGCCTACTGAGGAGAGGAGTGGGGAAGCGGCTCCCCCGTGCTGAGTTACTTGATCCCACTGAAAGGCAGACGTTGTTTTAAGGTGAGCCTGCACCATGTCACAGGAGGTGTGGGCGGCGGAGGAGCCGGGCTGCATATCACACACAGCCAACCCACTACCTTCAGTTTGACGGGACTCCTTTATCATCACGAAGACATGACGCTGTGGCCCCTCGAGGGCCTGCTCCCCCGCCCTGACCTGCTTTCTTACACCACACATCTTGATCCCGCGACTGGTGGAATCTACAATTGCCAACAAGGCCGTACCCGCTCTTGGCTCAGCATTCTAGCCCTAGCCCGAAGGGCAGGACATTGTTCCTCCAAGGTTACCCTAGCCGCCATCAAAGGGACACAGTCATCTGGCCCTCCTGGAGGCGGGTCATCTCACATGCGCCATAACCCTGGGCTCTGAAATTGGGAGTCCTTCTCATCATTTGACACCACCGGACGTCAAGTTGAAGTCTTCTGTCGGCTCCCCGCATCTTTTGAACGCTGACCAGTTGAGGGACCTATGCGGTTCCAGGCTTCTGTGGGCAGGATCACCCCTCGTTTTCTTGGTGCCCCCATGGCCGTGACCTAGCCTGATCTTCCAACGTCCATTAGGCTCCCGAATATAAACACAGACGTTCTCCTCAGACACCAGGCCATGCTCTTATCAACCTGCTTTATAGAGCTGGGAAGGGGCCTGCGTCTGCCCCCCTGCCGGAGTAGAAGACGTTGCGGGAGCTCCCTCTATGGCCTCCTGGAGACTAAACAGAGGAAGCTTGATTGGGGTCTGCAGTAATGCCTAAACACCTCAAATCAGCCAAGAACGCTGACATCACCACCATGCTGCTCTCTGCTGACAAGGGGAAAAAAGCTGAATCACCAAAGCTCACGTCCCAAACATCCTCTGAAGGTACGGGACAGCTTGTCACCACGGAGGATATCCCAGCTTTCATGTTGGACATCAAAGCAGAATTCAGATCCTGCATGTCGGAGCTCACAACCAAACTGGAGCAGACGGACCAGAGGGTCGCGGACACGGAGCAGAGACTGGGGGAGATAGAGGATCTGACACAGGAACATTCCACGACTCTCCTGGAGGCGCAACGTTCTATCCAGGCTCTAGTCAATAAAAATGAGATCCTCAAATTCAAACAAGAGGTCCTCGAAAACAGGGCCTGTCGAAATAACCTATGGATTCTGGGGGTTCCCTCTGCAGTCCTGGACAAGGATTTGACCGAATACGTGGGCAACCTCATCCAGTCTCTGCTACCACATCTGCACAAATCACAACTCATGTTGGACCACACCCACAGACTGCGGCCTCGTCGCAGCGTAGAGACAGACTCCCCTCCAGATGTAATAACGAGGGTGCACTTCTACACCACCAAAGAAGTTATCACAGCAATAGGGTGATCCCGAGATAGGCTGACATTCCAGGGCTCCCCCCTTCAAATCTATCAAGACCCGTCCCTGGTGACAATACAGAAACGCAGGGCCCTGAGACCTCTTGCACTCTTCCTCCGGGACCAGTAAATTTGATACCGCAGGCTATTTCCGATTGCGCTGCATTTCTCTTATAAAGGAGTACTCAGCAAGATTAGCCACCTAGACGATGCTGCATCGATCCTATGCCCCGTCTTTCCTGGAGGGATGGAGGGCGCCCTGCCTGACCATGCGACTCCCGAACCGAAAGGTTCCCTCACCTTCCCCCAAGCTGAAACGCTCGACCTGAACAAAGGTGCAGAAAGGCCGGAACGCAAGATGACCCCACACTCAGGACTGGGGCAGGCCGATCTGCAGCGCCTTCCTGCGGAATTCCGCTTTCCCCCTGCTCCAGACTCTAGAACTTGAACTAATGGTTCGGCTGAGCATTGATGGCAAGGGAACACAAAGCTACTGAACTGGAGTGGTAGGCTTTACACGGCCCATGCCCAACTCTGAGGTGAATGACCGAACCCTCTTGGAGTAGGACACAAGAAAATACTCTACAAACTGTTCTAGCCCCGTTGGCTATGGGAAACGCTGATTAAGAGAAATCGGCTTCCTGTGTTTCTGTAGTTTTGGCCTCCTGTTGGAGGTTGATGTTAAAACCCCCGCTGCACTATGTCAAGATAACTAAACCTTCAGATGATGACTGATCCTCGCTCGGCCCAGAGCCCACCGCCAGGACTCGCAGAGGCCCAGGATACATCCCCTCCACATCAGAAACTGAGGTTCATCTTGCTGTACATTGAGGTCTAAATTCCCGCGCTAAATGATAATCTACATTGTAGCGTCAGCAAGACTGGGAAAACTCAGTGGGTTTCCTATAGGAAACGCACCTAATGCCAGTGGACTTTTCACCTCTTCCCAGTAGACACTTTCCGCTTCAACACTTGGCTTCGCAAGAAAGAGGCTACAGCGGTTCTCTTCTCAAAAAGGGTGAGAACATAGATACTAGAGCCCCTATTGTGTCCGGAAGGCTGCTATGTGGCGGTCAGATGTCTTATACTTCGGCAGCTTTACTCCCCCGTCCTGATTTATGTCCCAAATGAGGGGCAGGAAGCGTTCTACAGAGCACTGGGCGAGGCCCTTCTCCCGTTCGCCGAAGGTCAAATCATCATTGGAGGAGACTTCAACGGGGTCCCTGACCCTACGAAAGATGGATCGCATCCTCCAACCCCCAGAGACTTTAAACTTGCTACAAGCCTCCTACAACTATTCTGAACCACCCTAGAGGTAGTAGATACGTGGAGAGTGATTCACCCCAGAGAGAGAGACTTCTCTTTCGAGGGGATTGGGTCCTCCAACGTATTCCATATCTATGACAGGTAATGTCCACAGCTGTGCTGCTTCGGAAAATCTTTGGCGTCCGCGTCCTGCGTCGATGACGTCGATGCGCTGTCCCCGAAGACCTCCTCCGACGTCACCCGATGTGATAAGTAGGATGCACGATGCCCATAGCCTCAGTTCCGTTTTTTCCGTGAACGTGTTCGCTTCGTGAATCTCGGTACGCCTCGACTCGTTGGAGTTGCTGTTTTGTATTCTCGGTTAGTTGAACCTGTTCGGTAAGCCTTTGGGCTCGGGTGGTCGGCACAGCTCGCGGGAGAGGTCCCGCTCGGACAAGGGTAGCCGTTCTCCCCATGTCCGTTCCAGGTCCTGGTTCTCGACGCGCTCGAGACGGCGTGATCCTGTGCTGTCTTCGAAGAAGACGTCGACGCCTGTGGCGCCAAGGTCGTCGACGATTTCTCTCGAGTTTCCGTCTTCGAGGGGGTCCTCGAAGCCGTCGGCGCCCAGGTTGTCGAGAGACGCGCTCGGAGCTCCTACTTCGAGGACTGTGTCGACGCTGCAGATACTGGAGGCGTTGCAGCTGACGTCGTTGCCGATTCGCTCGACGTCGATGCCTTTTCTGTCGACGCAGGCGCGACTCGTTCGGTGCCCTTGACGCCTTTCGAAGCGATGGTGTCGGAGGGGCCCCGTGGCACGGGGTTTGCCCCTATAAAGGCTATGGCTAAGGTCCAGCACTGCTTTGGTCTGCAGAGGTCTTCCTCTCCCCGCCTGGAGTACATTTCATAGGGTGATGAAGGCTCTGATGGCGGCCTGGTTCCGGTTCCAGATGACCTTATCACGGGCCATAGCCAGTTTGATGACCTGAGGCAGTCACTGCATGATGCCAGTGGACTGGACACCTCTCCGGAGGTGGATTTTTGTCGGCCGGAGTCTGGCACTCATGCCGATTCGTCATATCGGCGCCTTATGTCTCGGGTTACCGAGTACTTGGGTTGGTCAGCTCCCCCAGGGGAGTTCGTTCAGGATGATCTCACGGACATCCTTGATCTCGGTCCACCCACTGACCCGGTTTTGCCTTTTCATATGTCTCTGCAGAGAAGGGTGGCGGCGGCTTGGACTGCTCCGGAGAGTCTCCCGGAAGTGGGCAAGTCTTTGTCGCGAAAATACCGTCCAGCCAGTAGTGACCCCTGCTACTTGTCTAGGCACCCCACCCCGGAGAGTTTGGTGGTGCAGGCGGCTACGGCCCCGGCAAAGCAGGCGTCGTATCCTACCATCCCTCCGGATAGGGACAACAAACGTTTTGACGGCTGGGCGAAGAAAGTGTTTTCTTTGGGGGGTATGGCGCTTCAGGCGGCCAACTCCATATGTGCCTTGTCTCGTTTCACACACACACTGTAGAACTGTGTTGCATTAGCGGCTGATCATATTCCCAAAGGGGACGAACGGGATGGTTTCCTTGCTATGGTTCAGGATGGCAAGGATGCTATGTGTGAGGCCGTTCAGTCGGGTTTGGTCCATGGTGGCGAGCACCGTAATGCGCAGGTTTGCGTGGTTGCGGAAGTCTGGGTTCGCTCCTGATGTGCAGTCCTGGCTCCTCAACATGCCTTTTGACGGTGAACACCTTTTTGGCAGCAAGTCTGACGAGAGCCTTGAGAGGTTGAAGACCTCCAGAGCTGCAGCGAAATCGTTGGGTGCTGCAGTTCGCCAACCTCCGCCTTTTCGTCCTAAGGGACAGCAATGGAGGGGAGGTTCCTTTCGCTATTACTCGTCCTTCAGTAAAGCGAGAGGAGCTAGCAGTCAAAGAGGCCATCTTAAGAGTGCAGAGGTGGAAACAAAGTTACTCGAGGTGCCAAGGCCGCTCGGGCAGTTGCCTCTTTGCCCTCAGGCAACGCTGCAGCCGCTACCACTCAGTCATGAGGCCAGGTCCCATGGTTCGCCGGTTGGGGGAAGGCTGGCGCAGCATCTTGTAGAGTGGCAAGCCATTACTTCGGATGTGTGGGTTCTGGAGATCATAACCCACGGCTACTGTCTTCCTTTTCGGCAGAGGCCTCACGACAATCCACCAGGGAACCTCTCATTGAAGAGTCCGGATCCGCTCCTTGCGCAGGAAATTCAAGCCCTGCTGGAGAAAGGCGCCATAGAACTGGTGCCTGTAGCGGAGAGGAAATAGGGATGGTATTCCCCTTATTTTTTGATTTCAAAGAAAGACGGGGGATTGTGACCCATCATGAACTTGTGCGGTTTGAACAAACTCCTCAGGAAGGACAATTTCAAGATGGTTACTCTCTCTCAAGTCCTCCAGGCCCTTCAGCTTCAGGACTGGTTGGTGTCTCTCGACCTCAAGGATGCTTACTTCCATGTGCCGATCCATCCCAAGCACAAGAAGTACCTGAGGTTCGCGGTTGGCGACTCGCACTTTCAGTTTCGGGTCCTGCCGTTAGGATTGACCTCCGCCCCGAGGGTTTTCACCAAGCTCATGGTGGTGCTGGCAGCACATCTCAGGCAAGGGGGGGGATTCACGTCTACCCCTACCTGGACGATTGGTTGATCAGGGCACGCTCTCCCGAGCAGGTCCTGGATCATCTGTCATTCCCTTCACAGGCTGGGCTTCTCCCTCAATTTAAAGAAGTCCCATTTGACGCCAACACAGCAGCTCCAGTACATCGGAGCAGTGCTCGACACATCCCTGGGGCAGTGTTTTCCTCCCCAGGTGAGGGCTCTTCACATTCAGTAGATGGTGCACAAGTTTCAGCATGCCCAGACGCTCCCGGCGTTCGAGTTCTTGAGGTTGCTCGCCCTCATGGCATCCTGCATTCTTCTGGTGCCAGAGGCTCGCCTGCGGATGAGATCTTTGCAGTGGGCACTCAAGATGCAATGGTCGCAGTCCTCGGGCAGGATGTCGGACCCAGCTCAGGTGCCGCCCTCGGTCGCCCAGGACCTTCTGTGGTGGGCCGTCGAAGGCAACTTGATGAAGGGGGCTCCGTTTTGGCTACCCTGGCCGGAGGTGACAATCGTGATGGATGCATCCCTCACGGGATGGGGAGCTCATGCCAACGAGCTGACAGTCAGCGGTCGTTGGTCTCCGTCGGAGTCCAGACTCCATATAAATCTGTTGGAGCTGAGGGCCGTCAGGCTAGCCCTGAAGGCTTTTCTGCCGACTGTGCGAGGAAAGCATGTCCTAATCCTGACGGACAACACAGTGGCCATGCACTACCTCAACAAAAAGGGGGGGCAGGGTCACTTCCTCTGTTCAGGGAGGCGATGCAGCTCGAGTTCTGGGCCATCCAGCAGGAAGTTTCGATCTCGGCAGTTCATATGGCCGGAGACGAAAACGTGACGGCGGACGCTCTGAGCAGGCAGAGCACGATCTCTCACGAGTGGGAGTTGGCTCAGGAGATTCTCCTTGAGATCTTCGCCCTTTGGCGGACCCCTCAAGTGGATCTCTTCGCCTCCAGTGTCAACCGGAAGTGCGAGAGGTTCTGCCCGCGGGAATTTCCTCCAAAAGGAGCCTTAGGAGACGCGTTCGTGGTGGAGTGGTCATTCCCACTGCTGTACGCGTTTCCTCCAGTCCCCGTCATCCCGCAAGTGCTGCAGAGGTTACGGAAGTTCGGTTCCCGGATGATCTCATTGCTCCGGCGTGGGCTCGGAGGACGTGGTACCCGGACCTTCTAGACTTGTCCATTTGCCCTCTACGTCGTCTTCCCTACCGAGACGATCTGCTCTCACGGGAGGGGGGTCAGGTTCTCCATCCAGAGGTCAGATCCCTCAATATTCACGCTTGGCTTCTGAAAGGTTGAGGTATAAGGATTGGGACCTCCCTGAAGACGTGATGGAGGTGTTTCTTTCGGCCAGACGGCCTGCAACAAAGTCCCTGTGCCGTTGCCGTTGGAGAAAGTTCTGCGACTGGTGCAGGGTTAAGAATGTGGATCCTTTTTCATGTGACATTCCTGTGGTTCTGTCTTTTTTGCTTTTTTTAGCCCACAAGAGCCTGCAAGTGGGTACCATTAAAGGTTACCTGGCGACGCTGTCCATATTTAAGCACTCGTCAGAGGAGTGTTCTTATTTCAAAATTCCTTTTGATTTCTCAGTTTTTGAAAGGGCTCACTAATGTGTTCCCACCGTCACCTTTCCAGGTGCCCTGTTGGGATTGAACCTTGTTCTCCAGTTTCTTATGGGTGCTCCGTTTGAGCCTTTACATTCTTGCCCTTTGAGGCTGTTGACTCTGAAAACCGTGTTTTTGGTTGCGGTTACTTCTGCTCGCAGAGTGAGTGAGTTACAGGCACTTTCAGTTAAGCCACCCTTCACTGTGTTTCACAAGGACCGGGTTGTCCTTAGAGTTCGTCCTTCTTTTCTTCCGAAGGTGGTTTCGGATTTTCATTTGAGCCAGAAGGTTGTTCTTCCGGCGTTCTATCCTCCTCCACATCCTGGTAAGGAAGAGGAGAGGCTCCATAGGCTTGATCCTCGGAGAGCGTTGAGCTTTTATATTTCGCGCATGTCCCGGGTCAGAGTGGACGATCAACTATTCATTGGTTACGCTGGGAAGCGTTTGGGACAAGCTGTGACGAAACAGACTCTGTCTCGTTGGATTATTTTAGCTATCTCCGAGTGTTACCGCTTGGCGGGTAAGGACCCTCCAGCTGGCTTGCGGGCCCATTCTACCAGAGGAGTGGCTGCGTCTACTGCCCTGCAGAGGGGAGTTCCTATTCGTCACATCTGTGATGCAGCCACCTGGGCTTCAGTACATACTTTTGTACGTCACTATTCCCTTGATTCCATCAGAGGGCAAGATCTGGCCTTTGGCAAGGCAGTTCTCTATTCCGCAATTTGATTGGGCATGCTAAATTTGTATTCTGAATTCTTTCCCACCTCCTTGCTTGGTACTGCTTTGGGAGTCTGTCATAGATATGGAATACGTTGGAGGACCCAATCCCCTCGAAGAACAAGTTACTTTCTTACCTGGTAACGTTCTTTCGATGGGATGGTCCGACGACGTATTCCATATCGCTCCCTCCCTGCCTTCCCCGCTGCAGAATTTCTTTTGCGATTGCAGCTTGCGTCCCGCAAGGCCTTGTGAGTCTGACTGGCAGAAAACTGGTGGCACACGTTCTGGGAAAAAACTATTAACTGAAGCTATGGGCGTCGTGCGTCCTACTTATCACATCGGGTGACGTCGGCCGTCGGAGGAGGTCCTCGGGGACGGCGCATCGACGTCATCGACGCAGGACACAGACGCCAAAGATTTTCCGAAGCAGCACAGCTGTGAACATTACCTGTCATAGATATGGAATACGTCGTTAGACCATCCCATCGAAAGAACGTTACCAGGTAAGAAAGTAACTTGTTCTTCTATTCACAGGTACATAGAACCTTCTCCCAAATTGACCTCTTGCTGGCTTCTCCACAGACTTTAGTTTTCGCTGATGATATATCCATCGGATCGAGGGTAGTATCTGACCATGCTCCAGTAACTTTGACTCTCCGGGCTCATGATCCGGACCCACCTCCCTGACGCTGATGGAATCTATATGATCACATTCTGAATGAAATGCCATTAAGAGACTCTGTAGCTAAAGCTATCGAACACTTTTTAGAGAAAACCTGAATGAAGACACCACCACAGCTAACACATGGGGCGCTATGAAAGCCGTGGTGCGGGGAGAACTGATTGCACATGGGACGGCATTCCATAGACACAAGCGACAAATCCGAATGGATCTCTAAAATGAGGTCCAGAGAGCCAAAGCCGACCACAAATGCAAAGGCTGGTCCCCAAAATCCCAACAAGCTCTACAAGCGGCCCGGAAAAAGCTAGAGGCCCATTATGCAGAGGACACATCGCACCTGTTGGCTAAATAGAAGCAGGGCTACTACGCCAGAAATAACAATGACGAATAAACTGTTGGTGAAGAAGCTAGCCAAGGCAATGAAAAGAAATACTATATTGGGACTTCGCGACCCCCAGGGCAGGGTCCAATATGCGGAACAAGACAAATTGCGACTGGCGGCTGCCCACCTTTCTAAGGTAATGTCTGCATCAGTGCAGAACCAGAAAGAAATGGAGCATCTGCAAAGTGCTGCACTTCCTCTGCTTAAGGACTCTGTCAGCGAGAGCCTCGATGCCCCAATTTCAGGTGAGGAGATTGACCCAGCCATCAAGTCCCTCAAACCCAGAGCTCCGGGCCTGGACGAGTACACAACAAGGTTCTATAAAATATTACACCCCCAATTGATAGCCCCACTAACAGCCCTCTTCAACTTAGCTTATATAGGCCTATTTCCCTACTAAATATTGACGCTAAAATCTAATCGATAATATTGGCGAACTGCTTAGCGAGTGCGCTACCCGTTATAAAAGACCCGGATCAGACGGGTTTTATAAGGCATAGATCGACTGGAGATGATATCCGCAGAGCTCTGAACCTAATAGATGTCACGACGCAAGATTCACGGAAGTTAGCACTGCTGGCATTGGACACGACCAAAGTGTTTGATAAAATGTATTGGGCCTTCCTGCGACTCACTCTAGAGACCTTCCATTTTGGTCCGAACTTAGAAAAGTTTGTTCTGGCAAAATATCAGTCCCCGAAGACCCTTCTCAGGATGTCATGGCCACAGGCCCCAGAACACACAAACACCATCTAGTAATGGGGTCAATGGGTCACTTGACTCACTTATGTCCCTTTGGGATGCATAAAAACAGGAGCCTTGGCTGGACTCAGTCCTGACGCCTTTGGCGCCAGGCTTATATAGAGATGTGATCAGGAACACTTTATTTCAGTGCAGGATTGTTTTTACTTTATTTCAGCGCAGGAGTGCTTTTATTGTACAAGAACTTTCCAGGAGCTGAAAGCCTTTATTCCAGGGAACATCCTCACGTGCGGACTCATCGGGTGTGGCAGGCAGGCTGAACCTGGTTAGCGTGGCTTCAAAAGCTCAGCTATATAAGCTGCTCCATCCTTAAGGCCTGTGCTTTGTGTTACTGTGCACATGCGTGCAACGTGACGCTCACCGCCGCTTGGACCTGTTTACTTACCTTTGAAACCAGGCGTTTTCCTGGAGGTGAGTATGCAGGAGACCGGTGCTTCATCGCTTCATCTGCAGACTCATCTCCTGACATCCAGTTTTCTTGATCCCGATGCAGCAGCACCGCACTCCGCATCCACGAACTCGGACCCTGTGAAGAAGACCAGGTTAGAACATCCGCCCTAGGGCCGCACCGCATTTGAACCTTGCGCATCCCCTAGTTAACAACTTACCAGCTACTGTACCACTGCAGCTTCGTTCCTCATGCCCTCCGGCTGCCGCCTCGAACTCTGCAGCTTCTGCAGGGCCAGCAACATCACCTGCAAGGGAAGAAAGCAAAAGAGCAAACATCAAAAGTGGAACGGACAGCAATAAAAGACAACAAACTTTACAATACAACAAAAACAGACGAGGAAAGACAAAGGCAAACAGAAACACTTACCTGAAGTATAGTGGCTTAGTCGCAGTAGGACTGGACTACCACGTGCAAGGGACCAGTGAAGGAACTTGGTCCAGATCAGAAGCAGCAGGACGGAGTGCTCGCCAAAACTAATCAACAGGTGAGCTTTCCAGGGACAGCGCATCCCACGGGTACCACGGTCTGGGAGAAGGGGTCTGGAAGGGGATCAGGCGCACAAGCTGGCATACTCACACCACCTATTCTCCACGCAGGAGCAGTCCCGAGCAGCATCAACTATTACCACCAGTCACCACATAAGCGCAGAGGGAAAGTCGGACCCTAGCGACCGCACATCCGGGAAGGCTGCAACCGTGCCCAAACGCCTCCGCCGAGACAAGGTGAGCGTAACACAGGATCAATGGCTTCCTGTCAGAGCCAATCCCATTGACCTGTGGGATCAGACAGGGATGCCCCTTGTCCCCTCTCCTATTTGCTTTGGTCATTGAGCCTTTTTCCCAACGAATTTGGCTAGACTCGAAGATCAAAGGCCTTCACATTGGCGCCTCCCAGCACAAGATTGCACTCTATGCTGACGATGTGATGTTATCCATCACTGATATCATCCCATCTCTAATGCCAGCCCTCACTGATATCCGTAGATTTGGGAGGGTAGCAGGCTTTACTTTTAACTTTGGGAAGCTGGTTGCCTTGGGGATTGGCCTAGAGCCAGGGGAGCGGGAGACCCTAGAAAACCTGTGTCAGTTCCAATGGAGCGAGAAAGCTGTTCCCTGTCTAGGGGTCCAGATCCCTGCTCGCCCTGGAGATGTGTATTGGATGAACTTCCCCCCACTCTTTAAAGAACTGGAGAGCGATCTCAATCGATGGCTCTCACAAGAGATCTCACTCATTGGGCGTATTACCGCCTGCAAAATGAATCTCCTTCCAAGTTTCTTATATGCCTCTTCCCCCTTGCACACCACAATCCTGCTGCCCCCCTTCGACGATTGCAGAGGAAAATGTTCCGGTTCATTTGGAGGGGTAGGAAGACGAGGATTCCCCAGATGTTATGGTGGCCAACGCTAAACTGGGAGGTCTGTGGTCCCTGACCTGCGTAAATATCAGTACAGCTGGCACACATACGGGCATGGGTCATAACCTCTGGACGCCCGAAAAGGGTGGAGGTGGGGCAGTCTCGCCTGCCACTCCCCCTACACTTCCTTCCGCATATCCCGCCCCTGCTGCGCCAGACTTGGAGTGGAACTCTGTAGCCTACTAAACACACTCTCAAAACATGGGATTGGGACTTGAAACATAAGGGCATCCCGAGGGGGGTTTGGTCCCTCCTCCCCAATATTCCATAATCCGTCTTTCTCGCATGGATCCCGCCCGCTGAATTTCAAATCCTGGATCGCGGGGGGCAGGGGTGGGGGGTTGCTTGAATACCCGGGACAACTCTGAGGGGAACCAACCTCGTTCCTTCGAACAATGCAAAGCAGACTTTCATTTATCAGAAACAGACAGGTTTACCTACTTGCAGTTACGACACTGGTGCTGTCACCTTCTAACCTGCCAAGCAGTGCTACACACCCCTATCCCTCTTGAACTTACCTTGTAGGAACTCCTGCTGCAAAGGAAAATGTCCACACTCTACAAATTATGGCAGGAAGACATACTCGCCATAAGGGCCTCCTACATGGCACGGTGGGAGGTGGATTTAGGGCACCCTGTGGAAGACCAAACATGGGTGGATATTTGGTCAAGGACACACTCTTCATCCTTTTGCATCACTAATAGGGAATGCGCTCATAAACTGCCCCTACGATGGTACTACCCTCTGCTTCGTCTGCACCACTTTACCCAGGCCCTGGATACCCAATGCTGGCGCCTATGTGGATAGCCGGGGTCATACATCCACATGTGGTGATCATGCCCAATCGTAAAAGATTTCTGGACACAATGTGTCAACACGATGAAAGACATTACCCGGTTGATGATCCCCATGGAACCGGAATCCATCCTGCGGTCTACCGAAGATCCGGCAAAGTGGCCAAACCGTTGACAATTTCTTGTCCAGCCTGACCCTGGGGAAAGCTGAGGCATGGGGGAGAGTGGGGAGTGAGGGGTGGGATGGGATTCTGGTAGGGCTTGGACTTTGCTTGCTCAGTCACATCTTTTTGTAATGGGAGTTATGATATATTTTTGATTTGCTTGTACAGCTTTCATCTGTGCTCTGGTTTCAAATAAACATGTAAAAAAAAAAAATAAGTGTGCTTGTCATTCGTAGTGAAGTCCAAAAAATAAACCGTCTGTCCTCTGTCTCAAAACAAATTTATTCTGGCCCTAACACTAATTAAAACAGCAAAAGTCCCCAAGAATGACTCCCTTCTCCTGTATAGGCTATTGGGCCCTAATAGGTTATTTTCAAATTTTCAAACAGTTCTTGGCTATTTCTTGGATTAAGTCTTAAATGATTCTCTGGGACTTTTCCACCCTCCTGGTGTCCCCTTTCCTTTTTGGAGATTAACTTTTTCTCCACGCAGTTATTTGGGTATTCACCTCTTTGGATTGCATCGTCTTGAAGTGACTCTGTAAGGTTCCTTTTCCCCACTACTATTGAGAAACCCAAATATCCCTTCTCTGGATCTTGGCTCTTGGTATTCCTTTGGTTCCTTATCACATCATAAACATGTTTTACACAAATCTTCTCTTGGTCTGCTAAGGTGACTTTTGCTTTGCACTGAATCAGGTATTCCAAACCATTGTGGGATTTGTTCCTTTATTTCTGTCTTGCAATGCTTAGTGTGAGAAACCGGAAGGTGCTCTCACATCTACTCCACGTGGATCTACTGTTCAGGTGGCCAGGGAGGCTAGCGAGGGATGATCACCTGGGCAGAGAGTACTTGGGGATTGCGGAGAGAGCCAGGGGGCAAGACATGGTATCCCCCCTTTCATGACTGACATAATTCACCCTCCCACAGCTTTCATAGTATATTGTCACTCTTATCCTATTGATTCCCCTGAAGTGAAGTCCAGTACTGGGAAGAAGATCATCCCAAGAGTAATGCAGGTTACCTAAAGAAAGTACCAATGTAGTACTGGGACAAAGAGGATGTAACCTAAAAGTTGCAGATCTAAAGGTCGAGCATGTCCCAATAATTGGCATGATTGGAGTCATGCAAATAAGGAAAGTGGTGCACACCTGAAGGCCCTTGAAGGGGCACAGGTGTATATAAAGAGAGAGTGAGAGGTTTGAAGGAGAAGCAAGCGCTCCAGTCTGGAGCAGCACAGGACGCAAAGATGTAGGATGGAGACATTGCCAGGTGGAGTGTCGCTGCGTGGCGAGGGAGCCGTGTCTCCGAGGAGCCGCAGTGCAAGAGGGAAGGGAGCCGTGGAGAGTGGTGGCCCCCTTCACTGTGCTTAACGAGTGCTCGTTACCCTAGGAGGTAACGTCCTCCAGGGGCGCCTAAGGGGTAGGCGGTAAGACCCTGGCATTCAGTATCAAGATACTGTTGAACAGAGAAGAGAATGCAGCAGCCGGTGAGTTTCATACTACTGTATAAAAGCAAAGACAATTAAAGGTATTACATTGTATCGGAGTGGTCACGTGCAGCCGGCACGTTGTGGAAAGCCTCCTATTGAGCTCAATTGAAAAGGCTTGAAGTTCCGAAAGCGACTATACTGAAAGAAACTATGTTGCTGGGAAATAGAACGCTAGTAGAGTAAACGCTCAGCCAAGGAGAGCTAGCGAAGTGGGAGCAAAATAACTTTCTTCCACTAAACCAGTAGAGTGAAGACTTTTGTAAAGACAGCCAAGAAAAAATATTAGAAAAATGGAGAAGCCAAAAGGTTACTGAACAACAAATAGACTTCCATTCTTTAAACTAATGTGAATTTGTGAGCCTGAAAGAATTGCTGAGGTGGTTGAATGTAGGGCGAACCACACTGGTTGCGTGACATGTGATGGCTGGTCTGTGTGGCCCGTTCACTGCGCCTAGAACAGGAGGAGACATTCCGGCTCATCCAGACAAAGGCTGGCAGCTTGGGGAAGGGAGTCCCTAAGCTACTTTGAGAAATTTGTTTTTGTGTGAATTAAGGCTGGAATGCAGCCCATCTGAACGATCCAGCCCATCCAGACGAAGGCTGGAAGATTGGGGAAGGGAACCCTTAAACTCATTTGAATTATTGCCTCATAAATTATGAATTGAAGCTTGTGGAAGTGTACCCCAAACTATTTTGGGGCATTTGTTTATGTGCCAAGGCAGGACGCTTGGGGAAGGGAACCCCTGAGCTCCTTTGAACTACTACCGTGTGAATTTCGACTAGGGGCTTGGGGAAGGATCCCTTGGCTCCTTAAAGACATTGTTCTTTGGAACATTTGTGTGTTGTGAACCAAAACTTGAGGCTTGGAGAAAGGGAGTCCAAATCTTTAATGAAAATTGTCCTTTGGAACTGTATCGTGAACTTGGGAAATGAAGCTGGAGACTGCTCCAAACCTTTACCATGAACAATATTTTGAGTTTGCCATATTACACTACATTGAAGTATTAAATGTGAGGGCAAGCATAGGCTTTGATACAGACAGACTTTTGCTTTGGACATTTATACATAGACATTCCTATGTTTCTTTAGGTACGACAATTCCCATCATAGTAATAGGGCAAGTTAGGCTTTACACCTATCCTGATATTTTAAGAAAGGTTTTTGATTACATCTGTTGTCTGTGCCATCTCTTGATACCATGCCTGTCTCACACTAGTGAGACTGGTTCCAGTATAACTCTTTCTTATGGTTATTCTGTTTCTTAGGGCTATTCTGTTTCTTAATGATGCCTGGCCCCTCACTGGGATGGGTATGCAGAGTCTCGTAGTTATTCTCACTCTTATATCCACTGATTGTGTCACTGGGACGAGTAGGCTGCGTGTGTCCCTGCTCCCCGTACTCCTTTCTAGGTCTCCTGCCTCTCCTGTTACTTTCTTGTTCACAGGCTAGCATCACCAGACCTCTCTTTGGGATCACTCTTTGCGTCGGAAAGACTTCTTTGGCCACGCCGCCTCTTCTTGGTTCTTCAGTGTGGCCCTGCAAAGCCATGGCTGCAGTGATCTCGACACTGTTTCTGGACTGGACAGTCAACTTTTCCCAGGGCCCGCCATCGCTCACTTGTTATCCTTTCCTCAGGATTCTCTTCCTCTGCACGACACAGTTCTCTGTTTTCTCCATGCACCCACTGGCCAGGTCCTCATGACCAAAGATTTCCCGGTACTCAGCAGCTTCCAGCTCTTCCCAGGTTTGAGTTCCTGGGCTTTACACTCAACCATAATTCCTTCTTCCCTTTTTATATTGACGTTCTGGTTCCCCCCAAGCATAACCTCAAAGTTATTTCTCTCTTTGATGAATATTCTCTCTTACTCGCATAGGCTTCTTTGTCATAGTTTGGTTGTCTTATAGACATGGTGCGATCTGGATTACTGGCTCATTTCTCTTTGTGGTTTTGCCAGACATTTCTTCAAGATGAATTTTAGGGCTAATATTACAATAACAAACAGTGGCTTGCTTTGATGGACTTCTCTGAAGCATTGATGCTATTGATGATTCACAAGAGAGGATTTCAAGGAGTTCCTTGCCAGATTGTGAGTCCTTCTCCCAAAGAGGGGAGCCTCCCCCTGTGAGGTCCTGCTTACTGACACCCCTAACGGCAAGGTTTTGTAGCAGGATGTAGGTGTGGACCTTTAGCTTTGCCCCTTTACCCAAATTAGGCCCACCTCTAGAATTAGTAAGTGTGCCTTTTGTCCATAAAGCAAGTTTTTTTGTACAGATGGCCGGGATGAGGCTTAGATGACATTTAACAGTCACACTAACCCTGGTCTCCCAGAACCACACAAAGAACACATATTATATACCGTTTGCAACAGTTAATACATTATCCCATATACCGTTACAAAGGCATCCCCCTCAAACATGATTGGTTTCCCTTTACAGCGAAATCTCAAACCCACACAGTTCATATGGACACAGACATTATAACACAATCCCCTAAAAACGTATAATTACAAGGTTCACATTTTCAACACACCCCTTCCCAAAACCCTCCCCATATTCGGTGGCAGCCTTGCCCCTTAGTAACAACAGAATTCCTATTATTGACGCACACGGACCTGCCCTAAAAATACCTAAGCATATGAAGACAAGAGAAAGGCACATAGATTACCTTTTGACCTATTTGTGTTTGCTAACCACATTGCCAAACCTGTCCAGTGTCCCATTTTTTTTTTACTACTGACCTTTCCTATTCACATGAGTTCCGACCACTCTCTGACAACACAATCGCTCTCCTGAAATGTATTACTATTGTACTCCACAAGTGCCCTGGGAAAAGCCACCTGTTCCAAATACCCCCGCGAGTTTCACAAATGCCTATCCCTTACAAAAATGAGCTGTCCTCTTTACCAGAGATCATATCTTCCCTTCGCCCTCCAGCATTTGAGCCATCTGCAAACTGACAACAGCCACCCCGTTCACCAACTTACAAAACCTGTTCCCTGACTGCTGACATACCTTTCCCACGATTGAGAAAACACCCTTCTAATGAATCCAGAATACGAAGACCCATGATGCACAGAGCAACCACACCTCATATATTTCATATCTTTTACTAAATTCGAAAAATACTTCCCATACATGTATACCATTATGTGTGCATTTTATACCTATTATGATCTCCTTTCATGACGGCCATTCATACAGCTAAATTCCACGTGGACATATTGATTGCCTGATTCATCTGAGTGGGGAGAGGCCCTCCGTGTGACAATGTTTAATCATTCTGTTTCTGCATGTATGCAAATCTACAAATGTATCGCCTTTACACAAAATTACACAAAGTAACCTAAATGTAACACTTATCCCTTTTACCGTAAATATTGTAATATTTGTAGCAATTTGCGAAAGTGACAGAAATGACAATGATGACATGTCCACCCTCCAGTCAGGGGTATGGCATGCAAAGTTCGAACTTTTCCACTTTCCCAACATTCCCCCCTTTAATCCATTAACTAACAAACCAATTTCCAAATCATCAATTTCACTATTTTTATGTAACAAATATTCACAACCGATTTTATTTTTTTATTTTTTTCTACCCATTCTCCTCCGCTAGACAGCCCCAATTTGACTCATTAATTCCACAATCTACCCATTGTTCTACACATTCACTCCAACATGGGGAAGAACAAACCCCCCCTTCAATCATTCCAAAATCAGTTGAGTGCCCGTGTGAGTCTTATACCTAGCCTTAGACAGGGTTACAAGAAACATGGCAGTACTTCTAGGCATTTGAGTCGAGCAGCATCGAAGACATAACTGACGAGAACAGAACAGTACTAGAGAAAATATAAAAACTGGTGTAAGTAGGGGGGGCGCTAGAGAGCCCGAACAAGATGGCAGCAATCTGAGAGAGCTCCCGTGGGTGGAGACAAAGGCTGCGGCTCTCTGCCCCATAAACCGCACAAAGCCGCTGAATCGAGAGGGAAATGTCCGGCATATGAACAGGACCGCAAGCACAGAAACCTAGAAACAGAACTGTGCAGCAGTGACGGAAATATAAGCCACTGACATCCAGACCGCAGCGACCCAGCGCCTGACCTCGGCAGAAAAAGGGCACGACCTCCGTGACCCGGGGCCAGAGACTCACGAAGCGGCCACCCTGACGTAGAAGTAAGCAAAGCACCAGCTCCAGCCAAACTCATTGACCGAACCGCCTACTCCCAACTAAATGCCTTTGTCGAAGCCAACAATCTCCTACAGTCAGGTTTCAGAGCCCGACACGGAACTGAAAACACCCTAACTTCAATCTGGGATGACTTTAAAATCAAGGCAGACTCCGCGGGATGCGCCGCATTAATCCTTCTCGACCTATCCGCCGCCTTCGACACAATCACTCAATCCTCCTGGACCGCCTCCACTCCCTAGGAATTCGTGGAACCGCTCTCAAATGGATAGCTTCGTTACTCAAAGATAGGTACCAAATAACGCAACTCTCCTCCTTTTCCTCCCAATTCCAACCAGTCGAATCGGGAGTTCCACAAGGAGCATGCCTATCTGCCCTCCTGTTCAATCTCTACTTGATAACCCTCCCACCAATAATTCATTCACACAACATCCTGTATTATAACTACGCTGATGACACTCAACTAATTCTAAAACTCCTGAACTCAAAACCCAACTGTCAACCTGACCTTGCTTCCTGCCTCCTCGACATAGAGCACTGGATGACCAGAAACCACCTCTTGCTAAACCCCTCCAAAACCAAAATCATGGTATGTGGCAACTCCGAACTTCTTACACACCCACTACCCTGGCCAGCTGCCATGGGCAACTCACCGACTCCCTCTAATTCAGTAAAAAAACCTTGGATGCACCCTTGACCCTGACCTAACACTGTCGCGCCAAGTCAACAACGTCTCAAAGTCCCGCCACTACCACCTTAAAACTCTTAGGCGCATCTTTCCATACCTCTCCTTTCCCAACAGACTCTCCGCGGTCCAATCAGTTGTTATATCAAGACTGGACTACACTAGCCCCCTCTACCTCGGAGTCCACGCTTACCAACTGAATAAACTGCAAAAAGCACAAAATGCCGCAGCCAAACTGCTACTAGCGCTCGGCCCGAGAGACCACATCTCCCCTGCCCTCAAAACTCTGCACTGGCTTCCGGTTGCCCGAAGGGTGACCTTCAAAACCTTTTGCATTTCTCACTGGGCACTGCAAAAAACCGGACCGCAATATCTTCAAGACAAGCTACAACCCTATCATCTTCCACGTACTCTAAGATCAAGCTCAGCCGGCCTACTAGTCATACCTAAAACAAACTCAGTCAGGTTAGGCGGATCATCATTCTCAGCCTTGGCCCCCACGCTGTGGAACGTACATCCGCCTAACTGAAGATCTAATGTCCTTCCGCAAATTACTGAAAACTTCCCCTAAAACCAACCCCGTACTCAAACTAACACAAACTGAATAACAACATCTCAATGACACCAACTCAACAAACTACTAGCTCTTGAATAACAGTAAGACCAATAACAATACAACATCCAGATCCAAGCGAGAAATCAACAACTAATAACCGCTAATGTAAACTAAAAGGACAAACGGAATAGAATGAGTAAAATGGATCAAAGCAGTGAAGTGGATAAAAAGAATAAATCGTACGACAACAGTAATGCAGCCTAAATTAATGAAATGGATATAATGATTGCAATGATCAAAATGAATAAAGAGAAGAGGATGGAAAGATGAATACATGACATGGCCTGAACTGATAATGCATGTTGAACGAACGAAGTGAGTGGAGCGGATGAAATCGGTAGAATGGAAGAGGCATGTAAAGACCGGAGGGGCGGTCTGCACTTCCGCTCTCTATATGGTCGAGGGAAGGCACAGAGACCCCTGCCAAGATTCTCTATTACGGTAGCAATGGACGAGCAATCAAGGCCTAGCTTCTCGGGAGGTGATGCTGGCTGGTTCTTAAGTACAGTGTAGTCCCCAAGCCACCACGAAGGAATGTCCATGCACTGTATCGGTTAAAACACAGTCTTTATATAATTAATATTCAAAGTCATATAAACGATCACGATAACTCACTTTGTACTCTGAAAATCAACAATGGTAAATATGTACAATTCTAAAGTGGTACCACTAACGTTATTAGATCTTATTAAAGTGCATACGGTCAGAATGACACACAGTTCAAAATGAAGAGGAAACCAGCAGTAGAGCGAGGAAGGAAAGCAAGATGGTTGAACAATAGTCAGAGTACTGGCCCCGTTAACTAGACACAGTTCTGTGTGGAGATCCCCCCCACCTGGGCAACCTGTAGAAGAAAGATACAATCCCACTCCATATATTGTTCACCCTTAGACTTCCCAATAGTTCTGCAACCCCAAAGTACCTTGGTATTGTAGCGTTCCGCGTCTGGGAAATCGACAACCCTTGTTGAGTGTCCTCCCTTTCAGGCAGGAGTCACAGGTCGTCGAACGTCCAATGGAGAACAGGTCGAGCTACGACAGTGAAGTGGCCGCATCGTTCCTGGCGGTGCTCGTTGACGGGGAAGAGTAAATGTCCTGCAATGAAGAGGCATGCGGGGCACCTCAGTGTCGATAGTTCTGGACCGCAAAGAGTTGAAGAACTGTGGCCCAGCAAGGGCGTCGAGTCGTCGGTGTCTCTGTGGTCTTTGGGTGCGGGAAACCCACCGGTGGATGCTCCTCGGCGCGTCAACGGTTAGGCCTTCTCCAGCAGGCTACAGCGGCGACGATGCGGACGAGAGCGTCCTTGGATCAATGAAGTTTCTTAGGCAACGGGAGCACGGCGGCTCCAGTCGGCGACGGCGGTCGACGACAGTGATGGACAACAGTCTGGGCGCTTCCCCTTGGAGTTCCGCGGCATACCCCGTATCGGGTCGGCAGCCTGTCAGGGAGCTTAGGCAAAGATCAGCTGTGCACGATGGTCCCTCGTAGCTCGGGAAGAGGGCGCCTTACCAGGTCCTCTCTGGGTCAGTTCTTGAAGCACAGCAGCTTTCAGATTGCGAAGGAGAGCAACAGCAATTCTTCTCGTCCAGCAGGGCTCAAGATTAAGCTTCACTCCAGTTACTCGTCGTAGTGGACTTCAGCTCCTGAAAACGATTCCTAGCAGTGAGAGGTCCCCAGATATACTGTTGATATACCATTCATTCCGCTGGGTCATACTCGAGCATCCAATCATGACTACGGGCATTCATGCAGGCAGCCAATCGGGCACACAAGGTATTCAGGCCATTCACTTCTCTCCAGGCACTCACAACAAGTTATGTGTATTGGGACAAGTACCGAGCGATTCAACACTCCAAGCTGCATTCATACCGCTTTCGGGCAGAGCTGTCTCAACCATTGTGTCAAACACCAGATACTAGACAGTCACAACATAGAATGTATATTTGTCACACACACCATTCACCCACGTCCCACCCAGAGGCGTACCCACAACATACGGTCGTTGAGAAGGCTCCAGGCAGTCTGGTCGGCACTTCCCAACACTACCATATACGGAACTTCCACCCAATAGCCAGTCAGGGGGAATGGACAGAGGCAGGGCTTCCCGGGACTTCGGGAAGATCAGGGTAACAGGTGATGGAAGGCAAGAGGCCAGGGGGGCCATTTTGCCTCCACCAGGAATCTACCGATTCCAATGACAGGGCCTGGGCATCTCAAAATGTAAGTCGCTTAGGGCACCAGTCATTTCAGCACGGAGCTGCCACCAGCCCGTACTCTGCTCTGTGGGTCACACACAGGTGCCCAAAAACATACACTAGGGGCACAGGGTTGTACCCCTATCCATGGGTGCCATAAGGGTATCCAATGGGTCTATTCACCAAACCAAAGGAGAGAGAGCTGCACTGCCAGAAGTCCCACATGAACTCCTGCGTGGAAAACACGACAGAACACACAATAAAAAGCAGTAAAGGACAAGGATACGGAGGCCCTGTCCCTCCGATGCATTTCCGGCATCAAAAGGCGCGTGGAACGGATGAGCGCACTGAGTGAATGGGTGTGTAGGGCGGATTGGTGTGTAGGGCGGATGGGTGTGTAGGGCGGATGGGTTTGTAGAGCAGATGAGTGTGTAGAGCAGATATGTGTAGAGCGGACGAATGCATAGAGCGGAAGAGTGCTTGGAGTGGATGAATGCATAGAGCAGACGAGTTTGTAGAACAGATGAGTGTATTGAGCGGAGGAGGTGTAGAGCGGAGAAGTGCGTAGAGGGCAGGAGTGCACAGAGCAGATGAATGTGTAGAGCAGATAAGTGTATAAAGCAGATGAGTGTATAGAGTGGATGTGTGTACATAGCGGATGAGTGTATAGAGCGAAGGACTGTGTAGAGCAGATGAGTGCATAAATCAGATGAGTGCGTGGAAAGGATGCTTGCATAGAGCGGATGAGTGCGTAGAACGGATGGGTGTGTGGAGTAGATGTGTGCGTTGAGCGGATGGGTGAGTAGAGCGGATGAGTGCGATGAGCCGATGGATGCGTTGAGCGGATGGGGTGTAGAGCAGATGTGTGCGCAGAGCGGACGTGTGCGCAGAGCAGACGAGTGTGTAAGAACGGAGGAGTGTGTAGAGCGGATGAATGCGTAGAACGGACTAGTGTGTAGAACGGACAAGTGCATGGAGCTGATGAGTGTGTAGAGCGGGTAAGTGTGGAGCGGGTAAGTGTAGAGCGGGTGAGTGCGTGGAAAGGGCGAGTGCCTCGAGCGGATGAGTGCCTCGAGCGGTTGGAACGGGTGAAGTATGTGGATGCAACAAGTGAAGTATGTGGATGCAACAAGTGAAGTATGTGGATGCAACAAGTGATGTATGTGGATGCAACAAGTGATGTATGTGGATGCAACAAGTGATGTATGTGGATGGAACAAGTGATGTATGTGGATGGAACAGGGGACGTATGTGGAAGGTATGGGTGAAATATGTGGATGGAGTGCATAAAACAACTTGGAATACACAGTAATGATCGGAGTGCATGGAACAGATTCGAGTGCGTGGAACAGACTGGGGCGCCTAGAAGTGCGCGACATACATGGAACGATTTGGAGTGCATGGAACGTTTGAAAGTGCATGTAAACCATCATATCACATCACCACGCTTACTCTCTTTTTCACACCACCTTTCAACTAGAACAAAGAGATACTATGACACCATTCGGTATAGCTGTTCTCATACAAACATCTGCCTCATACTCCACATCACTCTAACTAAACACTGCTGGTTACACACCCTCCAGCCAGGCGTTCTCCTCAGGCCTAATGCAGCTAGAACCGGTCTGGATAAAACTTGCCATAACGAACACATACTCTTGACCTCTCAACCACCACACCTACCGCTATGAAGAAGCTATTACACGAATGCCACACCAGCTGCACACATTTCCAGTGCTCACACGCACTTCTCTCTCTACTGACTTGAACTTCGGTTCCCGAGGGCGTTCAACCTACCAGCGCCTTGGTACCATACCAATGGTACATAAGGCGCTATATAAATGCAATGTAACGTAACATAAAATCGGAGGCCCCCCTGTCCCAGATCGGGACGAACGGACAGCAGAGACGTCCCAAGAAGCGGGAGGCGATGCCAGGGTCTGCCCGCCTGCTGATGACGACCCCTGCCAGTGCCATCCGTGGGGACAGTGGTGAAATCGCTGTGAGGGTGCTCGGCAGCCCCCCTGGGGGCCGAAGCAGACTGCTGACAAGCGTGAGCTCCGTCACCCGCCCGCCGGCCAGAACACACCTGTGCAGATCAATCAAGTAAGTCTGTAGCGCGCCGGGGTGCCGACGGGAGAGCCCAGCAAGGCCCGCACTCAGCTCAAGAAAGCACACATCCAGCCCCAGGGCCCTCCCAGCTGAGCCGCACAGAGTGGTGTCCCTCTGCCGCAAAGGCTCCCCCACACAAGCCCGCTCCGAGCGCTGGTACCCAGTACCAATTAATACCCACCCATTGAGGCAAAAACCATGCAGCACAGGCAGGGGCTCGCCCCTTGTGCGCCCAGGCAGGGGAAGTGAAAAAGGACCTGGCCCTTGACATCCAGGACCAGCAACTGCGGCGGTGGGGGAGACCCACAACCCTCAACCCCCACCGCCCATAATCACAAGCACAGGGCTGGGACAGCCAGACGATCATAGAGGCAGCGCCACCACCAAGCCCTGCAAAATACCGACCACTGCCTGCAGGGACCCAGAGCTACGGCCCCCCGACACTGTCTGCTGACCATCCATACCAGTCCCCACGGGGGTACAAAGCCAAGGGGTGAAACTCCTGCAGCCACCCCGGGGTGGAGTCGGATAGTAACAACACAGATCCAACACAGGCACACCCCTGACCCCAGCTCAATCGAACTCACAGACCACCCTTGGATAAAGGAGACAGCTCAGGTCACAGGGATCCGGCAGAAAAGACCACCAGCAACACGGGGGCGGGAAGTCAAAGACAGATGAAAGGATGAGCAAGGCGCACCAAGGAGTAGACGAGAGATGCAGCAGAGGGGGCCCTCCAGATACCCCCCAGAACTGGGCATAAACGAGCATCACTCCAGAACACCAAAAGCGCAGCTGAGAAAACCCCCACGAACCAGCTACCTAAGAAAAGAGCGCAGTCGGGCATGCAAAAGGCTACACAAATAACAGTGCTGAAAGACCACGCCGACAAGGAAAAAACAAGCAACCTCCCAAGATGCTCAACGCGTAACAAAGCAGAAATGGAAGTCCATGCACAACTGCAAGCTATCCTGTCGGAAATACTAATCGGCCAAAAGACCCAGGAAACTAACAGTATGGTCCAGGAGATTAGGTAGATGGCGTTGTACATCTTGGAGGTCTTTACTACTCGGGCTGAAAGGACCACTGACAACGAACAACACATAGGTGCGCTGGAAGACAACCAAACCATAGTGGAAACTGACCTCAATGGGGTCATGAGAGAAGTGGAGCGGCTGGGAGAAAAGCTGGAAGACCAAGAAAATCGCTCTCACAGGAACAACGTAAGGGTAGTCGGGCTTCCGGAAAACACTGAGGGCACGGACCTGCAAAGCTACATCTATGGCCTCCGGCCAAACGATCTCCACATCCCCAACGTTAAAGATCTCACCATCGAAAGAATACATCGAGCACCGATCCCAAAGCCAGCCCCAAACGAACGCACCCAAGCCATTACCATGAGACTCCTGAACCTCCAGCATAACGCTATCATCCTAAAGGCCTATAGAGCGACACCCCTGCTACGTAAGAATGGCTCAGACATAAAGATATTCAATGACTACTCTATAGAGGTCTCCAGATGAAGGAAGACCTTCAATCCCATATTTGAGGCACTCCAAAATCTGGATCACGGACACTACCTAAAGTTCCCCTCCATGTGGTGCATACATCTGGATAAACAATGGCACTCGTTCACAGACCCAGAGGCATCATGGCGATTTCTCCACCAGCACAACATAGTGGCAGCAGAGTTCAATCCATCGACACCAGAACAAACTGGGGAGGGGGCCGAGGGGCTGGAATCCGGACCGTAGGAATCGCACTAACAATACATGTCGAGCACCAGGCTCGGCCCCACTACATGGAACTAGGATAGCGTGATCTCATCACATCCCTCCAACAACCAAAGGGGCAGAGGGCGATAAGACCACGGATACGCCTTGTGCCCCAGCACAAGGTGAGCTTGTGCCTCTCAACACCCCTCCTCCCACAGATTAGTTTAGACATATGGGCAATGCAGGCGAGGCAAATGCTCTCGTGGGCCAAGCTCATATACGGGTAATACAACCCAGTATTGGCTACGTGCCAAGTGGTTGGCACACCCAATCTTTATGTTTAAAGTTAGTTAGAGGCTACAGTTTAGACCTCATAAATGTTAATCGGGGGGAAAACTCCCCCATGAGTTCCTCCCCCTGAGGCGAGGCAGCGGTTCATACTCATCCCAATGGCAGACAATAACAACCAAATCCACAATGGGTCGAAGGGCCAGTTTCATAGAAAATACCGCCAGAAGTCAAATGAAATTAAATGATATTTTATTCATATTGCGCTCGTACACAAGCGTTTCAGAGCGCAACCAAGCAAAAGGGGAGGGGAACAAGGGAGAAATAAACCCAGAAAAACAGCGATCTTAATAGGCCCAGTGACATTTAAGAAACGCAAGTGCATGGGAAAGTAAAATGGAGTTAAAGTGCAAGGAAAGGGGGGGTGGAAAGTGCGAAGCAGAGGAGAGAAAACATCAATAAATGTTAAATAGAATAAATAATAAATAAGGGCTTTAAACCACGGTACTGCAGCCAGAAAGTGTCAGGTGAAAGTTAGTCAGAAAGGTATATCTGATGAGTGTAGAAGAAACGTGGGAGGGGAACTGTTATGGGTACAGATACAGTACCCTAGTGCAGATGGTGGCCTGGAGGCAGTGCAGGAGGGTGGCAGGGTGAGCAGGTACCTGGGCCCGAAAGAACAGAGGGTGGCCAGTTGCACAATGCCATGAGAAGAAACAGATCAACAGGGGAGAAGGGGGGCGGGCAAAGAGGAAGGTCTTGAGAAGTTTCCGGAACCAAAGATGTTTTTCCAAAAGTTTCAAGGTGGCCGGGAGGCTGTTCCAAAGGGAGGCACCAGAATGGCTAAAATCTCTTGTGTGACCCTAAATATTCAGGACCTGGGCCACCCCATTAAACGTAGATGCATGCTGAACCTGATGCGAGACATGCAGGGTGATATCGTCTTTCTACAAGAGGTGCACCTCAATGGGATTGAAGCGGAAAAACTGGTGCAGTGGTGGGTAGGGCGGCAGCACACTCACCGCACCATGGGACATGCAGGGTCCCAATTCTGATCCAAAAACGGGTCCCGCTGCCGATCCAACACATGATCAGCGATAGAGCAGGCCGTTATGTCCTAATTCAAGGCCAATTATCTCAGCACCCGATCACACTACTAAACCTATACGCCCCCACCACCGACTCCCCGGCATTCTATGTCGACTCGTTCACAGAATGCGCCAAACATATGAGCAACCTCACGATCATAGGGGGCGACTTCAACCTAACCCTAGACCCAGGCAGAGACCGTGGAGGCCCAGCAATAATGAAGACAACAAATGATAACCGATCTGCACCTAATAGACGTATGGAGGCACATGCAGCCCGATGATCACGACTTCACTCATTACTCCCACCAGCATGACAGCTACTCCCGCCTAGACGATTGGTTAATGCCCGCCCGCCAACACCACCCATATGGTTGCAAGCTGCGAAATCCAACCGACCACCCTCTCAGACCATGCCCCGATCCTACTCTGCCTCACACTCCCAGAAGTGCCCTGAAAATCGACTTCCTGGCGCTTGAACCTCAGACTGCTCCAATACCCAGACCTAATTGGAAGCAAGGCGGAGGACACAGATACCTTCTGGACAGACAACCTAGCCCCGGAATTTACACCCTATAGATGCTGGGACGCCTTCAAATTGTTTATCAGAGGGCAATGCATATCACGCTGGGCCCACAAAACCAAAGGCTGGAGGGAGAGGGAGGTCACTCTGACAAGAGAGCTCAAGACACTAGAGGGCAGACCTAAGGCATCACGAGACACATCACTCCGACCCCGGTTAGCGAGGATTAGGAGCGAGATTAAACAACTCACCATGGATGGAGACAGACCTTTATGGAAAATGGCACTTGCCCTCAAGCAACGCCAAGCCGCCCAACTAATCACTGCAATCACGGATGACACCGGATAAACAGGTTTGCTGAGTTCTAGTGCAAGTTCTACACCGACTCATGCACCTCCCTCCAAATTGACGCATTCCTAGAGATGGTACACCTACCCCACATCTCAGCGGACCAAGCAGTGGCCCTGGATGCACCCATCACATCCGAGGAGATCACTCGAGCCATACGATCCTTGTCAGGGGGAAGGCACCGGGCCCAGACAGCATCCAGATAGACCTCTACAAACATCTAACAAACGGAATCGCCTCCCACCTGGCCGAGGTTTTCGAGGAGGCCTTAACCCGCAAACACCTACCCAAGTCCATGCTGGATGCTAATATTATAGTATTCCACAAAAAAGGGAAGGACCCGGAGCTATGTGGGTCTTACAGACCAATATCACTAAAACTCGGATGCCAAAATCTGGGCAAAATGCCTGGCCCAAAGACTCGAGGACCTCATGCCACTACTTATCCACAAAGACCAGACAGGCTTCATTAAGGGACGACATTCCGGAGACGACATCCGCATAATCACTGGAAAGCGGGAACCCTACGATGCCATAATAGCAGTAGATGCTGGGAAAGCATTCGAGAAAGTGCAATGGGGGTTCATGTTCAAAGCTCTCCAAAAATATGGCCTCCCCTCTAGACTGATCCAGCTTATAATACTCCTTTACACCGAACCGACAGCAATGGTGATCGCAAACGGTGTGGCATCGGAAGAATTCACACTTCAATCAGGCACGCGCCAAGGGTGCCCGCTATCGCCGCTCCTATATGCCCTGTCCATTGAACCTATGGCAGTAAAGATGCGCACAGACCCGGCATGAACAGGAATCCGCCTGGGACCAGAAGAATACAGTCTGGCTCTATGCGGATGACCTCTTATTATACGTTGGTAACTGCCCCAAAACACTCCCTTATCTCCGATCCCTCGTGCGAGAAATAGGCCCTATGGTGGGCTATAGAGTGAACTGGAGCAAGACCGAAGTTATGCCCCTCCGCCGCGACAAACCCTGGGACCTTTCACGCTCCAACCACGGTCCCTAAAATACCTAGGGATCCAAATAAGCTCCAACATAGCGGAACTTAGAGACCTGACTTGCCCCCAGGTTCTAGACAACATACTCAAGGACCTCGAGATGTGGGATACATTGACACTATCGCATTCAGGAAGGATTAACGCCCTGAAAATGAACTCTTTCCCCAAACTCCTGTACGTCGCAATCATACCAGTCGCACAGACAACTCGCATGCTCAGAGAGTCTAACAAAGCCATCAGTAAATTCATCTGGAGGGGTAAGAAAGCCTGAGTCCGACTCGCGATCCTGCAGGCACATAAATCCTCCGGAGGCCTGGCGGTCCCCTCCCTCAAGGCCTACTGTCAAGCAGCCTAATTAGTATGGACGAAACGAAAAAGAAGACACCAGTTGGCACAACATGGAGGCGTCCGTTATGGCCCCACTACATCCTATTGAAATCATGGCAACAACACCAAACAGGCTTCCGAACAGTATCAAAACTAACCCGATAATTTGACAACCCTCCAACAATGGCACAGGCAAGGGGCGCTGACCAAGCTCCCACCAGCATGGGCCAGCATAAGGTTGATTCTATCCTGGGGAGCGGCGCAAATATCACATCACCAACAGGCAGACATATGGGCCAACGCTTGAATAATGGACATCCAGGAGGACGGAGTGCTGATGGGATTCTCTGAAGCCTGCCCTAAGCTAGGGTTGGGCCCAGGCAATTGGCTACTCTATCGAGCCATCCAAACGACAATACACCAACACACTACACGCAAATCCAGATCACAACCCCCAGGACCATGCGAAAAAGAAATGGACTACAACACTGAGGCCTTTCAGTGCATCCGCACCTTCTACTCTATGGCCATCTCAAACAACCTCCACAGACTAAACGCTCTGGCAGCAGCCTGGACGGAAGACTTGGGCACACCAGTGAGTGCACCAGACATTCAAAGTAGCTTTGCAGTGATCCCAACGGCCTCCCTCAATCTCAGAAATAGGAACATCCAATTCAGAATCATACAACGTCTATATTATACCCACGACAAGATGCACAAAATGGGAATCCGATCCAGCAACCAGTGCTAGAGAGACTGCCAAGGAGTCGGGACCCTGGCCCACACGCTCTGATCTTGTCCCGGCATAATCGCATATTGGAAACCGGTCCATCGGACAGTAAACAACATAAAGGGAGCAGATGTCCCCTTTTGACCCCTGGCACTGGTGTTGTGACGATGGCACGGACTGGCACCAAGACCCACTAAACCAGTAAAGTGATCTCCCTCATGTTTTCAGCGAGGAAGCACCCGATCCTAAATGGAATTTGGGACGATCACCGGCGTGCGCCGAATGGTCCAAGGGACTCAACAAAATATTCAGGCTAGAGTGTGCGGCCTACAATAGACTAATGTCCGCCAACCCTGCTAAAGGACGACGCTTCAGAGAGTTACTGGAAGCATATGACCGCATCGCACGGAACCTGCGCCCGGAGCGGCGTCCACAGGGTCGGCCCAATATCCCAGCGACATCGGAAGAGAGTTGACTAAAGGGACCCGGGGCGGAGGGTCACCGCAATTGTGGAGACAATACAATCTGCAAAAGAAGAAACTGGTCTAACTAAGGAATTTGGGTGGGAATAGCTGGGGGGACAGCGGGGACAGACAAGACTTTTACATAAACTCTATGAACTGAGCGGAATAAGATCATAATTTGAAACATGGCAATGACTGGGGATAAGCCCTACGAATCGGACCCGGCCAAAGAACAGGGGGAATGTTTTGAATGTTATGATTAATTTTGAATGTTATGACATATGTTGATTTCTGTTTTTGATAACACACTTGATTTGTACCAGAAAACCGAATAAACAAAGTTTGACAAAATCAATTAATAAATGTAACCAACAATAGACATAGGAGGAAAGCAGCTAGTTAGAACAATTGGCAGAGTACTGGCCCTGTTACATAGACACAGTTCAGATGTAAAATACAGATATACTACAAGCCCAGTCATGTATTGTTCAATTAATATTATTTCCTTCTAAAATATTTCTACCACCCCAATGTACCTGCAATAGCAGAGTTCCTCGAGGCGGCGTCGATGGATCCTTCTTGAGTGACTCCCATAAAAGCAGGAGCCACGGATCGTCAATGGGCCTCGAACAAGGTGAAAGTGGCTTTGATGATCCATGATGAAAAGTTCAATGGCGTCGAGGCAGCAGCTTCGGTCCTGGCGGCGCTCGTCGACGATGAGTCGAAGACAGTCTGCAAGAATCAGGCATGCGGGGCACCTCGATGTCGATAGTTCGAGACCGCAAAGAGTCTATGAAGAACTTTGACCCAACAAGGACGTCAAGTCATCCAGCGTCTCTGCGGTCTTTGGTTGGCAGGAAACCCACCGGCGGATTCACCTCAGAGTGTCAGCGGCCTCGACTTTTTCCGGCGGGACAAAGCGGTCGGCGGTGCGGTCGAGAGATTCCTTTAATTCGAATGTCTTAATCAATGGAGCCTTGCAGCTCTGGTCGTCAACGGCATGGCGTCAAGTGGTCCCCGCTTATGGGCAACATGGCTTTGACGGGCCTCCAGCAGTTATAGCAAACCTGCGAACCCTGGTTGACGACGGTGGATGTAATGTCCGGTGCTCCTCTTCGTTCTCCTCGGCGGTTCCCATCTCCGGTCGGCAGCCTGTCGAGGGTCTGACTTCCAGGGAGCTTCAGCGAAGGTTAGCAGTGCTTGATGGTCCCTCGGAGCTCGGGAAGAGGGCGACCTAACCAGGTCCTCTCTTGGATCAATCGTCGATGAACTCGACAGCTTACAGATCGGGTTGAAGCAAACGCAGCAGCAAATCTTCTTCCAGCTGGGCTTCAAGGATAAGCTTCAAGTATAAAATTCATCTTCTAAACGAATTCTAGCAGTGAGAGGCCCCCAGATATACTGTTCTTTCTCTCATTTATTCTTCTGGGTCACACTCGGACAACCAATCGCTCAGAAGGGCATTCATCAGTCAGTCAGCCAATCAGGCATACAGTGCATTCAGACCATTCTCCTCCCTCTCAGACAATCACAAGAAGAAATGTGTATTGGGACAAGTACCCAGCCATTCAACACTGCATTCATACCAGTTTCGGGCAGGGCTGTCTCAGTCATTGTGTTTCATACCATAAAGCAGACATCCACAACAAGAAGTGCATATTGGTCACACACTCCATTCACCCAGGTCCCACCCACAGGGTCTACCCACAACATACAGATACTGGGAAGGTTCCAGCCAGTCTGACCTGGACTTCACCACAATACCTTTTATGGAACTTCCACCCAACAGCCAGTCAGGGACAGAGTTGGGGATTCCCAGGTCTTTGGGAAAACAAGGTAACAGGAAATAGAAAGCAAGAGGCCACAGGGTCCATCTTGTTTCCTATCAGGAATCAAATGATTGCAATGACCGGGCCTGGGTATCCCCAAAATGGAGGGTACTCGGGGCACCTGTCAAAAAATACACTAGGGGCACAGGGTTGTACCCCCACCCATGGGTGCCATAAGGGTATCCCATGGGTCTGTACACCAAACCAAAAATAGGAACAGCTGCACTGCCAGGAGTCCCACATGGACTCCTGGGCAGAAAACAATACAGAACACAAAGGAAAGCGGCCCTGTCCCTCCAATGCATTTCCAGCATCACAGGTGCCACCTGACAAGGAAAGCAAACGCCTTTACACCATGGGCAGGAAGGTAGCCTCTTCTGCGGCTTTTCAGGCTAGAATAGCTAACAATACATCTCTATTAGTTAGCTATAACTCTCATAAATGGGACGAAGTGACAGCACTACTATTGTCAGCCCCGGAACCATTAAAGACTCAATTGGCCCAGGTAGCAGGAGAGGGCAGAGCTGTCTCGAGCTGCATCCTCAAGACCAATTTAGACGCTGCTGACAATGCGGGAAGAATAACTGTGGAAGGCACTATTATCAAGCACCATGCTTGGCAATCTGGCTTTAAGCAGGAGACACAAGCAACACTGCTAAATATCCCTATCGAGCCCAACGTCCTCTTTGGAAAGGCAGTCGAGGATGCTCTAACGTCTGATAAAAAAAAAAAAATATTCTGAAGTCCTTGGGACAGTTTACAGAGAAACCCTCAGGCCAAAGAGGGAATGGCAATTTTCGTCGCTCCTGAGGGCGAAATTCCAAAAGGGGTTCAGGGTACGGTCAAAACCAGGGGGCATCCTGGGGTAACAATCTGGCCCAATCCTCAAAGGGTTACCCAAGAGGACAGCGCTGATCTCGCGGCCGGGTGAGCTCATCCACCTCTAGAGGTGTAGCAACATCTTCAAAACAGTGACATTCCGCTTCAGGTGCCCTCCCATGCCTCTCCAGTAGGAGGGCGCATTTCAAGCTTCACCCAAGCATGGGAGGGGTTCACCTCAGACAAATGGGTGATATCCACCGTGGCGGGAGCGTACTGTGTGGAACTTATCCAGTGACCCCAAAACCATCCCACGCGCCAGAAGAAAAACTCTGAGGAAGAACAATGCATCCTTCTCGAGGAAATCGATACGCTGCTCCTAAAGGACGCCATAGAAGTCGTCCCGGCGAACCAGTTAAACAAGGGTATTTATTCAACCTACTTCCTTGTGCCAAAGAAAGATCTAACAATACGCCCATTATTAGACCTACACCCTGCAAACAAATATGTCAAGTCACAAAAAATCTGCATGAGAACGCTACAAGAAGTAATCCCTCCGCTAAAGCGGTTGGACTACATGGCAACTCTGTACATGAAAGATGCTTATTTTCATATTTCAATGTTCCAAGCGCACAGAAAATTCTTGCGATTCAAGATGGCAAACCAGCACTACCAATTCAAGGTGCTAACCCTTCTGCATAGCCTCTGCTCCAAGGGTATTCACAAAGGTACTGGCGGTGGTGGCAGCGCACCTGCGCAGGGAGTCAATCCCAGTGTACCCTTACCTGGAAGACTGGCTGATTACAGGGAAAACCCCCCAAATTTTCAGGACAAACATTCAAAGAATGATAAATCTTCTCTTTCAATTGGGCTCCTCAATAAATGAAAAAAAACAAGCCTAGTGCCAAGCACAACCAAACAGTTCCTAGGAGCTGTAATAGACACAATGGAGGCCTTAGTCTTGACCTAAGAAGAAAGAGTCAAAAATATGTTACTGCAAATGCCACATTATCAGGCCGGTTGCCAGCTAAGTGTACACAAAGCTATGCGATTGCTAGGCATGATGGCAGCTTGCATTCACCTGGTGCCGCATGCACGTTTGCGCATGCGCCCCATGCAGGAGTGGTTGGTGAAACAGTGGTCTCAGGCAAGCGGTCAGTGGGACGATCTAGTGGTCGTTTCGCCAACACTAGTCCAAAACTTTCACTGGTGGACAAGGGAGAATCTTCTAAGGGGCAAACCCTTCCACGACACAGAAGTGCAAGCGATAGTGATGACAGACTCCTCGATTGCCGGGTGGTGGGCGCATCACCTTCATCACACAGGTCAGGGTCTGTGGACTTGTGCACGGCACAGAACCACATCAGCCTGTTAGAACTGCTGGCAGTATTCAAAGCCCTGCAGGCATTTGAGAAATGGCTAACAAGTCTGCTGGTACAAATCCTCACCGACCGCACAACAGCAATGTTCTACATCAACAAACGTGTGAGCACACACTCTCCAAATCTGTCCATACTAGCAGAACAGATTTGTAAATGGGCACTCAAACGGAAGATATCCCCATCCTCACAACACATTCCAGGGGAACTCAATACGTTAGCAGAGATCCCCTACCAGAGGAACACGAATGGCAACTAGACACAGAAGTCGTAGATTACCTCTTCACTCAATGGGGATACCCCACGCTAGACTTGTTTGCCACAAGCGAAAACAAGCAATTCCCAGACTTCGCGTCCAGGTTCCCACAACCAGGCCCCAAGGGGAACGCTCTCTGGATGAACTAGTCAGCGAGTTTTGCCTACGCTTTTCCTCCCACTCCTCTCCTGAACAAGATGGTGAACAAGATTGACAGGGAACAAGTGACGCTCATCCTAGTTGCTCCCATGTGGGCGAGACGGCCATGGTATCCACATCTGCGCAAACTGGTGATGTGCGATCTCATGCCAGACATACCTACTCACTCAACACGAGGGAACAACAATGCACCCTCAACCTCAGTCTATGAACTTGGCAGGGTGGCTTCTGAAGTCAGAGTTTGGACATCTTAACCTGCCACAGAGGTGTATGGACATCCTAAAAGAAGTTGGAAAACCTAACACTAGGCACTGTTATTCAGACAAGTGGAGACGATTTGTCGTTTGGTGCCAGTCTAAACTAAAAAAAAAACATAGAATGTACTTCATCTCACATTCTAAATGATATGCTCCACTTGCTAGATTCGGGGTTAGTCTTCAACTATATAAAGGTCCATCTGGCGGCTTTATCGGCTTACAACACCTCCCACAATAAAGTATCATGATGGAAGATACCGGTCATTAAAGCATTCATGGTGGGAGTAAAACGACTCCACACTCCCATTTCCAGCCCACCGCCAGGATGGGATCTCAATGTAGTACTCTCTAAACTCATGGGGGAACCCTTCGAGCCGATGCATAAGTCAAGGTTTAAGTACCTGACCTACAAGACTGCCTTCTTAGTGACAATTACTTCCATAAGAAGAGTTGGTGAATTATAAGCTTTGTCAGTGCAGGAACCTTTCTTTACCATGCATAAGGACAAACTGCTTTTACGCACTCATCCTAGGTTTTCCCCTAAGTTCATCTCTACATTTCACATAAACCAGTCCATTGAGCTACCGTCCTTCTTCCAGAACTCCACCAGCTCAGCTGAGGTTAAACTCCACACACTAGATGTAAGGAGGGTGGTCCTTTACTATGTAAACAAGACCAGACTGCTGAGAAAAACAGATCAACTGTTTGTCTCCGTAGCACCAAGCAGAGGAGACCGCATTTCCAAGAATGCCATCTCCAGATGGATAGTCAGATGTTTGCAACTGTGCTATTCTCTATCAAACGGGGCACTGCCTTTCATGCCAGGAGCTCACTCCACAAGAAGCACAGGAGCCACTCTGGCTTTTATTGCAAATGTCCCTCTAGACAGCATTTGTAAAGCAGCTACATGGAGCTCAGTTCACACCTTCACTCAGCACTACTGCATTGACACACATTCCAAGACAGATACACAGGTGGGACAAGCGGTTCTAAAACATCTGTTTGCCAACCTTCTCACAACCCACCACCTTCTCCTAAGACTACTTGCTAATCTATGCACAGCATGTGATCTAAGCAGATTCCACAAGCCTCAGAAGGGATACATTACTGACCGTAATCATATTTCTGATGCTTGTATCTGCTTAGATTGACATGCAACCCACCCTTCCTCCCCTTAGAGAGAAGGTGCATGGATGCTTTATGAGCTTGTCTGATTCATATCTGCTTGGATACGCCTGTACTCACACTACACTTCATGCTACCTCATGTCAGAAACAAAACAATCCGAGGGACCTTGACGCGTGAAGGACCATGGGTACAGTGGACATCACACTAGGCCTAATATTACTGGCACGCCCTGTCAATGTCCCTTTTTGAATTTCGAAAACAACAACTGTAATACGCTGCAGCTTCCACTAGATGTCAGCCTATGCACAGCATGTGAATCTAAGCAGATAGAAGCATCAAAAATATGATTGCGGTGAGTAATGTATTGTATCATATATATCTCCAACTGAGATAAGCGCGCCAAAATTCACAAGTGCAATTCACAAGCACAAAGCACACAGTGGCAAAACAAAAGTAAACGGGGGTGAAAGGGGACACTTGACCAAATGTAATAAGCCAAAAATAAGAGGCAGGACACTGAACAGAATAAAGGGTAAATACACAGAGTATAGGAAGAACACAAAGGATTAAGTTACAAGAGGGAAAAAGATATAGGAGCAGATGACACCAGCAGGGCCAAAGAAAAAGCAAAGAACAAATCTAGCCATGGAAGAAGGGTACACCAGCGGTGCCTAGCCCACCATCATTGAGGGCAAAAATTAGTTACTGCAACACTCAAGAGCCAGAGGAGGAGGCGTTGGTAGGGAGCAATGTATCCATACTGTCAGTCTTGAGGGACCGGATGTAAAACTTGAGGTCAGCCGGATCATCAAATATCGATGTATGACCTTCACATGTCGCTGTAAAAGAGCACGGATGATATAGTGTGTATCTTACATTAAATTGTTTCAACGCAGGACAATAAGAGAGGGACTACTTTCTATGTTGGATGGTTCTTTAGCCACATCTTTAGATATGTGAATCCTATTGCCATGCTAGACCAGCATGTTCTTCTCTTTAGCTTTTCAGATAAGCAGCTGCAGTTGGGTATATTCCGGCAAGTAAAAAATCAAAGTGTGCAGTGGAAATTGTGAAGATTGTGAGCTTCCTACTGGGCCAATGCGGTGAGCACGTTGAATATTGAGGGAGATTTCTTTTGGGATATGAAGTAGGGCCGATAACACATTTTGAAGAAACAAGATACCGTCATTCCCCTCACATCCCTCCTGGAGGCCCGTAATGCGTAGGCTGTTGCGCCTACTTCTGTTTTCCAATTCTTCATTATGTTTTTGGAGGTCTCTCACCACTTTTTCCAATTGGGTTACTCTAGGTGCGACATCCTCCACATAAACAATTCTATTTTCCATTTCAGTCATTCTGTTTTCGAAGGTATTCCACCTTTCATCTAATTGCTGTAGTTTTTGGTTGGTGGTTTCAATATAAGGTTTGAGAGACAGCATTTCTTATAAATTGGCCTCAATGGCAGAGTCTGTGGGGTATAATGGCAGAAGTGACTCACTTCTGAGTCTTCTATGAGTGGCAGACAGAGATTGAACATCTTTAGAGGCTTTAAGCGATTTCTGGTTATTCTTACCAGAGGCGAGACCATCTTGAAGAATTAATAGCAGATGGAAAGCAGATCAAAGAATGAGAAGCACAATATCACACCGGCACAAGAAGTAGTTCTTTCCAAGCAGAGGTGTTAAAATGTAACTGTTAGATAAAGTAAATAGTGTTACCTCCAATATGTAGTCCAATGCTATTAATTCTATGAGTAAAGGCTCTATTTAAAAAAAAAATTCTATGAAGTAGCCATGAGGTGGCGCTGGATGTCGAACGAGAAAGCCCGACTAGACCCGAACTAGCGGATTGCGTCACTGCCGCAATGCTTTTTTTTATATAAAAGTTGTTGCCTTATAGAAATATTTGAGGTGGCCCGGAGCAGCACACCTATGCGGCCATCTTCTTCCTCCGCCCGATGCTAATGTTTGTACTGCACCGTTGTGCTAGAAAAGCCAGACACTGTGCTAAGTTCGGGTGTGCAGCCTTGTCCTGTGCACTATTTGTATTTTGATGTAAGGATTGGCAATAGTTTTTTTTAGTATAGGCCCTTTTTTTTTGACAAGACACCACTAGGACTGCGTTATTTTTTGATCATCGTAGCTTGCTCCCATCTTTAGATTTAGGATTAGAAGAGCGTTTTCCAAAACCTTTTTGAAGTTCAATAAACACCCTTGAACTGTGGTCACTTGTCTGTCTTACTGTTGATACCATGCCTTCCTTACAAGGGGCAGGGAGCCAACTGCAAAATAGCAGAATGATTCCTCACTAATTGCACACCAAAAGCTCAGTTTTGCGGTCCTCACCCATGGGATGTGGCTGAGCTGAACAATGGCCATTTACCCGTGGTGGGAAGAGAAGCTGTTCCCCGCGAAGCAGACAAGAACTGATACATGTGTTGCACAATAAACATTGCAATTCGCAGGCACTCTCTCAGGCTAGTTGAATATACCAGTGGCAACAATTGGGACACCCAGTCTTTCTCATCACCTTGAGAAGGTTCACAGGGCACTTAGAACAGAGCAAGGCCTGAGGAGACCTGCTCCATCCAATCGGGGAGCAAAAATCCTAGGGTGGAGGGTAATGGGCACGGGCCATTGGTAGTCTTGCAAACCTGCAACAATGTAATAGATATGTTTTGGGGAAGTCTCAGGAGAGACCACCTGACATGAAAAGACCAGTTAGCTAACACTTATAGGCACCTTCTATTTGCCGTTGGCTGAGTCCTGCCTCATTACCGGGGGATGGTTTGTGAGCCTGTGCACTCTGGTGAAAGGTGACTGTGTAGCACGATCCTCGGTCCTCTGGTATACCTGTATACAGCTTCCTCCGGCGCCGTAAAGAAGGACAATTTCCTATTAAATTGGAAGCACAGTCTAGCCGGAAACTTGGCGCATTGCAAATTACAGTCGCATAACATTTTCTTTTCAACCATGAATTGTCGTCTCTCCTGCTGGACAGCCACTGAGAAGTCTGGGAATATGCGAATCACCTGCTAGTCCGGACAGGAACTCCTTCTCATGCGCTAGCTTCAGTACCAGGTTTCTATCTCTGTAGCTCAGAATCTTCGCGATGATTGGCTACGGGAAGTCCCCTGGTTTAGGCTTTGGCTGTCATGCCCTATGAGCTCTTTCGACTGCAAACATGAGCGACAATGACGGATTACTCGGCAGTTGTTTCAGAAGCACCCCCACTGCCTGCTCCGTGCTGCCCTTCAACACCTTCTTAGAAAACCCCATTTTACAGATGTTATTCCTGCGTGAGAGTGATTCAAGTTGTCACACTTTGACTTCACATATTTCATTTCCCTCACTAGGGAATCTACAGTAGTTTTCAGGTCTTGCACCAATCCTCTCTTCGGCTTCATTTATATGCAGGACTTCTTCAGCCAGCTGCGCACGGATTGTGGTGACATTCACTGTAACATCGTCTAACTTTTCATGAACTGCTGCAAATCCCTTCTGCTTGGAGTCCAGCATCTGTTGTAGGTCCGAAGGAGCCTGCGCTACAGGCTGCTCGAGCAGGGTGCCGTATTGCTGTAGGCTTTCACCAGAATGTTTTTGGGTGGACTAAGCAAACCTTGCCATAATTCCAGTTTTTTTCCCCCACCTCCTGCACCTTTTGTCAGGCTGCGCTCCTTCCAAGATCTGTCAACTTTGAACTACTGCCCAGTGCTACCAACAAATGGAAGCTCCAACACAGCCACAGCAAATCTACTCTGCATGGGTGTGGTAGGTGATACCCCCTCTGCAGTGCACGCACTACCTCAGTCATGCCTCTGAGCCGCACCAGGCACCCTTGTCACTAGATGTCACGTGCAATTAGGTTTCAGAACAAATGGAGTGAGAAGCTCAACCTGTAAGTCTTCATTCCGCTCCAAGCCCACTGATTTGCAGTGGCTGGCCCTCCATCTCACTTTTACCAATAGTGAGTGTCACAGAGACTACAACCAGGCTTATCTCTTCAAAGTGCATACTCCACATGGGGTCTTCGTGCCACATCTGTAGCAACACCACTTATGCAGCCATCCCCTAAACACCTGGCACCAGCGTGTATACAGTAGCTCTTTAGCTGAACTGAGAGTGGCCCTGCTGCCACAGTGTCCCACCGGCCCGCAATGTTCATGGCTCCTGACAAAGACCACCTTCTCTACGTGTGACCACACTCTGGTGCCGGCTTCGGGCAGGGGGGGGACAGAGTGGGGGCACTCTGAATCTATCCCCGTCATCCTGCGTCCCGCCTCGCCTTCTCTTCCAGGCAGGAGTTTGCTGCGTGGATCCTAGTGCAGCCGTTTGCCCGCCCTCCTCAGGCGCAGGACCAGTTCAGCAGCCGCCACGTGTCCCAACCCCTGCGAGCCTCACACGTAGGGCCTTGCTGCAGGGTAGTAAGTCCTGTGCCCTCCGGTGACCAACAGGGCATAAATCGGGCACGATCTCTGCTGGCCACACTGCGCTCGACACAGGCCCTAAAAATGATGCTGCCAGCACAGTTCGAACAGCAGGATTTTTGCCGGATCTGCCGCCTTGATACGGAGCTCTACGGCCAAGCAGCCATCTAGCTTGGCTGCACCACAGCGCCACTAACGTCATGTTTTAAAAATACCAACCCTTCGGGCTGCGTTGTGATGCAAACAATATTTGTTTGCAATTTACTTTTTTGTAAACCATGCTTGGCTGTTTCAAAATACCCTGCTACACTTGATCAGTGAAAAATGCATTTGTTTTGGGAGTCCTTTGTGTGGCAATTGTGATGTTTTGAGCAAAATGCTTTTGTCCTGCATTAATAGAAACATGAATGTACACTAATTAACTTATTGTTTTAGGACCCTTTCAGTAGCGTATGATATCCGCCAGCCATTTCATTCCACAAAACTGTCTTTGAAGCGTTTATTTATGACATTATAGCAACAACATTTATAAGCTTTTTTCAGAGACTTGTGTAATCTGCTTAGATCACATGCTGTGCATAGGCCGACATCTAGTGGAAGCTGCAGAGTATTACAGTTTGTTTTTCGAAACTCGAAAAGGGACGTCAAAGAGGGCGTGCCAGTAATACTATCCTCAGTGTGACATCACCTGTACCCATGATCCCTCGCGTGTAGGACCCTCAGATTGTTTTTTTCTGCCATACTAGTCTGACGCATGATGCGGAGTTCCTTCGGTGCTTAGCCGTTTATAGTTAACAATCATTGTTAATACTTCCCCTTTCACTTCCACCATACTCCGAAGATAGACGCCAGTGAAGATCGAGGAAGTCAGCCGTTGAGGACTGCCACAACGGACTTCGGGCCTTGGAAGGCCTCTGGCCTCGGTCCTGTACAGTAGAGAGAATGCGGGGTGGTCATACAGGATCCTTTCCCACCTGCATATACTCGCCCGCTGCCATTATGTAACATATGGAAAGTACTCCATTCAAATTCGGCACTAAGTGTAATAGGAAGTTTCCCTGGGTGGATAAGCACAATACATGCAATTTATGTCTCCCACAAGACCATCCCGAGACTACCTGTCGAGCTTGCAAGGTCTTCAAGCCGAAAACTCATAAGGACCGCTCAACTAAACGCTAGGCCCACTATGCCAGGCAACTAGAGGCCATGGACGTGAAGGGGACATTCAGCGATGGCAGCAACGCTGCCGAATGTTCATTAAGAGAAGCATAAAGCCCCTAAATGAACACGGAAGTCCAAAGTCTCAGTTCCTACCACTAAAACTAAACTCATTCATCCCACTGCTGAGGATATGGGCACTGATGAGGAACGAGAACCTGTTGTTATTCCTAGCTCTTAACAATGGAGCTCAGAAGACATTGATAGGGTCATGAAAAGATGTCATTGCTGACTTTTATGAAAAGGTCCCTAATTACTTTCATAGTTACTCCAACTCCCCTCTTACCTCTGCCCCTTCGGGGTCCAAGGCAACACCTGAGTCCTCTCAGCCCCCTGCTAAGAAACTCTGCTCTGACGCTCCGTTTCAGGGCTTGGTCACAGACCCCTTTGTGGTTGAACCTTACCACCCTGATTCATATTATGATGAAAAAGAACCTCATTTGTTTGATGTCCAGGCAGGTGACTCTTATTATGGGGATGATGAGGACCAGGAGGAGGAGGATGAGGCTGAAGCCTGCAACATTCACTCCCCGGTTCCTAAAGACCCCCCGGTGCATGACTCGCCTGTAGATAACCAACCCCTCCTCAATGAGGTACTGGCTAAGGCAGCTGGCCATTTTTGTATCGACACACAGGGTGTCCAAGAAGACAGGGATTTTGCTGAAGAAATCCTAGGAGACAAGAGAGCCATTACTCAGGCTACCCCTCTGTTGAAATCCATCCAGTGCAGAATTGATCCCTCGCTGCAAACCCCAAATCTCACTCGAGCAGTTAATCCGCGAGTCGAGAAATTGTTCCGTGCCACACCCTCCGATCCCCTGTACATTAGGGGACAATTAAAGCCTGATTCCCTGGTCGTAAAAACCACCAGAAAGAGGGCAGGTACACCGATTGCTTCTTCGGAAGCACCCCCTGATAAAGAAAGTAAACGACTATATGCTCTGGGTAGAAAGGTTGCCTCCACTTCAACCTATCGGGGACAAATTTCCAACTGTGCCACCCTTTTGGCAAGCTACAATTGGCATCAGTGGGAGGAGGTGTCCGCTTTGGTATCCTCCGCACCCGAACCCTTAAAGAGCATTTGGCTCAGCGGCAGCAGATGGAAGGTCTGTATCAGGCTGCATGCTAAAAACAAACTTTGATGCAGCAGATAATGCTTTGAGGTTAATCGCCGAAGGCACTGTCATAAAGCGTCACGCTTGGCTAAGGCAGACAGGGTTCAAACTGAAACCTAAGCAACCCTGATAGAGCCGAATGTACTATTCAGCAAGGCAGTGGAGGAAGCTTTAAAGACTGCAAAGGATGAGTACGAGACCCTAAAATCTCTTGCCCAACTCACCAATAAACCCTCTGGACAGAAGGGTAACAACAATTTTCGCCGCTTTCGGGGCCAAAGTTCTCAAAGGGGTTCAAACCGTAACCAAAACCAGGGAACCTCGTGGGGTAACAATCAATCCCAATCCTCACAGGGCTACCCCAGAGGGCAATGCAGGGATCGCACTAGGGGTAGAGGCAGCCCCGCCAGAGGTGGTACGCCACCCAACAAAAAAGTGACATTCCGCTTCAGGTCCCCTCCCATGCATCCCCAGTAGGGGGGCGCATTTCCACCTTCACCCACGCATTGGAGGGGATCGGTGCTGTCCAGTGTCCGGAGGATACTGCATATAGTTTCTAGGGTGCCCCCACGACCATCCTCCGCGACAGAGAGAACACTGGCTGTAACATCAGAAGATCCTCCTCGAGGAGATCGCCGTTGTGCTAGCAAAGGACGCCATAGAAGTCGTCCCGGTCAACCAGGTAAACAGGGGTATTTATTCAACCTACTTCCTTGTGCCCAAAAAAGATCTGACAATGCGCCCAGTATTAGATTTGCGCTATGCAAACAAGTATGTCAAGCCACAAAAATTCCACATGACTACACTACAAGAGGTAACCCCTCTACTAAAAAAGGGGGCAACATTGGATATGAAAGATGCCTATTTTCATATTTCAATGTTAACAGCGCACTGAAGATTCTTGCGTTTCAAGTTAGACAACCAGCACTACCAATTCAAGGTGCTGCCCTTCGGAAAAGCCTTGGCTCCAAAATTGTTCACCAAGTTCTGGCGGTGGTGGCGCACCTACGCAGGGAGGCAATCCCAGTGTACCCTTACCTGGACAACTAGCTCTAGGGGAGTCCCCCCCTAATTTGCCTACCTGGACAACTACAACTAGGGGAGTCCCCCCTAATTTGCAGATTAAACATCCAAAGAACAATCAACCTCCTCTTCCAATTGGGCTTCTCAATCAACGAGAAAAAGTCAAGCCTGGTGCCAAGCACCTCAAAACAGTTCTTAGGAGCTGTCCTAAATACCCAAGAGGGGTTAGCCTTTCCATCAGAGGAAAGGATTTGAAATTTGTTGCTGCAAATTCCTCAATATCAGGCCGATCGCCAAATAAGGGTGCGCAAAGCTATGCGTTTTCTAGGCATGATGGCATCTTGCCTTTACCTGGTTCCCCACGCGCGCAACCGACCCATGCAGGAATGGCTGGCGAAACAGTGGTCTCAAGCAAGTGGTCAGTGGGACGATCTAGTGGTCGTTTCGCCAACACCAGTAGAGAGTTTTCGCTGGTGGACAAGAGAGAACCTTACGAAGGGGAAACCCTTCTACGATCCAGAGATACAGACCATTGTCACAACAGATGCCTCCCTGGCAGGGTGAGGAGCTCACTACCTTCACTATACAGCTCAGGGTCTCTGGTCTCACACAGTGACTCAGAACTGCAACAATCTGCTAGAACCTCTGGCAGTCTTCAGAGCGCTTCGGCATTCGAACCCCTCCTATCCAACAAGTCAGTGCAGATCCTAACAGACAGCACAACGGCAATGTTTTACTTAAACAAACAAGGGGCTACTTGTTCTCCCAATCTGTCCAAGCTTGGCCAGAAAATTTGGAAATGGGTACTCAAACAGAAGATTTACCTGTCATCCCAACATGTTCCGGGGGAACTGAACTCTAGCAGATGCTCTGAGCAGAGATCCCCTCCCAGAGGAACACGGGTGGCGACTACACGAAGAAGTCATAGGAGACCTCTTCTCTCAGTGGGGTTTCCCCACTATAAACCTATTCGCCACAAGCGAAAACAGGCAATGCCCAAACATCGCATCCAGGTTTCCCCAGCCAGGCTCCAAGGGGAACGCCCTATGGATGAACTGGTCAGGGATATTTGCCTATGCTTTTCCACCAACCCCTCTGATGAGGAAAGTGGTGAACAAGATCCACAGGGAACCGATGACGCTCATCCTGGTTGCTCCTATGTGCGCGAGACAACCATGGTATCCACACCTACGCAAACTGGCAGTGTGCGATCCCATCAAACTCCTGTGCCGGTACAACCTACTCTCCCAGCACGAGAGGCTAACTGTGCATCTTCAGCCCAACTCGATGAACTTGGCAGCATGGCTCCTGAAGTTCTAGAGTTCGGACATCTCAATTTACCTCAGAGATGTATGGACATCTTGAAAGGGTCAAGAAAACCGAACACGAGGCACTGTTACTATGATGAATAGGAAACGATTCGTAATTTGGTGCCAGAATAAGCAAGTCAGCCCCGTTGATTGTACTCCTTCCAATGTGGTCACCTATATTCTCCACCCACTGGATGCAGGGTTAGTGTCTAACTCACTAAAAGTACACCTGGCAGCTTTTTCAGCCTACACCACTTCCCATAACAAGGTGTCATGGTAGAAGGTGCCAGTTGTCAAAGCATTTATGGAAGGGGTAAAGAGACTCCAACCTCCAATTTCTAACCCACCACCAGGTTGGGACCTTAATGTGGTACTTGCTAAGATCATGGGACCTCCCTTTGAGCCCATGCACAAATCTAGTCTCAAACACCTGACTTATAAAACTGCCTTCTTAGTAGCCATCACCTCCATAAGAAGGGTCAGTGAAATTCAAGCTCTGTCAGTGCAAATCCTTTCTTTACTATACATAAGGGCAAACTGGTTTTGCGCACTCACCCTAGGTTCTCACCTAAGTTAATTTCCAAATTCCATGTTAACCATTCTATTAAGCTACCGGCTTTCTTCCAAGAACTCAAAAGCTCTGCTGAGGTGAAACTCCACACAATAGGTGTGAGGAGAGCGGTCCGCTACTAGGTAGACGAGACCAGATCGTTAAGGAAAACAGATCAACTGTTCGTCTCCATAGTGGCAGGCAGGGAAGGAGATCACATCTCTAAAAATGCCATCTATCGGAGGATAGTCAGATGTATCCAACTGTGCTATTCGCTTTCAGATAAAACACCACCTTTTACGCCAAGTGCCCACTCTACAAGAGCTACTGGAGCCACTCTGGCTTTCATTGCGAATGTACCCCTGGACAGTATTTGCAAAGCGGCTACACGGAGCTCTATTCACACCTTTACTCAGCACTACTGCATTGACACTCATTCCAAGACAGATAAACAAGTGGGACAAGCGGTTCTAAGACATTTATTCGCTCATGACCCTTCTCACATCCCACCTCCTTCTTCTTACACTGCTCGCTAATCTATGCACAGCATGTGATCTAAGCAGATTCCACAAGCCTCAGAAGGGATACATTACTCACCGTAATCGTATTTCAAAGGGATTGTGTTCTCCGACGTATTCCACATCTATGACATGTAATATCCACAGCTGTGTGCACTTCTGAGACTTTTCGGCAGAGGGCGTCCTGTGTCAATGGCGTCGAGCCGATGTCCCTTGAGCGTCGATGTCACCGGATGTTATATAAGGACGCACAGTGCCCGTTGCCTCAGTTCCGTTTTATCCGACACCGAACGTGTACAGCTTCGTGAAACTCGGCGCGCCTCATTGATACATCGATCTCTTATGATGTCTATTTCTTTGACCCCTCCGACTCCAAGGTCCGGGTTCAAGACTTGCCGGAACTGCAAGTCTAAGATGTCGTTGACCGACCAGCACCGTATTTGCTTATGGTGCCTGGGTGAGTCGCACGACACCGACGACTGCTTCAAATGCCAGTCTCTAACAGCCAAGACCTTGTGTGAAAGGAAGGGGAAGCTCTGTGCAGGTAAGCCCTCAAAGTCCCGTAAGGCCGGATCGAAGTCTAGGGTTTCCACCGACGACTCGAGGGGTGACTCTCTGCGTCGAGAGGGAGCTCGAGGTTCTCAGTCCCGGAGTGGTTCCTGCCATTCCTCGTCCTCGCGGCACTCTCGGAAGCGCCGGCACTGGTTGCCTTCTCCGTCCTCTTCGGAGGATGGCGCCGTGCGTAAGGTAGCCTGTCCCACGAAGTCCTCGACTCTGGAGGAGTGGGCGGCTTTAAAGAGCAAATGGTGGCAGTCGCAAGGCACGGTTTCTGATGCGCCTTCTCACAAAGTCGGCATAGAACGCTCTCGATCCACGGCTCGCATGCCGTGGAGTCGCCTGTGGCGGCGTCGACGCCTGCAGTGCGGATTCAGGCATTGAAGCCCTCTGCGGTCTCGACGTCGATGTTCTCGATGCCTTTGGCGCTTTTTGGGCGTAATGTGTCCGAGGAGTTTCCTGGGGCTTCCTCTATGTCTGGGAGGCCGGTATTGGGGCCCAGGCCCTCTTCTGTCACTGTGGCTGGGTTTTCTGGACCTTTGCCTGACATTTTTGTAGAGGAGGATAGGTCAGACGTTGAAGATCCTGTTTCTCTGGATGAGACTCCAGGATTGTTGGGTGACAGTCCATTGGAGGAGTTGCGGCAGTCCCTCCATGATGCCAGTGGCCTGGATACTTCTCTGGAGGTTGAGTTTGGTAGACCTGAGCCAGTGGCTCATGCAGACTCTTCCTACAGGCGGCTCATGTCTAGGGTCTCCGAATACCTGGGTTGGTCCAGTCCTCCTGAGGATTTTATTCAGGATGACCTTACTGACTTTTTGGACCAAGGTCCCCCTTCTGACCCGGTATTGCCCTTCCATCTTACATTGCAAAAAAAGGTGTCATCGGCTTGGCAACCCCTGGAATCGCTTTCGGCGGTCAATAAGAATTTGTCAAAAAAGTACCGGCCATCTGTTAGCAACCCCAGCTATTTGTCTACTCACCCCACTCCTGAGAATTTGGTGGTTCAGGTGGCTACGGCCACCACGAGGCAGCAGGTGTACCCGACCATCCCTCCTCTTAGGGACGACAAGCGCTTCGACGGATGGGCTCGGAAGGTCTTTTATTCAGGGAGCATGGCTCTGAAAGCGGTCAACTCCACATGTGCCTTGGCAAGATTTACACACACTCTGTGGAACTGTGCTTCCTTTGCAGCTGAGCATATTCCCGAGTGGGAGGAAAGGGATGGCTTCCTAGCCCTCGTGCGTGACGGCAAGGATGCTATGTGTGAATCCCTTCAGTCTGGGTTGGACGCGGCAGACTGTGTCAGCCGGTCCATGGCTGCGAGCACCATCCTACGCAGGTTTGCGTGGTTGCGGAAGTCGGGGTTTGCTCCTGATGTGCAAGCCCGTCTTCTGAACATGCCCTTTGATGGCGTTCATTTATTTGGCAGCAAGGCTGACAAGGGCATCGAGAGATTGCAGACCTCCAAAGCTGCAGCAAAGTCTTTGAGCGCTGCAGTACGTCAACCTCTGCCTTTTCGTCCTAGGGGACAGCAATGGAGGGGAGGTTCCTTTTTGTTTCTACTCCTCTTTTGGTAGATCGAGAGGAGCTGCCAGTCAAAAGGGCCACTGTAAGGGTACCTGTGGTGGACGAGGTACTCTGGGTGCCAAAGCCGCTCGGGCAGTTGCCTCTTTGCCCTCAGGCACTGCCGCAGCTGCTCCAGCTCAGTCATGAGGCCATGTTCCATGGTTCATCGGTTGGGGGCAGATTTGCGCAGCATCTTGGAGAATGGCGTGCCATTATTTCAGATGTGTGGGTTCTGGATATCGTAGCCCACGGCTACTGCCTTCCCTTCCTTCAGCGGCCTCACGACAATCCACCGGGGAAGCTCTCTTTGAAGCGTCCGGATCCGCTTCTTGCGCAGGAAATCCTATCCCTGCTGGAGAAAGGTGCCATAGAACTGGTGCCTGGAGCGGAGAGGAACAAGGGATGGTATTCCCCTTATTTTTTTATCCCAAAGAAAGACTGGGGATTGAGACCCATCATGGACTTGCGTTGGTTGAACAAGCTTCTCAGGAAGGACAAGTTCAAGATTGTCACTCTTTCTCCCTCAAGGATGCTTACTTTCATGTGCCGATTCATCCCATGCACATGAAGTACCTGAGGTTCGCGGCTGGTGACTCGCACTTTCAGTTTCGTGTCCTGCTATTTGGATTGACCTCCACCCAAGGGTCTTCACCAAGCTGATGGTGGTTCTGGCAGCGTACCTCAGGAGAGGGTGGTTCTCCAGCATGGGGTCTGGCATGGATTCACATGCTCATGAATATTCCCCGTCGTCAGGCTGGGAATCCTCGGTAAAGAAAAAATCAGTATCAGTTTTGTTTCTGATCTGTCTTTCATAGTAGTAACCAATCACTGATCTCTGCGTCACACTGACCACAGCCAATGACTGCCCTCTACCTAAGCCCCGCCTCTGGCAGCCATCTTCAGATTTTTACCGCATGTTCAAGTGTTGGGATCCTCGTGCTATTGCTCTCGAGCGTTAGTGCTATTTTTCACGTTTTTTCTCAGAAAAATGTCTCTTTTTTCGGTCAAAAGAGCCTCAAGCTCCACCGTTTCTTCATCCGATCAACGGGAACCCGTGTCGGATTCATCTACGCCCCTCAAGGGTGAAGACTTCGTCGAGCCACGCTTTTGGAGGACTCCAGAAGTTTCTCAGGCCCATCTCGGACATGGCCCAGGAGAAGGGAAGCTCGACGCCCGGAAAGCTGTTCAGGGTCTGCCCTGGATGCCAGCTTCAGAATGTCTTTAAGGAGGACGAACACTCCCTTTGCCTTTACTGCCTACACGAGGACAAGACGCACGTGGAGAAGGACTGTGCGTTTTGTGGCAGTATGTCGGAGCGGACCATGAAGGACCGCCATAAACGTCTCGCCAACTGGCTGGAAGGAAAGAGCCCGTCAGGCGAGAAGAAGAAGTCAGAGCGGTCTTCTAAGACCTTTGAGGGCGCCCCGGCGACGGCGGTCCAACAGAAGGCCAAGCAACGCGAGTCCGCTGGCACCGGGAGCGCCGAACGGTCGGGCTCTACGGGCGCCAGGCAGGGCGCATCCTCCCCGGCGCCATCAACCACGAGCCAACGCTCTGGCTCGGGTAAGAGGAAGGCCGAGCACCCGGCGAAACACCTGGAGAGACCCCGGTCGTGCCCTAAGGCCCCATCGGAGGGGGAGCGAGGTGGTGACCCTCCCCCCAAGGAGAAGGCGGTGAGCGCACCTAAGGTGGTGAAAGCCTTGATCCATCCGGCCAAGGCCTCTATCGAGACAGTCGCGGCGGCCCTGGCTCAGCCTGTGGAGGCTACACCAGTGGTGGCGAAAAATCTCGCTGCCACCGCGGAGGGAGTCCTCTTTCGTGCCCATCGACAGGACCCCTGTGAAACCTCCGACGGAGAAGAAAAAGGGGGGGCAGGAGGTCGTCGTGGACTCGGCCTCAACCTCTGAGGAGGAGCTGATCGAAGTCTTAGGCCATGGCTCTGGCGTGGAAGAAGGCCATCCTGTCGGGAGGGACCCCGACGTGGAAGACGACGAGGGCGTCGAGGATGCCGACGGGGCTCCTGATCGCCCGTCGGATCTCCCTCAACCAGTGCTGCAAGACAACTCGGCGGCCATTTTGTTTGCTATACAGTCCTTATGCTCGGACATAAGGACGAGACTGCCGTTACCACCAACGGAGGAACCGCTCCCGACGGGGGACCCGGAGCCAGGCCCTTTTGGGAGCCCTCCCCCTAAGAGAAGAAGGATTCATCCTCCACCTCCTTTTTAGCCATCGCGCCCTGTTCAGCCCTCCTCCCCGTCCACGACCCGTGGGGATGATACGGGGCCTGACACGGCCACGACGGGTACAGATGACGAGGTTTACGACAACGATCTCCCGTCGTCACCTCCCACCCGGGCTTCCCTGCCCGACGAGATTGGATCGTTTCACTCAATGATCGCCAGGGCATCCGAGCTTTTCCAGCTCTGCCCGGAAGAGAAGAAGAAGGAAGGTTTCCTTTATCAACGGCGCGAGACCAAGAGGAAGACCGTCCTCGCTGTACCTCTACTAGACGATATTTGGGATGAGGGCATCGCCCTCCTCAAGAACCCATCCACGACGCCGGCTAGAAGGGATCGGTACGAGAAGAAGTACCGGGTCCCGGACGCGGCCCCCTTGTGCCTTCGGGCACAGCCAACCCCGGACTCGGTCGTCTCTGCGGCGGCCAGGAAGAAAGCGGGGGGGGGCGCGGCCTCTAAGTCAACCACCCCGCTGGACGGCGAGGGAAAGAAATTAGACACGATGGGACGCAGAGTCATCTCATCGGCAGCGACGACGATTAAGGTGGCCAACGCCTTGGCTATCGTAGGCCGCTACGACAGGGAGTTGTGGTACAAACTGACCCCCCTGCTGGACTTCCTACCAGACAACAAGAGGGCGGAAGCCCTAGAGATCTTGCAGGAAGGAGAGGTGGCGTCGGACCACGCCATTACGATTACGACGGACATCGCTGACACTGGATTTCGCTATTTGGGCAACGGCGTGTGCCTTAGGCGGCGTGGATGGCTCAAGGCTACTGACTTCCATCAGGACGTGCAGACCAGAGTCTTGGACATGCCGTTCGACGGAAACAACCAGTTTGGGAAAACAGTGGACGATTCCCTTCAAGCCATCAAGGCGGACACGGAGACGGCCCGGGCTCTTGGGGTTCTCCAGCAACGGCGGCCGCCCTTTCAGAGCGGCGGAGGCAAACAGGGTGCCTCCAAAGGTTCCAGCGGCGGATTTTCCACCTACCGTCAAGCGGCCCGTTCGTCGTCACAGGAAGCTTACAGGGGACGAGGCAAGTCAGGCGGACCCCGCCGTCGTCGCCAAGGAGGACAAGGCGGCAAAGCCTCGTCGAAGCAGGACTGAACCGGCCGTGGGGTCGGGCCCCCACCGAAGCACCCCAGTGGGAGGCCGGCTGGCGAGCTTCGTCAGCGTGTGGGAGTCCATCTCCACCGACCGTTGGGTGCTGGACGTCCTAGCTCAGGGCCATGCGCCTCCCCCCTGTGGCCAGGAAAGAACATCACGTCCCTCAACTTCTCTTGGAGGTAAAGGCGATGCTCAAGAAGGGCGCCATCGAGCTCGTCCCAAAGAGGCTTTGGGCCTCGGAGTTTACTCAAGATACTTCCTCGTGAAGAAGAAGACGGGAGGATGGCGTCCCATCCTGGACCTACGACGACTGAACAAATTCATCAAGGCACAGAAGTTCTGGATGTTCACCCTCCAACACGTCCTGGGTCAACTGGAGGAGGGTGATTTCCTGTCGTCGTTGGATTTGGAGGATGCCTACTTCCATATTCCTATCCTAAAGGGACACCGAAAGTTTCTCAGGTTCGTGGTCCAAGGGCGTCACTACCAGTTCAGAGCCCTTCCCTTCGGATTGAGGTCGGCACCCAGGGTGTTCACCAAGTGCCTCGCACCGGTGGCGGCGCATCTGCGCCGGGAGGGGATCCACGTCTACCCCTACCTGGACGACTGGCTCATCCGAGCAAAGACGAAGGAGCTCGCCGTGGAGCACACGGCAAGGACCATCCAACTACTCACGGACCTGGGATTCTCCATAAACTACGCCAAGTCCCACCTGGTGCCCGCGCAAGACGCACTGTTTCTGGGAGCGAAGCTCGACACAGTGTCGCTTCTGGCCTCTCCGTCGGAGGAAAGGACGAGGGCCATCTTGGGCAAGGTGCAGCGGATGCTGGTTGCGGACGCGGCCAGGGTGAGGTCCATCAAGTCCCTCCTCGGAATGATGTCTTCTTGCATTTATCTCATCCGCCTGTGCAGGCTCCGGATGCGCCCGTTGCAGGAGTTCCTGGACACGCGCTGGATCCAGACAACGGGCAGCTTCGAGGAGAGGATCACACTCGACGAGAGTTTCCGACGAGCGATCCGGTGGTGGGGCACCCGCGCGCATCTGACGGCGGGCATGGACTTCCAGACCCCCGGCCACCAGGAGACGGTGACCACGGATGCCTCCCTGGAAGAAAATCTGCACGCAAGAGGCCTTTGGCTTCCGACGGAGAAGTCCCTCCATATCAACGTCCTGGAGCTCCGCGCAGTGTTTTGGGCCCTCCGGTCCTTTCTTCCGTCCCTCAAGGGCAAGGTGGTGAGGATCTTCACCGACAACACCACCACCATGTTCTACATCAGGAAGCAGGGAGGTACCAGATCCCCAGCCCTGTCCAAGGAGGCGCAGGATCTGTGGCATTGGGCCGTCGCCCAAGGGATGTTTCTGGTGCCGTTTCATCTGGCAGGGATAAAAAACACCATCGCCAACTCGCTCAGCAGAGAGCTGCGCTCGTGCCACGAGTGGGAACTACGACAGGATCTAGTGGACCGCCTCTTCCGACGGTGGGGCACACCCCAGATCGATCTGTTCGCGACGGCGACGAACTCCAAGTGCCAGAGGTTCGCCAGCAGGTTTCCCCAGCCGAGGATCATGGGCGATGCTTTCTCGTTCCCCTGGGAGGGCCTGTTTCTATACGCGTTCCCTCCATTGCCATTGCTGATCCGGCTCATCAACCAGCTCAAGAGGTCATGGTGCAGGATGATCCTCGTCGCACCTGCGTGGCCAAGGCAGATATGGTTCCCGGACCTTCTGGACTTGTCAGCGTCCCCGTCAATCAAGCTGCCAGTGGACGCGGATCTTCTCTCCAGGGAAGGAGGCGCCATCCTCCCTCGGGACCCGAAGTAGCTGAACTTGCAGGCCTGGCACCTGCAGCGTTAGAGTTTGGAGGATACAACATACCGGCAGACTGCAGAGAGGTTCTTGCAAAGGCCAGGGCGTCCTCAACTCTTAAATGCTATGGACACAAATGGAAGAGGTTCTCTGTCTGGTGCCACGCACAGAAGATTAACCCTCTACGGATTACGGCTCCCCAGGTACTGCCGTACCTTCTGACGCTTGCCAAGGCTGGACTGGCGCACACGTCCATCAAGATTCATCTTGCTGCAATCTCCCGATACACCAGAACCACGGGGCGGACGTCTTTGTGGTCTCATCGTCTGGTGAAAGAATTCATGAAGGGACTGTTCAGATCGTTCCCGCCGGTGAAGGCTCCGGCCCCGGCGTGGGAGCTCAACGTGGTGCTGACCAAGCTCATGGGACCTCCGTTCAAGCCTCTGCACTCGGCTTCGTTGAAGTTCTTGTCATGGAAAACAGCGTTTCTTGTGGCCATCACCTCCGCACAAAGAATGGGAGAGATCCAGGCCCTTTCCTGCAAGCCCCCGTACTTGACTTTTCACGACACAAGGGTAGTGCTCAAGACGCACCCCTCCTTCATGCCCAAGGTGCCGTCGGACTTCCACCTCAACGAACCCTTGGTGTTGCCTGTTTTCTTCCCGTCGCCTTCGTCGCCGGCCGAAAGGACTTTGCACTCGCTGGATGTGGCTAGAGCGCTGAAGTTTAACGTGGACCGCACGAAGTGTTTTCGGAAGACGTCACAACTTTTTGTGAACTTTGGACCTGTCAATCAGGGGAAGGCTCTCTCAAAGGCCTCCATTTCCAGATGGCTCTCCGGCTGTATCATGTACTGTCATCGGTTGGCAAACCGACCGCTGCCTGGCCGTCCGAGAGCCCATTCCACCAGAGCGATCGCAGCTACCACGGCGTTCCTATCTGGTGTGCCCTTGCTGGACATCTGCAGGGCTGCTACGTGGAGGTCGACGCACACCTTCACGAAATTCTACTGCGTCGATGGGGATTCCAGGGAGGAGTCCAGGGTCGGCCAAGCAGTGCTGCGCAATCTGTTCGCCTAAGGTGAGCCTGGTGAGGAGGTAAGAATTGCTTAATGTTGAGTTTGATGTAATGCTTAATGTTGAGCCTTTGCCACCTCCCGTGGTTGTGCATGTGTGTACTGCTATGTATTCTTTATTCATGAGCATGTGAATCCATGCCAGACCCCATGCTGGAGAAGGAACAAGTTACTTACCTGTAACTGTTGTTCTCCAGCATGGGTCTGGCATGGATTCACATCCGAACCCTCCCGCCTACCCCTCTGCGGCTCTTCACTTGGTCATACTGCCGCTTCACGTGCTACCAAATCTGAAGATGGCTGCCAGAGGCGGGGCTTAGGTAGAGGGCAGTCATTGGCTGTGGTCAGTATGACGCAGAGATCAGTGATTGGTTACTACTACGAAAGACAGATCAGAAACGAAACTGATACTGATTTTTTCTTTGCCGAGGATTCCCAGCCTGACGACGGGGAATATTCATGAGCATGTGAATCCATGCCAGACCCATGCTGGAGAACAACAGTTACAGGTAAGTAACTTGTTCCTTTTACGTCTACCCCTACCTGGACGATTGGCTGATCAGGGCGCGTTCTCCCGAGCAAATCCTGGATCATCTCTCTGTCACTTGCCATTCCCTTCACAAGCTGGGCTTCTCCCTAAATTTAAAAAGTCGCATTTGACACCTTCCCAGTGGCTCCAATGCATCGGAGCAGTGTTCGACAAGTCCCCGGGGCAGTGTTCTCCTCCCCAGGTGAGGGCTCATCACATTCTGCAGATGGTGGACAAGTTTCTACGTGCCCAGAGTCTTCCGGCTTTCGAATTCTTAAGGTTGCTCGGCCTCATGGCATCCTGCATTTTTCTGGTGCCGGAGGCCAGACTGCAGATGAGATCCCTGCAGTGAGCTCTCAAGATGCAGTGTTCACAGTTCTCAGGCAAGATGTCGGATCCCGTTCTAATTCCGCTCTCGGTTGCCCAGGATCTTCTATGGTGGGCCAATGAAGGAAATCTGATGAAGGGGGCAGCGTTTTGGCAACCGTGGCTGGAGGTGACGATGGTGACGGATGCCTCCTTCACAGACTGGGGTGCTCATGCCAACGAGTTGACAGCCAGTGGCCGTTGGTCTCCGTCGGGGTCCAGACTCCACATCAATCTGTTAGAGCTGAGAACCATCAGTCTGGCTCTGAAGGCTTTTCTGCCGTGTTAGCGGGGGAAGACTGTCCTTATCATGATGGACAATACAGTGGCCATGCATTACCTCAACAAAAAGGGGGGGGGGCAGGGTCACTCCCGTTGTGCAGGGAGGTGATGCAGCTCTGGTTGTGGGCCATCCAACAAGAAATCTCTATCTCGGCAGTACATCTGGCCGGAGACGAAAATGCGGCGGCGGATGCTCTGAGCAGGCAGTGCATGGTCTCTCACGAGTGGGAGTTGGCTCAGGAAGTCCTTTTTAAGATCTTCGCCCTTTGGGGAAACCCACAAGTGGATCTCTTCACCACCAGTGTCAACCGGAAGTGCGAGAGATTCTGCCCGCAGGAATTTCCCCCAAGAGGAGCCTTAGGGGATGTGTTTGTAGTGGAGTGGTCTTTCCCACTGCTGTACGCGTTTCCGCCAGTCCCCGTCATTCCGCAGGTGCTGCAGAGGTTACGGAGGTTCGGTTCCCAAATGATCCTCATTACTCCAGACTGGGCCAGCAGAGCGTCCTTCTCGACATGTCCATCTGCCCTCCACGCTGTCTTCCCTACCGAGATGATCTGCTCTCACGGGAGGGGGTGGGTCAGGTTCTTCATCCAGAGGTCAGGTCTCTCAAACTTCATGCTTGGTATCTGAAAGGTTGAGATACAAGGATTGGGACCTCCCGGATGACGTGATGGAGGTGTTGCTTTCGGCCAGGCAGTCCACAACAAAATCCCTGTACCGTTGCCTTTGGCAGAAGTTCTGCGACTGGTGCATGGGTCAGAATGTGGATCCTTTCCAATGTTCCATTCCTATGGTGTTGTCTTTTCTGCTTTCTTTAGCCCGCAGGGGCCTGCAAGTGGGTACCATTAAGGGTTACCTGGCCGCGCCGTCTATATTTAAGCGCTCGCCTGAAGAGTGTTCTTACTTTGATTCGTTAGGTTTCTGAAAGGACTGTCTAATGTGTTTCCACCGTCCCCTTTCCAGGTGCCAGGTGGGATTTGAATTTGGTTTTAAAGTTTCGGATGGGAGCTCCGTTTGAGCCTTTACAATCCTGTCCACTGACACTGTTGTCTTTTAAAACTGTGTTTTTAGTTGCGGTTACTTCCGCACGCAGAGTGAGTGAATTGCAGGCTCTTTCTGCCAAGCTACCCTTTACTGTTTTCCTTAAGGACTGGGTTGTCCTGCGGGTGCGACCGTCTTTTCTTCCGAAGGTTGTGTCTGAATTTCATTTGAGCCAGAAAGTGACTCTTCTGGCATTTTATCCTCCTCCGCATCCTGGTAAGGAAGAGGAGAAACTCCATAGGTTGGTTCCTAGGAGAGCTGTGAGCTTTTATCTTTCACGGATGTCCCGGGTCAGAGTGGACGATTAGCTCTTTGTAGGTTATGCTGGACACCGCTTGGGTCAGGCGGTTTCCAAACGGACCTTGTCCAGATGGATTGTTTTGACTATCACTGAGTGCTACCGTTTGACAGGGAAGGACCATCCGTTAGGCTTACAGGCTCACTCTACTAGGGGTGTGGCTGCCTCCACTGCTCTACAAAGGGGTGTTCCTATTCGGAATATTTGTGAAGCAGCCACTTGGGCCTCTGTCCATACTTTTGTTAAACACTATTCCCTGGATTCCATCCATGGGCAGGATTTGGCCTTTGGTAAGGAGGTCCTCTAGTCAGCCATTTGATTGAGTACTCCAAATTTCACATTCTAAATTATTTCCCTCCTCCATAGTGTGGTACTGCTTTGGGAGTCTGTCATAGATGTGGAATAAGTTGGAGGACACAAGCCCTTCGAAGAACAAGTTACTTACCAAACTGGTACTGGTAACGTTCTTTCGATGTGATGTTCCTCTGTATTCCACATCGCCCTCCCAGCCTGCCCCTCTGGAGAATTTCCTCTGTGATTGCAGCTTTCATTTCCGCAAGGCTTTAGGCAGTTATACTGGCAGGTGACTGGTGTCACACGTTCTGGGGGAAAAAACTAAACTGAGCCAACGGGTGCTGTGCGTCCTTATATAACATCCGGTGATGTCCACCCTCTACGGAGGCCCTCTAGGAACATCAGCTCGATACCATCGACGCAGGACGCCCTCTGTTGAAAAGATTTCGAAGTGCACACAGCTGTGGACATTACATGTCATAGATGTGGAATACGTTGAAGGAATATCCCATCGAATGAACGTTACCAGTTTGGTAAGTAACTTGTTCTTCTGATGCTTGTATCTGCTTAGATTCACATGTGCCCGCCCTTCCTCCCTTCTGAGAGAAGGCGCATGGATGCTTGTAGTCTTATCTATCTTATCTGCTTGGATACTCTGTACTGGCGCTACTCCTCATGCTACCTCATGTTAGAAAAAATACAATCTGAGGGTCCTACACGCGTGAGGGATCATGGGTACAGGGGACGTCGCACTAGGGATAGTATTACTGGCACGCCCTGTTCGCCCTTTTCGAGTTTCGAAAAACAAACTAATACTCTGCAGCTTTTACTAGATGTCGGCCTATGCACAGCATGTGAATCTAAGCTGATACAAACATCAGAAATACGATTACGGTGAGTAATGTATCCCGTCTACACACAACCCTACAGAAAAGAGCTCTATTGGCCACTTTTACTCCGTAGAAATGGGCAAATACACCCAAAAAGTAAAAATGGGGAGTATAAGTAGTCGAAACAAACACCTAGAACCTTCTACCTCTGATCTGATTTCACCCACAGAGCTCCATGAATATGTTTGGACCAGAAGTGCGCATAGCACCACAGGAAGAAACTACCATTGCTGCCTGATCAGAAGAAATATACCTTTACCTTTTAATGTGAATTAATAACTAGGTGCAAAGAAATAATCATTACAGAAACATTTCCGTTTTCCAGTTGAAACATATTTTTACTTGCTTATAAAATACTCCCATTGGGAACTGAACTTATATTTTTACTCCCTAAAAAATCATTTTACACCCATCTTTTAAAAAATAGGGAGCACTGTATACACATATACACCATGAGTACAATAATTTATTCTCTTTAGTCTCACCTTTTAGACTTCACTGTTACCTTCTGAAGAAGCTGTGCGTTAAGTGAAAGACGTGTTGAGGAATACATAGAAATGATAAGCATTGTGAAACAATGAGCAACGCTATTTGAATCAATTAAATTGGAAAAAAGAATGTACACTGCAAGAGCAATTTAAGAAAAACTGAAACAATATATAATTGAGCACCAATAATTGAAATGAAGAACCACAAAGCCTTTTTTGGACATCTTTCATAAATAAGCATTGGTATTGCAAATGGTGATAACCTTGTTGAATAAATTATCATTTGGTGACATGAAATTGAAAACATTTTCTTTTAGTGTTTTAGGGAATCCTTGCAAAGTGAAATATCTGAATTTTTAAAGTTTATGCAGAACAACGCAAGGAACTGTGTTGCAGATTATGACCACATTACAAAAGATGCTCTGCGGTATACCGAGGTAAGACTTTTTTCGTTTTTTTAAAAACGTGTTGGTTTTTTAGTAATTTCATTATTATTACAAATGTTTAGAAATGACATGTTTGTAATGACACTGTACAGTCTGCACATAATCTCAAAAGATCATTTTCTGTTCAAAGCAGACCTTTTACACCAACATTTTCCGAGAATGCTCCTAAAATTACTTTAGGTAACACAAAAATTGAATGTCTCAGAGAAGCTCTACAATAAGGTACGACGTTCATTCAACCCCCGTTAATTTTTTCAAAGCACTTTTTGGCAAAAACATTTTTGTCTAAAAAACCTTGAGAAATATGGGGGGGTGGGAGGAGGGCATATAAGGGGTAGCGTGGGGTGGTATATAGGGATAAATAAAATAGGGCATGGGGTTGGGGGGGAACCGCCCACCCCCAAAATAAAAAATGCAATGATTTCTTTCCAAAAAGTGCTGTGAAATAAAAATGGCCAAAGAAAGAACATAGAACCCTGCAATAGACCCAGTCTATCACTTGTCTGATCCAGATTGGGTACAGTTAAAAATCAGTGACTAAGGATTGCTAAACCAGGATAGTACGGTTCAAAATGTACTTCTGTGACTAGGGATTGAAGGTAGTTTTAGATCGATTTTGTTATGTTTATTGTATTGGTTTTTCAAAATGCATATAAAATTACTAGCATACGTTTTTTTGAAAAAAGACTACCTTCTATTCGAGAGGGCCTGTTTGTTAACCAAAAACCAGCCCCCTACTGCTATCTAAGATCAGGGAGCAGTGGAAGGAACGGCACATCAAAAAACCATCTGGATGTAAACATTGTATTTGTATTTATTGATGTTTCCTAGGGCAGATTTCCAGAATTTGGTTTACTGCAGTCCTATTTATGGAACCCCACTGTTTCTTTTTGGTTATTTTTAGGATCTCCGGCTTAACTTTATGGTCCGAGGGACTTCTTCAGAAACCCTGTGCCAACAAACCCCTTTTTTGTTATTATATGTTATCGTAGCCGATGTGGCTCTAAGGACAATGTTGCTTTTTAAGCCTCCCATTGTGGCACTCGGGTGATATCGCCCTGCATTGGTTTTAGAGAGTAGGCTGCTGGCATCTGTAACCTTATTTTGTCTTTACCAGGCGGGCAGCCGATTTACCACTTTAGTAGCTGAAAGTACCTTTTTTGGTAGCCATTGGGATACTAATTTTCTTTTTTAAATCCTGTTATCTGCCATTTTGTTTCTTGCGTGTTTCTTTGTCTAAGGAAACAGCGAGTCAGCCCTAAAATGCCCATTGTGCAACACATGGGCTCACTCGGAGCCCAGGCATGCACCCTGCATAGTACATTGGGCTGGTTTAGACACATTCTTGTCCCTAGACAGGCATTACACATGCTCTTTGGGTGGACCCACCTGATTTGCTTGGCCTCCAAAACCTTTGTTTTAATTTTAGGGCCAAGTCTGTCTATACTATTTGGGTTAAGTGTTTGTCCCTGTACTCCAGTTTTAATTTGATTTCTGGCAGCTGGATGTCCTTCCTGTGCTGTCCTTGTTCAACCCATCCATCCCTAGGCCCATTCTCCCACCGGTCCTCCACAATGGATAGGCTTCGAAGTCCATAGGCTGTCCCTGGGCTGTTTTACTACTGCACTTTCACTGTTTTTAGTTTGCCTTGTGGTAGAAAGCTACTGTTTAAAAGGTCTGTGGGACACCACTAGTCTGTTTCTGTTGCTCCATTGTTTTCGTTGTGGGACTGTGTGTTAAGCTGGTAACGCAATCAGGCCAGAGGCGTTTGGTTCATAATGTGTTTCTTTTTATTTACCTTCCTTCATCTTATAATTAACATCATTGTAGTCTTTCCTAAGCAGGGAACGACGTTCATTCATAGCAGTTTTTTTTTTTTTTTTTTTAGCACTTTTTGCCAACCATTTTTTGCCAAAAAAGATCACATTTTTGGGGTGGTTCCCCCACCCCATTATTTACTCTATATATACCAGGCCACCCTACCCCTTACATGCCCTCTCCCTCTTTTGAAAGTTCACACACCCCCCGCCCCCAATGAGTATAAAAGAGTGGTTCCCCTATCCAAGCCTTCGATATGGTTTTGCAGCAACGTATCCCAGGTAAGGGAGTGGGACTGTACCTCTTTGGGGAATTAATTCCATTTATCCTCTGTGTCTGCTTTAAATTTCTGAGATCCCTGCAAACCCCGGGGGTCTGACTAGTCTCCATGCCTTCTCTAGCCATACTAGTTTGGGTTGTGCGAGCCTCTCCTCGTATGGGTAAGCCTGTGTGTCTCTTTGCAGATTTGCTGATATATTTTGGGCATTGGAGATGCCGCTCTGGATCTCTGCCATGCTACAGCAGGTCCTTCTTGGGCTCCTCTGCTGGAGTCTACTGTGGCGGATCTCTGTCTGGCCCTTCCCCGGCTTTGTCATAGCGGCTTCATGCCTGTCATTGCCCCTGCCCACAAGCTGGGCAAGCTTCCCACCCATCGTGGCCCCGGCCCTCAGCTAGGGTGGCTTCCTGCCTGTGGTAGCCCCGGCCCTATGCTGTGGCGGCTTCCCGTCACCAGGTTGCAGCATCTTCCTGCTGCTCCTCTCTCCAGCCTCTTCTCCACAGCCTTCTGCCGTGAGACGGATGAGCCAGAACCAGAGTCGTCACAAACTGTTGGAGCGTGCAAAATCTGCTAGCCCACTTACATTGGCAAGGACATTGTTTTGAAGGGCGAGCATGATTTGCATGATACTCGATCTTGCTGGCAATAATGGGGATGTTTGAAACCTTTATTTGACATTTACTGCAAACAAACATTGTTGGCCGTAAATTGAAAATAGGTTTCACTGTGAATGGCTGGCCTTTGGGTGGCAGTATTGCACCAAATATGAAGTGTGCTTATGGTGACATTCATCATTGTACAGAAAGCACTGCTAAATATTTTGTTGCCTGTGCCCTTTCAACCACGTTTTAACACAGACTTCGATTGGCCCAAATCCTGCTGTACCTCCTTTGTTCTTGGGGCTGCCGTGCCTCGAGCCTGGCAATGGAACTGGTTTTGAGGGTCTCTTCTGGTGACCCCTGCAGTAGGTTGCCCCCCTATTTCGCACACACTGGAAGTGATAAATATGGAACCAAGATTTGTCTTTTTGGTTAAATTCATATATACTAAGACAGAAGCTAAAGTCTGCACTGGTTAAAGGTCTCAGAAATCTGAGGTGTGGAGAGAGGCACTATGCAGGGTTGCCCAAAGCAGCATGCCCGACTTTAGAGTCACTGTTGCTACAGACCCTTGAGAGAATGAATTACAAAATACATTTGAGAAAATAAACACAAGCTGTAAAATCAGTTCCTACAGGACTTTGATAGAATGAATAAAGTCAATACAGCATTGATCATGGTGCAGTGGGGTTTTGCTCATCGGTTATGACACTGTAGCCCATTCTCTTAAGCCTTCTGCTGGCAAGCACAACCCTGCCATTAGTGCTACTAGCAGCACAGACAAAAATCAAGTGCGTTCTTGGCATTTTCTTTTTAAGGTGCACATGACTTAACTCCGTACCTATTGATTTCCCTTTAACAAAAAGTTGGAAAGAAAGATGCTCATCACTGGAAACAGTAATGGGAGCTCACAGGTGGGTTCCTTTTCTTTTGCAATGGCAGTAGGCGCTGTGTGCCGAGGTAGTAGGATGTTGTAAAGATGAAGTGTTGACCGCCGATGTCAAGGTGGCTACGGGAGCTTTGAATTTAAAGAAGGCTTTCATTTAAATGGATTGTGTCCCTCTATGTATTCCTCATTTTTGATATATTTGTAAGTCTGCTTACAGCTTTGGAAAAGTATCTATCGGGCACTGTGCACCATCGAGTCGTGGCCCTTGTTGGCCTCCATCCTGTCCTCGGCTGTGACGTTGACACTGGTATAAGTAGCTTGTGCAGCGACTGTTGCATCAATTCCGTTTTTCCATATGCTCAGCATGGCGCGGACGGTTCATTGCCTCAGCAATTTTCTAATTGTGCATTGTGCTTCAAAATGTTTCGAATCATGTTTATACAGAAGACTTGTTTTAAACAGTGTTGCATTTTCGGTGCTAAAATGTCCATTACGGACCCACATCGGGTCTGCCTTTGTTGCTTTGGTGTGGACCATAAGGTAGACGAATGCAGGTCGTGTCAGTCGAAGATGGTGACAGCCTTGAGGGAAAGGAAGGGAAAGATTGTCGCCGGTAGGCCCCCCTCTAAATCCCTGTCAACATGCCCTTCCAAGAGGAGGTCGTCCAATGAATCCATGGAAGTTTCCCGCGTTAAGACACGCTAGAGGCGCTTCAGATCTAGGTCTCAGCATTCGTTCTCATCAACGTCACACAAAAAGTCAAAGAAACAACACCATTGGTTGCAGTCCTCTTGGTCAGACTCCTCACCTGACAAGCGGATTAATTTTCCCAGTAAGTTGACATCTGTATGTGTCAGAAGGCAGCTCCAGTCCCCCCTTCCAAAGAGCCCAGTAAGGCTTCAGACCCCAGCACGTCTGGTAAGACCAGCAGGGAGTCTTCTGAGACCACTTCCTGCGTGCCTAAGAGCCAGGATGGTAAGTCTTCTCGACAGATTCTTTGTCTGTATAAAGGACAGAGCTAAAATCTTCCTTCTTGACTCCTGTTAAGGAAAAGACACCTGGTCCACCGAAGCCAATGTTGTTGTTGAAGCCATTGAATCTGTCCCCCTCGAAGCCTTCGGTTGATTCTTCGAAGACTTTTAAGCCCTTGCCTAAGAAGGACTTTTTTAGAGTTGATTTTCGGAGGAGAAGAGGAGGAAGACAGAGACAAAGACGAACATGGCAACACACGGGTGGACTGACCAAGAAATCTTAGACATTTTCACTGAATTTTACAGTTCCCTCTATTCCCAGCCTACTGAACACACCGAACAACAAATTTGCGATCTTCTTGACCAGATCCCCACTACAGAAATCTCCTCCTCTACCCGGGACCGGCTGGACTCCCCAATTTCTTTGGATGAGATAGTGACCGCCATCTCAGATTTGCCCAAAGGTAAGGCACCGGGTCCTGACGGGCTCACTGCCGGACTTATCATGAGCATATCGCCATATTAGCCCCTAGGCTGCTCAAGATCTGTAACAAATCACTCTGTGTCTCTATCCTCCCCCCTCAACCCCCTCCATGCTTGAAGCTGTTATCACGGTCCTGCACAAGCCTGGTAAGCCTGACGATTAATGTGGATCTTATAGACCTCTCTCCCTCATGAACCTCGACACAAAAGTCTTCGCTAAAGTCATAGCGAATCGATTTCTGCCCATCATGACATACTTAGTCCACGAAGACCAAGCAGGCTTTGTCCCTGGGAGGTCTACCTCCCACAACATCAGGAGATTATTTAATGTTATGTCTCGTATAGATCAGGACCTGCAGGCCGTGGCAGTCACGCTGGATGCTCAGAAGGCCTTCGATATGGTCTCTTGGCGTTACATGTGGCTGGTACTGGAGACAATGGGCGTTGGCACGAACCTGATTGGGTTCATGAAATTGCTATACACCTCCCCTGTGGCGCGAGTAAGGGTCAATACCCTGACATCTGATCTTTTCACACTCTTTAGGGGCACCCGACAGGGATGCCCCTTCTCCCTGATCCTATTTGCCCTAGCGATAGAGCCGATGGCGGACCATGTCCATGCACGTCACGCTCGTAAGGGGATAGACTGAAAGATAGCCCTGAAATTATATCCCTATGCGCGGATGATGATCTACTGTACATCAGAGATCCCACAAGCCATCTTGACCCTATACTGAGAGGCATCACCCGCATCGGGCCCATTCCGGCTTCACAATTAACTATTCAAAGTCTGAAATCTTCCCGCTTACTAAATCTACCCAACAACCCACTACTGAATAACCCCTTCGTTGGTCCCCAGATGGTATCAGATACTTGGGTGTTCAAATATCCCTAATCAAATCTGCCCTGCTGGCCGACAATTACTCGGCAGTAGCACAAACAGTTGAGACTAAGTTGTCACGGTGCCGCGCTCTTCCATTATCCATTGCTGGTCGACTCTGCCTCATCAAAATGATTCTACTTCCCAAGCTCCTTTACATTTTCAGTAATGTACCCATATGGCCCGGGAGGGTGTACTTCACCAAACTGCACAAACTTTGTGCACAGTTCCTCTGGCACTCTGGTGCGGTACGTAAGAAGTAGACTCCCATACAAACGAGGGGGACTCATGGCTCCTGATCTGACCCTTTATTGGAATGCGGCCCAAGCCCAACATGCCACTCATTGGTACCCAGGCTCCCCAGCGCGTCCACATGTCAAGTTGGAGCGACTGGCAGCTGCTGGCATGAACATAATGTCCCTTATTCCGCACCAGCATTACACACCCGACTCTCCTATTGATCCAATTAAAACGACTCTCCACACCTGGACGCGCCTGCTCTATCCAACACCTGAGTCCTCCCAATACTACAAATGGCTTCCTGTGTGGTCCTTCCCCAGCTTGGAACCCACACGTGACTCCGCCCTGGTCCGACACTGGGGATCACTGGGGTATCAAGCACTGTCTGACTTCTACCCTGAGGGCAAGTTCATTGACCCCCAAACATGGAAACAGGGGCACACCAGATCTGCTGTAGAGACCCTTCAATATTATAGACTTCGGGCCGCGTTTCGTACCATGTGGCCCTCATTTCCAGACGAGCCCCTTGATGATCCGGCGATTGCATACATCGCTAACTCTGGTGGTGCCCGGGGCTTCATATCCTCGCTATACAAGATCCTTCAGGACACTACCCTGACTCAAACTCTCGGGGCACGTGATGAATGGACAGCCGAACTGGGCCTAGAGATATCTGACGAGGTATGGGGGGAGATGTGCCTACACACCCAAAAAGTCTCCCTCAGTTTTCATCATCGCGCCATGCAATACAAGCTCCTAGACAGGCTATATTATACTCCACATCGGACCTCGAGGTTCACTCACACCACTATACACCCTTGCCCCCGCTGTGGGGTGGAAGAAGCTGACCATTTACATATGTTTTGGTCCTGTAATAGATTGTCAGAATTTTGGAAAAGAATTTTAGAAACACTCGCTGTAATTACTGAAACTGTGATTGACCCTGATCCTTTAGCAGTTTTGTATGGAGCTTGGAGAGAGGTTGGCACCAGACGTTTGGCTGAGTTTTTGAACATAGGCTGTATGATAGCTAAAAAATGTATACTCCAGGGTTGGAGGAGCTCCTCCCCTCCGGTCTTTCAGAATTGGCTGCGCTTGCTCACCTGGTCACGATACTGCGAGGAGGAATACCTGACCATGCTCCCCGCCCACTCTCGTCCCAAAAACCTCTGGGTTGAATTCAATACGTACCTCAACAATCAAAGTAACAGTACACCCGGGTCGGGCTTATCCCCTGCTCCATCAAGGACTACTCCTGTACCATAAACTTTTTCTCCCACTCCTCTCATGTGAAGTTCTGTTGATATTGCTGTGATTAACGTAATCTTTGTATTGCTCCATAATACACCTGTACTACACATCTGTTGCCTTAATGTATGTGCCTACTGTATACCTCTGCCGTCAAAAAAATAAAAGTTTAAAAATTAAAATTAAAAAAAAAGAAACCCCCTCCCGCTGAAAACTTAGTGGTTCAGGTAGCCACTTCTAAGGCTGCAACCTACTCGACTATGCTCCCGAATCGGGATGATGAAAGGTTTGATGCCTTTGGGAGGTGGCTGTTTTCCGCAGGCAACATGGCTCTAAAAGCCATTAATGCGACTTGTGCCCTAGCCAAATAACGCCTTGTGGGACATAATAGCCATGTCTGTGGAGCACATCCCTGAGGAGAGGAGAGAGACGGGTTTCTAAACCTGGTACAGGATGCCAAAGATGCCATGTGCTAGTCTCTCCAGTCTAGTCTAGACTCTGCAGACTCTGTAAGAAGAGCAATCGCAGCAAGTACTGTCGCCAGGAGATTTGCTTGGCTGAGGAAGTCTAGTTTTGCACCTGATGTTCAAACAAGGCTGTTGGACATGCCGTTTGACGGCACCAAACTTTTTGTCTCAAAGGCTGATGAGAGCATAGAGAAATCACAAGCGTCCAAAGAGGCTGCTAAGTCGCTGAGCGCAGATATACGTCAGCCTCAACATATACAAGGGTCTTCCCATGGTTGGAGAGGTCAGCCTTTTTGTTTCTACTCTTCTACTGTAAGATGAAGAGGCCAGTTTGCGCAGAGGGGTCAGAGGAGGGCTCCGCATTCATAACTGCGTGGAGGAAAAGCTCCTCTCTCAGCTGTTACTACTTTGCCCACTGCAACATCAACCTCAAAACCCCTTTGAGTCCTTTGTTCACAGGGGGAACGTTGACTCAGCATCTCAGAATCTGGAGAGTTGGCGGGGCATAAACTCTGATGCTTGGGCACTGCAAACAGTGGCTCATGGCTACTGGGTCCCTTTCTTAAGAATACTCCTACATTGTCCTCCAAGAGGTCAAGCCTTGAAATATCCAGATCGGCTCCTCCTACAAGAGATCCTCACCCTGTTGGAAAAAGGTGAGATAGTACCTGAAGAGGAATCAAGGTTGGTACTCGCCTTATTTTCTAATCCCCAGGAAAGACAGAGGACTGCGACCTATCTTGTAATGGAGTTGCTTGAACAAGTTTCTCAGGGAGGACAAGTTCAAGATGGTCATTCTTTCACAGATTCTTCTGGCCCTTCGGATTGGTTGGTGTTATTGGACTTTCAGGGTGCTTAGTTTTATGTGCCAATTCATCCCAAACACTAAGTACCTGAGGTTCGCCGTTGGCGGTTCTCACCATCTGTTTCGGGTTCTGCCATTCGGGATCACCTCAGCCGAGGGTTTGCACCAAGCTCAAGGCAGTGGTGCCAGCAAGTCTGAGGGAGGTGATTCACATCTACCCCTACCTGCACGATTGGCTGATCGGGAGGAAAAAAAAACTCTGAACAGACTCAGGAACATGTCATCCAGACTGCCTCCACAAGGTTCCATGTGATAACATCCCTGCAAATATTTCGCCATACAAGAATGGCGCCCTTTTCTTGCAGCGATATTACCCCATGGAACCAGTGGAGGACATCCTCACAAACTCGGCTCTCATTTACCCCATAAATTATGTCCATAAATGTTTTTTCCCGGCGACCATATGTATGTGTCATGATGCCTACCCCCAGGGACCCAGACCAAGTCCAGCAACCCCGGAAGCAGGCATCAAGCTATCCCAAGCAAGCCCAACAACCCCTGCTAGGGGCTATTTGGGTGCAGTCCTGGCGTCTATGGCGCCAGGCTCATATGGAGAGTCAGTCTGGCGCCACAGGCGCCAGGCTCATAGATTAAAACTTACCTGATGCAGACCATGCTGCAAGAGCTCCAAGCCAAAAGAGGCTTGGAAGGGACTACTTTACCTAGGGACTATTGTTTTACTCGGGTGGGGCTGGGGAGGAATACTCACCTGGGACTACTTTGGAGGCTATTTAAACCACGGCCGAAGAGCAGCACACGCTTCGCGTTATTCTGCATCCAGCGGCGTAACGCTCACCGTACCTGCAAGTCTGCATCCAGTCTTCTGCCACGCCCGCCTCGAGTCTGGAGCTCCTAGAAAAAGGGAGAAAGAAGGACAAAAGGTTAGAACAAGAGCAATACCATTGATCCTTACCTGAATTCCCGATCCATCGCGCCTTCGAGCTGGAAGAAAGAAGTTATTTTATGCGCGTCGCCTCGCCTGCTGCAGCGCCGCGCTAAACTCACCGGCCTTCACAGCATCTTCACATTCCACCGCATCCTCCTGCGTGTTCCCGCCGCACTCCGGCACCTAAGGGGAAGACCAGAACAGCAAGGTGAGCCAAGGAAATACACAGAGGCAATATTAGTTACCCCCCATAGACTTACCTGATTTTACCACCGGGGGTACTAATCCTCTTCACGGGTCGGCGCAGCTTCCAGTGCATCTTCGCCGAACCCCGGCCCCTAAGGGGAAACAAAAGGACAACAAGGTGAAACAAAGGGACAAACAAGGGGAAACCTCCTCACCACAATAGACTTACCTGATTTTACCGCCGGAGGCATTATTCCCTGAGACTTCATACTTTCTCTCAGCGCCTGAATAAGGGAGAAAGCAACAGGTTACATATTGACATTATTTTATCGAACTGTGTTGGATAATACAAATCCTTACCTGAACATTACCGGTTGCCACGAGGAACTCATTGCTAGAGTCAAGCTGCAACCTGCAAGGAATCGGACAAGAGTGAAAGTCAGACATTTGAACTCTTACGAACTGCATACTTACGGCGTTTTGCCAGGAATCTCAGAGTCAATATTGTTCTGGAACTCACCAATTCCTTCGAGCCAGTGAAGTAACTAGTTATCTACGCGCCCCTGCGCTCAATGCAGGATGGAGAGCTCATCTTTCCAAACCATCAGTTGAGAATATAAGAGGGGACATCAAAGGTGATCAGTGGGGAGAACAGCGGGATGGGGGGGGGGGGGAGGTTAACGCTCAACTCCACGGGTGGTTAATTCCCTTTCTCCATTTGCAGAAGAATATTCCTACGGGCCAAGCAAACGAAGCTAGGTGGGCCAGTCCAGTCCGTCATCTCGGCACTACGCGTCACATTGGTGGAGACTGCAGCTGTCCAGTTCAGATCGACGCCCCTGTGGGAGCCAGGTGAGCATAACAGAACGCAAAGCCTACCCACAAATTCCCACCCAGGCGTTATGGATCCCTCAGAAACTGACCAATTGGCCCAATTACTAGGGGAACTGAGGGCTGAAGTGCATTCCGCCCGTCAAGAAACCAATGCTCTTAGGAGAGAACTGATTTTGTCAAAGGAGCAAACTGATGACCTTGCTAGGCAACTACTGCAAAGCCAGGCTGGACAAGCACCCCTACCTGGTTCTGGGAGAATCTAGCTCCTGTGTTATCAAGCAACCCTGTGCAAATAAACCTACTAGGAAATATTCCATTAGCTCCGCCTGAACGCTTTGCCGGAGATCCCAAAAGATTTGCAGTGTTTATGAACCAATGCCGCTTGCACTTTTTATGCAGACCTGGAGCCTTCCCAAACGATCAAGCCAAGGTAGCCTTTGTATTTTCATATCTCAGCGGCAGTGCAGCTGATTGGTCAATTCCACTAGTTGCTCAGGATGACCCAATTCTTCGGGATTTTCAGGGCTTTCAAATGAGCATGGAAAGACTATTTGCCCGGCACTCCCAAGGACAGGCCCTGGATAACAAACTTTTGTCCCTACGACAGGGTAACCAGGACCTTCTATCCTACATCGCGACCTTTAATAGGTTGATAGTGGAAACTGGATGGCCTGAGGTAAAACAAATCACGTTATTTCATCGAGGGCTTCGAGGAGAACTCAAGGATGTCTTGGCTCAAGTCGTGAACCCACCTCAAGACTGCGCTGAATATATAGACTTAGTGGTCCAGTTAGATCACAGACTTCAGAACAGAAAGGCTGATCGAGCCAAGTTTGAGAATCTGGTGTTGGTCAAAACCCACGCTAACCCCAAAGGAGCAAATGCTTCAGAACCCATGCAAATCAGAGGGGTTAAAGGACCATTAACCTTTCATCACATTCTCCCGACAGGCCCACCACAGGAGATCATGTGCAACTTTGTCTGGGACCTGAGATGGCCCATCATTCTGCCGGATAAAGGTGACCACTGGGATCGGAGGGCTCATTGAATGGACCTCATTCTAAAATGGGCTTCTGGCACCAGGAAAATGCAAAATGCTATGAGGCAGAGCAACCTCAGGAAATCCGGAAGATTTTGGGCACTTTTAAACTTTTGGAGCATCTGCAAAAGATGCTGAGGCCTCAACTCCCCAAGGATAGATCCAGGACCGCTGCAACAAACCAGCTTCTGAATAGGTGTCTAGTGGGACTTCTTTAAATTCAGGGAGTAGCTAGTGGAGGGTATCACGCAATATTAGCCCCTTAAATAATGTCGCCATGAATGTCGCCATACTGTTACGCTCACCTGGCTCCCACAGGGGCGTCGATCTGAACTGGACAGCTGCGGTCTCCACCAATGTGACGCGTAGTGCTGAGATGACGGACTGGACTGGCCCACCTAGCTTCGTTTTCTTGGCCCGTAGGAATATTCTTCTGCAAATGGAGAAAGGGAATTAACCACCCGTGGAGTTGAGCGTTAACCCCCCCCCCCACTCCCGCTGTTCTCCCCACTGATCACCTTTGATGTCCCCTCTTATAGTCTCACCTGATGGTTTGGAAAGATGAGCCAGGACTGCACCCAAATAGCCCCTAGCAGGGGTTGTTGGGGCTTGCTTGGGATAGCTTGATGCCTGCTTCCGGGGTTACTGGACTTGGTCTGGGTCCCCGGCGGTAGGCATCATGACAGCACTCCCCCTCCCCCCCCCCAAGGCCCCTCCTAAAGTCATTCTTCCCTGTGGTTTCTGTCTGTGAAATTTTGGTGGACTTTTTTCACCAATCGGGGTGCATGAACATGGTCACTAGGTTCCCATGACCTTTCCTGTGGTCCGTAACCTTTCCAGTTGATTAAATAAAAAAGCTTTGATTTTACCAGCTTGGAGTCCAGGATGTTTTTAATTTCAAATTCGGGTTCCTCGTCTACAAGGATGGGGTCTGGTGGCTTGGTTAGTCTTGTCCCTGGTTGCACTGGCTTCAAAAGTGACACATGAAAGACGGGGTGAATTTGCATGTTAGCAGGTAAGTCTAACTTGACAGCCACTGGGTTGATAATGGCCTTAATAGAGTAATGTCCCAAATATCTGGGGTTAAAGGTCCGTGTTCCCTTTAGAGGTATATGTTTTGTGGCTAACCATACTTGGTCCCCTATCTGGTATTGTGGAGTATCACTTCTATGCCGATCAGCATCTTTCTTGTATTTTTCTTTCACCTATTTTAAATGTGCAGTTGCTTCCTTAGAGGCTTGTGTAATCGTAGCGTGCAGATGGTCCACTGCGGGCATTTCTAAGTGTTGGGGGGAGTAAAGGTCTGAGGTTTGAGGATGGTGCCCATATAAGGTATAAAAGGGGCTTTGTCCAGTTCCAGAGTGTACTGAATTATTTTATGCATATTCGGCAATCCAAAGAATGTCTTTCCAATTACTCTGTCTGATGTAACATACAACGCAGGTATTGTTCGAGAGTCTGGTTGGTCCTCTCCGTTTGACCATCGGTTTGGGGGTGGTGACTGGTCGATAACCTCACATCGATTTGCGCCAATTGACAGCATTTTTTCCAAAGATGTGAAATGAATTGGCTGCCCCGGTCAGAGACCAATACGGACAGAAATCTGTGTAGGCGAACAATGTTTTCGAGGAACTCCTTGGCCAGGATTGAAGCTGAAGGTAATCCCTTTAAAGGAATAAAGTGGGCCATTTTGGAAAAAAGATCCACTATAACTAGAATGGTGTTAAATCCATTGCATGGGGGTAGATCAGTAATAAAGTCTAACGATAAGGTGTGCCATGGTGTAGGTGGAATGTCTAAAGGTTGTAAGAGTCCAGCTGGTTTTTTCTTTTGACTTTTGTTTTGGGCACAAATGCCACAAGACATCACAAATGATTTAATATCCTTTTGCCAGGTGGGCCACCAGAATGGTGTTTTAATTTTAGCTTCAGTTTTTGCAATACCTGGGTGCCCCTCCATTAGGGTATCATGATAACGGGAAATGACTAGCTCTTGTAGTTCCTTGTGTGGCAGAAATAGCCGCCCTTGGCAATAAGGCAGGTCATTGGTGACAGAGTAGTCCGGGCCTTTCTTTACCCAGTCCTGCAGGGCTGTAGGAACAAAGAGTTTCTGGATCTTTACCTGAATGTCCTCTAGTGTCTGTAGAGTAGTCATGCCAAGAATCCTTTGTTCGGAAATTAGAGGTACTGGTTCTGGGTTCACTTCTGCCTCTCCAATCCCTATTCGGGATAAGGCGTCTGCTTTACCATTCTTACAACCTGGTTGATAGGTTATCACGAAATCGAATTTGGCAAAGAACAATGCCCATCGGAGTTGGCGTGACGATTGGGCCTTGGCTGTTTTTAAATACTGTAAGTTTCGGTGATCGGTGATCACAGTAATGGTATGCCTGGCACCGAGAAGATGGTGCCGCCAAGCCTTGAAGGCGGATTTAATGACTAATAACTCCTTGTCGGTAACTGCATAGTTTAACTCAGGTGCCGAGAACTTTTATGGACCAAAATGTTACTGGGTGAAGCTGGCCAGTTTCAGGGTCCTTTTGAGACAGGACAGCTCCCATGGCTAGACTGGATGCATAAGTTTCCACTATGTATGGAAGTTCAGGGCGCGGGTGCTTTAATACAGGTGCAGACGTGAATTTCGCTTTCAGCTCTTGGAAGGCTTTTTTAGCTTCTTTAGTCCACATAAAGCGTTAATTTTTTTGCAAGAGTGCTGTGATGGGATGTACAACATGTGAAAAATCCGGGATGAATATGCGGTAGAAATTGGCAAAGCCGAGCATGCTTTGTACTCCTTTAACTGAACTTGGTGATGGCCACTTAAGGATTGTGTCCACCTTTTGTGAGTCCATTCGGACTCCTCTTGGGGTCAGGATAAACCCAAGGAATTCAACTTCTGTGGCATGAAAAACGCATTTTTCCAATTTTGCATATAGTTTGTGCTGGCGCAATTTCTCAAGGACTGCTCGGACGTGCTTCACATGGTCAGATTCTGAAGAGGAGTATACTAGAATATCATCGATATATACGACAACACAAACGTCAATGAGTTCACGAAGGACATCGTTCATGAAGTATTGGAAGGCTGCTGGTGCATTGCACAATCTGAAAGGTATCACCTGGTATTCGAATAACCCATACTTAGTACGAAAAGCACTCTTCCATTTGTCGCCCTCTTTTACACGTACCAGATGGTATGCCCCCTGGAGATCTAACTTAGTGTATATGCAAGCGTCCTTCACTTGGTCTAGTAATTCAGGGATCAGAGGCAATGGGTATCGGTTCTTAACAGTCATCTGGTTCAATGCGCGGTAGTCTATGCACGTTCTGAGGTAACCTTCCTTTTTGGGAACGAAGAACAAAGCTGAATATGCAGGGGACTTAGATGGGCGAATGAAACCATTGGCAAGGTACTGGTCCAAGTATTGTCGTAGGTGAAGGCTCTCAGGTTCCGTAAGGGCATAGATCCTGCTACAAGAGGGTTATGCACCCGGTATGAGATCGATTTGACAATCGTACGCTCTGTGAGGTGGTAAAGCGTTTGCCTGTTCTTTTTGCAAGACATCCTGGAATTCTTGGTATTCTGGAGGTAGTTGCATGACTGCTGTGGTTACTGTGGCCAGGCCTGCGTTCAGATTTTTCTTTGGGTAACAGGTTTGTGCACAATCCGGGAAGGTTATTCCCGGATTGTGCACAAACCATGGCGAGAGATGACAGTTGTGACAGATGCCTCCCTCACAGGTTGGGGAGCCCACATGAACGACCCTTCAGTCGGCAGTTGTTGATCTCTGACGGAGTACAAACATCACATCAACCTTTTACAGCTGAGAGCAATTAGAGTAGCACTTATGGCTTTTCTGCTTTCCGTGCGGGGGGAGACTGTCCCGATAATGAAGGACAACACAGTGGCCATGTATTTCCTCAGCAAGAGATGCAGTGTAGGATAACTACCAGACAGCAATGCAGCTCTGGTTCTGGGCACTACAAGAAGGAATCGCTCTGCTCGCAGTTCAACTAGCCAGCGAAGAAAACATAGCGGCAGATGCTCTGAGCAGTCACAGCATTGCCTCCCACGAGTGGTAGTTGGCTCAGGAAATCCTTCTAGAGATCTTCGTCCTTTCGAAAACCCCTCAAGTTGATCTGTTTGCATCAAGTGTCAACAGGAAGTATGACCTATTCTGCTCCAGGCAATTTCCTCAGAGAGGAGTTCTAGGGGAAGTGTTTGTCGCGGACTGGGAACGTTCACTCCTGTCCGCATTTCCGCCAGTACCTGTCATTCCTCATGTCAAACAGGAGGTTTAGGAAGTTCGGGAAATCCATGATCCCGATTGCTCCAGTGTGGGCCAGGAGAACGTGGTGCCCGGACCTTCTAGAGATGGCCATATGCCCTCCTATTAGTCTTCCCATAAGATACAATCTACTCTCGCAAGAGGGAGGTTGCCTTCTTCACCTAGGAATCAGGACACCTGATTTCTGAAAGGGTACGATACAAAGATTGGAACCTTCCGGGAACATGTTATGGAGGTGTTGCTTTCGGCCAGAAGACTAGCAATACAATCTTTGGACAGCTGCAACAAATTTTGCAGCTGGTGCAGGTATAAGAGTATTGGCACTTTTGCATGCATAACTTCTTTTTTATTAGTAATATTTGTGTTTATCATACACAAAGTACAAAGTGAGAACTTGTCATTAAGCTGTTCCATAAGTTATTAGAGAGTACCTTAGCAGTGGAATGTATGAAGGGGCCTAAACTCAGAATCCTATGATTAATAAGTGTCAGACAGTCCATCACAAGATGATATAAGGTCTCCAAGGGTTACACACCACATAATCTGTACACTCACAGTTCTCTAGGTATACCTAGTTTTGGCCTGATGACCTCCAGTGTTGGCAAACAATTTAGACAAAATTTGAGATGCCAGTCTCGATAAACTTGAGATTAACATTTTCTGAGATACGTTCTTAGTTCTTTCCTCGGGAGAAAAAAGATTTCACTCCCTTTGTATACATTTAATCTCCTTAGGTCTTGGATGTCCATCATCCTATCCCAATGATTTATTTTGCTTTTTGTCATGTGGTTGGAGTCATTGCCATCAAAATCTATCACTATGGTAAATTCTTCACATCTCTTTAAATGTCCTCACAAAAGGTTGGAATCTTTCATTAGAAGGTCTTTTAGACAGGAACCAAGACTCAGTTTGTCTTCATTAACTTAATCTATAATGTTAGACTTCTTTTAATGTACTGTGGCCACCAAGACTGATGTCTGGTTGCCCAGTACCTGCTTTTAAAATTCTCCCTTGCAGTAAATCAAAGAATTTCCTGTTTTTGAAGTTTGCCAGTTCACTGCCATATAGCACAGTTGCAGTCACTTTTAAACCTGTAGAATTCCATTACAGGTATCAATGAGTATGCACATAGTTTACTACTCGCCGGCTAGATCTTTTTTTTTTTTTTAAATGTATAACACATTTTATTAGTTTTGAAACACTTAAGAGATTACAACTATACAACTACATAAAAAGCCAAACAAATCCACATATTAGCATAATATACTGTCACCCTTGATATATTCTCTTACATCATTCAAATTGTTGGTTCGAATCTTGTTTTAACTTGCATGTTCCCTTTTTTGCCAAATCTTTCTCGCTTTCCCAGGACACCCTCTACCTCAGGGTTCTGCAAACTGTGGCTCGCCAGGTGTTTTGAACTACCACTCCCATGATACCTCACCATTGTGTATGATGTCTAGGGCCAATGGGAGTTATAGTCCAAAACATCTGGAGGGCCAAAGGTTGCAGACCCCTGCTCTAGCTGTATATATTCGCTGTTCCATTGACATACACATATTTAAATCGCTACCCCATTGCGCGAAGAGCGGAGCAACACCGGACCCCCACAGTTTTGCTATATTGCGTTTAATCAGACCTGTGGTCGTGGAGAGGAATAGCTTATCAAACAAAGCCTGTTTGTCCCCCCTTCCTCAATACCCAACAGCATCATCTAAGGATCCAAAGAAATTACATGCCCCAAGACTACAGTCGATTTATTACAGCACTGCTGCCAGTATGTTTGAATCCGGTGGCATTCCCACAGGATATGAAAGAACGTGCCTTCTTCTTGCAAGCAGCACAGGCACTTGGGATTAGCAGCGCGGTGCCACCGATACAATGCAAGTCGTGGGTAGGACACCCTGTGTGGGATTCTTAGCTGTATCAGCCGGATTCTTGCAGAGATGGCGGTCTCCCGCGGGTACATCAGTGCTAACACCCAGTCCTCTGACTGTATTGGCCCAACATCCGCCTCCCATTTTGAGCTTTCGATTACACAGTTCAGGTGTGGCGAAGGAGGATATAACCTTGTTCATTACAGAGGTAATTTTGGTAGGTATGCGTTCCAACACTATATTCCTTTCTAATGGCGTACATTCTGGCATATTCAATAGGCTGGGGAGGTGTATATGGAATTGTAGTATTTCATGTTTTCAGTAATTCATTGTAGTACTGTTTGTATAGTATTGTACTGTGTTTCATACCTGCATGTAGCAATGAATATGGAACATGGATCTTTGCAGTAGGAGTTACAATCTGAAAAGTAGATGGGTAGGAAAATTATGCACCACAAAGTGTCAGTTTCTTGCATCCAGATATGACCGGTGGGTTAATCTCTTGTACTTAAATAACCTTTCCAATAATCAATTTGCGTGAGAGGATCTTTCAGTGACAACGAGGATGGGATATACCAAGAACGGCATCCACCGAGTAGCCCGTATTTATAAAATATCCTCAACTGGGTGAAAACCATCAAGACCTGTTTGCAGCTGTCAAGACTGGTGGCGACAGTATGGAAAGACTGAACAAGACGTAACTGCAACGCGTAATTCATCAGACAAGTCGAACGAGCTGTGACATAAAAGTGCCCTCGAAGAGACTGAACAGAACATTATCATAACGCAGATGTCTTCCAAACAACCAAGTCAGCCAAGAAACAAGTTATGGAAGTAAGTCAAGCGCTTTAAGCATTGGCGGTATCATTTAAACTAATTAGGTGCCCGTGCGACCCAAAAGGTGTAATCACGAGAGCACGGATTCCAGCATCCATTAGATTACGGAAGCGCATCGGCTCAAACGTGTATCAATTGCAGCGTTAAAGCGCAAGGCCGCAACGTTTATTGGTTGAATCGTTGGGGCACAACAATACATTGCATAATGGGGCGCACCAACCGCAACGGTTAACTGTGTTATATTACCAAGTTTTATCGTTACAAAAATGTCAAGGGATTTTGATACACATAGTGCTGCATCAGTCCGCATTATTTAAAGCAGCATTCCTTACCGGCACGTTGCACAACTTTCCATTTCCGTATCTGCATTGGGATAAGACGACGTGATGTAATACGCCAGAGGAAAGGACCTAAAAACCTAAACAAACGTGCCACCATATTGTTTTCAGTTAGCAATTTTGCATCAGTTACCATAGCAACACCGAATATACAATGAAAAGTGATCACATTATTGAAGCGCAACACAAATAAAGAACCACATTGATGCAATGTGACTTCAAAGCGAAGCGTCTCTATTTAAATTATTTGAATATATATAAACTCTCCGTCAAGGAAGCATATAACATTTATCCCACAGAGTTACTTGTTTTGTTAAACGAGGCATCAATAATACGTGTTCTGATGCTTGTTAATCTGCTTAGAATCACATACTTTGCATATAGTCTGACATCCAGTGGTTACCGCAGAGTATTGCATCTTGTCTTCAGAGAATCGAAAGGGGACGTCGACATGGGCGTGCCTGTAACACTATCCCTACATGATGTGTAGTGTACCCAAAATCCCTCACGCGTTGCGGTCCCTCAGATTGTTTTTTTTCACCCGGCATACTGGTCACCTTATGCAGAGCTCATCCAGAGACATTGCTATTGTTATCCTGGACCTTTGGCCGTATATTATTAAGGTTATTGAATATTATCCTACCGTCCCTTCCATCAATGGCTGTTTCCAGGTCTCCGCCGAAGACGGTTCCACGGACCTTCGATGGACAGTGTTCCGGTCGGCGCTGCCGACCACGTGGCCGGGCCTTCTGGCCGGCCTACACAGTAGGGAGAGGGGGTCTGGGTGGACATTTCCTTTTCTAAGAATGCCTTTCCCTTTCCTCTCTCTTCGTTCCCTGGGTCTTTTCGTCACTATTTATTTCTTCATCTATGGAGAGGACTCCGTTTAGGTTTTGTCCTTCTTGTAAGGCCAAATTCCCTTGGAAGGATAAACACCGGAAGTGTAATCAGTGTTTGCCCCTTATTCACGGCAAGACGGTTTGTGCGGCTTGCAAGCTCCTGCGTCTGAAGACACTGAAGGAACGCTTTGTTAAGCAGTGGGCGGCCCACGGAATGTCGCAGGCCGAGTCTTGTTCTCCCGCTGCCACAACCGCCGATTGTGACGAGGGGCTGAGTGATGAACAGGCCTCCGATTTGGAGGCGATTCACTTTTCGGTGGAGCATTCTTGCTCTGCCTCATCTGTCCCTGGCCCCACTAGGCAAGACTCGGGTCCTGCTATGGGGACTGTACACCCCGGCGACAAAGACGCACATATTTCACACACTAAGAACACAACCCCAGGGACGCCTTCGATGAAACAGTGGAAGCGGTCCATCGCGCCAACGGGCACACAGATAACTTCGGCCTTGCCTGCCGATCGTCAGGATCGGCAGCCCTCCCCGCAGCCGCAGGTGCGCCTTGCGGCTGGGCCCTCTAAATTGAAGGACGCTGCCCCCAATATTCAGGAGTCTGTCGAGACGCATCGGAAGAAAGTGTACATGGCGAGAAGGCCTGGGTTCTGCCGAAAGTAACCACGCAACCGCAGGCCCGAACGTTGCAACTTCCCGATTCTGAGCTGATTACCGAAAGCATCACCAGGATTATTTTGGCGGATGGTCAGAAGCAACGGTGCAAGGATTCCAGACCCAAGAACAGATCCAAGGATCCGTCGAAATCCAGGGATAGCCCGAAGGATTCTTTGGAACCCACGGAGAGGCCCACAAACAAACAGAAGGGCACATGTCAACCGTTGGCCCCCCGAAAGGACTTTTCGGAAGGCACTGGAGGGATTTCTTCGACGTTAAAGGAGAAATCTCAACGGTTGCCAACAGTAGATTCACAAGATCATTACAAGAGCCCATTCCACCCCCGGATCCCTCTGGTTCATCTATTTGGACCAGAGAGAAATGTGAGGGATGTATGGAGAGGCTAGAGAGGTTTGTAGAACTCTGAGAAATCCACACCCAAAAACCTAGAGAGGGATACACCCCTCTACCTGTGGCTAAGCTTCAGAAAGTCTTTGAACCTTCTCAAGAAGAAGAAGAAGAAGAAGAATATATTTATGACCTCACTGAGGAGGTGGTTCAGGATGAAGATCTCTTTGCTGACACTGAGGATGTTCATTTGGACTGGACAGAGGTTTGGGGAGACAACCCCGACCCCATTGATCCTCGCCCTTGGCAGTCGCCTACTCCAACACCGGATCCTGATGCCTTGTGCTTGGACACCCCACCAACCACCGCCACTCGACAAGCCTCCCCGGTCGATGACAAAATGGCGCTCAACGCCATATTGAGGAAAGCAGCAGAACATTTCCATATTGCTACCCAGGAGGCTGTTCCAGAAGCTGATTTTGTGGAGGACATTTTAAAAGAAAAACCGCCTGCCAGCCAAGCTATTCCTCTGTTAAATTCGATCAAGAAGCGGTTGTTCCCTTCTTTATTGACGCCTGCCCTTACTAGAGCAGTAAATCCCAGGGTAGAAAAATTGTTTCAACCCTCCCCCTCTGATCCCCTTTACATCAGGGGTCATGCTACTCCAGATTCACTGGCAGTAACAACAACCAGGAAGCAAGCAGGGGTTCCCCTATCAACTGGGGAGGCACCCCCTGACAAGGAGTGTAAGAGGCTATACGCTCTGGGGAAAAAGGGTCGCTGCGGCTTATTCCACTCGTATTGCAAATAATACAACCTTGTTGGCCAGCTATGCTGATGCACAATGGGCCATGCTACAGGAGGGCCTTCAAGAAGTCCATGAACCGCTGCTGGCCCGTCTGCTCTCCACAGTAGCAGAAGGCGGACAGGTTAACCAGAGTATCCTAAAAAATACTTTGAATGCAGCAGAGACAGCCGGCAGGTCCTTGGCTCAGGTTACCGTCCTAAAGAGGCACGCATGGTTAAGGAAGTCTGGTTTCGAACCAGAGACCCAAGCTTCACTTATAAGTAAGGCGGTGGAGGACGCTAATTTATTTGGGAAGGCAGTTGATGAATCCCTTGAAACTGCAAAGGAGATACCATTAAGACTCTGGATCAAATCACCCAGAGACCTTCACAAAGGCGGGGGAGCAGGAATAGACGTTCCTTTCGTGGCCAACGTTTCCCTCAAAATCAATACGGCTCAGGAAATAATTGGTCCTCTCCCCAAGGAACTAGCAGCTACACCACCCCATATCCCAATAGAGGTGAACGACGTGGTAAACAAAGGGGCTGGAAATTACCCCTCGAGGCTCCCCGGCCTCAGGCCAAAGATGACCTGCAGATCCGGGTCCCCTCCCATGCATCCCCGGTCAGGGGCCGGCTAACATCATTTCTTCAAGCATGGGAGGGAATAACTACAGACCAGTGGGTACTCAAGTCAGTTGCCCATGGGTACTGTATAGAAGTCTGCTGGACCCCCCTAATTCAGACCGCCACGGTCAAGACGCCTGAACATCTGTGCATCCTGCTACAAGAAGTTGAGACCCTGCAGGAAAAGGGTGCCATAGAAGTCGTACCTCTTCTACAGGTAAATGAGGGTATTTATTCAGTGTACTTCCTTGTACCCAAAAAAGATCTCACCATGCGCCCTGTGCTAGATTTGCGCCCAGCGAACACATTTGTCAGACCCCAAAGGTTTTGTATGGTCACTCTGCATGAAGTAATTCCCCTGCTCACACAGGGGGATTACATTGCAACATTGCACATGAAAGATGCATGCTTTCATATTTCAATGTTGCCGGTGCACAGAAAATACTTCAGATTCATGATACAAAACAAGCACTATCAGTTCATAGTACTACCCTTCGGCATAGCCTCTGCACCAAGGGTATTTACAAAGGTACTTGCAGTGGCAGCAGCACACCTGCGCTGGCTATCCATCCTGGTTTATCCTTACCTCGACGACTGGCTCATAACAGGAGACTCCTACGACACATGTCTGTCAAACACCCAAGAGACAATAAACCTTTTATTCAGCCTGGGATTCTCCATCAACGAGAAGAAATCCAGCCTAGACCCCAGTCAAGCCAAGCAGTTCCTAGGGGCTCTAATTCGAACAAAGGACGGCCTTGTCTTCCCCCTCCAACGAGAAGGTCCATAACATGTTGTTTCAAATCCCTCAATATGTAGCCAGTCGAGAGGTGACGGTACGCAAAGCTGTGCGACTGTTAGGAATGATGGCGTCCTGCATTTATTTGGTTCCTCACGCACGCTTGCGCATGCGTCCAATGCAGAAGTGGCTCAATAGCCAGTGGTGTCAGGCCAGCGGACAATGGGACGATCTAATAGTTGTCTTGCCATACCTTTGTTCTCTCGCTACGGTGGTGGTCGAAGGAGAACCTCCTAAAAGGAAAATCCTTCACCACTCCCGCAGTGGAAGCCACTCTCACTGCAGACGCATCTCTCACAGGGTGGTGTAACGCTCACCTGGTATCCACGGGGATGTCACTCAGCCTGTTCTGACCTCTTACGACCTCAAACCCTCCCCTAGAGACTGGGCCTTGTTTTCTTGGAAAGTGTGCTCTCCGTCCTGCTTTCAGCGCAGGGGCGCGTTGATTGATGCAGGCTCGTTTCTGCCTAGTTACTTCACTCGCAAGAGTCCGACAGGTAAGTATGAGTCTTTTGAACAGTTCTCTAACTTCGTTCCTTTCCTTCCTTAGATGATGGCTGGCGTCCGGGGATGGCGACGTGCTGCTGAGATGAGTAGCGCTGAAGGTGAGTGAGAGCGCGATGCGCAATGCAACCCTTTCGTATTTGTATTGAACTGAGTTCTTTTTCTGTGTCTTCTAGGTGCCGCGACGTTTTCAGCGTGGATGCCGGTTATGAAGAAGAAATGCGGCGAGTAAGAGCAGTATGCAGCGCCTCTAGATGTTTCCACACTAACCTGGAGTGTCTTTTCCCTCTTGCAGATGGATGAGAAGTTCCGGAGACAGAGTTCCCCCAGAGCAGCTGGGATACAGGTAAGCGTTTGAAGCTCGTACAGTCTTTAAAAATAAGCAAAGATTTGCTGAATGCTTACTAATGCCTTTTTTCTCTTCTTTTCCCTTTTCCTTAGGAAGCGGCGTGCCGGGATGGGAATGACACCGCCAAAGATGCCCGCAGAACAGAAGGAGCAATGAATGATGGGCAGAAGCGCCGTAAGGTAAGGCTGTTCCTAACGGTGTTCTTGTTCTTGCAGGAGCTGAGCGCAGAAGAAAGATGCAGGCCTACTGGAGACCGATCCGAACACGGTGAGTGTCACGCTGCAGGTGCAGAAAACGCAAAGCATGTTTCTCAGCCTGGGTGTGGCTTAGCCTCTGGGTATCCCATGTGTCTCTGGGCTGAACCACACCCAAAAGACTAGACTGCACATGCAGTTCTGGGAACCGAATATGTGGGAGCATCTGTCATGATGCATTCCCCCGGGTATCCAGACCACGTCCATCAGCCCCGGGAGCAGGCATCATGTCGCCTTGAGAAAACCCAGCAACCCCTGCTAGGGGCTGTCTGGGTTCAGTCCTGGCGCCTATGGTGCCAGGCTCATATGGGACATCAGTCCTGGCGCCATAGGCGCCAGGCTCATATGGGACATCAGTCCTGGCGCCATAGGCGCCAGGCTCATAGGTGCACACTTACCTGATGCAGACCATGCTGCAAGAAGATCCAAGTCCATGTGAGGCCTGGAAGGGACTACTTTACCTTAGGGACTATTTTGTTACTCGGGTGTGGTCGGGGAGGAATACCTACCTGGGACTACTTTGGAGGCTATTTAAACCACGCCTGAAGAGCAGCACACGCTTCGCGTTATTCTGCAGCCAGCAGCGCAACGCTCACCGTGCCAGCAGCAGCATCCAGCTTTCTGCCACGCCCGCCTGGAACCTGGAGCACCTAGAAAGAAGGAAAGAAGCAAAGGTTAGAACAAGAGTATTACTTGATTTCTTACCTGATTCCGGATTCATCGCATCTTCAAACCAGAGGAAAGACTTTGTTTTAAACGCGCCGCGCCATACTCACCGTTCCACGCAGCATCTCTTCGATCCGGCGCTGTCTCCATCTTTACATCGCCGAATCCCGGCTCCTAAGGGGGACAAGAAACAACAAGGTGAGCAGAGAGAACAGACAGAGACAATCTCTTTAGCCGCCATATGCTTACCTGATTTTACCGCCAGAGGTATAATTCTTCAGAACGCCACATCTTCTAATGCCGCACCTGTAAGATAAGGCGAAAGCAGCAAGTTTAACCCTTGGCATTATTTACCGGACAGTTTTGGGCAACACAGACTTTTACCGGAGCGCTTTCAGCTGTTAATCTTCTTATTGGGTCAAAGCTGCAAGATAAAAGAGGAATTGGACAGGAGTGAATTCTAGACATTTTGAACTCTTACGAACTATATACTTACGGCTCTTCGCCAGGACCTTTTGGAGTCAGGATTTGTCTACAACTCTTCCAATATCTTCAGGCCAGTGAAGTAACTGGTCATCAACGCGCCCCTGCGTGCTTCACAGGATGGAGAGCTCATCCTTCAAGAATATAAGGTGAGATTGTTGAGAGGGCGCTTCAGAGGTGATTAGTGGGGAGGACAGTGGGGGTGCTATCACTTGAATCCACAAGTGGCTAAATCTATCTCTCCACTTGTAGGAGAATATTTCTACGGGCAAAGCAGACCAGATTAGGAGGGCAGATCCAGTCAGTCATCGCTGCACTACGCATCACGTGGGTGAAGGCCGCAGCAGTCCGGGTCCGACCGACACCCCTGTGGGAGCCAGGTGAGCCTAACAGCATCCATCTTGTCCCCATCAATGCACTACAATTCCAATCCCCAATGTTATCCTATGGGAGTGAGTGAGTCTGGTGCCACAAGCGCAAAGTCTGACTCCAAGTGGGTCTTTGGAGGGATGGAGAGGCCCTTGAGGGCCATGTAGGTGATTGTGGCCTGGCTCCAGCCTGACATCTTGGAAGGCTGGGGACATGAGGGGCAGGAATCATGACAGGTGGGGAGCTCACATGCTTCAACAAACCGCGCACAGAGTTTGATCGTCAGACATGGCGTCCAACCACATGAATCTGTTAGAACTGTTAGCAGTGTTCGTAGCACTGAAAGCCTTTCAGACACAACTGCATGGAAAGACAGTCCTGATCTTCACAGACAGCACCACAGCCATGTACTATCTGAACAAGCAAGGGGGCACTCACTCTCCAGGGCTGTCCTAACTGTCCCAGAACATTTGGAAGTGGGCGCTCAAACACATGTGCCTGTTGTCTCAACATGTTCCAGGGGAACTCAGTCTTTTGGCAGACGTTCTCAGCAGAGTTTTCCCACTACACATGGAGTACGAATGGCGATTACACGAAGACATCGTCTCCAACATTTCGCAGAATGGGGCTTCCCAGAGATCGGCCTGTTTGCATCTCTGGAGAATGCTCGATGCCAAGATTATGCCTCCATGTACCCCCAGAACCGTTCCAAGGGGAACAGACTCTGGATCACATGGTCAGCGAAATTTCCTTACACCCCCCTCCCCCCGACTCCCCTACTCAACAAGATAGTGCACAAGATGCACCAGGAACCAGTCACCATGATATTGGTGGCCCCCATGTGGGCCCGCCAACCCTGGTTCGCTCATCGGATGGAGATGTCTCTATCTTTCCCAGTGAAACTCCCTTGCCCATACAGCATGTTGTCTCAGGACAAAGGGAAGACACTTCACCCATGCCCGCAAATTCTGAACTTGGCGGCCTGGCTCCTGAGGTCATAGAGTTTTGACACCTTCAACTCCCTCAGCAATGTATGGACATACTCCGAGAAGCAAGAAAACCCAACACCAGATACTGCTATTCCAATAAATGGAAACGCTTTGTTAACTGTTGTAATGCCAAGGGCGTCGATCCCATTGACTGCTCTCCTACTCACGTATTGTTCCCGACCCACTTACTGGATTCAGGACTAGTTTTTAATTCCCTGAAGGTTTACTTAGCTGCACTCTCAGCCTACACTACGTCACAGCTGAAGGTGTCATGGTGGAAAATACCAGTTATTAAGGCTTTCATGGAAGGGGTTAAAGGGATTCATCCCCCCTTTTCTAACCCAGCTCCCGGATGGGACTTAAATATGGTTCCAACTAGACTTATGGGATCCCCCTTTGAGCCTATGCACAAGGCTATTATAAAAGACCTTACCTATAAAACAGTCTTCCTAGTGGCTATCACTTCTATAAGAAGGATGAGTGAACTACAGACCCTTTCAGTACTAGACCCTTTCGTTACTGTTCAGAGACAACAAGGTTCTGCGCACTCACCCTCGATTTGCGCCTAAATTTATCTCCAAATTCCATGTGAACCAATCAGTTGAACTGCCTACGTTCTTCCAAAACCCTACTAACATGGCAGAAAGAAGCCTACACACAATAGATGTGCGTAGAGCAGTCATGTTTTACCGGGACAGAACTAAATCACTGAGGAAAACGAATACATTTTTTGTTTCAGTGGCAGCTGGTAGAGAAGGGGATCCTGTCTCTAAATCAGCAATCTCAAGGTGGATTGTAAAATGCATCACACTGTTACACGCTTGCTAAGAGAGAACTGCCTTTCAAGCCTAGAGCACATTATACTCGAGGCACTGGGGCTTCCATATGTTTCATTGCAAATGTTCCCCTAGAGTCTATTTGCAAAAACGGCAACCTGGAGTTCTGTACACACCTTTATAAAACACTATTGCCTAGACACTCATTCTAGGTCTGATTCTCAGATGGGACAAGCAGTACTAAGTCATCTTTTCACTACTATTTTGGGTACACTACCCGTCACGTAGGGATAGTGTTACAGGCATGCCCATGTCGACATCCCGCTTCGATTCTCGGAAGACCAGATGCAATACTCTGCTGTGGCCAGAAAGAGCTAGATGCGGGGGAGCCTGAGATCCAGGGATGGAGCTGGGCAACAGTTGGGGGAGGGGGGTGATGTTGGGGGGTGATGTTGGGGAAGGGACGGGAGGCGGGCGGGAGGGGGAACGGGAAGTTTGGTGTGTTTTTTGTTAAAGGGAATTTAGAATGGGATGCGAGCCTATACAGATTGGATTGGAATTCAAAGTCAGACTGCACCTGGGGGAGGAGGAACGGGACTGGTACAGGCCATGGGGGACCTTAAGATACTTACATGGAACGTGCAGAGGCTCATCAGCTACTTAAAAAGGAACAAAATCTAAGCAGATACAATCATCAGAAATGCCTTTACGATAAGTAATGCATGTCTTATTTCAACAGTGCCTTTACAAATGTAATCACTCACTAAATAACTGTACAAGTGACAAAGCAAATAAATACATTTCCAAACATTGTGAGTCTAAAAAATAAAATAAATAAAAATATCACACTGGTGAAATAAACAGACAAACACTTTACATTATATAAAGGTTTTTCACCAATTTTCATCAGTCAAAGTTTCTAAGGAGTGTCACTACGCATTATGCAGGGCATACCACCTCCTAATTATTTCTTGGATACAAAAAGTGAACCAGTCATTCCATGGAAGCGATGGAAAAGAAATTTTTGATCATTATGTTCTTGCAGCAAATGGCTTGAATTTTTCTATTGAACGGAAAAAGTGTCTATTAATACATTGCTTGGGAAATTACGGGCAAGAACAATTTGAGAACTTGCCTGCACTTTCTGATGAAGATGCTTCAGGTCTCAGAGTATGAAAAATGTATTAAAATGCTAGATCGACACTATGAGAAATCTGTAAGCATTATATCAGAAAGATATCATTTTGGGAAGCGCAAACAAGAAGATAGTGAAACAGAGGAACAATTCATTAATGCTCCACGTGGTTTAGCTACCTCATGTGAGTTTGGAAATACTGTAGATGAGGTGGAGCACACCAACAAATGTGTGAAAGAACTCGAGAAAAGAACGGTTGGTGAGAATGAGAAAGAACAAATTGCACAAATACCAGAGGTTCTGTCTGTCCAAGGAAATGAGTCTACAAAGATGAAATTAACAATTAAAAAGGATCCGGCATATGTGAAAAAGAAATCTTCCAGATTCAAGGAGAAAGGAAAAATAAGTGACAAACGCAGATGTTACAGATGTGATAGCATACATCAGTTAGTCAGCAGTGATAAGTGTCCTGCCATCAAAGAGTTGTGCAAAAGGTGTACCAGAAGAGGACATTTTACTAATTGTTGTAGAACAGAAAGGGAAAATATAAATTGTGTTGAAGAATTATGTGAAAGTCTGGAAGAATGCACATTTGCAGTAGAAGACTTTGTATCTGGTGCCAATGGCAATGATGAGACAGACATTGAAAAACATGGCTGTGATAGAATTGAATGGCAAACAACTCAATATGGTAATCGACTCTGGTGCGAAGTATACTTTACTACCCAAGTTTCTATTTGAAAGATATTTTGAAGCAAGTACCAAGTAAAATATGGTTGACATCAGACCAGTTGCGTATGGAGGTAAACTTATTGAATTGATTGGTTGGTTTTGGGCTGTAATGAAGTTTAAGGACAGATCAGCTAAAGGTAAAGTCTAGGTCACAATGAAAGAAATGCAACCCCTTTTGAGTTGTTTTCTTCAAGCCAGATTAAAAACCTAAAATTAGATCCTAGTGCGGAGGAGACAGTGAACGCTGTTAAGGTTTTCAATCAGGCGACACACACTTTGGTCTCGGCCTAGTATGTAGCGCACAACTGAGATGCTTTTCTCCTTATTTTATGCAGATTCAATTTGAGATGGTACACAACTCGTATCACACCCCCTTTTCAAATAACCCCGGGTCACAATGGACCATAAACCAGGCTGGTTGGTAAAATGTAATATTTATTTATTTTAAAATTCATAATAAATCATACAATTTTTAATATGGGGCAGCAATCACCAATGGGGTGATAATTACAATGAGAATGTAAGCAATGCACTTGGTTTAACCTTCTAGTGGAACATATACAAAACACCAGGGAATAGGAACACTTTTTGATTTAGGAAAGATAGCACCCAAGTTAGGATTTCCCCCTGCAATGTTCCCTCAACCCACAAATACTCCATTCTGAATGGATAGAAAGACACAGCAGGTAATCGAGAATAAGATGCAGAAAATGGAATCAAATTCCAACTTTCCCTCACCAAATAAGAGTGGAAAACGGATTTTAAACCCCTTGCAATGTTACGAAATGACACTCGGAAATGGACAAATACATAATTAATGTGCGGTTAAAACTTTTAAGATGAATACAATTTCTCACTAAAGCAACAATGCATAGACACTAACAATCACCAGCCATGGATTACCTAGAGCATACAGTTGAAAACTGAGTGGAAAGCTTAAAACGGATTGCAGCCAAATGACACATGTAAAAGTTGCATTTCCTTTCAATTTCCGTGTAAATTTACTCAAACGGTTTCTTTGAAAAAAACAGGTGAAATATTGGGGTGTTTGGTCTGGGGGATAGAGATATATCTCAGGGACACTATAGAAGTGAAAATAGGTCTCCAGCTATGAAACTGGATGGGTTATGCAAGATATAAAAAGGTGCGCTTCGAGCAAAATGAAGCCATGAAATAGGAAAGGAAATCAGTTGTGAGAAGAACAGTTTAACTTTAAACTTGAATATTCAGGTTAGACCACCAAAGATGGACACTGTAAGATCCAAAGTTGATTTGCAAGTTTAACCCTGTCACCCCAGTACCCAAACCCTGGCGGAAACCATTCCGATCACTCAAAATATGGCTAATAGTTTAGGATTTCACACGATAAAATTGAAAGGAGATGGCACTAGTACTTAAAAATTAAGGACAGGATGCAGGGATAATTATTACAGTTTCAACAAGTTATCATGATCAGGATAGGATGGCTTAGAGAGTGGCATAAGGACAAATGCAAGACAAGGTAGATTATGGATTTCTCTGGGGTAGGGATTATATTTACAGTCAACTTTTAGTTTGGGATTTTTGCAACGTTAACAGGTTCTGGTCACTACTCGGCAGCGCACCTGGCAAAGGACAGTTGGGCAAAAGACAGCTGGGGCAAGGTCGCGTCACTGGATGGTAATTCTGGTCACTGGATGGCACAGGTACTACTGGATGCAGTTGGTGGGCAGCAGTTGGTGGGCTGCAAGTCAGGCTGGTATCTGGATGCTTCCCAAAAATACCACAGCTTTCTCCCTTTGGTTATTTGGGATTTTTAATCTGGGATCTCTGGATTGAGGCCTTGCTGTTAGTGGGTAGCGGTTAGGCATTGTAGTTGGAATCTGGACTCAGCAGGATGAATGGAACAGGAACGCCAGTGCAGGAAAATCAGGAAGAGTGTGTGTGTGTGTGTGTGTGTGTGTGTGTGTGTGTAGATTGTTAGGAGTCTGGTTAGGGACTTTTATTTATAATGCATAGTGACATATTCAACGTATATGGCTGGGCAGGCTTAACTAAACACACCTCTAACTGTTTGGATTGGTCAGGGGTGCTAGTCCCCGCCTCTCTCTCAACTGGTTGGATTTCAGGATAGCATGTCAGATTTATGATGTGAGTTTTACAATGTTCAAAAACCTCCCACAATTACTTTAGCTAAAATCCGATTTTGCCACAAATGGTACATTTGTACAGTTGAAGTCTCTTAGCAACTTACATAAACAGGTTAAATATTTTATGTAGAGCATAGCACTCCAACTCTGCAATCCGTGAGACATTGTTTCGCCCTTCTAATACTTTAAGATAACTGAGTATGAACGATTCGGCCTAAAATTCCGTAACTTTATACACGTGTCGATTGTCATAAGGTATGGAAGTATAAACATTTGCATTGGCATCTTGGATACTTTCCTTGTAATGCCTGATTCTTTGCCATTTCTATTCCCAAGGGGTCCGTGAATTCTATCATGTCTTAAATGAAAGCCCATAAAATCGCTTTTAAACTGCAAAATTTTAACAAAGTCCTTCTGCAGAGATAAGTCTTTACATTTTTATTCATAAATAGTCTTTGGAAGCAAATGGCAGTCCTTGGTCTGTCACTGTACCATTTTTTCCTTTCTTCAGCTGCCACAAACTATAATTTCCTCCAGAGCAAGGTGGGGTTCCCCAGCCCGATTGAAGGTTTATTGCCCCTTCCCCACTTCACACTTTTCCATTGTCAGAGGGTAGTAAATTGAGGGTGGGGTTGCTGAGTATGCCAACTTCACTAGGCCCTGCACTCTGGATAATTAGGATTTCTCCGCTGTTGCAGATATGTAAGGATTGGAAAAAGAGGTCAAGCCCCAACCTCTTGCATAAAAACAGTAAACATAGATTGTCCTCACACAAAGATCTCTGCGCCACTCGATTATACTTGTCATACAAATTTGACTGACTGTCATTGCTCTTTGTGATAACACGTATTTCGACACTAACGTGTTTTTTTCGGGGGTGTGGCTTGGGCAGCCATGGAGTAGGACGTGCTTCCAGAGCAGCTCCGGAGGATCCGACATATGATCTGTGAAAACTACCTACAAAAACGCACTACTGGTTACAGGATTGACTATACATGCATGGGAACGTGTGTTCTGCTCACTGTATAAAGACCGAGTTAATCGTGTGTGGAATTCTGGAGGAATTGCTCGGCGAACGCCGGTGGCTGCTCGGTCCATTGTCACACAAGATGGCTGACAACAAAGGAAACGAAACTGAAGCACCCAGAGCAGCAGAATAGAGACGGCAGCCACGGGGAAAGAATGATGATGGCGAAGTGGAGACAGAGCGAAACCCCTGTGGCGGTAAACCTTGTCATGTTGGCTTGCGTGCTGACCCGGAAGGCAAGAGCCCGAAGGCAGCGGGGGTGCGAACAGATGGGCCGCGCCACGATAGACATATGAAGCGCTCGCTCGGCATCGATGAGCAGAAAGCGGTGAGAGGTGGCAGACGGTGTGACTGCTTGAAGAGTACTACAACAGCTGAAAAGGGTGGAAAAGACGGTTGGGGAGGCACGCGGACACTGAATCGAGACAGTGAGGTCCAACGGAGGCCGCAGAATGTTGGCGCGAGGGGCCGTGAGCAAGAACAAGAATAAGCAATCCACAATGTTTTTTTGCCAAAACGCATCATTCTCCTGCGGCCATCGCACCCAAAGGCTCGATGGCACCAGCGGAGGGCACCACAGTGGCTGATAACCATCAGATTTTAGAGGCCATCACGGAGCTGAACGACTCTTGGGGGGGTTGCAATGTCAGACCTGCACACTTCCCTGCAGGCTAAAATAGACAATGTGGGCATAGAAGTCTCCCTGCTGAGGCAAGATATCAGGGGGCTGGCGGAACGAACAAGCAGCCTGGTAGGTGCAGTGAAAACCAACACGGACACCAGCACTAACAACGCAAAGGAGATCCATGTACTCCAACAACAGTTAGCTAACTTGGAGTCTCGAGCAGTGGAAGCAGAATGGAGAGCGAGGAGGAACAATATTCGCGTGGTGGGCTTGCCGGAGGGTGAGAAGGGACAGGACCCGACAGACTACGTCGAGAACCTACTCCTACAAGGAATTGGGGTTGGCAAACTCTCGCAGGGATTTGCAGTGCAGCGTGCACATAGAGCCCTTATGAGGAAGCCGATACCAGGGGCCCCTCCCCGGGCGATAATCGCCAAAATATTGAACTACAAAGACCGCAAGAAAATACTGGAGTACTTCTGAAAAGGTGGAACAATTGAAAGGGCCTCGAGCACCATCACGGCGTATCCTGACTACACTATGTTGGTCCAGAGGCAACGATACAGCTATGTGGCAATCAAAAGAAGGTTGCGCGCGGCTGGGATAAAATATATGCTTCTGTACCCCGCGAAATTGAAGGTGGTGCACAAGAGCAAAATGTATTTTTTTGACACTCCGGAAGAAGCAACGATGTGGCTGGATCTGCAGGGCTGCCCGGAACGGGACACGGAAGAGACCCAAGAGGGACACGATAAGTGACTGGGATACAGTATGCATACTGTTAAGGCGTCGAGTGAGCACCCCAGGGGTGCCTAGATGAAGATTAAGAACAATGGGCACGGCTGTAGGAGGCTGATATTTTGATAAAATACCGTTGATTGTAATGGACTTGAAGGACTGGAATATAGTAGCGTGTACATATATGCAAATTGTATAGCAATGTGTAGTTAACCCGAAGTGACATAGAGAGCGGCAGGGTGAAAGCTCCCTACCCCCCAAATTATAGTTTTAGTAGTAGTAGTAGGTTGGCCACTAGGGCAGCCTCACCCTGCGGAGCTTCGAGTACAGGCGAGAGCCAGAAAGAGCTAGATGCTGGGGAGCCTGAGATCCAGGGATGGAGCTGGGCAACAGTTGGGGGGTGTGATGTTGGGGAAGGGACGGGAGGCGAGAGGGAGGGGGAACGGGAAGTTTGGTGTGTTTTTTGTTAAAGGGAATTTAGAATGGGATGCGAGCCTATACAGATTGGATTGGAATTCAAAGTCAGACTGCACCTGGGGGAGGAGAAAAGGAACTGGTACAGGCCATGGGGGACCTTAAGATACTTACATGGAATGTGCGGCTCAACAGCTACTTAAAAAGGAACAAAGTTATGTTGTTCCTGCGGAGGCAGAAAATAGATATTGCATTGCTGCAGGAAACCCACCTTACATGATAGAGGATGGACACGATCGCTTGGAAGTGGAAAGGAGTGTTGGTGGGCTCATCGTACTCTGCTTATGCAAGAGGAGTGCTTATTTGGGTGGCGCCACATGTCCCTTTTCAGCGATTGCAAGTGGTGGCTGAGACAGACTGGAGGATGGTTATGCTGAGGGGACTGGTGGAGAACAGGGAGATAAGCATTATTAACACGTATGCCCCGAACCAGAACACAGCGGCGTACATTAGAAAATTGAGTGCGAATTTGAGCGTATGCGTAGGAACCGCGATGATCTGGGGAGGGGACTTCAACTGCGTATTGAACCCGAGGGTGGACAGATCGGATGGGAAGATGGATAGACTGGCCCCTGCAGCCAGGGCGTTATAGACATTGCTGGATGACTTTGGTTTGGAGGATGCATGGAGAGTGAGTCACCCCCAGCAAAGGCAATATTCACATTATTCTGCCCCACAGCCGTCATCAATGAGGTTGGATTATGTCTTCACATCACCCAAAATGATAGCGGAGATCCCACAAAGAGTACAAGGCCAGGGTCCTTTCGGACCACTCGCCCCTGATTTTCGCATGGCAATACTGCACCCCGAGAGCGAGGATCCCGACATTGGCGCCTAGGAGCAGAAGCGTTGCGAGACCCCTTTTTTAGGGAGGACTTGAGGGTGGAGATTGTAAATTATTTTGAAACAAATACTGGGATCGTGGATTCCGCGGGAACGCTATGGGAGGCCTTTAAAGTTTTCATGAGGGGGGTAGCCATAGCTAAATCCAAGGGCCTACAAGGTGGGGTTTTAGCTGAACTGCTGGAGATGGAAGAAAAATTAGAAGAGGCCTTAAGGTGCGGAGACGATACAGCAGAGAAGCTGGAATTGACACTTAGGCTACAGCAAAAATGTCTGGAATATTGGGAGAGATTGTGTAACCTTAATTATAAAAAATATGTAGAGAGACAGCATGCGGGAGGTGATAAACCGGGGAGACTTTTGGCGTGGTTATATAAGAGTCAGACCCCCAGAGTCACAATCCGGACTATAGAAAGAGAAGACGGTAGCGTAGAGGACACCCAGGAGAGAGTTAATCAAGCGTTTGTGGATTATTATAAGGTATTATACGGAGATGTCGGGGAAAGTAGTCGCGCTATGATGGAAGAAACGCTTGAGGACATGGGGTTGCCCAAGATAAGCGAGGAGGAGAGAGAGGAACTAGATACCCCGATCACCTTGGAAGAATTAGGGGAGGTGGTGAGGCAGCTGCCTACTAGTAAAACCCCAGGGACAGACGGACTCCCACGTGAGTTTTACCAAGTATACATGGAAGCGTTCGAGACGGGACGCTTACCGGAGTCCCTGAGAGAGGCCATCACAATACAGCTCCCCAAACCTGGGCACAGCTGTGGTTCCTATAGACCCTTGTCAATGCTGAATCAAGACGGCAAGATATTAACTGCCGTCTTAGCAAATAGACTGAAGAAGGGTATTGGCAAATTAATACACCCGGATCAAACAGGCTATGTCCCTCATAGAAACATTACCAATAATCATAAGGGACTCCAGAGAATCATTGAGTTTGGCAGAGAAAGAGATGAGGAAATGGCAAGTGTGTCTTTGGATGCAATCAAGGCCTTTGACTCTGTTAAATGGCCATGGCTGCTTGCGGCCCTGAAGCACAGTACGGGTTAGGGCCTGGATATGTAAGGTGAAGATATGAACATTTTATATAGCGAACTGCTGGCTAGAGTTAGGACAGGATCTGTGATATCGGAAAGGTGGCAGCTCAGCAGGGGTACTAGACAGGGATGCCCCTGGTCTCCAAGACTCTACATACTGGCCCTGGAACCTCTAGCAATATATCTGAGGCAGCAATATGACACCATAAGCATCGAGGTGAAAGGGGAGCGGCATCTGATCTCCCTATATGCAGATGACATGCTGCTGTACTTGCGATTCCCAGAAGAAAATCTCCAGTACATCCTAGAAGTGCTGGAGAGATACGCTGTGCTGTCCGATATAGCAGTGAACCCCCAGAAGTCCAGCTTGTTCCCATTAGGGGGGTACATGGGGATTCCAGCGGAGCGGCTACCTGTATTGCAAGTGCCGTGGGCGGTTAGCGCATTTCGGTACCTGGGGATAGATATATACCACACCGTGGAGGAAGAGCATAGGTGCAATACAGAAGTAGCCACTAAAAAAATTGAGAAGTGCATGCAATTTTGGGCAAAGCTGCCCTTGGCGATGATGGGGCGGGGAGCAATGCTAAAGAGGGTGGTCCTGCCAAGGCTCCTACACTATTTTGGGAACATACCGTACCTGATTTCTAAGAAGTTCTTCACCAAATTGAATAGCATGTGTAGGGACTTTTTGTGGCATGGCACGCGAAATAGAGTGGCGTTATGGAAGCTACAGAACTTCCATGACAAAGGAGGGCTAAAGCTGCCCAACTATGAGGCGTACTATGTGGCAAGCCAGTTACCGTATGTTGCCAAATCGCTCTCTGACAAAGAGACCTCGGAATTTAGGCTGTTTGGGCGTGATTGTGCACCTTTTTATTTGAAAGATATGATGTGGGTACCCAGGGCAGAAATGGTGGGGCGCCCTAAAATGATGCTACTTGGGTGGAAGGTGTGGCGCAGGGCATGTCAAATGATGGAGAACCTGTCCCCATGCTCACCGCAGATACCACTGGTTGCATTGACGGGGGCAGACGCGCAGCTACAAATGATACTCGGGAACCACTGGGAACCGGCTGAGGTGGTAACAATGGGTGATATTTGGCGGGAGGGCTCTGGTATTACTTTTGAGGGGCTGTGGGAAGAAACTGGGTTGCACGAGGGCCAATATATTACGTATCATAGAGTGGTACAGAGGATTAAGAGAACATGGCCTGAAACTGTGTTGGAGGAAGAATCAGATGCCACCATAGACGTGATATGTGACATAGTTGAGGGGGGTCATGAGATTTCCAGATTGTATGAAATTCTGATGTCTAAAGTGGGGAAGGAGGTCACGCAGTTGAGACTTGACTGGGAAATGGAGGTTGGAGTCCCGATGGGAGACGGGATGTGGGAACGGGTGTAGGTGTATCATAAGAAGGTGTCTAGAAACGCGAGGCTAAAACATATTCAGTTCCTCAAATAAACCTTGGCTTGGAAGGTTTGGTCTAACTTGGCGACATCTTATAGTAGTGAAAAAAGAAAGATGTTGATTCAATCAATGCATTAAGTCCATTGAGTCGCGTCTCACCAGGCATAGGGTTTAGCCAAGTACAAGACCCCTTGAAAGGTAGTGTGAAGTATAAGTAACCTGGAAAAAGACTGCGCCAAATCTTTGCAGAGTAATTTTTTTGCTAAAAAAAAATTGCCCTTATAACTGATGACACGTGTTTCGGTCCTACAAGGACCTTTTTCAAATCAAGGCTATTGATTTGTCTTAACATCATCTTATAGTCATGGGGCCCCCTCGAGATTCTTAGCAACTTTGTGATCGGACGCTTTTATTGTGAACAGCAGGGACTTACCCGTTCAATATATGGAAGCTTATTTTTCACATTATGTGACAGGGGCACTTTACATGACTATAAGATGATGTTAAGACAAATCAATAACCCTGATTTGAAAAAGGTCCTTGTAGGACCGAAACACGTGTCTTCAGTTATAAGGGCAATGTTTTTGAGCAATGAATTTACTCTGCAAAGATTTGGCGCAGTCTTTTTCCAGGTTACTTATACTTCACACTAAAACAGATTCAGCTGTACATAACGCATAGGGCATATATGACGCCTTGGAGGATATCGAGGTTTGATGCAGGACGGCAAGCATGCCCCAAGTGTGATGAGGAGAACGCGGGCATGGTGCATATGTTCTGGTCATGCCCGATCATAGAGCGTTTCTGCAGGGGAGTGAAAGAGAAACTGGAAGAAAAGAGGGTCAGGATTGTAGTGGATACAGTGTGGGCCTGTCTGCTGGGGGGGTTCCCCAGACCACAGAAGCTCAGGCACGTGAGTAAACTGAGGGATCTGGCTTATGTGCTTGCAAAGAGGAGGATTGCCATGGGATGGAAGTTATGACATGTGCCAAAGGTAGAGGTGTGGTGGAGAGATTTGCAAAAATGGGTGGAAACCGAAACCATGGCATGGCAAGAAGCGAGTAGCACAGGGGGGGATGAGGAGACTGAGTCCCTGATGGCCTGGAAATCACTGATAGCCGAACTGCTTGGGTCATTAGATGACCCGGCGGAGCCTGTAGAAGAGGAGACCGAACCACAGGATGCGGAAACTGAAGGTTTAATGCAATAGACTCGTAGAGGGGGGTGGGTTAAGGGAAGTAGTGGTTAGAAGTTAAGAAAGTGTAATGAAACTGTTGGAACATGCACTGTTTGCACTGTTTGTTTGGTTTGTATTGTTTGGTTGTTTTTATAATTCAATAAAATGTTTTTTTTAAAAAATCAAATCGGGGCAAATTTGTTACTAAGCAGACATTAGAAACATCCACAGCTATGATACACAATTCAGTGGTTAATCATGAACCCATTTCATTTCAAGAGTGGAAAACATATCAAAGTTTGTCAGTTCCAAAGACAGAAATGAGTTCAATTTGTTGTTATTGTGTCAAAATAAATGCCAGATAAAAGCAGGAGGGGTTACGGGAGGGACCCATCGTAAGTGGGATAGGTTGGCTAACTGAGCGAATATGTGAATTCATCGACTGTTCTTCACCCAAGGGTACCCAAAACTAAAGCATTTATCAGAGAATCAACCTATGTAATTCAGATTCTTAGCAAAGTTCATTGGAAATCCAACTATAAACTGGTAACCAGGTACGTTCATGCGCTTTATACCTCAATAAAACAAGATGCAGCCATCCGAACCTTGGATTATACTTTCAGGGAGGATTCAGCCTCACACTATCAGTACACAACCATGATAAAAGAAATGCTGACTGTAAGTTTGGAATATAACATCTTTCTATTTGATAATACGTATTATCAACAGAAAAGGGGTGTTGCTATGTGGTTAATATATGCCCCATCACTGGCAAACTTATTTATGGAATTTATGGATATGTTTGAAGAGACAAGAATTTACAATGATCATCTTTACCGGAAACCTGTTGTACTATGGGTCAGATTTATTGACGATGTGTTGTTTATTTGGTATGGAATTGACCAAGATCTCATGACCTTTCAAGACAAAATGAAAACTTAATGACCAAGGCATCAAATTCACAGGAAATGCCAATGACTTCTCAATTGACTTTTTGGATCTCACAATATACGTTGAAGGAGATCTGTTGACCAAAACATTTCGGAAACCCACAGAAGCTAATTCCACATTACATGCATCCAGTTGTCATCCGAGAACAGTCAAAAACGATACACCGAAAGGCGAATTCATAAGGGCGAGGAGAAACTGTGCCAATACTGAAGTTTACCAACGAGAATGTCATTTGCATGCAAACAGATTTAAACAAAGAGGATAAAACAACAAATGCAATAAACAAGCATATAATAAAGCCCAACAAATGCCAAGGAAGAGACATTGATCACCAAGAAAGGAAACTTAAAAGAAGACACAGTAATGGTATGCTACATCACCAAATTTTGTGACAAGAACTATGAAATTTACAAAGATTTTGCAAAAAATTGGCATTTGCTCAAATTGGACCAACATCTTGAACCTTTTATAGATGACAGACCGAAAATAATCTATAGGAAAGCAAAAAATCTTAAAATGACACTGAGCACATCTTTGCTCCCATCATCAGGAATAGAAAAAAACACAAACTTGGCTAATAAAAATGCTGACAGGCTTCAGGAAGTGTGGAACGTGTGGAGTATGTAAATTTGCACATCCAAGCACACCTGTATTCACAGATACACAAGGTACCTCATTAAAGATTACAAGCTTCATTAATTGCAGAACTAATTATGTCGTATATGTAATTGTCTGCACATGCCAACGCATTTATATTGGCAGTACCATAAAGGATTTGAGAACTAGAATTTGTAAAACTTTTTTCAGGTTTCTGCAGCCAGGACATATTCTTGCCCCTTGTGCTACATTGGCAAACACACCATCATCTTGAAGAAAAGCATAACCTAAAATTCATTGGCTTGAAGAAAATAACACTGGGCAAAAGAGGAGGCAATAAAGAAATGCTGATCCGACAAGCGGAGGCACAACTAATCTGCCAATTTCACTCAATTGACTTTGGACTCAATAAAGACAATGTAATGACCCACTTCCTTTAACTATTGTCCAACTCTTTTTCCAGCGATATTTTAGGGTCCATGCATATAGGACTGAAAATAAGCTTGGGAAATCTACAATACAGTATGAACATCTAGGCACTTTTTCACAAAATATGTATATAATGGGGCTTATCACCCTCATAAGCACCCCCAAATGAAATATGTATACAACTTACGACAACAACACCACCCTAGGACCACACAAACAAGCATGAAGTTGATCAACAGTCAAATTGAGACCACAAAAATCCACTACTCGCGGCACATGACCTAGATTCCTAATATCAATGCCACAACGTGATTGACGGGCACAATATCACCACCAATGAGACATATGTAGCAGCTGCTTTAAGATAAATTAGTAACGTGCAATTGATATAACTTATGTGTGAGCCACCGCACTAACAACAAATGCGTAATATATATACTCCTACGTCCCATCCCCTTTCCTCCATACTTGTGGGACATCTCTCCGTCCTGTGGGACAGGACCGGAGCACTTTGTAAAAAGCATCCAAAATGTTTTTCAAAAATGTGTCCCTCCTCTTTCCTGCACAGAGCCCGGCACGCGGCCCTAACCCCGCCCACCTTGGCTCCGGCCTACGCATCGCCCATCAGTCCTTTTCTCCGCTCGATCGGGGCCGGATGCACTTCCATCCTCGGAAGATTTTCTTCCTTTTTTTCCTCTCTGGCTCTCGCTACCGTTCGTTTACTAGTCTGTCTATGTCTTTCAAATTAGACTTTCCAGATTGTTCATCGTGTCACCGTCGCTTCGCGAGGGCCGATCCCCATCCTCTTTGTTTAGAGTGTTTGGGTCCGGAACACCATTGGGACTCCTGTTTTTACTGTGACTCCCTTTCGGTCCGGGCACTTCAACGTCGGTTGGAGCGGTGGGAGGAGGTGTTCCACAGAACTCCTCTTTCGCATTTTCAGGCGTTCATCGACGAGAAGAAGAAACGCCTGGTAAGTTCTTTACTTTTCAGAGCACCCCTGCCGGGGGATACCTTTCCGGGTTCCTCTCGGTCCGGGAGGGGCGTTGATCGCTCTGTCACCGGGGTTCGCCCTGGGGTGCCCGTTGGGCTTAATAACTCTACCAGAGTTTTCTCCGAGGGTCTCCGTAAGGGGCCTGTGAACACCGGAGTACGCTCTGAGCCCCCTCCTGTGGGAGCTGTTTGTAGACCCAGTTCTACTGAATCGTGGGGTACCGGAGTTCGCTCTGAGGCCTCTCTGTCGGCTTCCCTCAAAAACAAGACCGGGGTGCGCCCCGAGGCCTTGGCTGGGCTGGTTGTTACCGAACGGATGTTCGAGGCCCGTGCAGATAAGGCTGTTACCGGGCCTGGGTCCGAGGTCCCTCGTTCAGAGGCTAAAGCTACCAACAGTTCTGAGAGGCCGGACAAGGCTTTGTCGGTGAAAGCACACCGTTCCCGCTCTTGTGGTGATACCAGATCTGTTGAGGGGGCAAAGAAGCAAAGTTCTTCTTTTGCCAGCAGTGCCGAGGTCCTTCCTTCGAAGGCTAATTTGGCGGTTGGTATGTCACAAAAACATTCTAGGCCTCATAGTACCGGCTCGGCCGAGGTTCCTTATGTTAAGGCTAAGATTAAGACCCCTGATTCATTGAAGGGGACCCCTGCCTCACTTCCTCACGTGTCGCAGTTCCCCTCAGATGAGGACAAAATGGTGCCCGTTCCCGCCACGACCACGGCGGCCATTTGAGGTGCTACCCCTACAACTACGCCATCGGCCTCTGGTGTAGGGTGCAGTCCCTTGGGTGAACCTAAGGTCCCTTGTGCGCATCCTTACCGGCCAGTTTATGATTGAAACACGCGGATGCCTCTTCCGCACAATGTTTTGTTGCCTGCGGGGGCGGCTCCTTTGATTTATGTGGATACGTCGGTGGAGGGGCCAATGTGGCACCCTTCCCCGTTACGTCCCTGGATTTGTCCACCTCATGAGAGGCCTCCTCAGGTTCCAAAGCAATCTCCTGAGGACGTTTTTTTCTGTACTTTTCAATTCACTTATGCGCACCGACCCCATGAGGGAATATTTCAAAGGGCTTTTCAAGGATATATGTCCACCTGCGCCTCTGGCGCCACCCGTTCCTCTGGTGGTTCCGCCGGCGCCTCCCTTGCCTGTGGTGCCCCCCCAGCTCTTTCGCCGGTGCCTCCATTGTCCCCAGTGGACAAGGCAGTGCCTGACACGGCTCAGCAGGATCCTGACCTGTCAGATGACCCTCAAGGCGATCAGGACAACAAGGACCTTCCCCGCTCTATCAGAGCCTTTCATGACCGGGTAATGGACATGATGAGTTTCTTAGATGTTCTGGTGCCCGAGGCACCCGCTCCGCAGGAGGGCGTGCTTTCTGGGACGTTCACCCTGTCTCCCTTGTAGCGTACCGGCTTGTTCCTGCAGAATGGCGTTCTGGCCGAGGTCCGAAGAGTCTGGGAAAAGCCACACTCAGGACTTTTTGTCAATAAGAAGATTGACGCGAGCTACAGGCTACATTCTTCGGTAGAGGTGGCCCGGTCTTCTTGTCCGCCTCCCTCCTCCACAGTGGTGGCTGCGGCTACGTTGCAATCCAGACCTGCAGCATCCTCTTCCACAACGGCTACTCAGGTCCTGGGAAAGGAGGACAAGCTCCTGGACTCTCTAGGGAGGAAAATATTTGCCAACTCAGCCTTGCAGCTCAGGCAGGCCAACGCTGAGTTGACATTGGTGGGAGCTAACATGCGGATGTGGAAAGGTCTGTCGGAGTTTGAGGAGCACATCCCGGTCGAGAAGTTGGAAGACTTCAAAGGAGGCCTTTCCGATGCCAGGGTCTTGGCCCAGCATCACCTGGAGGCTGCGGCTCACCACGTAGACACCTCAGCTCGAGGCCTGATGCTTGGGGTTGATACCTCACGGCAGGCGTGGCTGCATGCCACTAAATTTTCTAAGGAAGTGCAAGACAAGGTGTTGGACCTTCCATTTGATGGTAAGGAGCTTTTTCATTCTACTACTGATGTAGAGCTCACCAAGACCAAGGATAGTACTCAGACAGCTAAATCATTGTCTGTTCTGGTCAAAGCTCCTTTCAAATCCCAGAGACCATTGTCGCAAAGTCGACCCTTCTCTGGTTTTAGGGGCTTCCTCGACTGCAAATCTCGCAGAGTGGATACTCCTGCAGGGAATAACCGCCGTAGACAACAACGCACACGTTTTTTTACCTGCTCCTCAGCCTCCACATCAGGTTCAGGTGACACCGCCACTGATAAACCTGACAAATGAGGGTTTTCAGCACGCACGAGACCCCGGTGGGAGGACGCATTGCATCTCATTGGGAGGCGTGGCAGACCATCACAGAAGACTGGGTCTTGTCAGTCGCTCGAGCGGGCTTCCGCTTACCTTTACCCCCTACCCCACCCCTCAACCCTCCTTTTCAGCTGTCAGGCTCACACTCCCTCAAGGCCGAAGTTCAGAAACTGCGCACCATCCTAGACCTTTCCCAGTTCAATCTTTTCCTGCCCCAAGAGAAATTCAAGATGATCACGCCCAGCCAGATACGCTCCTCCTTACAGATGGGCGATTGACTCAGCGTTGTGGATCTTCAGGACGCGTACATGCATATCCTGATTTGGAACCCACACAGGAGATATCTCCGCTTCTCTTTGGGAGAGGAGCACTTCCAGTTTCGAGTGCTTCCTTTTGGCCTCAGCTCGGTGCCGCGTGTCTTTATGAAGATGTTGGTGATTGCGGCCTATCTTCGTCTCCAGGGTATCCATGTGTATCTGTATTTGGACGACTGGCTCTTACGCAGCCTTTGTCCGCTAGCAGCAGCGGGCAATCTCCAGTCTCTCCTTCAGCTCCTGTTCCATGTTGGGCTGTCGGTGAACTGGTGGAAATCTTCCATGACGGTCGCGCAGGACCTGATTTTCCTGGGTTTTCGCTGGAACACGATCGACTGCAGTGTGTACCTGACCGGGGACAGAATGGCGGATCTGTTAGCCACGTGTCAGATGTTTGCGCAGTCGGAGAGCATGTCGGCCTGGTGGTTCCACAGGCTTCTGGGCCTCATGGCCTTGTGCGTGCTGGCTTTTCCTCTTGCTCGTCTCAAGATGAGACGGACCCAGATGGCTCTTCGGAGTTCATGGCGTCAGGCAGTGGATCAGGATTTCATGTGGATAATGATTCCGGATTCCATGAGAGTGGACCTGGATTGGTGGTCATCTCTCAGCAATCTGTCTGGGGGCGCGGGGTTTCAGGACCCGGTCCCCATGGTGACGATCACGACGGACTCCTCCCTTCTAGGGTGGGGTGCGACGTTAGATCTTCTTTAGGTTTCGGACCTCTGGTCGCCTCCGGACAAGCTCCTGTACATAAATCATTTGGAGCTTCTGTCGATCTTCCTAGCGCTCAGGGCGTTCAGAACGCTCATTGTCAACAAGGTGGTCCGCATAAGAACGGACAATGTGGTGTCAATGTATTACATCAACAAACAAGGGGGAATGAAGTCCCCCCCCCCCCCCTCGTGGACCTGTCCATCCAGATTTGGGAGTGGGCCGTGCTTCATGGTGTCTGGCTGCTTGCAGTGCACATCCCGGGCCAGCTGAATGTCACAGCGGATGCCCTCAGCCGGCGGACAGTGGTCAGCTACGAGTGGGAATTGAAGGCAGAGGTCCTCTCATGGATTTTCTCACGCTGGGGCACACCGGAGGTGGACCTCTTCGCTACGGTGGCGAACAAGAAGCTTCCTCAGTATGCCTCCAGTGGGGGGCTCGGAGCCTCCTCTCTGGGGGATGCTCTCGAGATTCCATGGCACAACATGAGAGCTTACGCCTTCCCGCCTCTGCTTCTAGTTCACCGTTTAATTTGGAAGTTGAACTCGGCAAACTGTTCCCTTCTACTCATAGCCCCGTGGTGGTCGGCCAGGTTTTGGTTCTCAGAACTTCAACACCTGGGTGTATCCGCCGAACAGGTTACCAGTAACTCCCGATCTTCTTCACCAAGGGGAACAACAGATGTGGCACCCCTCCCCACAATCGCTCAGCTTGGTGGCATGGTGCCCGAGTTCAAGTCTTTAGAGCATCTGAGTTTGTCTGCGGATAACATGTGCATTATCCAGGCAGCCAGGAAGCCCTCGACCAGATCTCAATACAAGAGTAAATGGCTCAGGTTCTGTCATTGGTGTTTGGAGAAGAAGTTGGATCCGAGGGTGGCCACGATTGACACAGTGTTGTCCTTCGTGTCCTCCCTAGCAGAGTCAGGGGTTCATGTCCTGTCATGCAGGAATGATCTCTCAGCGGTTTCCGCTTACCTTTCTACAGACTTGTGTTCTTATTCTCTAACTACCCAGTAGTGAAGAGGCATTTTGCTGGCTTGACACGCCTCTACCCTCCGGTTCGTAATCCGCACCCGCCATGGGACCTAAATGTAGTCCTGGCGGCACTGTGCCACAAACCCTTTGAACCAATGGCTACGGTGGACCTCAAGTACTTGTCTTGGAAAATGTCCTTTCTGGTCGCCGTTACGTCAGCAAGGAGAGTGAGTGAGCTCCAGGCATTGTCGGTGGAGCATCTGTCATGATCTCTGCTTCCAAAAGATCAGGACTTGCCCGACTCCCTTGGAAGCAGACCCATAACCCCGGTTCCGAGTGCCAGCCAGTCCCAATTGGGACCTTTTGGACCCTGTCCTGGCGCCAGTGGCACCAGGCTCATAAAGATGCCCAGTCCCAGCGCTGGAAGCGCCGGGCTCATAATGCTTGGGTGGACTTACCTGCAGCAGACCATGCTGCTTACTTACCTGCCAGTTGAACCCCTGATCCTCTTCTGTTTGGGACTACTTTTCCTGTTGGGTGGGGCAGGAGCCACTCCCTAGGATCAGAACACTGGAACTCTTCTGGAAAGCAGGAATTCTTTTCTTACCTAGGCGTGGCTGTGGAAGGAGACACCTAAGCACTACAGGAGGCTATTTAAACCACACCCGATGGATGAATCTTGCTTTGCGTTATTCTGCATTCTCTACAGCAGAACGCTCATCGTGTCTTCTGCTTCTGATCCTGGGCCTAAGGGAACAAAGGCTTACCATCCTGGAATCCAGTCTTCAGCAGCACCTGTAAAGACAAAGAAAGAACAGGTTAGCACTACGGTCTTCAGTGGCAGCGCATCTCTTACCTGGTCCATCAGCTGTCACCAACGCCTCGCGCTGCATTCCGTCATCTGAAAGACAAAGGCTTACCTACTCTTCGCATGCTCCGGAGGTCTTCGCACTGCATTCCGGCATCTGAAAGACAAAAGCTTACCAGCTCTTCGCACGCTCCGGAGGCCTTCGGCGCTGCATCCCGCATCTGATAGACAAAAGAAGGTGCGTTTAAAGACATTGGGCAACTTTATTACTCACGTGCCATTACTCCTTCCCACGCCGAATCCAGTGGGTATTCCAGCACCCTTCAGCTTCTCTAAAGCTCCGAACTTGTACCTGCAAGATAAAAGGGACAGTTAGTGCGCATCGTGAAGCAGGCTACAAGCGCTTACTTACGTGCTTCCAGGCGCTTCTATTCCTCACGCGGGTTCGATCCTCAACTCTCATCAGCCCGCCATCCGCCATCGCCGGAACCCTGCAAAACAAGAGATATCATTACAAAAGACTTTTAAGACATTTGAAGTGCCCAGAACTTACCGTTCGTGCAGTTAACGACGGACAGCAGTCCTCTGAGGTCAAGGGCCTTCACCCTTATCCAGTGAAGAAACTGGTTAAGGCATCCTGCCCCGAGGCAGATGGAGAGCTCGGCGTTCACTTACCTAAGGTGAGGGTGTTAACCTTTGGGGTTCTACAGGAGAAGAGAAAGGGAAGAGGAGAGAGGCACCCAATAACCCCAGTTCATTAATCCCATATTTTCTATCTGCAGACATCTTATTCTTCGAGTCAGGCATACAGTGCACAGAGGTCCAGCCCAAAGAGCCAACCGTGTGTTACACATCACCTTTGAAGATACGGCATTCACCCAGTCAAGACCGGTGCCTCTGCGGGAATCAGGTGAGCGTTACAGAACGCAAAGCCTATCGCAAAACTCCCACCCAGGCGCTATGGAAACCTCGGATACCGACCAGCTAGCCCAGTTACCTGGGGAACTAAGAGCAGAAGTGCATGCAGCCCGTCAGGAAACGAATGCTCTAAGAAGGGAACTGATTATTTCCAAGGAGCGAACAGACGATCTTGCTAGACAATTGCTACAGTCACAAGCCAGACAAACTCCGTTACCCGCATCAGGGGCAAATCTTCCTTCAACATCCTCTACGAACCCAGTGCAGATCAACCTACCTGGGAATGTACCTCTGTCTCCGCCCGAACGATTTTCTGGTGACCCAAAGAGGTTTGCAGTATTTATTAATCAGTGCCGGTTGCACTTCTTATGCCGGCCAGCAGCCTTTCCAACTGATCAAGCTAAGGTAGCTTTCGTGCTTTCGTACCTTAATGGCAATGCGGCAGACTGGTCGATCCCTCTAGTTAATCAAGATGATCCGGTTCTCCATGATTTTCAAGCTTTTCAGCTCAGTATGGAAAAACTGTTTGCAAGACATTCACAGGGGCAGGCCTTGGACAATGAGCTCCTTTCATTGCGACAGGGTAATCAAGACCTTTTGGCTTATATTGCGTCTTTCAACAGACTGATAGTGGAAACTCGATGGCCTGAGGACAAAAGGATTACGCTGTTTTATAGAGGTCTACGTGGAGAGCTCAAAGATGTGTTAGCCCAAGTAGTGAATCCCCCGCAAGACTGTTCGGACTATATTGACTTAGTCGTTCAAATTGACCACAGACTGCAGAACAGGAAGGCCGATCGTTCCAAGTTTGATGCTCGAGTATTTTCCAAACCACCAACTCCTACCAAAGGAGTAGACTCCGGGGAACCCATGCAAATAGGGGGCCTGAAAGGACCACTAACACAAAAGGAGCGGGAAAGGAGAAAACAGCTGCAATTATGCCTCTATTGCGGAAACCCGGGGCACTTTCTTCGAGACTGTCCGGCGAAACCAGCCAAGAAGGCAGTAGGAGCTGCAGTTACCAGGGTCACAAACTCTGAGCAGGGAAACGACCTCGCCCGACAAGAATAGAGGTCCTCTTGCCGAGCGTTAAAACCAGTTCCGTGACCTCGCATTTCGTGATACCTATGGTCCTCATTAGCCCTGAACATCCGGATCGATTACATGCGATTGAAGCTTATGTCGACAGCGGTGCCATCGGCAATTATGTGGATCATGAAATGGTTTTGAGGATGAATCTGACTCTTTGTCCAAAGGCTGTAAAGGACGTCATTACTACAGTGGATGGTACGGAGATAGCCTCCGGACAAGTAACGCATACCACCCAAGAAGTGACGCTAGTAAGTCAAGATGGACACCATGAGAAGATCGTGTTCGATGTGATCAAGGCCCCTCAGTTCCAGATTATTCTAGGAATTCCTTGGTTAGAGAAGCACAATCCTCAGATCGATTGGCGAGCAAGAACGGTTCCGTTTCCAGAATGTGTCTCTACTTGTCACCCTCGACCTGGTGTTGCACTGGCAGCAATTTCCTCAGAGGCTCCTCAGTTACCTCCTGAATACCTAGAATTCCAAGATGTTTTCCAGAAGGATCAGGCTAAACCTCTACCTCCTCATAGGTCTTATGACTGTCAGATAGACCTGATACCTGGATCTACTCCTCCTTGTAGTAGAATTTATGCCCTCACCGAGCCTGAGAATCTTCACCTCCGACAATACCTGGATCAATACCTAGCGAATGGGTTTATTCGTCCTTCCAAGTCCCCTGCTTCCTCAGCTTTGTTCTTCGTTCCAAAAAAAGAAGGGGACCTTAGAACTTGTATAGATTATCTCGCCCTAAACCAGATCACCGTTAAGAATAGATATCCGTTACCTTTGATCCCTGAACTCCTGGACCAAGTCAGAAAAGCATGCATATATACAAAGCTGGATCTTAGAGGAGCCTACCACTTGGTACAAGTAAAAGAGGGCGATGAATGGAAGACGGCCTTCCGCACAAAGTAATGGCTATTTGAATATCAGGTCATGCCCTTCGGACTTTGCAATGCCCCGGCCGCCTTTCAATATTTTATGAACGATGTCCTCAGAGAGCTCATAGATGTGTGTGTTGTTGTTTACATTGACGACATCCTCGTTTATTCTTCATCGGAAACTGAACATCGGAAACACGTGAAAATGGTCCTCGAGAGATTGCGTCAACACAAACTTTTCGCTAAGTTGGAAAAATGTGTTTTCAACGTGACTGAAGTTGAATTCTTGGGATTCATATTATCACCTAGCGGAGTGCGTATGGATTCAAAGAAGGTCGATGCAATTCTCAAATGGCCATCGCCATCCTCCGTAAAAGGTGTTCAAAGCATGTTAGGCTTCGCTAACTTTTACCGCAGGTTTATCCCCGAATTCTCTCGAATAGTCCAGCCCATCACCGCCTTGTTAAAGAAAAACAAACGTTTTGAATGGTCTACCGAGGCGGAACAAGCTTTCCAGAATTTGAAGACTAGATTTATCTCTGCACCGATCTTAAAACATCCTCGCCCAGAACTCCCCTACATCGTTGAAACTGATGCTTCGAGCCTTGCCATGGGGGCAGTTCTATCACAAAAGGACCCAGTTACCAATAAGTTGCATCCCGTGGCATTTTGGTCCCGCAAATTCTCGCCTTCTGAAATCAATTACACTATTACTGATAAGGAACTTCTAGCTATCAAGTCCGCCTTTAAGGCTTGGCGGCATTATCTTCTGGGGGCCCGACACACCGTTACTGTGATTACAGATCACCGAAACCTGCAATATTTGAAAACCGCAAAAGCTCAATCCTCTAGGCAACTCCGTTGGGCACTCTTCTTTGCCGAGTTTGACTTCATAATTACCTATCGACCTGGTACAAAAACCGGTAAAGCTGATGCCCTTTCTCGGATGGGAGTGGAAGAACATTTGATCAATCCTAAACCTGTACCTATCATTCCCGAACAAAGAATTCTAGGTGTAATCGCCACACAATCCATAGAGGAAGTTAAGGATAAAGCCAGGCTACTGGTAACTCCAGCAGACATACAGAATTGGCATCTGCAGGGAAAGGACTTTACGGTGAAGGACAACCTATTATATTTCCAAGAACGGTTATACCTGCCCAGCACAGATTTACAGAAAAAGGTCATCTCTTGTTATCACGATTCTTTAATGGAAGGACATCCCGGTATGACCAAGACCTCGGAAAAGATCAAGCGCTACTTCTGGTGGCCGTCTTGGAAAAAAGATATCGGAGACTTTATAATGTCCTGTGGAGTATGCGCCCAAAACAAGAGTCAAAAGGAAAAACCAGCCGGCCTCTTACGCCCTATTGACATCCTGCCTCGCCCTTGGCATACGCTTTCTATGGATTTCATCACCGATCTACCTCCATGCTCCGGATACAATACGATCCTAGTAGTCGTGGACCTATTCTCCAAGATGGCGCATTTCATTCCACTCAAAGGCTTACCAACAGCAGCAACTCTGGCCCGAGAATTTCTCGAAAACATCGTCCGACTGCACGGTTTTCCTTCAGTTCTAATTTCGGATCGAGGTACTCAATTTATTTCTCATTTTTGGCGAAGTTGCTGTTGGTCGGCTCAAATTGATATGAGACTTTCGACCAGCCACCACCCTCAAACCGACGGACAAACCGAGAGGACCAATCAAACTCTGGAACAGTATTAACGCTGCATGCTACAACAAACTGAAAAAACTTGGAAAGATATCCTTTGGATAGCCGAGTATGCCTACAATAACTCTGTCCACTCGGGAACTGGGAAGACCCCGTTTTTTCTTTTATACGGTAGTCACCCTCGAACCTCGGAGTTGGATCCACTCCAAGATCTTGGAACACCAGCAGTAGACCACCTGCATTCTACAATCACCCAAGCCTTTAAGGAAGCCGTTTCTCACCTTCAAAGGGCTAAAGAACAATACAAGAAAGGAGCAGACCAACATCGGAAGGAAGCCCCCCAATATCAAGTAGGAGATCAAGTCTGGTTATCCACCAAATATCTACCTCTAAAAGGACCACGCACATTCAACCCAAGATACCTTGGTCCCTATTCCATCACTACCATAGTAAATCCAGTAGCGGTCAAGTTGGACTTGCCCCCTCACATGAAGATACATCCGGTCTTCCACGTCTCTCTATTAAAACCCGTGCAACCTCAAACCCGACTAACTACATCTCCAAAACCTATTCTAGTTGATGGAGAACTCGAGTTTGAAGTCAAAAGCATCCTGGATTCCAAGATCTCCAAATCTAAACTATTTTACCTGATTGACTGGAAAGGCTACGGTCCCCAAGAAAGATCCTGGGAACCTGCAGAATATGTCCACGCGCCTCGTCTAATCAAAAGATTTCATCGAACATTTCCTAACAAGCCCAAACCCCCGGAGAAGCCCGGTTTGGGAGGGGCCTTGAGGGGGGGTGCTGTCATGATCTCTGCTTCCAAAAGATCAGGACTTGCCCGACTCCCTTGGAAGCAGACCCATAACCCCGGTTCCGAGTGCCAGCCAGTCCCAATTGGGACCTTTTGGACCCTGTCCTGGCGCCAGTGGCACCAGGCTCATAAAGATGCCCAGTCCCAGCGCTGGAAGCGCCGGGCTCATAATGCTTGGGTGGACTTACCTGCAGCAGACCATGCTGCTTACTTACCTGCCAGTTGAACCCCTGATCCTCTTCTGTTTGGGACTACTTTTCCTGTTGGGTGGGGCAGGAGCCAGTCCCTAGGATCAGAACACTGGAAGTCTTCTGGAAAGCAGGAACTCTTTTCTTACCTAGGCGTGGCTGTGGAAGGAGACACCTAAGCACTACAGGAGGCTATTTAAACCACACCCGATGGATGAATCTTGCTTTGCGTTATTCTGCATTCTCTGCAGCAGAACGCTCATCGTGTCTTCTGCTTCTGATCCTGGGCCTAAGGGAACAAAGGCTTACCATCCTGGAATCCAGTCTTCAGCAGCACCTGTAAAGACAAAGAAAGAACAGATTAGCACTACGGTCTTCAGTGGCAGCACATCTCTTACCTGGTCCTTCGGCTGTCACCAACGCCTCGCGCTGCATTCCGGCATCTGAAAGACAAAGGCTTACCTACTCTTTGTATGCTCCGGAGGTCTTCGCACTGCATTCCGGCATCTGAAAGACAAAAGCTTACCAGCTCTTCGCACGCTGCGGAGGCCTTCGGCGCTGCATCCCGCATCTGAAAGACAAAAGAAGGTGCGTTTAAAGACATTGGGCAACTTTATTACTCACGTGCCATTACTCCTTCCCACGCCGAATCCAGTGGGTATTCCAGCACCCTTCAGCTTCTCTAAAGCTCCGAACTTGTACCTGCAAGATAAAAGGGACAGTTAGTGCGCATCGTGAAGCAGGCTACAAGCGCTTACTTACGTGCTTCCAGGCCCTTCTATTCCTCACGTGGGTTCGATCCTCAACTCTCATCAGCCCGCCATCCGCCATCGCCGGAACCCTGCAAAACAAGAGATATCATTACAAAAGACTTTTAAGACATTTGAAGTGCCCAGAACTTAGCGTTCGTGCAGTTAACGACGGACAGCAGTCCTCTGAGGTCAAGAGGCCTGCACCCTTATCCAGTGAAGAAACTGGTTACGGCAGATGGAGAGCTCGGCGTTCACTTACCTAAGGTGAGGGTGTTAACCTTTGGGGTTCTACAGGAGAAGAGAAAGGGAAGAGGAGAGAGGCACCCATAACCCCAGTTCATTAATCCCATATTTTCTATCTGCAGACATCTTACTCTTCGAGTCAGACATACAGTGCACAGAGGTCCAGCCCAAAGAGCCAACCGTGTGTTACACATCACCTTTGAAGATACAGCATTCACCCAGTCAAGACCGGCGCCTCTGCGGGAATCAGGTGAGCGTTACAGCATCCTTTCTTGGTCTTTCACAAGGACAAGGTAGTCCTTCGGACAAACCCGGCTTTTCTACCGAAGGTGGTGACTGAATTCCATCTGAATCAGTCGATCTCCCTTATGGTCTTTTTTCCGAACCCTGCCTCAGAGGCTGAAAGGGTTCTACACTGTCTTGATGTCAGAAGAGCTCTTAAGTTCTACCTGGACAGGACTTCCGAGCTTAGGAGTTCTTCTCAACTTTTTGTGACCTTCGGTAACCCTCAGAGCAAGCCGGCATCTAAGGCAACTATTTCTAGGTGGATTGCCGCCTGCATCACAGAGTCTTTCACCGTCCAAGGGCTGAAACCTCCTAAGGGTATCCAGGCACACCTGGTGCGGGGCAAGGCAGCCGCAGTTGCTTTTCAGAAATATGTCCCCTGGGAGTCCATTGCTAGGACAGCTACTTGGGCCTCCCCATCTGCTTTCTGTAAGCATTACTGTCTCGACATGAGCTCAGGAGCTGACGCTCAGTTTGGTCAGGCTGTGCTGAAGAACCTGTTTCAGTAAGGGGTATTTCCATCCACCTGTAGTTCTTGTAAGGAGTGCTTGGAAATCTCCCACAAGTATGGAGGAAAGGGGACGGGACGTAGGAGTATTACCAGGTTACTCACCATAGTGACCACCTTACTCCTAGTCCATAGTCTCCTTTCCTCCATACGCCCGCCCGCCGTCCCCTCTAATAAGGTTCCTCTGTTATTGCTAATGGGTCTTTGACCTGGCGATAGAAAAAGACTGATGGGCAATGCGCGGGGCGGAGCCAAGGTGGGCAGGGTTACGGCCACATGCCGGGCCTCGCGCAGGAAAGGGGAGGGACAAATCTTTGAAAAAAATGTGGATGCTTTTTACAAAGTGCTCTGGTCCCGTCCCACAGGACGGAGAGATGTCCCACAAGTATGGAGGAAAGGGGACTATGGACTAGGAGTAAGGTGGTCACTACGGTGAGTAACCTGGTAAAACTCTTTAACTATAAGGGGGCACAAATAATGATTCTGTATTATTTTTTATCATTTATTCATAACGTGACACATACAATATCAATTTGTATTTTTCTGATACGTGCTAAAACGGAATACCGACTTGCAGTCATGCCTCTCATCGATATTATACTTTGGGCAGCACTCCATATAATGTACTTACACATCTGTAATGTTAGCCCATAACATGGCGCTCATGGTTACAGAGAAATGCGGGGCCATGAACATTGTAAGAGGACTACAATATGGTCACAATAGTAATAATATACACAGCGCGAACTCAGCGGCTTTGTAAAGCCGACGCGGATAGAAGAAGCCCGACATTTTGCCGTAAACCCTTAGCAAGTCTAGCGCTGTTTTAAACACAGTTAATTGGGATGGCATTTCCATCAAAAGCGGATCGCACTATAATGCTCATTACTTAATTTATCTCACACCAAACGGAGAAAGCCGTAATGGGCTAATCTCTTTTGAAAATGTACGAGCCAGCATTTCGCCTGTAGCGCCATTTCTGTACAAACCATGAAGAAGTCAACCTTTTTATGTAATACGTAATTGTCACTTGGGGATTTTCTCTTTCTAAGGAGTAGTATTTAAAGGTCTTCACGCAGATGCAATATATATTTTAATATAGCGCCAATAATCATGTCACTGGTACGATATGCGCGTGACTGATACAATTTGCTATGAAATAAGGATCTAAATGAAACCATTCGTTCACAGAAGGGATTTACCCCATTTTGATGATGATTCATACTGAAATGACCGAACACATTATTTCTCAGAGATAAGGAACATTAATACACTAGTTAGAGGTTCTCTGTCCTGCAATATGTTCAATTTGTTTTATATCAACACTAATTATTTTGGAAATTGGTAACTGACGTATGTGGGGACAAGAATACACACTATTTACTAGAACATACAAGATTCATGGCAATATTGATACTAATTGGAAGATATGACTTAATTTAAAATAAGGATTTGTCTATTTTAATGGGTTATGGTTACTCCAATTACAGAATATGGGATATGTGACACTTTATTCTTATGATTATTTCTCTTTCGTTTTTCTCCTTGTTTCTACAAACTTTTTCCCTCACGCTCCCTCTCCTTACCCCTCCTGTTTTTAGCTGGCATTTATTTTGACACAGTATCAACCAATTGAACTAATTTCCGTGTTTGGAACTGACAAACTTTGATATGTTTTGCACTCTTGAAATGAAATGGGTTCATGATTAACCATTGAATTGTGCATCACACCTGTGGATGTTTCTAATGTCCGTTTAGTAAAAAAATTGGCCTTGATTTTAAAAAGACACATGTTGGTGTTGAAACATGTGTTATCAGAAAGGGCAATGATAGTCATTAAAGTAAAATTTGTATGACAAGTATAATCGAGTGGCGCAGAGATCTTCGGCGAGGACAATCTATGTTTATCATTGTCAGAGGGTTCAGTCCAGACCAGATTCTGTGCAACCTAGTAATTATCACAAAGGTGTTGCTATCTACTGAGAGGCCCTTTTGTTTCTGTCATCCTCTCAGCAGAAACTTGAAAGTTTATGGTGGTTCCCTTCCTTGGGGGAAGCCTTAGCTCTGCCAACTGGAATAATTTGATGCTTGCAAATCTAGCGAAGGCGGTTTAAAACCTTTATATTCTCATATTAGGTCCTGAATTAAAAAAGCCTGTTCCATAAAATAGCCCATGTGTGTATTTTCACCAGCAACAAACCCCATTCACATTGCTAGGTAATGGCAGGCTTTCATTCAACAGTTTACTTTTTAAAACAGGCATTTTTCTCCTTTGGTCTGCAAAGCCCATTTTTACATGTGTGGTGAAAAGCTGGCATTTTTTTTAAATTCGGTTTTGCATCTCCATCAGATTCCCACACTGTTCTGCAGCCATAGTTGTATGCAAGAGTTTTGTTTGAAGCACAGGTACATTGAAATTGACATGGCCCAGATAGCTGGAGTTCCTGATCTTTGATACTTTGTGAAGAAAATGAACGAGTTTTCCCATGCGAGTAAAAGTGAAGTGCCTTTGTTGATTTTTCTCAGCGTTAGTGGCCTGTCATTCAGAATATCATGCTTGGTTTTGCTGAAGCACAATGGGATATACTGGCATGGCAGTGCCTTATTAATCACAGTAGTTTAAAGAAGAACAGATGGAAATGGCGTCAGAGCAGCATTTTTTTTAAAGGTGAAAACGTTTCCTTTTTAATGGGGATTTTGGGCTTGCAGCAAGGCAACGCTGCTTTTTCACTTTATTCCATTTGTTAATATCAGAACACACTGGCACGCTCCCTCAGTGTGCCCCCTTGTTCCATCCTGTCCAATGTATGCTTGGCAAGACGGTGCAGCCATCTTTTTGTTGCTGCAAAACGCAGTTTTAAGGCCATGGTGCTCACAGGAGCCAGCGCAACCATTTTGCTGATCCGGCGCAAAAGCATCTTGGTTTTGGGGAAAATCTGTTCAGTGGGTCACTGTAGCCCACAACGCTGTGTACCATGATGCATCAAAAGAGACTATTGAACAACACATGGTATTCAGGGAAGAACTGGGAGTGTTAAAGAATTTTAGTCACAAAATCAACTTAAAACATGATGCCATTCCTGTGGTGCTGAAACTGAGACCTGTACCATTAAGAATAAAATTGGCAGTAAAAGAAGAACTTGAGAGATTAGTAACAGAAGGTGTGATTGAAAGTATCGAGTCATCACAATGGGTGTCACCTTTAGTGATTGTGTACAAGCCAAATGGTAAATTGAGGTTGTGCATAGACCTTAGATGTGTAAATAAATGTCATTCCTGATAGACATCCTTTACCGAATATAACTGAAATGTTGGGAACTATTAGAAATGCCAAAAAAATGAGTACGTTAGATCTGAGATCTGCATATCATCAGATCATGTTGCATCCCATGTCAAGAAATATTACTGCCTTTACCACTGAGGGATCATTTTGTTGCAAAAGAATGCCTTTTGGCCCTGTTTCTGCTGCATCTTTGGTCCAACGAGTGACCTATCAGCTGTTTAATCAAATGCAAGGTGTTTTATGTTTTTAGCATGATGTGTTAGTTTATGGTAAGGATCAGATGGGACATGACAGTAGACTTCATAAGGTGTTGAATATATTTAAGGAAGCTGGTTTCACACTGAGTAAAGATAAATGTAAGTTTAACAGGTCTACTATACAATATTTGGGTCATGAGATATCAGAAAAGGGTATCAAACCCAAGGAGGATTTGGTCAACACCATTTTAAACTTTCCCAGTCCAGGTAACAAATGTTAATTTCATTTCTGGGGCTGGCTGAGTACTATGCCAAGTTTATTCCTGGTCTGGCAAGTAAAACCTTTCACATGAGAAAGTTAATAAAGAAGAACGTGAGGTTTGAATGGGATGATGTGTGTGAAGTTGAGTTCAAAAACATTAAGCTTGATTTTTATGCTGCTCCCACACTTACATCTTTTAATCCAAACATGAGGAGTGTACTCACCAGAGATGCCAGCAAGCATGACTTTGGGGCAGTTTTATCACAAGTGGAATGTGGTATTGAATATACAATTGCTTTTGCCTCAAGAGTTTTAATAGAAGCAGAACACAATTCTTCAACTATTGACAAAGAATTACTAGCTGTGAAATGGGCTATTGAAAAATTTTGGTCATTTATTTGGGGAACAAGGTTTGTTGTAAGGTCTGATCACAAACCACTCGAGGAGATACTTACCACTAAAGGCCTTGATAAAGCATCTTCAAGAATTAGGAAATGGGTGGCGAGCTTACAAGAGTATAATTTGGATGTGGAATGTGTTCCTGGTCTGAAAAAGCTGATTGTTTGTCAAGATTGACCAATATTGTGGAAAATGTAGATGAGAGTAGTGAGGAGGAACACGTTTGGAGTGTACATCAGGAAATAGTATCTGAAAATGAATGGCTACAAGCTATGGAGTCAGATTAAGCTACTGAATAGTGGAACAAAGAGTAATGAAATTAAAAAGGGGATTTGCCAGATGCTGTGTGTAACGCGCACCTGACTCCCATGGGGGCGGTGGCCTGGTTCGCGCTGCTGTGACCTCGTCTAAGGTGATGCGCAGGGTTCGGAAGACGGACTGGACCGGGCCCCAGATCTGGCTTGTCTGACTCGCAGAAGTATCCTTCTGTAGGTGAGAATATGGGGTTAACTGTCTGCGGGGTAATGCAACCGGCCTCCGACTTACCCCTCTCACCCTCCTCAAAACCCTTCTGTGCTTCCCCGTAGCGTCTCACCTTAGGGTCTGGAAGGACGAGCTCTCCATCCTGCTTCTGATGCAGGGGTGCGTTGGTATCCAGTTACGTCACTGGATTTTCGGATGGGTGAGAACCAAACTTGCTTGGCTTCCAGGTAAGTTTTCTATAAGTGGTTCCCCTTGTGTCCATGCATTAATGTTCTAATGCTAGTGTCTTTTTCCCCATAGGGGCCGGGGTACGGAATGCCGGGGAACAGGCACCGACCCGAGGTGAGCGGTGAAATCCTTGTGGAAATCAGGTAGGTCTTTAATGAGTGTTTTGGTAATGTCTTTTCATTCACTCATTAACGCTGATGTCTTTTTCCCCTTAGGGGCTGGGGTCCGAAAATGCCTGGATGCGGCGCGGACCCGAAATGAAAAGGGAATGACCCAACAGGTAAGTCTTGACATGGAGTTTTAGCTTCCCTTTTCCCTTCTTTCTCTCTCCTTTGTTCTTGTCTTTTTCTCCCTAGGCGCGGGGGCGCGACTGCGAATCCAGATGGACGCTGCTGAACATGGAGGCGCCCTGTAAAGGTGAGTAGAATGCGGCGCTGCAGCGATCGATGCGATGTGCTTTTAAAAATAAATGTCTTTCTTTTCAGGATTGTCGGCGAAATGTCTCTGGGATGCAGATTTAGCAGGTGAGGCCTTTTCCTTCTTCTGTTCTCTTGTTCCCTTCCTTTGCAGGTGATTGAGGATGCTGGCAGGTGTGGCAGAAGTCAAGATGCAGGAGCAGACACGGTGAGCGTCTAGCTGCTAGATGCAGGACAACGCGAAGCACGTGTGGCTGATCGGGTGTGGTTTAAATAGCCTTGGAAGAGGTTCCTAGAATGTGTCCTTCCTCCAATCAGGTATGTATCCTTCCCCGACCACGGCCGGGTGGTGAATGAATCCCACAGGTAAAGTAGTTCCTTTCAGGCCTCAAGGAGGCCGGGGTTCTGCAGCATGGTCTGCATCAGGTAAGTGCATCCAAACACTTTCATAATGAGCCTGGCGCCTATGGCGCCAGGACTGACGTTTTCTATGAGCCTGCGCCATAGGCGCTAGGACGCTGTCCAAAGGGCCCCTATAAGGGGTTGCTGGGACCTTCCCCGGGGACTTGATGTCCGCTTTCGGGGACGCAGGGCCTGAGCCGGCTCCCCGTGAGCGGGCATCGTGATACTGTGAGACATGTATTCGATGAACTACATGTGCATAAAGGTTTGGTGTTGAGGAGTGGAAAACTATACCCACCCATTGGGGTGAGGAAAACGATTTTACAGATAGCACATGAAGGACACTTGAGGATGACGAAGACAAAGCAATGGGTTAGGCAAGATTTTTGGTGGCCTGCAGTTGATTTGGAAGTAGAACGACTCATCCGTGATTGTTGCAGTTGTGAAGATTTGGCTAAAGGATATGTCGCCAGGCAGGTACCTTTTGACCATTACTTCTATTCCCACTATACCTTGGGACCGATTTGTGTGGTTTAGATATTGTAGATCCAATAAAAAGCCAAGGTACTTTGAAATACTGCATGGTACTTATTGATATGCTGTCCAGGTGGGTAGAAGTTGAGTGGGTACAAAATATTTGGTCGAAGGATGTTATTTAATTTTTAGATAAAAATGTTAAACGTGAAGGTTATCCGACCACTATTATTACGGATAATGGTGTGAAATTCATTTCACAAGAAATTAATTCGTTCTTAAATGAAAATGGGGTTGAGCATAGGACAAGTTCCATTTATCATCCCCAGGGTGATAAAAAACAGCATCAGGTGTGCATTGGCAAACAATAATGACTGGAAGGAGGCAGTTGAGGATACAATTGTTGCACATAGATTCATGCCTCATTTTACCACTGGAATTTCTCCTTTTGAAATTCTAAGAGGTAGGAAACCAAATACAAGGGTATGTCCTGTGTGGTTGGGCAGAAAATGTACCAAGAACATTGTTTGTGAAGAAGTAGTAAATAACATTTTGCAAAGGCAAAAGTATAATGAACAGTTTTTTGATGTGAGGAAAGCTGTTAGAGAGACTCAAGTTAAAGTAGGTGATTGGGTGAGACTCAAGCTTTTGGTTGGCAATGCTAGGGGTTTGATCAAATGGTCCGATCCAATTCAAATTAAGAGATTCCATGGTGCCATTAAGGTATTGGATGGAAGAGTTTGGAATCTCAACATAGTCTGTAAGTGTAAGAACAATGATGAAAGTGAAGAGGAACTAGAGCAAAATAATGAGACACATTTCTAAAAATAATTGCACTAAACGAGTATGTAAAAGACCATCTTATCTCAAAGATTATATGAGTTAATCTTTATATGAGTGCACCACAGTTTCATTTGGAGTTTATTGTAGATATTGCAATAGTTTCATTTTTTTGGGTAAGGGAATGTAATTCACACTGTGTATAGTTTATTTTTGTGTTAATGTAATGTATATACAGCTCAGTGTGTTATTTTCAAAGAAGGGAGATGGGTAGATTTTCATTGTGTTACTGTAAAAAGGGAGGTGTGTAGTATTTCATTGTTTTCAGTAATTCATTGTATTACTGTTTATATAGTATTGTACTGTGCGTCATACCTGCATGTAGCAATGAACATGGAACTTTGCAGTAGGAGTTAGAATCTGGAATGTAGATGGGTAGGAGAATGATGCCCCACAAAGTGTGTCAGTTGTTTCTTGCATCCTGATATGACCGGTGGGTTCATCTCTTGTACTTAAACCTTTCCAATAATCAATTCATGTGAGAGGATCTTTCTGTAATGCATGCGTGAGTTGAAGGTAGCAGTAATTGTCTGTGACATGGAGACCACATTTGTCAGACAGATCCTCCAAAGTAGCTGAGTTTGCCTTCTGTAAATACATCTCTGATCCTTAAAATTCCTACCGATATCCATCCCGGCCACACCGGTAGTTTACCTAATTCAGGTAGACTGCTATTTTTCCATAGTGTTTACACCGGTGTCACCTTTTGATGCCAGCCGATGTATTTGTGGGCTTCTCGGCTGTCATTGTGCAGGAGTTTATTTTTTCAAGGTCTGATAAAGTTTTTTTTAATTTTTTTTTTATTTTGTTTCAAAGAAACCTTTAAAAAAGTTCACTTACAATTGTGGAACATCATACAACCCCACACCTTCCTTCAAAAGGTTCACAACTATTTCATAGTTTCTCATGATTGCGCTAAATTATCTGTTACGGGCATTACAGGTGTGAGGTTTGGTTCAAATAGACACATTAAGTCTTTCAAAAACATTACTAATCCAAACATAACCTTTCTTTCTGAGCCGTCAAACATAGATTTCCACCAGTCATTGGCGAAATAAGTTCGACGCCCCTCGAAGAGTGGACCAAATAATTTAGTTCGTAATGATCGAAATTTTGAACAAAATAAAGTCAGATGTTTAAGAGTCTCTGTAGAGTGCTCTGTCTACGCACATTTGATGCCAGTCTGTTCTCCATAACTTTAGCTTTGCTTTGTCTGGATTTTCTAGCAAAGTCATGATCTTTATATTGTTTGCGTCAAGGACTTCGATACAAAGGTTACTCCATTTGGAAAGAACCATGTAGTCCAGGTCATTGTTTGGTTTATGAAGAATTTTGAATTGAGGTGCTGGGTTTAAAAGTAAAGTCTTCCTGTGAAGGGTTAGTGCATTCCAACACACTCTAGCTTGTATAGATATCAGACCCAGTTCATACCTTATGTTGCTAGTAGGACACCCCTTAGGAAGGTGCAACGCTCTAGTCCAGAAATTATTCTCCAGTGTGTTCCACAAATCGTGGGGATAGCCGAATATATTTTCTCCAGCATGGGGTCTGGCATGGATTCACATGCTCATGAATATTCCCCGTCGTCCAGCTGGGAATCCTCAGTAAAGAAAAAATCAGTATCAGTTTCGTTTCTGATCTGTCTTTCGTAGTAGTAACCAATCACTGATCTCTGCGTCATACTGACCACAGCCAATGACTGCCATCTCCCTAAACCCTGCCTCTGGCAGCCATCTTCAGATTTTTACCGCACGTTCAAGTGTTGGGATCCTCGTGCTATTGCTCTCGAGCTTTAGTGCTTTTTTCGCGCTTTTTCTTAGGAAAATGCTCTCTTTTTCGGTCAAAAGAGCCTCAAGCTCCACCGTTTCTTTATCCGATCAACAGGGACCTGTGTCGGATTCTTCTACGCCCCTCAAGGGTGAAGATTTCGTCGAGCCACGCTTTTGGAGGACTCCAGAAGTTTCTCAGGCCCATCTCGATCATGGCCCAGGAGAAGGGAAGCTCTACGCCCGGAAAGCTGTTCAGGGTCTGCCCTGGATGCCAGCTTCAGAATGTCTTTGAGGACGAACACTCCCTTTGCCTCTACTGCCTGCATGAGGACAAGACGCACGTGGAGAAGGACTGTGCGTTTTGCGGCAATATGTCGGAGCGGACCATGAAGGACCGCCATCTGCATCTCGCCAACTGGCTGGAAGGGAAGAGCCCGTCAGGCGAGAAGAGGAAGAAGTCCGAGCGGTCTTCTAAGACCTTTGAGGGCACCCCGGCGACGGGGGCCCAATAGAAGGCCAAGCACCGCGAGTCCGCTGGCACCGGGAGCGCCGAACGGTTGGGCTCTACGGGCGCCAGGCAGGGCGCATCCTCCCCGGCACCATCAACCACGAGCCAACGCTCTGGCTCGGGTAAGAGGAAGGCCGAGCACCCGGCGAAGCTCCTGGAGAGACCCCGGTCAAGCTCGAAGGCCCCATCGGAGGGGGAGCGAGGTGGTGACCCTCCCCCCCAAGGAGAAGGCGGTGAGCGCACCTAAGGTGGTGAAAGCCTTAATCCATCCGGCCAAGGCCTCTATCGAGACAGTCGCAGCGGCCCTGGCTCAGCCTGTGGAGGCTACACCAGTGGTGGCGACCTCGGGCCCAGAGTCTCCCTGCCAGCGCGGAGGGAGTCCTCTTTCATGGCCATCGACAGGACCCCCGTGAAACCTCCGACGGAGAAGAAAAAGGGGGGGTAGGAGGTCGTCGTGGATTCGGCCTCAACCTCTGAGGAGGAGCTGATCGAAGTCTTAAGCCACGGCGTTGGCGTGGAAGATGACCAGCCCGTCGGGAGGGACCCCGACGTAGGAGACGACTAGAACGTCGAGGGTGCCGACGGGGCTCCTGACCGCCCGTCGGACTCCCCTCAACCAGTGCCGCAAGACAACTCGGCGGCCATTTTTTTGGCTATACAGTCCTTATGCTCGGAGATAAGGACGAGATTGCCGTTACCACCAACGGAGGAACCTCTCCCGACGGGGGACCCGGAGCCAGGCCCTTCTGGGAGCCCTCCTCCTAAGAGAAGAAGGATTCATCCTCCACCTCCTTTTCAACCATTGCGCCCTGCTCAGCCCTCCTCCCCGTCCACGACCCGTGGGGATGATACGGGGACTGACACGGCCGCGACGGGCACAGACAACGAGGTTTACGACGAGGATCTCCCGTCGTCACCTCCTCCCCGGGCTTCCCCGCCCGACGAGATTGGGTCGTTTCATGGCATGATCGCCAGGGCATCCGAGCTTTTCCAGCTCTGCCCGGAAGAGAAGAAGGAAGGTTTCTTTTATCAACGGCGCGAGACCAAGAGGAAGACGGTCCTCGCTGTACCTCTGCTGGACGATATCTGGGATGAGGCTCTCGCCCTCCTCAAGAACCCATCCACAACGCCTGCGAGAAGGGATCGGTACGAGAAGAAGTACCGGGTCCCGGACGCGGCCCCCTTGTGCCTTCGGGCACAGCCGACCCCGGACTCGGTCGTCTCCGCGGCGGCCAGGAAGAAAGCGGGGGCGGGGGGGCTCGGCCTCTACGTCAACCTCCCCGCCGGACGGCGAGGGAAAGAAGTTGGACACGATGGGACGCAGAGTCATCTCATCGGCAGCGACGACGATTAAGGCTGCTTACGCCTTGGCTATCGTAGCCTGCTACGACAGGGAGTTGTGGTACAAAATCGCCCCCCTGCTGGATTTCCTACCAGACAACAAGAGGGCGGAGGCCCTAGAGATCTTGCAGGAAGAAGAAGTGGCGACGGACCACGCCATTACGATAGCGACAGACACCGCTGACACTGGATTTCGCCAGTTGGGCAACGGCGTGTGCCTTAGACGGCGTGGATGGCTCAAGGCAACTGACTTCCGTTAGGACGTGCAGACCAGAGTCTTGGACATGCCGTTCGACGGGAGCAACCTGTTTGGGAAAACAGTGGACGATTCCCATCAAGCCATCATGACGGACACGGAGACGGCCCGGGCTCTTGGTGTTCTCCAGCAACGGCGGCTGCCCTTTCGGAGCGGCGGAGGCAAGCAGGGTGCGGACGCGGCCAGGTTGAGGTCCATCAAATCCCTCCTCGGAATGTCTTCTTGCATTTATCTCATCCGCCTGTGCAGGCTTCGGATGTGCCCGTTGCAGGAGTTCCTGGACGCTCGCTAGATCCAGACGACGGGCAGCTTCGAGGACAGGATCACACTCGACGAGAGCTTCCGACGAGCGATCCGGTGGTGGGGCACCCGCGCGCATCTGACGGCGGGCATGGACTTCCAGACCCCGGGCCACCAGAAGACAGTGACCACAGATGCCTCCCTCCATATCAACGTCCTGGAACTCCGTGCAGTGTTTTGGGCCCTCAGGTCCTTTCTTCCGTCCCTCAAGGGCAAGGTGGTGAGGATCTTCACCGACAACACCACCACCATGTTCTACATCAGGACGCAGGGCGGTACCAGATCCCCAGTCCTATCCAAGGAGGCTCAGGATCTGTGGCATTGGGCCGTCGCCCAAGGGATGTTTCTGGTGCCGTTTCATCTGGCAGGGATAAAAAACACCATCGCCGACTCGCTCAGCAGAGAGCTGCGCTCGTGCCACGAGTGGGAACTACGACAGGATCTAGTGGACCGCCTCTTCCGACGGTGGGGCACACCCCAGATCGATCTGTTCGCGACGGCGACGAACTCCAAGTGCCGGAGGTTCGCCAGCAGGTTTCCCCAGCCGAGGAGCATGGGCGATGCTTTCTCGTTCCCCTGGGAGGGCCTGTTCCTATATGCGTTCCCTCTATTGCCGCTGCTGATCCGGCTCATCAACCAGCTCAAGAGGTCACGGTGCAGGATGATCCTCGTCGCACCTGCGTGGCCGAGGCAGATATGGTTCCCGGACCTTCTGGACTTGTCAGCGTCCCCGTCAATCAAGCTGCCAGTGGACGCAGATCTTCTCTCCAGGGAAGGAGGCGCCATCCTCCATCACGACCCGAAGTCGCTGAACTTGCAGGCCTGGCTCCTGCAGCGTTAGAGTTTGGAGGTTGTCCTCAACTCTTAAATGCTACGGACACAAATGGAAGAGTTTCTCTGTCTGGTGCCACACACAGAAGATTAACCCTCTACGGATTACGGCTCCTCAAGTACTGCCGTACCTGCTGACGCTGGCCAAGGCTGGACTGGCGCACGCTTCAATCAAGATTCATCTTGCTGCGATCTCCCGATACACCAGAACCACGGGACGGACATCTTTGTGGTCTCATCGTCTGGTGAAAGAATTCATGAAGGGACTGTTCAGATCGTTCCCGCCGGGGAAGGCCCCGGCGTGGGAGCTCAACGTGGTGCTGACCAAGCTCATGGGACCTCCGTTCGAGCCTCTGCACTCAGCTCCGTTGAAGTTCTTGTCGTGGAAAACTGCGTTCTTGTGGCCATCACCTGTGCACGATGGGTGGGTGTAATGCTCACCTGATTCCCACGGAGGCGCTGGTCTAGGCAGGAAGGAGTCTGTGACTCGAAAAGTGATGTGCAGGACTCGATTGGCTTCTGGGGCTGAGCCTCTTCGCACTGTGTGTCGAACTCGAAGGGTGAGATTTCTGCAGATGAAAGAATATATGGGGTTAAAGATCTGGGCAATTGAGTGTCCTTCTCTCTCTCTCTCTCTCTCGTCTAAGCTTCTCCGTAGAGCCCCCAGGTCAACGTGCTCACCTTAGATAGGTGAATGCTGGGCTCTCCATCTGCGTCTGGTGCAGGGTGCTGTTGCCAGTTCCTTCACTGGGTGAAACGTAGGCCTCTTAACATCAGAGGATCGCAACCGCCGTTAACAGCACGAGCGGTGAGTTTCCGGACACCTTTTAGTCCATATAGTCTTTAGGTGCTTGGACACGTAAGTATTGAACAGGGCTCGGAATAATGCTTTGTTCTATTTGTTTTGCAGGGCTCTAGCGTTAGAAGATGGAAAGAAGAGAGCCAAAGCTGGAGCCAGAGCCTTGGAAAGAAGCGCCTGGAAATGCGTGAGTAAATGCAAGCGTTTTAACTGTCTCTTTCCTTCACAGCTGTGAGATCGTGCTGAAGAGGTGATGGAAAACGCCGGAGTAGTTGCAGGCGCTCTATTGTGGAGAGCGCGATGGGCGTAAGTAAATACCTGTCTAGTGTCTCTTTTTTTGTCTTTCAGATGCTGGGTTGCAGTGTTGAAAACATCCGGAATTCGCGGATTGCCGGTAAGTAATAACTATGCTTTTGTCTCCACAGGCGGAGGTGCAGCGTGAAGAAATGGTCGCTGCCGATGGACCAGATAAGGAATGCGTTGCATGTGAAGTCGTCGTGCTAACCTGTTGTTTCTTGTCTTTTACAGGCGCTGCTGAAGACTGGATACTGGAATGGTAAGTATTGTTCTTGCAGGTACAGGATCGGAAGAAGAAAAGCTGGAACAGACTCGGTGAGCGTTCTGCTGCAGATGCAGAATAACGCGAAGCACGCTTCATCAATCGGGTGTGGTTTAAATAGCCTAGGAGTGATGCAGCGTCTTCCTCCACGGCCCCGCCTAGGTAAGAAAAGAGTTCCTGTTCCAGAAGAGTTCCAGTGTTGTATCCAGGGCGTGGAGCTTGCCCCACCCAGGTAAGAAAATAGTTCCGGCTTACAGAGGATTCCTATGTAGCTGGTAAGTAAGCAGCATGGTCTGCTGCAGGTAAGTCCACCCAAGCATCTTCACACATATTATGAGCCCGGTGCTTCCAGTGCTGGGACCGATGGCTTTGATGAGCCAGGTGCCACCGGCGCCAGGACAAGGTCCCAGTAGGGACCGGCTGGTGCCTAGGCTTAGGATTAGGGGCTTGCTTCCAAGGACGTTGGGCTGGTCCTGGCTCCTTGGAAGCAGTGATCATGACAGCACCCCCCTCAAGGCCCCTCCTAAGCGTGTCTTCTCCGGGGGTTTTGGCTTGTCGGGGTGATTCAGATGGAATTTCTTGACCAGACGAGGTGCGTGGACATATTCTGAGGGTTCCCAAGATCTTTCCTGGGGGCCGTATCCTTTCCAATCAATCAGGTAATATAATTTAAATTTGGCGATTTTGGAGTCTAGGATGTTCTTTACTTCGAATTCAAGTTCTCCTTCTACCAAAACAGGTTCTGGGAGTTTAGTCAATCGGGTTTCTGGTTGTACTGGTTTTAATAAGGAGACATGAAAGACTGGATGTATTTTCATATGCGCAGGTAATTCCAATTTGACAGCCACCGGATTAACTATGGCAGAGATGAGATAGGGTCCAAGGTATCTTGGGATGAAGGTGCAGGGTCCTTTTAGAGGCAGGTGCTTAGTGGATAACCAGACCTGGTCTCCTACTGCGTAGTGAGGGGCCTCTTTACGGTGTCGATCTGCTCCTTTTTTGAATTGAGCTTTAGCTCTTTGCAGATGGGCAGTGGCTTCCTTAAAAGCACGAGTGATCTCCGAGTGCAAATAATCCACAGCAGGTGTTTCGAATTCTTGGGGAGGATCCAGGTTAGAGGTTCTAGGATGGTGTCCGTATAATAGGAAGAAGGGAGTCTTCCCGGTTCCAGAATGAGTCGAATTGTTGTAAGCGTATTCAGCGATCCAAAGAATATCCTTCCAAGGGTTTTCAGTTTGTTGGAGCATGCAACGTAGATATTGCTCTAAAGTCTGATTTGTCCTCTCGGTTTGTCCGTCAGTTTGGGGATGGTGACTGGTTGAAAGTCTTACATCAATTTGGGCTTGACGACAGCAACTTCGCCAAAAGTGGGAGATGAATTGACTTCCCCTATCGGAGACCAAAACCGAGGGAAAACCGTGTAACCGAACGATGTTTTCTAAGAATTCTCGGGCCAATACTGAAGCTGAAGGTAGGCCCTTCAGGGGAATGAAGTGAGCCATCTTGGAGAATAGATCCACGACTACTAAAATGGTATTATACCCTGAGCATGGAGGTAAGTCCGTGATGAAATCCATGGACAGGGTATGCCTTGGACAGGGAGGGATGTCTAATGGGTGTAATAGGCCGGCTGGTTTCTCCTTCTGACTTTTATTCTGGGCACACACACCGCAGGAGATTACAACGTCTCTAATATCCTTCTTCCATGATGGCCACCAGAAATGTCTTTTGATCTTTTCCATTGTTTTGGTAGTGCCAGGGTGACCCTCCATTAGAGAGTCGTGATAACAGGAGATTACTTGTTTTTGTATTTTCTCACAGGGCAAGTACAATCGTCCTCGGAAATATGGTAGGTCTTGATCCACTGAGAATTCTTTTCCCTTTAATTGCCAGTCCTGCAAATCGGCCGGATTTAGGAGTGATTTGACTGTAGTCTTGATGTCTTCAAAGGATTGAGCGCTGACCAAACCCAAAATCCTTTGTTCTGGGATTATGGGTATTGGTTCTTTATTGGTCAAATGTTCATCTACTCCCATCCGGGAGAGAGCATCTGCTTTTCCGTTTTTACTGCCTGGTCGATAAGTAATTATAAAGTCAAACTCAGCCAGAAACAGAGCCCAGCTAAGCTGTCTGGAAGACTGAGCTTTGGCTGTCTTCAGATATTGTAAATTGCGGTGATCAGTCATTACAGTGACTGTGTGTCTGGCTCCCAAAAGATAATGCCGCCAGGCTTTAAAGGCCGATCTGATGGCTAAAAGTTCCTTGTCTGTAATTGAATAGTTGATCTCGGGAGCCGAGAATTTGCGGGACCAAAAGGCTACAGGATGTAATTGGTGTGTGACCGGATCTCTTTGTGATAAAACTGCCCCCATAGCAAGACTAGAAGCATCCGTTTCCACGATGTAGGGGAGTTTTGGGCGAGGATGTTTTAGAACAGGTGCAGAAATGAATTTAGCTTTTAAGCCCTGAAAAGCTTGTTCTGCTTCAGTAGACCACTCAAAACGTTTGTTCTTCTTTAACAGAGCGGTGATGGGCTGGACTATCCGAGAGAATTCAGGAATGAATCTGCGGTAAAAGTTAGCGAAGCCTAACATGCTTTGAACTCCTTTTACAGAGGTTGGTGATGGCCACTTAATGATTGCATCGACTTTCTTTGAATCCATATGGACTCCGTCAGGTGACAATATGAATCCCAGGAACTCAACTTCAGTTACGTTGAAAACGCATTTTTCAAGCTTAGCAAAAAGGTTATGTTGACGCAATCTCTCGAGAATCTCTTTGACGTGTCTCAGGTGTTCCTCTTCAGATGATGAATAGACGAGGATGTCATCAATGTAGACAACAACACACACATCTATGAGTTCTCTAAGGACATTGTTCATGAAATACTGAAAAGCGGCAGGATCGTTACAAAGTCCAAAGGGCATCACTTGATGTTCGAACAGCCCATACTTGGTGCGGAATGCCGTCTTCCATTCATCGCCCTCTTTTATTCGTACCAAGTGGTAGGCTCCTCTGGGATCCAACTTTGTATAAATACATGCGTCTTTGACTTGGTCCAGGAGTAACGGGTATCTGTTTTTAACGGTGATTTGAATCAGGGCGCGGTAATCTATGCAAGTCCTAAGGTCTCCTTCCTTTTTCGGAACGAAGAACAAAGCCGAGGAAGCTGGAGATTTTGAAGGACGGATAAACCCGTTAGCTAGGTATTGGTCCAGATATTGTCTGAGGTGAAGATTCTCTGGCTCGTGAGGGCATAAATCCTACTGCAAGGAGGAGTTGTTCCGGGTATGAGGTCTATTTGACAGTCATAGGACCTATGAGGAGGCACGGTGTTAGCTTGGTCCTTCCGAAAGACGTCTTGGAATTCCTGGTATTCGGGAGGTAATTTGGGAACCTCGGAAGAGATCGCTGCCAGTGAAACATGAAGCCGAGGATAACAAGTGGTAAAACATTCTGGAAACTGAACCGTCTTTGCTCGCCAATCGATCTGAGGATTGTGCTTCTCTAACCAAGGAATTCCCAGAATGATCTGGAACTAAGGGGCCTTGATCACATCGAACACGATTTTCTCCCGGTGTCCATCTTGGCTCACTAACGTCACTTCTTGGGTGGCATGCGTTACTGGTCCGGAGGCTATCTCCGTGCCATCCACTGTAGTAATGACGTCTTTTACTGCCTTAGGGACAAGAGGTAGATTCATCCTTGATACCATTTCACGGTCCACATAATTACCGATTGCTCCGCTGTCGATGTAAGCTTCAATTGCATGCAAACGATCCGGACGTTCTGGGCTAATGAGGACCACAGGCACCACGAAATGCGAGGTCACAGGACAGATTTTAACGCTCGGCAAGAGGACCTCTACACTTGTCGGGCTAGGTCGTTTCCCTGCTCAGAATTTTGGGTACAGGTATATGCGGCTCCTACAGCCTTCTTAGCTGGTTTCACTGGGCAGTCTCGAAGAAAGTGCCCCGAGTTTCCGCAATAGAGGCATAATTGCAGCTGTCTTCTTCTTTCCCGCTCCTTTTGAGTTAAAGGTCCTTTCATGCCCCCTAGTTGCATGGGTTCCACGGTGTCGGCTCCCCTAGTAGAGGTCTGTGGTTTAGAAAATACTCGGGTATCAAATTTGGAACGATCAGCCTTCCTGTTCTGTAATCGGTGGTCTAATTGGACAACTAAGTCATTATAGTCTGAACATTCTTGTGGAGGATTCACAATTTGAGCTAACACATCCTTGAGCTCTCCACGCAGGCCTCTGTAGCAAAGCGTTATTCTTTTATCCTCCGGCCATTGAGTTTCCACTATAAGTCTATTGAATGAGGCAATATAAGTCAAGAGGTCTTGATTACCCTGTCGTAACGAAAGGAGTTCATTGTCCAAGGCCTGCCCCTGGGCATGTCTTGCGAACAGTTTCTCCATGCTGGGCTGGAAGGCCTGAAAATCGTGAAGGACCGGATCATCCTGAGTGACCAAAGGGATCGACTAATCTGCGGCACTGCCACTGAGATAAGAAAGCACGAAAGCCACCTTGGTCTGGTCTGTTGGAAAGGCAGCTGGGCGACATAAGAAGTGTAGGCGGCACTGGTTGATAAACACTGCAAATTTCTTTGGGTCACCAGAAAAGCGTTCGGGTGGAGCCAAAGGCACATTACCGGGTAGATTGATTTTCACTGGATTTGAGGATGCTGAAGGGTAACTTACTCCTGGAGCGGGCAAAGGAGTCTGTCCTGCCTGCGTTTGTAGTAATTGCCTAGCGAGGTCCTCCGTTTGCTCCTTGGATATTATCAGCTCTCTTCTCAAAGAGTTTGTTTCCTGACGAGCTGCATGTACCTCTGCTCTTAGTTCCCCAAGCAATCGGGCCAGTTGGTCTGTGTCCGAGGTTTCCATTGCACCTGGGTAGGAGTTTTGTGGTGGGCTTCGCGTTCTGTAACGCTCACCTGATTCCCACGGAGGCGCTGGTCTAGGCAGGAAGGAGTCTGTGACTCGAAAAGTGATGTGCAGGACTCGATTGGCTTCTGGGGCTGAGCCTCTTCGCACTGTGTGTCGAACTCGAAGGGTGAGATTTCTGCAGATGAAAGAATATATGGGGTTAAAGATCTGGGCAATTGAGTGTCCTTCTCTCTCTCTCTCGTCTAAGCTTCTCCGTAGAGCCCCCAGGTCAACATGCTCACCTTAGATAGGTGAATGCTGGGCTCTCCATCTGCGTCTGGTGCAGGGTGCCGTTGCCAGTTCCTTCACTGGGTGAAACGTAGGCCTCTTAACATCAGAGGATCGCAACCGCCGTTAACAGCACGAGCGGTGAGTTTCCGGACACCTTTTAGTCCATATAGTCTTTAGGTGCTTGGACACGTAAGTATTGAACAGGGCTCAGAATAATGCTTTGTTCTATTTGTTTTGCAGGGCTCTAGCGTTAGAAGATGGAATGAAGAGAGCCAAAGCTGGAGCCAGAGCCTTGGAAAGAAGCGCCTGGAAATGCGTGAGTAAATGCAAGCGCTTTAACTGTCTCTTTCCTTCACAGCTGTGAGTTCGTGCTGAAGAGGTGATGGAAAACGCCGGAGTAGTTGCAGGCGCTCTATTGTGGAGAGCGCGATGGGCGTAGGTAAATACCTGTCTAATGTCTCTTTTTTTGTCTTTCAGATGCTGGGTTGCAGTGTTGAAAACATCCGGAATTCGCGGATTGCCTGTAAAAAATAACTATGCTTTTGTCTCCACAGGCAGAGGTGCAGCGTGAAGAAATGGTCGCTGCCGATGGACCAGGTAAGGAATGCGTTGCATGTGAAGTCGTCGTGCTAACCTGTTGTTTCTTGTCTTTTACAGGCGCTGCTGAAGACTGGATACTGGAATGGTAAGTATTGTTCTTGCAGGTACAGGATCGGAAGAAGAAAAGCTGGAACAGACTCGGTGAGCGTTCTGCTGCAGATGCAGAATAACGCGAAGCACGCTTCATCAATCGGGTGTGGTTTAAATAGCCTAGGAGTGATGAGGCGTCTTCCTCCACGGCCCCGCCTAGGTAAGAAAAGAGTTCCTGTTCCAGAAGAGTTCCAGTGTTGTATCCAGGGCGTGGAGCTTGCCCCACCCAGGTAAGAAAATAGTTCCGGCTTACAGAGGATTCCTATGTAGCTGGTAAGTAAGCAGCATGGTCTGCTGCAGGTAAGTCCACCCAAGCATCTTCACACATATTATGAGCCCGGCGCTTCCAGTGCCGGGACCGATGGCTTTGATGAGCCTGGTGCCACTGGCGCCAGGACAAGGTCCAAAAGGTCCCAGTAGGGACCGGCTGGTGCCTAGGCTTAGGATTAGGGGCCTGCTTCCAAGGACATTGGGCTGGTCCTGGCTCCTTGGAAGCAGTGATCATGACAGCGGGAGAGATCCAGGCCCTTTCCTGCAAGCCCCCATACTTGACTTTTCACGACATGAGGGTAGTGCTCAGGACGCACCCCTCCTTCATGCCCAAGGTGCCGTCGGACTTCCACCTCAACGAACCCTTGGTGTTGCCTGTTTTCTTCCCGTCGCCTTCGTCCCCATGCTGAAAGGACTTTGCACTCGCTGGATGTGGCTAGAGCGCTGAAGTTCTCCAGCATGGGGTCTGGCATGGATTCACATGCTCGTGAATATTCCCCGTCAGGCTGGGAATCCTCGGTAAAGAAAAATCAGTATCAGTTTCGTTTCTGATCTGTCTTTCGTAGTAGTAACCAATCACTGATCTCTGCGTCATACTGACCACAGCCAATGACTGTCCTCTCCCTAAGCACCACCTCTGGCAGCCATCTTCAGATTTTTACCACACGTTCAAGTGTTGAGAGTCCTCGTGCTTAGCTCTCGAGCTTTTACTGCGGGTTTCGCGCTTTTTCAGGTGAATTTTCACATTTTTTCGGTTAATCGAGCCTCAAGATCCACCGTTTCTACTCCCGTTAACAGCGACCCATTGCGGGATTTTCCTACGCCCCTCAAGGGTGAAGATTTCGTCTAATCAACTTCTTGGAGGATTCCAATAGATTTGCGGCCTACTTCGAAATGGCCCAGGACGCGAGTTCGTCACCCGGACCCAAGCTTTCTCGCAGCTGCCCTGGATGCAGGCTGCAGAATGTGTTTAAGGAGGACGAACATTTGCGATGCCTCTACTGTATTCATGGGGACAAGACTCATGTAGAGAAGGACTGCCAGTTCTGCAAGAACTTGTCGGAGCGGACCATGAGGGACCGTCGATCCCGTCTCGCCAGCTGGTTGGAGAAGAGCTCAACGGGTGAGAAGAAGAAGAAAGGGTCCGAGCGGGCTTCTAAGTCCTGTGCGGGCGCCCCGGCGACGGGGGCCCAACACCAGGCCAAGCACCGCGAGTCCGCTGGCTCCGTGAGCGCCGAAAGGTCGGGCTCTTCGGTTGCCAGGCAGGGCGCGCCTTCCCTGGCACCGTCAACCACGAGCCAGCGCTCCGGTTCGGTGAAGAGGAAGTCCGAGATCCCGGGTAAGCTTCGGGAGAAGCCCCGTCCGATCTCGGAAGAGGGGGAGCGAGGCGTCACCCCTCCCCCTAAGGAGAAGGCCCGGGACGCACCTAAGGTGGTGAAGGCCCCTACCCAGCAGGCAAAGGCCTCTATCGAGGCGATCGCGGCGACTCTGGCCAAGCCGGCAGAGACCCCGCCAGCGGAGACTGCCTCCGGGACTAGAGTTTCCCTGCTGCCAAAGAGGGAATGCTCTTTTCAGCCCATCATCATGGCCACCATGATGGAAGAAGCGAGGGGGGGCACGGTAGCCTCCTCGAGCTCGGAGTCAGCCTCGGAGGAGGAACTGACCGAGGCCGTGAGGAATCTCGAAGTCCAATTCGAGAAGGTTCGACCCCGTAAGGAAGATCCTCGGGAGATAACCGAGGAAGACGACGATGGCGAGGAAGAGCAGCCTTCCCTTCCGGCGTAGCCGGAACCTAGGCCTCAGGATAGCTCGGCAGCCATTTTGTCTGCGATCCAGTCCTTATGCTCTGAGATAAGGACGAGATTACCACGGCCCAGGCCGGAGGACCCGCAACCTGGCCCGTCGAGAAGTCCTCAGAACAAACGACGGAGGACCCAACCCTCTCCTCCACTTGCCCCCGTAAGGCCTACAGTTCCCTCCTCATCCTCCCACGAGTCGGGAGATGACGGTGCGATGGGTTCGACGACGGGTTCTGAGGGCGACGACGACGGAACGGGTCTCCCGTCGCACGGGCCTCGCCGCCCAACGAGATTGGCTCATTCCACGCCATGATCGCCAGGGCGTCCGAATTGTTCCAGCTTTGCCCGGAGGAGCAGAAAAAGGAAGGTTTCCTCTATCAGTGCCGGGAGGCCAAGAGGAAGACTGTCATCGCGGTGCCTCTAATCGATGACATCTGGGAGGAGGGCCTGTCGGTTCTCAAGAACCCCTCCACGGCACCAGCCAAACGGGACCGGTACGAGAAGAAGTACCGGGTCCCCGAAACCGCTCCCCTGTGCCTCAGGGCCCAGCCAACGCCAGACTCGGTCGTCTCGGCGGCGACGAAGAAGAAAGCGGCGGGGTCAGGAGCCTCGACGTCGAATTCCCCGCCGGACGTCGAGGGAAAGAAGTTGGATGCCATGGGGCGGCGGGTCATTTCGTCGGCGACGACGACGATCAAAGCGGTCAACGCCCTGGCGATCGTGGCCCGTTACGACAGGGAGCTCTGATTTAAGCTGGCCCCCATATTGGACTTCCTACCGGACGACAAGAGGTCCGAGGCCCTGGAAATACTTCAAGAAGACGAGGTGGCGTCGGACCACGCCATAACGGTGGCAACTGATATTGCCGATACTGGGTTCTGCCAGCTGGGCAACGGTGTTTGCCTACGACAACGGGGTTGGCTTTGGGCGACCGACTTCCGTCAGGACGTCCAGACCAGGGTGTTGGACATGCCGTTCAAAGGCAGCAACTTGTTTGGGAAGGCGGTGGACGAATCCCTCCAAGCCATAAAGACGGACACGGAGACAGCCCGCGCCCTAGGAGCCCTTCAGCAACGACGGCCCTTTCGGAGCTCCGGAGGCAGACAGGGTGCCTCCAAGGGATCCAGCGGTGGCTCGTCGTCCTACCGCCAGGCGGCACGCTCCTCGTCTCAGGAGGCCTACAGGGGTCGCGGCAAGCAGGGAGCGCCTCGCCGCCGTCGGCAAGGTGGCCGGGGCGGCAAGGCCACCACCTCCAAGCAGGACTGTACCGGCCGTGGCCTCGGGGCCCCCACCGAAGCACCCTGGTGGGAGGCCGGCTGACGAAGTTCGTCGGCGTGTGGAAGTCCATCGCCACCGACCGTTGGGTGCTGGATACCCTGGCAAGAGGACACTCTATCAAATTCCTGAAGAAGTGCCCTCACGTTCCACCTGTGGCCAGGAAGGAAAATCACGTCACGCAACTGCTGTTGGAAGTACGGGCGATGCTCAGGAAAGGCGCCATCGAGCTTGTCCCGAAGAGGCTCCGGGGCGCCGGGGTGTACTCAAGGTACTTCCTCGTCAGGAAGAAGACGGGCGGCTGGCGCCCCATCCTGGACCTTCGTCGTTTGAACAAATACATCAGGTCACAAAAGTTCAGGATGGTCACCCTCCAGCACGTGCTGGGACAGCTGGAGGAAGGCGACTTTCTATCGTCGTTGGACCTGGAGGATGCTTACTTCCACGTTCCCATCCTCAAAAGTCACCGAAAGTTCCTCAGGTTCGTCGTCCAGGGACGCCACTACCAATTCAGAGCACTGCCGTTCGGATTGAAGTCGGCCCCCAGGGTCTTTACCAAGTGCCTAGCACCTGTGGTGGCGCGGCTGCGCCTGCAGGGGATTCACGTCTACCCCTACCTGGACGACTGGCTCATCCGCTCAAGGACGAGGGAACTCGCCGTTGAACACACTGCGAGGACCGTCCAGCTACTCACAGACCTGGGATTCGCCATAAATTACCCAAAGTCCCACCTGGTGCCGTCGCAGGTGGCCCTGTTTCTGGGAGCGAAGCTCGATACAGTGAGGCGCCTGGCGGCACCGTCGGAAGAACGGAAGAAGACCATTCTAGGCAAAGTGCAGCGTCTGCTAGCCACGGACGTGGCCAGGGTGAGGTCCATCAAGTCCCTCCTCGGGATGATGTCCTCTTGCATCTACCTGGTGCGCCTCTGCAGACTACGGATGCGCCCTCTTCAAGAATTTCTCGACGCCTGTTGGATGCAGGCGACGGGCACCTTCGAAGACAGGGTCCCCCTCAACGAGGTGTTCCGGCGGGCGATTCTGTGGTGGGGCGTTCGAGCGGGCAAGGACTTTCAGACGCCAGCGTACCAGGAGACGGTCACGACGGACACCTCCCTGGAAGGCTGCGGCGCCCACACCGGAGATCTCCACGCAAGAGGCCTCTGGCTCCCGGAGGAGAGGCTCCTGCACATCAACGTCCTGGAACTCCGAGCCGTGTTCTGGGCTCTCAAATCGGTCCTACCGTCGCTCAAGGGCAAGGTGGTGCGGATCTTCACGGACAACACCACGACAATGTTTTACATACGGAAGCAGGGAGGCACCAGATCCCCAGCCCTATCCACGGAGGCACAGGATCTGTGGCACTGGGCGGTCGCCCAGGGGATGTTCCTGGTTCCCTTCCATCTGGCAGGAGAAAGAAACGCCATCGCCGACTCGCTCAGCAGGGAGCTGCGCGTGTGTCACGAGTGGGAACTGCGCCAGGATCATTTGGATCAACTCTTCCGACGATGGGGCAAACCTCAAATCGACCTGTTCGCAACAGCGACGAACTCGAAGTGCAAGAGGTTCGCCAGCAGGTTTCCACAGCCGAGAAGCATGGGCGATGCGTTCTCGTTCCCCTGGGATGGCCTATACCTGTATGCGTTCCCTCCGTTGCCGTTGCTGCTTCGACTCATCAACCAGCTCAAGTGGTCCCGGTGCAGGATGATCCTCGTCGCACCGGCGTGGCCGAGGCAGATCTGGTTGCCGGACCTTCTGGACTTGTCAACGTCCCCTCCCATCAAGCTGTCGGCGGACGCTGACCTTCTCTCCAGAGAAGGAGGCGCCATCTTCCACCACGACCCAGCGTCGCTGAACCTGCAGGCTTGGCTCCTGCAGCGCTAGAGTTTGGAGGCTACGATATACCGGTCGATTGCAGAGAGGTTCTTGCAAAGGCCAGGGCGTCCTCGACTCTCAAATGCTACGGTCATAAGTGTAAGAGGTTCTCTATCTGGTGCCGAGCACAGAAGATCAACCCCCTACGGATTACGGCCCCTCAAGTGCTGCCGTACCTGCTATCGCTGGCAAAGGCTGGGCTAGCCCATGCTCCATTAAGATTCATCTGGCGGCGATTTCCAGATATGCCAGAACCACAGGACGGACGTCCCTGTGGTCCCATCGACTGGTAAAAGAGTTTATGAAAGGACTGTTCCGGTCGTTCCCGCCGGTGAAGGCCCCGGCGTGGGAACTTAACGTGGTGCTGACCAGGCTCATGGGGCCCCCATTCGAGCCGATGCACTCCGCACCGATGAAGTTTGTGTCGTGGAAGACTGCATTCCTGGTGGCCATTACCTCCGCACGACGAGTGGGAGAGATTCAGGCCCTATCCTGCAAAGCACCGTACTTGACTTTCCATGCCTCGAGGGTGGTGCTTAGGACGCACCCCTCCTTTATGCCCAAGGTGACGTCGGACTTCCATCTTAACGAGCCCCTGGTGTTACCGGTTTTCTTCCCGTCTCCTTCGTCGCCGGCCGAGAGGACTTTGCACTCGCTGGATGTGGCTAGAGCGCTGAAGTTCTACGTGGACCGCACGAAGAGTTTTCGGAGGACATCACAGCTATTCGTGAACTTTGGACCTGTGAATCAAGGGAAGGCTCTCTCGAAGTCTTCTATTTCCAGATGGCTCTCCGGCTGCATCATGCACTGCCACCGGTTGGCTAACCGACCGCAGCCAGGCCGTCCGAGAGCCCATTCGACCAGAGCGATCGCTGCTACTACGGCGTTCTTATCTGGTGTGCCCCTGCTGGACATCTGCAGGGCTGCTACGTGGAGGTCGACGCACACCTTCACGAGATTCTACTGCGTCGATCGGGATTCCAGGGAGGAGTCCAGGGTCGGCCAAGCAGTGCTGCGCAACCTGTTCGCTTAAGGTGAGCCTGGTGAGGTGGTAAGAGATGCTAATGTTGAGTTTTTTGTATTGCTTAATGTTGAGCCTTTTGCCACCTCCCGTGGTTGTGCATGTGTGTACTGCTATGTATTCTTATATTCATGAGCATGTGAATCCATGCCAGACCCCATGCTGGAGAAGGAACAAGTTACTTACCTGTAACTGTTGTTCTCCAGCATGGGTCTGGCATGGATTCACATGCGAACCCTCCCGCCTACCCCTCTGCGGCTCTTCACTTGGTCATACTGCCACTTCACATGCTACCAAATCTGAAGATGGCTGCCAGAGGCGGGGCTTAGGGAGAGGGCAGTCATTGGCTGTGGTCAATATGACGCAGAGATCAGTGATTGGTTACTACTACGAAAGACAGATCAGAAACAAAACTGATACTGATTTTTCTTTACCGAGGATTCCCAGCCCGACGACGGGGAATATTCATGAGCATGTGAATCCATGCCAGACCCATGCTGGAGAACAACAGTTACAGGTAAGTAACTTGTTCCTTCTACGTGGACCGCACGAAGAGTTTTCGGAAGACGTCACAACTTTTTGTGAACTATGGACCTGTCAATCAGGGGAAGGCTCTCTCGAAAGCTTCCATTTCCAGATGGCTCTCCGGCTGTATCATGTACTGTCATTGTTTGGCAAACTGACCGCTGCCTGGCCGTCCGAGAGCCCATTCCACCAGAGCGATCGCAGCTACCACGGCGTTCCTATCTGGTGTGCCCTTGCTGGACATCTGCAGGGCTGCTACGTGGAGGTCGACGCACACCTTCACAAAATTCTACTGCGTCGATGGGGATTCCAGGGAGGAGTCCAGGGTCGGCCAAGCAGTGCTGCGCAACCTGTTCGCCTAAGGTGAGCCTGGTGAGGAGGTAAGAATTGCTTAATGTTGAGTTTTGGATGTAATGCTTAATGTTGAGCCTTTGCCACCTCCCGTGGTTGTGCATGTGTGTACTGCTATGTATTCTTTTATTCATGAGCATGTGAATCCATGCCAGACCCATGCTGGAGAACAACAGTTACAGGTAAGTAACTTGTTCCTTCTGCACCGTAAATAAGTGCCGGGACAGCCTTTTGTCAGTAGAAATTAAGCATAGGCTACATAGAAAATTCTCCCAATTTATTGTTTATGATGGCGGCTTGGCAGACTAGCTGTTGACGTTTCCTTTTTGTTGCCTCAACCCATGGACCACCATTTATGTTTGAATTTATCAGAGATCCTAAATGCTTAATGTAGGGTGAGGTTCTAAGGATTGTCTTTTCTAGATACCAAATGTGTTTTTTGGTTCCTTTTTTATTAGATGACAAGTTACGTAGGATCATGACTTTGCATTTTTGCTTATTAATGCAAAGCCCATTTTTGTTGACGTACAATTCAAGAGCATCCAGCCTACGTTGGAGTCCAGTAGGCGTGGCTTCTCGAAGAATTAAGTCATATGCGTATAAGAGCCAGTTTAGGTGTGTTCCGTGAATTTTGGGTGGAAAAGTTGCTGCCACTTTAAATATGTCTCCAATATCCGAGATGAAGATTGAAAATAATGGCAGCCAAGGGGCAGCCTTGTTTCACACCTTTATACGTTTTAATTAGTGAAGATAGAGTGCCCCCCCAGATCTAGTCTAATTTGGATGGTCTTATTAGTGTGGAGTTCTTTTATTGCAGCAAGTAGAGTAGGTGGACACTTGCAGGCTTTGAGTTTGTCCCACAAAATTTGACAGTCTACACTGTCGAAAGCATGTGAAAAATCGATTGTTGCCACGTAGATTGTGGTATTGCTTTGAATTGTTTCCATTTTTAGTAGGTTCAGCAGGAGAGTGTTGAGGCCACCAACAGTCAATATGTTTGTTTTCAGTTGACCAGGCTAACAGAATTTGTTGTAATTGGCTTGCATAGATTTTTCCTAGTACGTCGAGGTGGGCAATGGGTCGATAATCTCTTGGATCTAATCTGTTGCCTTTTTAAAAAATATGTTCAATAATGGCGTTTTTCCAGGATTTTGGTGTAGCACTTTTTATTGTTATCCTTTTGAACAGTGTGATGCAAAAATCTGCCCATGCTTCAGGGTTTAATTTCAAGGTGTAATTCGTAAGGCCGTCTGGTCCGGGAGCTCTCGAGGCACTGGAGTTCTTGATTGAACTCAGGATATCAGCTTTATCAAACTTCAGTTTCCAACCCGCCAGATTTTCATGATTTTTATGGATTTCGGCTTTGGATGAAGTGAACATTTCCGTGAAGTGTTTCACCCAAGTGTCTTCAGAAATTGGCAACGCTTGAAGCACGTCCTGAGGGGCAGCAAGATTGTTTATAAGGGTTCAGAATTCGGAGTAGTTTTTGTTCTTTAGTTTTGTCAACATCTCCTCAGAATCATTCTGAAGCAAAACCGCATTATCATCTTTGCTCCAATTTTTGTATTTCTGCACTGCAAGTTTTTTTCCTGCACGATAAAGACCTTTGTCTCCGCGGGGTAACTTTCTTAACTCTCCATGTAGCAATCGTTTATGTTGCAGCACTTGAATGTCAAACTTATGTTTGTGTTGCATCCTGCTTTGTTTGAGTCCTTGTTTGTGATACGAAAATTGAGAAAGCAGATGTTTATATTCTATCACATCAGGGGTTAATAACATGGTGGATACAATCGAGTTAACTTCAATAGTTTTGAGGTTTAGTCTTATCCTTCCAGAGCGATAGGTGGTGCCATAATGCCATGATGTTTGTGTTATATTATTATGAATGTTAAGAGTCATTTTTAACATGTCATGGTCACTATGTTCCATCTTGAAACCTCTAAGTGACAGGCCTTTGGTAAGAAGGATTCGGAAACAAAAATGTAGTCCAACGTTGAACATTGCTGATCACGGCTCCATGTAGGATTTGCTGGAATGTCGCCAGACAAGTTCCCATTCAAGAGTATTAGGTTACGGGAGACCATTTCTGAACACCATATGTGAGCAGCTATTTCGTTAGCCCTTTTGCAGAGTGACTTTGTTGTGATGTTAGTGTCCAGATTCAAACAATCAATGTTTAAATCACCACAAATTATTATTTGAGCGACACATATATTTCCTAGTATCATGTCTATGATCGTAGTCACTTGATCAATAAAAGGTGCGAGTCCAGTTGCAATCTAGTTCCAGTAAAGGTTAATGATATACAGGGACTCGGATTCACATAGGCCGGGTATCGTCACTTTGGCAGTTTGAATATAAGGTGTGACATTCCGTGTCTCATCATTTCTGAGACCAAGGTCTTTTTTCACAGCTATTAGGAGCCCCGCCTTTCCGTTGGTCTACCTTTGGGTGGTTTGAGCGCAGGGTTTATGACTATCTCAAACAAAGGTGAGATGGGGCATTCAGTTAGCCATGTTTCCTGAAGTCAAATCAGATTCAGGTTGCACATCCAAGGTGCATGAAACAGATGGACGAAACCTCGCGTATCCCAAGTTCCAAAGGTTAAAGATTGGCTTTCACACTGTTCCTGGCTGTAGTTGCTCTGTTTATTGTTAAGGATAGAGGCCGGCCATGCCCAGTTTCCACTGTCAGATGTGTATCCACTCGAAACCTTCTTAGAGGTTATATTCAATTTTTTTGCTTAGGCCTTCAGTGGTTATTTTGATCTGCTCGTCGGCTACAGGATAAGCTATCTCCTTGGTTTTGATTAAGGTCTCCGTTTCTGAGGGTACCAGAGACTCTCGGCTTATTTGGACTTTTTCTTTTGTGTTTGTTATAGATGGTTTCACTAAGTTTTCAGAAGCTTTAAAACACTTACCTTTAGGTGAGTGCTTAGGTAGTAAACCAGCTTGGGATTGAGAATATAAATTGAATCCCAAGGACGACAGAGCTGGTCCTGCTTCTAGTAATATGTCTTGTATTATTCCTGAAGCTAGATGCAAGGTCACTATGTCATTTCTTCTTTCACAGTGAAATTCCACAATTTTCAGATCGTCTGGTAGAATCGTTCTAAACTAGGCACAAAATGGAAAAGTCTAGTTATATACTGGCGATTCAAAATCAAATCAGAAGTCTAGTCTTTCCAGGATCAGTTTTTCATATGCTGAAACCTTTTTCATGATTTTAGAGTTTGTCTTGTTACGTTTGATGGAGAACTGTGTTGCTTCTAGAGTATGGTCACGTTGGATTGGTGAATCTTCAGTCGTTTGCCTCAAATGCGATTTTGACGTCTCGCCAGTTTTTTGGAAGGCATAAATTGCCTTGGATGGACGGGTTTCGCAGTAGGAAACTTCATGGCCATTATTTTCGCTCGCTTTGCCTCCAGAGACCCTGATTCAAAATTCTTGTTTGTGTCCAAGATGACTAATTTCACTAGCGTGCAGGTTCTCTGTGGATTCAGTGGTAAGGAAGCTCAACAAATAAGGGCTTGTCTGAAATGGTGCTACAAGGGTTACATTGCGCATTTTCAATTATGGCACGATCCAAGCTCTGGATAGAAGAGCAGGGCTGCTCATTTTCAGAGACTACTTCTTCATCTTCGTATGTCGATAGATTAATCGGGTCAGATCCGTCACTCTGAGTCCTATCAAGAGGATTAGAGACAATGTTTGGGCTTAAAGCTTGACACACCAGTTTTGATTTCTGAGAAGTAGGTTCATTATTCCCAGTGTTGTTATGGACTGTTAAATTTAGAGTTTTTATATTGCGCAAACATTTTCTGGAACCATTTCCACGCCGCATCTTCGTTGCTGTTTTTTTTTTACATTTTGTTGTGGAAACTTGAGTTTTTCCAAAAGTAACAGTGGTATTAGGGGTCACAGTAGGTTGGGCTCCCTTAAAGTTATCAAATATGCCCGAGGTCTTAGAAGAACTAAAATCAGCAGTGCCTGGTACAATTTTTTCATCTTTCACTTTTTCCAAGGGTCAAAGGAACGGCACTCGATGAGGAGGGCATTTGAGGATTTAGTAAGGCAGGATTGCTTGGTTGGCGTCTGTTTTCCAGCGTCTCATCAAACGAGGTCGAATCTTGCAGTACCAGATCCTTAGCTGGATCATTTATTACAGCTGGATCGGCACCTGTGCATAACGAGATGATGCTTGGGGTCGGTACAGTCTTGATCGTTAAGCAACAAGAGGTGTCATGAACATCAGCCATGGAAGCCAAAGTTTTTGTTAGGTCAGGTGGCATTAGCAGTAGGCCTCGGTCATCTGGAGGTAGCAGAGTGTTGACTGTGGTTGAAACATACACTAGATCTTTGTCTTTTGGGGTAATGCCAAGAAGAACTGCTGCCATGTCAATACATTGCATGTGATGCTCAGATTTTGTCCTAAAAGGTTTCAAGGCTTCTTTGGCTACTTCTGCGAGAAGTTTTTTGTCCTAATCATTATTTTGTGTTTGTCCAGAGATAGTCTTAGTCATGAAATCCATTTAGCTGCTTATGATGGTTAAGTCTTCTTTACAGACAATACCTTTCCTCTCCACATCAGTTAGTTTGGTATTGAGAAGTGCAGTCAGTGTTGTAAGATCTTTAATGTTTTCATTGATATGTTCGTAGAGCTTGATAAAACGAGCAATATATATACCGATTATTGCCATAATGGTTACTTGGAGGTCTTTTACCAGGGGTAATTCTCGAGGGGTCTTAGTGTTCCAGTTTTCGCTAGCCTGTTTGTGCCGATAATGTCGTCTACTTGACCTGTTTTGTGCGTAGGGACGCTCCATTATTGTAGAATCAGATGATGAAGTATCGGATACAGATGGAACAGGGGACCGTTGGTCGATGGTTTCCCTAGATTGAGCTTCAGATGCAGAGGGCACAAATCAATTTTTTGGTTTACACAACGCTGTTCTCAAGCAGAGTTGCAGCTTTTTCCACTGAGAACATTGAATTGAAGGTGAGTTGCTAACTTGAATCCTGCTGCGTTTGACGCCTGCAGTATCTCGAATTGTAGGGGTGATCATAATGTCAGGGCCGGCAACTTGAACATCAGGTGTTATCATTTGAGGTGTATGTAAAGGATTTGCATGAGCTGCAATCTCAGTTTGGTAACTTTGCGGGTCTTTGTTAATCTGAACTAGGTCAGATATTAATTTATCCGCCATGTCTATAGAGTTGAGATGATTCTCGTGATGCATGCCGATATTAATGTGCTCGTGGGCTTAGAATATTCAAGAGGAGGGAGAGATCTAGCAGGCAGGGCAGTTAGATTAGCCTGAGCATAAATAGGCAAGGTAACATCGTGAAAAACCTCGTCATTGAAAGTATCAACAACTTTTTCCTGCAGGGTGGCCGAAGCACTAAGATATATTGAGCTGCCAAATTTGGGAGAAACCCTGCCCGAAGCCAAGTCTGCCATTAAAGGTGTAACGCACTCCTCACTACGTCCTGTCAGTGTTGAATTGTCATGACGTGATTTTTCCGTCGGACCAGTGAGGTGGAAAGTAGAACGACAAAAACCTAGAGAGGCAGTGCTGGCTGATGCAGCCTCTGAGTCAGTATAGGATCTTTCGACCCCGGAGAAGGCCAGATCCACATTTATGTCTTCAGAGAGCCTGACAACCCCCCCCCGATCGTTAATATTAAGCAGGGTTGCTACCGAGGTCGGGTGTTCAGGAGACGAGCAAACTGGAGATGTATTAGAAGTAATGAGCAGATTGGACTTCACATTTAACGGGAACATTATTCCAATTTCACTTTCATTGTTTTGACAAGAAATCGCTTTGGGCACACACGACTCGGAGTTAACAGAGCCTTCAGCATCTACGTCATGAACTACAGTGTTTCGGCCGCAGAGGTAAGAGGGACTTATTTGGTCCAAGGAAGTTCGACATCGCATAGGAGCAGGGGGATACGTGGCGTCGTGAAGAACTTCAAAAGGTTTCCTCTTTTTTGTTTGCGCTAGCGTCTGTGCAGGTGCCGGAACAGCGAGCACTTCGGAGCGACTGCTCATTTTCACAAACTATGAGCCAAAGAGGATAGAAGCGCACTTGTCTCCGTCCACACTGCCAACTCGCTAAACAGCAATCACTTGCCCTTTTGTCGAGGGCTTACGCCGCAAGGGCATTGAGGCAGCCTTTTTGTAGTCAGCTGATTCATCAGACTCGATGTCCTTAAAGGCACACACACCTCGATGCAGTTAACAGTATAGCAGTGTGGTACTGATCACAGGGATTTCTCTCCAATCTCACGTCCAGTCTCATGGCACAGCTAAACAGCAATTACTCGCCCTTTTGCAGAGGGATTAAAGATTCATGAGTGGGGAGGTGTCTTGCATCACAGTAATCTCTGCCCCGAATATGAGGCAACTATTTATCCCCATGTAGGATATCGTTGATCACCGCCATTTGACTGGCCCAATAGTAGGATTGTAGGTGTGGTAGCCCAATCTTACCCTCCCAGATGGATTGTTGTAGTGTTCGTAACGCGATTTGTGGGTGCCCCCCTCTCCATAGCAAAATTCTAAGGACACTATCAATCTTGCAAAATTCCAAAATTGGTATTCGGAGTGGGGCGTTGTGCAGGAGGTATAGAAAGCACGGTAGCGTTAGCATTTTAAATAGGGCAGCTCTCCCAAGCAGGTTCAGCGGGAGCAGTAGTCAGTGTCGGACATCTGCGATTAATTTCTCCGTAATTGGATGCAGGTTCTTAGTTCAATATTCCGAGAGATTTTTTGTGATTTGGATCCCTAGATATCGAAAGTGTTCTAGTTCAAAACGGTATGGGCAATGTGGAGGGATTGTTTCTGTCTCTCCCTTAATTGGGAAAAAGACACACTTGTTCCAGTTCACTCTTGGCCCACTAAAAATCGCATATCGTTCAAGTGTTTTCGTAACTTCCGGACAGGAATTAACTGGGTTGCCTAACTATATCAGGCGGTCGTTCGTGTATTGGGAGACTTTGTCCTCCCCACCCTAAGACCAGCAAAAGCCTCTCCACGAGGTTGTTTGCCGTAGCAGTATGGCTAGGGATTTGATAATCAGTGCAAAGAGTAGTGGGGATAGGGGACATCCTTGTTGCATCCCCTTCCCCAATGGAAAGACCCGCAAAGGCCATCCATTAACTCTGATCTCCACCATTAGAGCTGCCTATAGGAATCGAACCCACCCCACAAAGGACTCCCCAAATCCCATTCTCAGTGTAATCTCTCAAAGGCCCTCCCAGAAGACAGAATCAAAAACCTTTTCAAAATCAATTGTGCTAGAGGGTCCTGCAGGGTTAAGGCTCAATCTAGCATTAGATGGAGCCTGCAAATATTAATGGGAGTGGATCTCTGTGGCATAAATCTACACTGGTCCGGATGGACCAGTGAAGATATCACCCTCTGTAGCTGGTTTGCAAGTACCTTTGTCAAAACTTTCGTTTCACTGTTAATTAGTGAAATCGGCCTGTAGGAGCTGCATGGCTCTGGGGGGTTTATCCGGTTTCGGGATGACAATTATACTGGCCTTGCAGAGATCTAGGGGTCGGATCCCTGGCTCTGTACAATTTAGGAATATTCTTAGCAGGTGTGGAGCTATTTCATTCCCCCCTAATCTTTTCCATGTGTCAATTGGAAATCCGTTGGGTCCCGGTGTTTTTCCTGCCTGCAATTGTGATATGGCTGTCACAATTTCTTCTTCTGTGATTTCGTTTTTCCAGGAGGGTTTTTTGTGGTACATCCAAACAGGGAAGTGGAATTACGAGCACGGTAGTGTTGATGGGTTCAGTTGGAGCTCTGTATAGGTGTGCATAATAGTTCGCAAAGCCTTCTGCGATATCACAATCAGATTGCAGTGGTTCAGGTTGTGTTTTTCTTATTTCCCTGACATGCCGGAGACCTGCATCTCTGCGTTCCAGCCGGGCTAAAATCTTTCCACCTTTGTCGCCGGTTTCGTACAGTCTAGTACGCATCTCTGAATGTGCTTGTTTAGCATTGTCTAAAGCGACATTACAGAGGCATTCCCTGGCCACAAAGAGGGCACAGTGCGTGTCCGGTGACCCACTAGCTATTTTATTTATTTATTTTTAATTCTTATAAAGCGCCAACATGCCCGTAGGCCTCAGGGCGCACATAGAAACTTAACAGGACAGACCAACATATAGAGAAGCCTGTATAGAGCAGAGAAGGAGCAAGGTCACAGAGTTATTCCATGTTGAACAAATGGGTTTTTACGGCGAGTTTGAATACGGAGTAGTTCTGAATCTGCCGCATCTGGGCTGGAAGTTTGTTCCAGAGCAGGGGTCCCTGTGCATCAAGAGTTGTGGCACCAAATTTAGATGTCCTAATTTTGGGCTGTTTGAGAATGATGGCCAAGGATGACCGAAGGTTTCTAATGTTTGGCTTAATGCTTATACGGTCTGACAGGTAGGTGGGACTGCTGAGACTAAGGCATTTATGAGTCGTGGTTAATATCTTATGGGTTATCCGGTGTTTAATGGGGAGCGAATTAAGTTTTTTCCTGAAGGTGGAAATGTGTGTGCAACGGGACTGAATGAAGATATTGCGCACAGCTTTATTCTGAGCCACTTGTAATGATTGGATGTTGAGAGCTGTGGTGCCCGCTAGGAGGCTGTTACAGTAATCCAATCTAGAATTAATTAGTGCGGTGGAAATAAGAGCGCAGTTCTCTTGTGATATGAATGGGTGAATATACCCTATTGTCTTATTTATGAGACCACAGCTTGATTTGATGCTGGAGACGTGAAATTTCATTGAGAGATCTTCGTCAAGAACAACTCCCAATGTCTTAACCTTCTTCTGAACGAGAATGGTGTTATCAGCAATATGGAAGCTAGCATAGTCGGGATCTAGTTTCGCCCTAGTGTTTTTAGATGCCACAATGAGAATTTCAGTTTTTTTATCATTGAGGGCAAGAGAATTGCAGGCCATCCAGTCTTGTATAGCTTTGTATATTTTGTTGATGGTTGCAGAATCGCTGCTATAAAGGCCACTCAGCTGTATAACCACTTGAGTATCATCGGCGTAGTTCGTATATTGCACGCCTAGTTTGTTTAAGAGGTCAAGAAGAGGACGAATGTATAGATTGAAAAGCAAGGGCGATAGACAGGAGCCCTGCGGAACTCCGCATGTCTGAGAAATTGGAGCAGATTGGCTATCGCCCACGCAAACCCTTACCATTCTGGGACCCAGAAAGGAGGCAATCCATCTGGATGCATTTGCGGAGCACCTGGCGACCTCTCCGAGCCTTGACACCAGTAAGCTGTGATCAACTAGGTCGAAGGCTGCGGAGAGGTCAAGTAACATGAGCAAGGCAGCTTGATTATTATCAGCTATGCTAGCTAAGGTAGATTTGAGATCCAGCATAGCTGTCTCAGTCCCATGACGTGCCCTATAGCCCGACTGACGGGTGCCCAGGATATTGTATTTTTCGACATGGGCCTGTAGCTGTAAATAGGCCAATTTATCAATTATTTTGAGGACATAAGGCACGTTGGTAATAGGCCTGTAGTTGTCATTATGTGTTAGGGGTGTCACGGTATTAGTTTTATGACGGTACAATAACCTTCTTGCCAAATGACGGTATATCATGGTTATCGCGGTATAGCAGGTGGAGTTAACTAATCTTAACAAATATTTTCCAAAAGGTCATAAATTGTCAAATTATTCATCACAAACAAAACCAGGCACTCAGGGCCAGAATTGGGCTTTTCAACATACTTTCCACTGAAATGCCACCCCTTGCTTCCACCATACACAAACACACGTGTGGAGAGGAGGAGGACGAGGGGCGGGGGGAGCCCTGCTACGACTGGCAAAGCAAACTGAATAGCTTTTCTTAAGTGGCCATTTAGGCTTTTAGCTCCCCCACTGGCTACTGGTGAAGATGAACATGTTGCCAGGGGCGGGGGGAGCCCTGCTGCGACTGGCAAAGCAAACTGAATAGCTTTTCTTAAGTGGCCATTTAGGCTTTTAGCTCCCCCACTGGCTACTGGTGAAGATGAACATGTTGCCATCTTGATAATCTGCATGCCACAGATCAAGGGAGTCTGATGGTAGTTTACGCTTGTGCGCATGTGCACACACACTCTCTCTTTACGTTACAGCCTTTAGTTTACTTCCGGGCCAAAAGGTGTTCAGTAATCATGGACATGTTACCCTTTGGTATGGCAGCAGGGAATACCCACAGAGATGAGTAAATTTCGCAGTGTGACTTATTATATGTAAATTCAATGATAGAACCAGGGAAATCCCCCATTGTCATATGTTTAGAAAACATTATCCATTATAAATATATAAACCCCAAAGCCACCAACCCAAAGTCCCAGTTTCCAAATCAGATTGAAAAGCACACTTAACGGTATGAACCGTATACCGGTATAAACAATGTGATGGTTATTATTGTTCAATTAATTGGTTCACGGTATCTTTAACGGTATACCATAATACTGTTACATCCCTATTATGTGTTCCGTTTCTCGTTGCAGTACTTCTTGCTCTGCTGCCACCACTGCTTGTTGGTGAGCTTTTCTGTGAGTCGATGTCCAGGAGAGAAACTCTCCCTGGAGAACTGCTGTAGACAACCCAGCAACACTGCTCCCACAGTGTTGCTGGGTTGTCTACTGTTCCAGTGTTTCATTCAAAATATGTGGTAGTTGTCTCCTGGATATGATCAACAAATTCTGGGAAGCCAAGGTTGTAACTGTTAAGAGGCCATGAGGGGGCGGGGGGTATTGGTCTATTCAGCATCAGTTCCATCATTAGGGGTGAGTGGTCGGATATGACTCGGGGGAGCAGAGTAGCATTAATTGCTCTATGTGCTTCTATTGTTGGGAGGAAGAAGTAGTCCAGCCTTGAGAGAGCGACATGGACTCTGGAGATATAGGAATACCCACGCTCTGCCGGATGCAGGTCCTGTCATACATCCGTCATTCCAAGTGCTGAGATAAAGGCAGCAAGTTGGTATTCACCCTAGGGTTCCTGCCTCGCAGGTGTTTGCGATCTAAAGTTGCATCGATCACATCATTGAAGTCCCCCCCCATGACCCAGAGATCAGACGTATTGGCCGTAATTACAGATGTCATGTCCTGAATTAGTTCAATGGCTCGTGATAGTGGAGTATATACTGCCAGTATTCCAAGCATTTCATTCCATAGCGAGCCCTGCAGTAATACAAATCTACCCACAGTGTCTTGCACCACCTTACACAACTTGAAATTGAGTCTCTTGTGAAGCAGTATCAGCAACCCCCTGGAGCTCATGGAGAAGCCGGTGTATAGAGCTGTGCGATAGTTTGTGTGTCGGAATAGGCTGCATGTTGTACCTGCTAAGTGCGTTTCCGTAAGGAAGACCATATCGGGGGAATGCCTATTAAGAAACTGTGTAAGTAAGCGTCGTTTAATCCCAGTGCCCAAACCATTAACATTCCAGGTCAGGAATTTCAAGGTTTTAACGCTGTTCCCACCCATTGCTGTTTCGGTTGGTCAATATGTGCCTGTGTGGGGCAGTGCTTGGAAAGTGTTCTGCATATGTGTACTGTGGTACAGAGGCGTAAATGCTCAGCTGAATCAGATTGGTGGATTCGAAAACACAACATACATTTACAGAATTACCGACCCCGCCCCTTCCCATACTCCATCCCAACTGTCACCTGAACTTTACTGACAGTCGAAACGGTTGGCTGTCACTAATGACACAAAACACACATCACACACTATGCCAAGTTAGCTAGGACACGTCAACTTGGCGCCGTAGGTGGCCACAGATTAGAAGGGGTGCGTGCCGAGTCACACAGCTGTGACTTCAAACGTGGTCGTTGTCTTTGCTTTTCCTATGACCAGGGTTGCGCTTGCTATTTCGCAAGTGCACATCTTGCCCCGGGCAACTTTATGTTGTTCTACCCAGGTCCGTTAGTTAATCATTGCCGATGGGTGAGGCGGATTGGGTTCTTGTGCGTGCGGTGGTTGGTCGGGTGGGATCCGTTCGTTCTAGCCTCTGGGTCTCTTATTCCTGTGTTCACCTTCCGTTCTCCAGTCGATGTGGTGTTCTGCCCTTCTCCATGCCTCTTTGGGGTCTGTAAAATCACTGTTGTACCTTTTGTGGTATATCTTAAGCTGAGCTGGAAATAGAAGACCATACTTGACATTTAGACCTTGCAGACGTTTTTTAAGGTGGTCAAAGGACTGCCTGGCTCGCTGAACCTCTCTGGTATAATTGGGGGAAAAAGGCAATGCGTGACCCGTTGTATGTTATTGTTCCTTTAGCGCTGGCCATCTGTAGTAGTGCATTGCGGTCTCTATAGTTAGAATTTCTGCGATGACTGTATGCGGTGGTGCCCCAAGGGTGGGTCGCCCAGTCTGCATACGGTGGACTCTTGATCGAGAAAAAGCTGGAGAATGTCTTAAGTGCAAATTTGTCTGCCAGCCATTGTTCGCGCAATAATTCCATCTTTGGAACTTCCGATTTTTCAGGCAGACCCAGAATGCAAATGTTGTTACGTCGCTCTCTGCCTTCCTATTCATCCGCCCTTTCTTCCATCGTCTTCAGACGCGCCAGGACTCCTGACATCTGCCGCTCCACGTTGCAGAGCCCATCTTCAGTCCCCGAAATACGGTTCTCCGCTTCACCCGTGCGGGGGGTCCGTTTTTGCTGGTCGTGCCAGAGGAGACACGTCTGCGCTGATATCGTCCATTTTCTTTTCCCTTGAGGCGCGTGATTTAGCGATTGCGTTAATTACATCTTTCAAAGAGATGGCTTCCTCTGGTGCAATAGTGTCCTCCGATTGCGGCTTATCAGTAGGGCTGGATGCTACGGGTGTTGCATACTGGCCCATTTTACTTTGCGTGGGTGGTTTCTTATTTTTATCCTTCACCATGATGATGTGCGCATAGAGGCAGTACATCTTTCATTCTCTGTGCATAGATTAGGATGCAAGTGTTCATCAGGGCCATCTGCCTCTCACTGCAGGTGTCGTGTGAAGGACGGAAGTGTCAGTCAATCACCTAGAGCCCCGCCCCACCTGGGCAACCTTTAAATAAAGTATATTGACAAGCCCAGTCCATATATTGTTTAGCAGAGTCTTGGTCCCTTCAAAAAAAAATTCTACTACCCCAATGTACCTGGTTTAGCAGAATTCAAAGAGTGGTCATCAACGGATCCTTCTTCAGTGAACTACCTTTAAGGCAGGAGCCACGGATCGTCGAGATTGCTCGAAAAAAAGGGTGAACAATGTTGTAGAGGCAGCAGCTTCGGTCCTTGCGATGCTAGTCGACGATCGGTCGTGTACGTTCTGCAAAGATGAACATGCTGGAACCCTGTATAGAACCTTGATGGCAAGGATAATAGAGTGTATGGGGTGGTCTACACCTTCACCTGCTTTTCAGCAAGACGACCTCACAAACATTTTGGTTAAAGGTCCACAGGAGGATCCTTTGGTGCCATTTCATGCAGCATTACAAAGGAAAATATTGGCAAACTGGGAAACCCCTGAGGTTATCCCGGCGGTTAACAAAAAATTATCAGCCAAGTATAGGGTGTCTACTGCTGACCCTGAATATTTATCCAAACACCCAACTCCGGAGAGTCTGGTTGTTCAGGCAGCAACTTCATCAGGTAGTAAATCGGCTTACCCTACTGTTCCACAGGACAGGGATGACAAGAGAGATGATTCTATGGCCAAAAAAGTCTTTTCTGCATGTAGCATGGCGTTGAAATCCATCAATGCTACTTGTACGCTCGCAAGGTTCAGCCACACACTTTGGGAGTGTGCTTCATCAGCGGCTGATTGCCTCCTGGAGGGAGAAGAAAGGGAAGCATTTCTCAACATCATTAAGGATGGTAAGGAGGCAATGTGCGAATCCCTTCAGACTGGCATCGATTCTGCTGACAGCATCAGCAGGGCCATGGCAAGTACACCAACCCGGAGATTTGCTTGGTTGTGAAAGTCTGGTTTTGCTCCAGATGTGCAAAGCAGGCTCTTGAATATGCCCTTTGACGGCTCTTCTTTGTTTGGTAAGAAGGCGGATGACAGTTTAGAAAAGCTTCAAACATCAAAGGCAGCAGCAAAATCCCTGGGAGCTGCAATCCGTCAGACACCATATCGCCCCTCAGGGACCTCTTGGAGAGGTAAGTCCTTTTGCTTCTATTCCGCATTCGGAAGAGGGAGAGGACAGCCGGTTCAAAGGGGTCAGAAAAAATTCACCCGAGGTGGACGGGTTAAAAATACAAAAGCCGCAGCAGGTACCTCTTTACCCTCGGCATCTGCATCAGCCGCCTCCAAACCGCTCTGAGGACTCTCCTCACAAGACACCAGTAGGGGGCAGGTTAACAACATCTGACGGAATGGCAGGCTATTACGTCAGATGCTTGGGCATTGGAGACAGTTGCCCAAGGTTACTGCCTGCCTTTTCTATGCATCCCTCAGTCATCCACCGGGGAACAGCTCTCTGAAAGTTCCAGATCCGCTCCTCTTGCAGGAAATTGTAGACCTGCTAGAGAAAGGTGCCATAGAACCGGTACCTGTAGCGGAGAGGAACAAGGGCTGGTACTCCCCCCTACTTTCTCATCCCGAAGAAAGACGGAGGACTGAGACCTATCTTGGACTTACGAGAATTGAGCAAGTTCCTCAGGAAGGACAAGTTCAAGATGGTAACTCTCTCTCAGATCCTTCAGGCCCTCCAGCTCCAGGACTGGCTGGTATCTCTGGACCTCTAGGATGCTTATTTCCATGTGCCAATCCATCTCAAACACAGGAAATACCTGAGGTTCGCAATTGGCGGCTCTCATTATCAATTTCGAGTTCTGCCATTTGGGCTGACCTCCGCCCCGAGGGTCTTCACCAAGTTAATGTCGGTAGTGGCGGTAAGTCTAAGGAAGGGAGGGATTCACGTCTACCCCTACCTGGACGATTGGCTGATCAGGGCTGTATCTTCGGAACAAGCTCAGATCCAGCTAGATTATGTCTGCCACTTCCTTCACAAACTGGGCTTCTCCCTCAATTTAAAGAAGTCACAGATGATACCATCACAGAGGCTCCAGTTCATCGGAGCGGTCCTGGACACTTCTCTGCGAAAAGCCTCGCCACCAGAGGTGAGGGCTCAAGATATTCTGCAGATGGTCACCAAGTTTCAAAATGCCCAACATCTCCCAGCCTTCGATTTTTTGAGGTTGCTAGGCCTCATGGCATCTTGCATCTTCCTTGTGCCAAAGGCTCACCTGAGAATGAGATCTCTCCAGTGGGCACTAAGAACCCAGTGGTCGCAGTTCTCAGGAAAAATGACGGATCTCCTTCGGATTCCGGACAAGGTAGCCCGAGACCTTCAATGGTGGGCTTATCGAGAGAACATTTTGAAAGAACTGTTATGGCAACCATGGCCGGAGATAACAGTAGTCACGGACGCCTCACTCACGGGGTGGGGAGCCCATGCCAACGACTTGACCATCAGCGGTCATTGGTCTCCATCAGAGTCCAGACTACACATCAACCTATTGGAGCTGAGAGTGATCAGAGACTAGCGCTGAAAGCTTTCCTACCATCAGTATAGGGAAAAAATGTCCTGATAATGACGGACAACACAGTGGCCATGCACTACCTCAACAAAAGAGGAGGCGTGGGATCACTGCCACTGTGCAGAGAGGCAATGCAGCTCTGGTTTTGGGCAATTCAAGAAGGAATCTCTCTATCGGCAGTTCACCTAGCCGGAGAGAAGAACTTGACGGCGGACGCTCTGAGCAGGCAGGGCACAGTCTCCCACGAGTGGGAACTAGCTCAGGAAGTCCTTCAGGATATCTTCGCCCTTTGGAGAAACCCTCAAGTGGATCTGTTCGCCACCAGTACCAACAGGAAATGCAACCTGTTTTGTTCAAGGGAATTTCTCCCGAGAGGAGCTCAAGGGGACGCGTTCATAGTGGACTGGGAGTTTCCACTCCTGTACGCGTTTCCACCAGTCCCTGTCATTCCTCAAATGATCAGGAGGTTGAGAAGATTCTGAAGGACCATGATCCTAATTGCCCCAGACTGGGCCAGGAGAACGTGGTCCATCTGCCCTCCAATTCGCCTTCCACTCAAGGAGAATCTTCTCTCACAGAAGGGAGGTCAGGTTCTACATCCAGACATCAGAACCCTCAACCTTCACGCTTGGCTTCTGAAAGGTTGAGATACAAGGATTGGGACCTCCCTGATGACGTTATGGAGGTGTTGCTTTCGGCCAGAAGGCCAGAAACAAAGTCTTTATATCGCTGCTGTTGGAACAAATTTTGCAGCTGGTGTAGAGAAGAGAATATCGACCCCTTTTCATGTGGTACACCAACAGTGTTATCCTTTCTACTCTATTTGGCAAATTCAGGCTTTCAAGTTGGCACTATCAAGGGCTATCTCGCAGCGCTATCGATCTTCAAGCGCACTGCAGAGGAGCCATCGTATTTCAAATTACCCTTAGTAATACAATTTCTAAAGGGATTAACTAATGTCTATCCTCCAAGACCATTCCAAGTTCCCTTATGGGACTTAAATTTAGTCTTAAATTTCCTAATGGGTACTCCTTTCGAACCACTCCACTCTTGTTCGCTAAGATTTCTCACCCTTAAAACTGTCTTATTAGTGGCACTAACATCTGCTAGAAAGGTGAGCGAATTACAGGCTCTATCTTGTAAACCGCCTCATACAATTTTTCATAAAGACAAAGTTGTCCTACAGGTGAAGCCTAATTTCCTCCCAAAGGTGGTTTCTGAATTCCACATCACTCCGAAAATTACATTACCTTCATTCTATCCTCCTCCCCATCCGGGGAAAGAGGAAGAAAGGCTACACAGGCTGGACCCAAGGCGGGCTTTAAGCTTTTTTTTTTTTTATTTATTTGTTTTTGGTTCAGTTACACAAAGTAGAACCTTTACAAAAGGAAAAGAAAATTATTTTAAGAATCCGATAAACAATTAAATGTTTTCCCGTCATTTACACATAAAAAGGAAAATTATTAAAATTTACATCTATCTCATTTCATGAATAAAAAATATCACATCTAACAGATAATAACAACTAAATATTAAAACTAAGCAATTCTTTTTCTATATGCTTGCACAAGTTAACCAATTCAAATATCAGTGGTTTATAAGTACCTAGCATCATACGAGCCCAAAGAAATTCCAAACAGTCCTCATATTCAATATTAACAAATTTCATCAAACAATTAGTTCTTATAGATTTGAAATGAGAACATTCAAGAATCAGGTGTTTCATCGTTTCAATGGGTTCATTGCAAAGAGGAAAGCGACATTCCGTTATTTTGATGTCTTCTTTATGTTTCCAAATTGCAATTCTTTCCCTGGTATGAAATAGGTTAAACCTGTACCATATGTAAACTTTTCTAGTTAGATCGCAAGGAAATAAAACAACATGATCATATCTGGGAATCTGTTGCTTGAGGTATTCACCGTACTCTTTGTACATTTTGTAAGTGGAAATATTTTCTATAGTCAACCGCCAATCCTGTTCTAAAAGCTTATTCTTAGCATAACCTGGACGCTGATGGACATCATCAATAGTAATGCATGATGAATTCAATAATTGTTGCATTTTAAGATGATATTGAAAGAAGGAAACCGAGGTGGATGAATACAGCATGTCCTTCAAATCTTCATATAATTAATTCTTTGATGGAAAATTAATTTTTACATAGTTTGATAATTGGCACCATTTCCAGCGTCCAGATAATGCTACAAGTCCAAATTCATGCCAAATTATTGAGTTTGGTACAGACATAGGTAAATGCATTACTGACTTAATCATTGATCCCTGTATAGAGTCTAGGATTGTACTCAAGTCACAGAGTCACATGTCAAGGGAGTACAAAATGACGCTTTCAATTTTCAACGTCATAAAATCTATCATTGGTGTTAATGAGAATTTACAATATTTAGAGTATATTGTTTAACCACATTATCAAACGCTGATGACATATCTATCATGGCTATATAGACAGGATAGGAATTTTTTCCTTTGTACCCGCTATCATATGAGCTAAAATAGTACTCATACCCTTCCTAAAACCTGTTTGGTATTTGGAGCAAAGATTTTTTTCCGCTATAAATCTTTCAAGTTCATACAACAAAAGAATTGCAAACAACTTCGCATCAGTATCAATTAAAGAAATCTGGCGATAATTGTGAGGTAGAGTCGGATCGCCCTTTTTAAATATCGGAAGAATGTTTGCTGATACCCATGAAGGTGGAATGGAACCCATTTAATGATGGCATCAAATTTCATCTTCAGGATTTCCGCCCAAAACTCAGGGTCCGCTTTGTAGAGACATGGCGGGAGACCATCAGGACCGGGTGATTTCGAGTAGGATAATTTTGAAATCGCCCATTTGAGGTCATCAATTGACCATTCCAAGAGTACAATCTTGCTATAACACAGTGCGACATCTGGGATAGCTTCAAATTTTGTTGGAATATAATATTTAGTAGTTATATAATCACGCCATATTTGATCCGAGATACAATTAGACGTTGATGATACAACCGTTTTGTCACCACTTTTGATTGTGCGCCAAATTGTTCGGGTATCATGTGAAGATATAGATAATATTAAATCACAATTTTCTCTGTTGTATTTAAGTATGCGGAGATGTTTGAGATTACGTCTGTATGACTTCAAGATTTGTGTTCTCAGCTTCCCCATAGTTGTTACATCATGGCCCATTACTTTAAGATGTCTGAGTGCTGTATTTTTCTCTCTTTTTAAGCGCCTACAATTAGGGTCAAAAGAATGGGGATGAGCTTTTTTAATGTACTTTTTACTAAAATGTACAAGTGCATTATTGATCAGTCCAGAAAAATGGGTAGTCAAAGACATGTCTACTTTCATGTTTGTTTGGTGCAATAGGCGCAGTTTAAGCGAAACGTGTCTAATGAATTGCTGAAACAACCCTTGACTCCTCCTAATAGAGTGGTTGGGACGATCTGTCTCTACTAAAGCTAAGGCTGGTTCAGCAGGCAGTAACTCGCATTCCAATTTCAAAGTACATGAAATACGTGCATGATCACTAGATAGAATGCTACTGGTATGAAGAGATGATGAAAGATGAGCAAGAGTGCGTGAGACAAATATGAAATCAATCGTTTATTCCCCCTGGACCAAGTGATTTGAGTTTTAATATCTTCACTTTCAACCATATCTATGTCCCAGTCACTCAATAATTCTCTAATTTTTACTCCTCTTCCTCTTGATATATTAGAAGGTTTAGATGTGCCAGACGCACTCGAATCTCTGACATCACAGTTGAAATCGCCGCCAATAATTATTTCTAAGGATCGGTATTTGCTGGATATGTTATCTAAACAGTCATCTACAAAACGGAACTGAGCAACGGACGCTGCGCGTGGCTATTTATGGGCATGGTGACGTCGGCGCCGATACGCTGGCTGTCGAGGGACACCGACTCGACGGACGTCGATGCGCCGCGCCCTCTGCTGAAAGGTTTTTCCGAGCCCGGCAAGCTGGAGACGAATTATCAAAGATAAGGAATACGTCGGAGGAACGTCCCATCGAAAGAACGTTACCAGGTAAGAAGTAACTTGTTCTTCTCTGGCGGAACAAAGCAGTCGATGGTGATGAGCAAGGGTGTCCTTGATTCAAATGTCTTTGGCAATGGAGCGTTGCAGCTTGGGTTGACTATGATGCTCATGGACGGCGATGGACTTCAATGTCCAGGTGCTTCGCTTCCGATTCCTCGGCGGTCCCCGTATCCAGTCGGCAGCCTTTCGAAGACTGATTTCCAGGGAGCCTTGGTGAAGGTTAGCTGGTACACGATGTTCCCTCATAGCTCGGGAAGAGGTCTCCTAGCCAGGTCCTCTCTTGGATCAGTTTCTTGATGGCACGGCAGCTTTAAGATTGCGTCAAAGGGAAACAGCAGTTAACCTTCTTCTTTAGTCTCGGCTTCGAGATCAAGCATCAAGTTTTGACTTTAGCTTCTAAATGATTTCCATCAGTGAGAGATTGATATACTGTTCGGTGTCTCATTCACTCTGCTGGATCACACTCATGCAACCAATTGTTCAGAAGGGCATTCAGGCAGGCAGGCAGCCAATCAGGCACACAGTGCATTCAGGCCATTCTTCTCCGTCCAGACACTCACAACACAGAATGTGGATTGGAACAAGCGCCCAGCCTTTCAGCACTGCACACTGCATTCATACCAGTTTCGGGCAGGGCTGTCTCAGTCGTGTCACACACACGAAACCCGACAGGCCTTCTAGCCAGGTCCTCTCTCGGATCAGTCCTTGACAGACTTGACAGCTTTTAGATTGAGTTGAAGGAAAGCAGCAGCAGTTCTTCTTCCAGCTGGGATTCAAGGATAATCTGCTTCAAGTTTCAACTTCAGCTTCTGAACAAATTGAGAAGTGAGAGGTCCCCAGATATACACATCTATCCCTCATTCATACTGTTGAGCCAAGCTCAGTCAACCAATCAGACAGAAGGGCATTCATTCATGCAGGCAGGCAGGCAGCCAATCAGGTTCACAGTGCATTCAGGCCATTCATTTCCACCCAGACACCCATAACAAGGAATGTTAATTGGGGCAAGCATTCAGCCTTTCAGCACACCCCACTGCATTCCTGTCAGTTTCAGGCAGTGCTGTCTCATTCTTTGTATCACACACACAGACACTAGACATCCATAACATGGAATGCTTATTGGTCACACACTCCATTCACCCAGGTCCCATCCCATGGGTGTACCCACAACACTGTCATTGGGAAGCTCCAGCCAGTGTGGCCTGGAATTCCCCACAATACCATATATGGAACTTCCACCCAACAGCCAGTTGGGGGGAAGGGACAGAGTCAGGGCTTCCCAGGACTTTGGGAAAACAAGGTAACAGGCGATAGAAGTCAAGATGGCCCCTGTGGCCTCTTGCTTTCTATCAGGAATCAACTGATTCCAATGGCAGGGCCTGGGTATCCCAAAATGGAGGATACTCGGAGCACCTGTCAAATTCAGCATGGAGCTGCCAGCAGCCCATACCCTGCTCTGTGGGCCACACGCAGGTATCCAAAAACATACACTAGGTGTAGAGTGTTCTATATCCCCACCCATGGGTGCCATAAGGGTATCCCAAGGGTCTGTTCACCTCAGCCAAAAAAGAGGAAGAACTGCACTGCCAGGAGTCCCACATGGACTCCTGTGCAGAATATAACACAGAACAGCCATGAAAAAAGGACTACAGGACAAGGACATGGAGGCCCTGTCCCTGCAATGCATTTCCAGCATCACAAATGGACCCTCAAACAGGAGTTCTGGGGGGTTCCAGCAGTGGCTTATCCCCCCCCCCCTCCCACACCCCATAGGTGTATGAATCTGGCTCATTTGTTCAGTCACCGCTTGGCAGAAAGGTCGTTCTGTTTCCAGATGACCACCTGGAGGATTGTCACCGGTCCCCCTACTGTTGTGCCTATCCTAAGCCCTTATTAGCCTTGCAGTATGAAGGTCAGGCCGTCTCAATAGGCCACATGCATTTTCCATTTTGGATTAATTCAGTGGTTCCGTGGTAGTCTAATGTGGTGTTCAGCAATAGAGATGTAGGAGATCTCGTGGGGGAGGCGACCGTGGTCGTGTCTGCATCAGCAGGGATTATAATCACCTATAGCTTTGGGGTCGCCCCACTAATGTTGCGGTTGTAGTGAAGGTAGGTAGTTCTATGGCAATTAAAACTGCAACCCGCCGCCGTGATAGGGAGGCAGCGATGCAGGGTTTTGTGCCTGGTTTCGCAGGATTCACTCAGTACCTGCTTATGTTGACGTGCGACGTCTCCTGAGCAGCTTGCCGATCCCACAGTGAATTTAGGTCCTTGGATGGAGGTACTGCTGTGGTTATTGGAGTTTACGGTTGTCCAGTTGTCTAATCAGTCTGTTCAGTTCTGCTGCCTGGTGCGCTGGTGTCGCACATGTTCTTTCCCCACTGTCCCCGTTGGGCGCCCCTGCCTCAGGATATGGATTGACACAGTGAGCCGGCCCACTTCCCTGCCTCAGGGTATGTATTGGCTTGCTAGGGAGGCGTCTTCTCTCCCATGCCTGTGCCTTGCCTGAGTGGTCTGCAGCGTTAGGGAGTATTGGGTGAATATTCACCACTATGGGCTGGGGAGCTGTCAAACTACAGGGGTGGCGGACCCATGATTTCCTTGTAACTATCATTCCACGGCGTGGTGTGGGGCTCTGATTCATTCCTCTGCTGCGGATTTCGCGCTGAGGCGTGGGGGACCGGGAGTGCTGGGGGACAGTGTTATGTGCAGACTACCACACGCAACATCCACCCGGCGCCAAGCTGCGATTCGGCACGTCCATCGTCCCCGGGTTCCAGCAGTGAGTCGGGCTTGGACAGCACCACCTCCGGTTCCCAGGCACTCACCGCCTTGGCGCTCACCGGTCGTGGTGTTGAGGCATCACGGTCTCCCAGCGCTTCTCACCGTTGGTAGGTGTTCGCTCCTCTCCGCTAGCCCGGATCGTCTCAGGCCAGCAGACTTCACTTGTTTCCCATCCAGCAAGCGCCTCTCACGGGTCGGCAGACTCCAGTCCTCATACACGGCTCAGCGGGCTACATTGTTTCTTATCGGGTCCAGCTGATGTCACAAGGCAGGTACTGTTTGCCTTAGGCAGAGATAACTATGCGGTGGCCATCTTGACAGCAGTACTCCACGCCGTCATGCTTTCCTCAAGATCTCTGTCGACCGTCAGAGACCGGGGCTCACATTACATGCTATTGTCCCTCACATTTTCACCTCTCCAGATATAGGTTTTCAGGACACAACACCTCGAGATTAGGATGTTTTTCCAGGATGTTGCTGGCGGCCACGGCACTTCAGGGACTCGCGTCCTCTTCGCTCGCTGGCTAGCCACGCCACCCCTCACCGACTTTATCAATGAGATAGATGAGCGGGTCTTCTCTGCCATCCTTAATTTATATCTTTCAAATTGCCTCTTTACTGACACTACAAACCCCAAGTAGCAAATTGACTCTACCTTTTTGTTATTACCTCATTATTCAGCTTCCACACATAACTCTTAGTGTTTTTACAGGTAGTACAGGTCATGACGTACTTTGTCATTATACTGTGCACATGACAGACTTTAGGGCTGGCTCAAAGGAGGTGGGTCTGGCGCACTCTGACCTCCACACACACATCTCTCCGCGCCATTCAGCTTCAATGTCTCCACCCTCGTTTTGAACTATAATTTATCCTTCCCAGCACCTCACAGTACAAATCGCATGATTGTATTTCAAAGACATACCATGTCCGTGCTCTTTGAACATCTAGGTGAAGGCACCTGGTGATGTGGAATCAGGGGGTCTCGGGGTTCAGTCAGTTATATGGGCTATAACACATGGTAGCCTGGGGATGGGCCGGATCATACTTTGGCCAGTGTGAGATCACATGTACACCAAGCGCCTGACTCTGATCGCGACCTTGTAGGGCACATTCCTCTTGAGTCTTTGCAACACTGTGTGAACAATGAATAGGCGTTTTGGCAGTTCGGAGTGTGGAGAATGTTCTCAGGGAAGCCCGAGTATGGCTGGAGTTTTCCCTTGTCTCACAATTTGGGCCTAATGCATACACTGCCGCATTTGCCGCGCATGCCTGCTCTCTTATTTCTAACATCTATGCAAAACTAGCAATGGTGTTTGCACCCTGCTTTACACTATGTGGGTTGATTATATTTTATTATATTGAGGTGGGGTCCTCTATATTGGGGGGTGGTCTATTCACCATTCACCCTCCATCTGGCCCATCATAGTGCTTCGAAAGCATCTCACCTCAATCTAAAGCACTTAGGGGGGTGGGATCGGGCTGACCCCTTCCAACATTCCCCCTTTTGTTACTTCTACAGTAACAAACTCCATAATACCCCTGCGCTTCCTCCTCTCTGCTTCTACTTATGGCTGAGTTCCCTTTATTGTTACCCAGGCCCTTCAAACTGACCGCAAACTCTTCCCCTTACGCGCATACCCTTCAGCTGAGCAAGTCATATAGATGCACCCCGACCATTCCTCTGCTAGGTCCACCCAAACCTCTGCATAATTTTCTAGATAAGGGCTGGGATAGTGATAGTGTAGTATAAATTATGGTCAACTTTGTCTCCATACGGGAGTGGGAACATTTCATACTTCAGACACCTCCATTGGGATATCAGTCTGTGCTTCGCTATCTTTTGTCTTGCGAGTTGCTTTTGGAACCCAACATTTATCCCATCATTCTTGTTCTATGCGGTGCCGCACTAGCACATCATCGCAGGCCTAATTGGAAGCTGCAGAAGATGACTAGGGCAAACATGATAATGGGCATCAACATCAAGTTTGCTCCGAGCCAAGACACGGCCCAATTGAATGCCAAAGTAAACCAATCACTGTCCTGTATTCCTCATCCTTCTTCATGCGAACACCTAGGCCATGGACAGCTGAAATTATGTGGGATAATAATGCATTCACTGCATCCTCTGGAGGCACAAATGTGCAGCAGGAATGGCCACATTTTCTGCAAACCCCTCTTTCCATTGCTGTTAACATGTCCACCCCATTTCGGTTTTGCATGATCATAAATCTTCATGCACGCAACTCAATCTTTATCACATTGAACCCGCTCTCTGTATCGTTCGCGAGCTGGATCAGCTCCCATCTCACGATCTGCAACCATTTGGAATTTGCTGTGGCCTGCATTCCTGGCAAAAGTAAAGATGCGAGAAAGGATTCTGCTGAGCTGAAAAGCCTGTATTCTTCTGATATTTCAGCAAGCAATGCGAAAGTCTTTGGATATGTAATTCGATCTTTTCGTCCTCCTTTGTTGCTGGAACTGTTCCTTTCCTGGCAGGATGTGGAGCCCTTGTGTGGGCAATGGGCTCTTATCTTCATTTCCGAATGCAGGGAGGCTAGTTGTCCCCTCGGCAGGCAGTTTTCCGCTTTCAGGTGGTGTCTTTCTGGTATTACTAATAGCGCTGAGTGCAATGTGGTGTGAGAAACCTGAAGGTATTCTCCTAAGCAGACCTTGAGAATCCCTTATTCAGGTGGCCAGGAAGGGGCTGTGGCTCTCAGATCACAAACCTGGGGCCGGACGAGCGAGCGAGCGAGCGAGGGAGGGAGGATCACCTTGGTAGGGGAACCCAGGGTTTTGCTCAGGGAAATACACCAAGTTAGATGCTGTATTGTACCTGGGCCCTGAGACCTTTGTAAGCTGTACCACATCTGCCTCCCTTCCTCCCATTGAATCTCTCTTGCCCAGATCCAACAACCCCTTCGTATATAACAAATCCACTAGAATCCCAATCCTTGTTGCACTAAGAACTATCTCTCCCAGAATCCCTGCTTTCCTGTTTCCTACCTGAATACTCTGTAATTTTTCTCCACCTCCCTCTGATTATTATTTTCCCGAACTCCCAATCTGTTGTGACAAAACACTACCCCTCCCACAATATCCCCTATTCAAGTCCAAGACCCTACAAAGCTCACCTTTCCGAGTTAACCAACCATCCCCTTTCTTATAACACCTTTTCCCCATCCTACCAACTCAGAAACTCCAACCCCCCCTAGCCCCCTTTTACGACACAAACACTTTTGCAAACCACAAAAGACAACGGACTAACACCAGAGCCATTTCCCTGACATTTCCCAACACAATTGTCAGGCAATTGACCAGAATCATACCTGACAGCCCTTTCCCTTCCCCACAGGGATAAAAGGTGGAGCAGTAGAGCACACTGCGAGCAAGGCAGACCGCACGGCGAGACAGCTATCCCAGTGCGGCAGTTTAAGAGGAGGAGAAAGGCGATGAGAACCAAAGAGGCGACACAGAGAGAAGCAAACTTGCCCTTTCCGACCCAGACCCGTGAAGACTCTGTGAAAGGAACGTAAGACCGCGAACAATATCCAGCATGTGTTGCAGCAGATGTCAACAGTATATAAAGCCCTCCTCCGCAGATAACCAAGCCAGGGAGACACGCTTGTTACTGGGGCACCGTCCTGGACTCCAGAGACAAGAAAAGCCAAGTGGTTCATCACAGCCGGTAAGTCGAGGGGAGAACTGAACTGTGTTGAACGAAAGTTGCACAATAAGGAAAAATCAAAGAACTGTTAACTTCTCAAGGGAAGACCAGCTGCAGGGGGGTCTGGCACAACACGGGTACTCACTTGACAGACTCTGGTTAATTCCCATATTGTTGAAACAACAGATAACAGAGGGCCTTAGGAAAGCCGCAAGGAAGAGTTCAAAGTGGTCATACAGAGATCTAGCAAAATCCTCGAAAGTCTTTGACCGCCACGTTATTGGAAAGCTAAGGGAGGTGAATCCTGCATAGTAAGAAGAAGAGGAACATCATTGTGTTGGCAAGACTGAACCCGATGGAGGGATGTCGACAGAATGGGGCGAAGCATGATGCCCCGATGAACATGGTGTTGACAAGAGTGAACCCGGAAGAGGAGGATCTAGGGGTGAAAAACCATCGCCCAACGACACATGAATATAACGGATACAATCTTTTTGCAATACAAGCCATAGTGAACCCAACGGAGGGACTCTAACATTCGAGAGGGGTCTGAGCCCGTAAGAGGCAGGCCCAGGGGTGAAGAATCATCACAGAAAGGAACTTTTGTTTGTTATTTTGAATAAATCAAACCCTCGGAAGCAAGAGACTTAACCACCGATGGTCCTGATATTGCTAGGAACTTTTATGGATCTGAGCCCGGAAGAGGGGGAGCCAGGGGTGAAATGTCATCACCCAAAGTACATATGGAAAGGACCTTTTTGTTTGTTACTTTGAACATGTCAGGTCCTCAGAGGCAAGAGACTTTTTGTAGAAAAGAGACTTAACCACCGAAGGTCCTGATACCTGAGAGCAGAGCTGTAGTCTTGTGCTGGGAAAGCTTGAGAGTATGCTGTGCTCAGCAGTCCCGTCTTGTCCTGTGCTCAAAACGTGGACAAGGGAGACCCCCAGCTACCACATCCTGACTTATCGTTTGTGAACACTTCTTGCTTGTGAACCCTATCCCACACTCTTTTTGGTATTTAGTTGTGAGGATTGGCAGTTTTTTTAAAATTATATAGGCCCTTTTATTTTGACAAGACGCCACTAAGACTGCCTTATTATATTTGGTCATAGCTTGCTCCCATTTTAGATTTAGGTTTAGATTAGGTGTTCTTTCCACCCTGCATATACAGTTTAATAAACACCCTTGAACTGGGATCACTTGTCTGTCTTTACTATTGTCGCCATGAGTTCCTTACAGAGGCCAGCGAACAGCCCCTCCATGATGGTGGGAGGTGCAAGTAAGCTTGTTGGATACAGACCCAGTACTAATCCATCACCATTGTTCCCTTCTTCATGTCTGTGATCAGGAGAGTCTTATTTCAACGTTCCTTCGAGCCGACAAAGATTATACCCTTGCTGCGGAAACAGAGTCTTTATTGTTCTTCTTTGTGCACTCGCACCAGCTTTTCCATTGTTGCAATCCACATCAGCTTTGTGATATGCTCTGTCCAGATTTATACACAGAAATTGTCCACCCGTGCTATCCTTCCTTGCTGTATGTTACCAGTCCTTCTGCCAAGCATGGAAGTGTGGTATCCTGCCAGTTATTGGCATGTTTTCACCCTCTCGCCATCAGTAGCTTCCCATACTTGATGTTTTTTTTAATCGTCGCTGCACTGTACAAGATCTGGACCCACCATTTGCAGTTGCATGCTGTGCACCTTGAAAGTTCCTTTTATTCTGCATTGCGTAAGATGAATTAGGCATTGTGCCTGTATAATTGGGACTGCTTGCGGTACTAACACCATGGGAGCACCTGACTCGTGCGGAATGAGTGAACATACATAACAGCTTCCATTCACAGCGTTTCTTCCCACACCACTCCTGTCGGAATGCCATGAGTTGGTAAACTCGGGTTGACCGATATCCTCAATCACATCCAAACCCAGCCCTTGATACATATCATACTGTTTTCCGTACTTCTCTTTTCATTATTCTGTAAATGCTCTCAGGGCTGCCTACTTTGATATGATAACGCATTTATGACGCGCCTATACACAAGTGTTTCAAGGCATGACGAGCAAGGTAGGGGAACAGAAGGATGACAGACAACGATCTTGCTAGGCCAAGTGACAATGAGATCGCGCAAGTGTAGAGGGAAGGGGGGGGGCAAGTGCCTGACACAGGATCAAAAACGACAAGTAGTGCAGCCAGCAGGTGGAAGGGTTAAAAGTGCAGACAACCGGTATCTAATAAGTACAGGTAAGGGTACTGTAGAGTTTGCAGATACAAACCCAAGTGCAGGGGTTGGCAGTGCATGTGTGCAACTGGGCGGGCAGGGACCTGGGCCCGAATTCAGGGGGTAGCCAGGTGACAATTGCAGTAACAGACAGGAGATAAGCAGGGGAGAGGAAGAGAGAAGGCCGAAGAAAAGAGGAAGGTCTTGAGGTACTTCCGGAATCTGAGCTAATTTTGCTCAAGTTTCAGAGAAGCAGGGAGGCTGTTCCAGAGAGAGGCGCCAGCTGAAGAAAGAGATCTGCCTCCAACTTGTTGCTTGGAGAAGCGTCTGACCCTCAAGGAGTTGGAGGTGGAGGACCGAAGAGCTTGATTAGGAAGATGTTTCTGAAGAGAGTGTTGGAGGTATTGCGGTCCCATGCCCCAGAAGGCCGTGTGGACAATGCAGAGGGTCTTGAACTTGATCCTTGCAGCCACTGGGGACCAATGGAGAGATTTCAGGACTGGAGAGATACGATTTCTGGGCTTGAGGCCAAGGACAAGTCTTGCAGTCCTGTACTGGATGAGTTGTAGAGGACGGAGAGTAGAGGCAGGCAGATTTAGAAAGAGGCTTTTGCAGTAGTCCAGCCTAGAGGGATCCAGAGCTCTGGAGACAGTGCGCTTCTGGGGGAAGGTGAGGAAAGTAAGAATATCTCTGAGGAAGTGCAGTTGGTAATTTGACTTCTTAGAGACGTAGGAGATGTGAGGTCAGAAGGAGAGTGTGGAGTTGAAGATGACCCTGAGGTTTTTAGCCTCACAAGTGGGATCAGGAAGAGGGTCAAGGGAGGCCGGACAGAGTGACAGGAAAGGAAGGTGCAGGTGTGCCGATGAGAAGGATCTCAGTCTTACTGGTATTAACTCAGAGATCATTGATGGCACACCGCTCCTGTATTGCAGACAGACAATCTGGAATGAGAGAGGGAGAAGAGGCGGCATAGGGGAGCCTGAAAACGAGCCGAGTGTCGTTCACATAGCACTTAGTTGGAGCATAGAGCAGCAGTGTGGTGGGCCAGATCTGCCAGGTATTGGTTGAACAGCCAAGGAGAGAGGTTAAACCCCTGGGGAACACTACAGGTAGAGAGTGAGAGAGAGGAGAGGAAAGACCCAAGTTGGTACTGGGAGGGTCGGTCCGAGAGGAAAGAGGTCAGCCAGGCCAGAGCCTGATCAGTGATACACAGATTATCACAGAGCCAGTTGAGCAGGATGTCATGGTTGACTGTGTCAAAGGCAGAAGAGAGGTCAAGTAAGATGAGGACATAGGGGTGATTAGCACCAAGGTTAGAGAGCAGGTCTTCACGATGTTCAGGAGAGCAGTTTCCGTGCTTCTGGCTGCTCTGAAGCCGGACTGATTGTCATGGAGACAACCAACAAATTCAGTGTGAAGATTAGTCTGGGAGATGTCCAGCTTTTCCAAGAGTTTTCCCAGGAAAGGAGTGATGGAGATTGGGCGATAGTTAGCCGGACAAGAGGGGTCGGCTGAGGGTTTCTTGAGAAGAGCGTGCACAAGAGAGTGCTTCAGGGGGTAAGGGAAGGTTCCAGTGATGAGAGTGGTTGCAGAAGTCGGCCAATGCTGGAGCAAGGGTGTCAATGTGGTCCTTGATGGTTTTGGAAGAACAGGGAAGGACCTGTTTTGACAAGACTGTCATAGATCAGACTTGTCTAGAAACCTTGTCAGGGGTGAACAGAGGAAAGGCAGAGAAGGGAGGAGGAGAGGTGGCTGCAGTTGTTAGATGCCGCAGAGACGTGGGCTTGGATTTGAGCTCTCTTCTTAGAGGACAGATAGTCGGTATTGCCTTTGGAGCAGGCGGCAGGCCTGTTTGTCAGAGGATGCACAAGATGTCAGCCATTTCCTCTCAGCTACCCTACACTTGCGTTTAAGGGTGACGAGGTCTGAGTCATACCAGGAGTTGCACTTGGCTTTGGGCTTCAAGCGGATCCTCATGAAAGGGGCAAGAACATCAAGAGTGTCAGAGATAGCAGAGTGCAGCATGGAAAGGGCTATGTCAGGATGTGAGTATGCCAGAGGTGCAGGAGCGGGAGAGAAAGTGGTGGCGAAAGCCTCAACTGACACACGCTTCATGGGTTGGATGACAGAGAAGGTGGGTGGCAGTATGGGGGTAGGCTCGGCCTGAGGGGTAGAGACAGATGAGATGAGAAGAGGAGAAAGTGATCAGAACATCCAGAGTGTGCCCTGCAGAGTGAGACAGGCCAGAGGGAAGAATAGAGAGAGAGAGAGGGAGAGAATCAGTCGCAGCGGTCGTAAAAGAGTCCAGTGGAGGGACAGGAATCATCCAGGTGGATGTTGAAATCTCCAAGGTGGAGTTGAGTGGTCGATACCAGGAGGGAGGAGCATAGGACCGCCCACTCGAAGAGGAAGGATGTGATCTGACCATGTGGGCGGTAGATAGTACCCACAGTGAGAGAGTGGCCATGAGAGAGAGAGAGAGAGAGAGCCTGCAGGCAAGGTATTTTGAAGGAGTAGTAGGAATGATAGAGGCAGGAATCCACTCTGGGAAGATCAAGGCAACACCACCACCGGTACAGTTGGACCTGGGCGCGCAGAGGATCTTGTAGCCATCAGGAAGAAGAGTGTCAAAGCTTGTGACAGAACTGGCTGTGGACTCGATATATAGACGAAGTTTTTTGCATTATTGATGGGAGCACAGATGAATTTCAAGATTTTGTTCATACATTGAACCACAATTGCTATGATATCCAGTTTGCAGGGGAATGTAATAAGAGGAGTATCCACTTTCTGGATCTGACAATAGAAATTGAGGACAATCAGCTTTACACCAAGACATTTAGGAAACATTTAGGAAACAGAGAGAGGTGAATTCCACGCTTCATGCGAGTAGCTGTCACTATCATCCTACAATCCAAAACATACCATTAGGAGAGTATATTAGAGCTAGACGGAATTGCCAACAGGATATTAAGTTTAAAGAAGAGTGTTCGCTACTACGAGACCGATTTAAAACCAGGGGATATTCGGACAAATGTGTCAGATCTGCATATAAGAGAACGAAACGGATGCAACAGCAAGATACTCTTCAACCTAAAGCTGATGGAACCACAGCGAGACCAGGTGGACCCTGCTTCATAACGCAATACTGCAGGGACCATCAGCAGATTCAACGTATATTGGATAAACATTGGTATCTGTTGAAACTTGACGACCACATTACCAAAGTTATAGAGGAGAGACCTCGTATGATCTTTAAGAGAGCTGGAACTCTCAAGACCATGCTTAGCCCATCACTACTACCAGATATGGAGCAAATGAACCGTACGACCTGGCTATCCAGCAACTCAAGTGGATTCAGAAAATGTGGCATGTGCACGCAATGCAAATATGCCTATCAACAGACGACTGAATTTACGGATATACATGGCAAACAATGGGTAATCTGCCAAGGGATCAACTGCAGGACTAAATTTGTTGTCTATTGTATTATTTGTGTCTGTAATAAGATTTATATTGGCAGCACCAAAAGAGAACTAAGAATACGCATTCGGGAACACCTGGCAAAAATTGGCAGTCAAGATAATTCCTTGCCCTTAACAGAACACTGGCAAAGCTGTCATTAGATGCACAATAAAGCGAACATTAGATTTATAGGCCTCAAGCAAGTCACACTGAGCAAAAGAGGAGGAGATAGACTGAAGGCTTTGAGGCATTCAGAAGCACGCACTATGTGCTGTTTTAATTCTACTGTCACTGGTCTCAACAATGATAAGGAGATGGTGTCATTCCTATAGAATGTATATATCTTTGTCAATGCACAAATGACTGATTAAATGTTTCCACCTATTACAACTTATTTACTGATGAAATGCATGCACATTCTGTGCAGGTAACATGTATCTCTTTGTGATTGTTGTGGAATACCTAGTAACCTATGGGCACGGCCACCTACAGGGATATTATGTAGGGTTGGGCTCTTTTCCAGCCTAACATTACAACTGATGTGGGGTTCAGCACACATTATAACAACAAACATTAATTGGACTTTCAGTAACTTGGTTGTCACCAACACATTGACGTTACATAGCACTCATGGGATATAATTTTTAACAGAAGTAATTAATCTGAGGTGATTTCCGAGCCGTAATTCAGGCTAATTCCCAATTTAATACTTATGATGATGGGGGTCGTGGTGGCGGCCCCTTATAAATATTGCGCAAACAGAGCTCCGCAAGCACAGTGGTATAGCACAAGGCTGTGTGTTATCTGACCGGCGCTTTAACTTTCCATCATGGCGACATTAGTGGCCGCTTTATGCTTCGGCGCCGGCTGCCGTTGCCTATTGGGCAGCTGACGCGAGACGCTGACACCATAGAGGCTCCCATGGCAATGAGTAGATGCGTTGCCATGGCTTTTCGAACGCTATTTTAACTTAATTCAAAATGGCGCCGGCTGCCTTTGCCTATTGAGCAGCCGACGCGAGTATAACCGGAGGGGTAAAGTAAGTTAACTACCAGTTCTTACTTTCCTAATACGAACGCTCTCAATACAATGTGCTAGCAATTACTGAGCACCAATATGGCCTTTCTTCTTAGCCGTTCTCATTTGGCACACTCGCTTAAGTAAGTGTTTTATTCGTAAAGGATCTGGGCAGGAATGCCTTGTTTATCTGGTATCACGAGCGCATTCAAAAGACACGCCAGCACTTATTATATATTTTTGCAATAATTTTACATTATTTACTTCGCACACACGTAGATGCGAGTAGTTGTATCTGGTACACTATGTATTTCGAGCGCAAACTAAAGATACGTCAGCACGTATTGTATTTTATTTCCACGATAATCTCACACTATATATTTCGCACATTCTCAGATCCGAGCATAATTGGCAGTTACCCCACAAAGAGAGAGGGTACGTTGACCAGGACCGGTATAGGTTCCTACTCCACAATTGTTATAGGTTTCCTTACTATTACTAGGAGTGACTAATTGTTAATTATATTGTTTGACTAACTTGGGGTTATTTTAACTCTTTAATTGTAGACTCTCTGTCTTTGGGATTTGTCCCTATCATTGCATATTGGACAACAGTCATAAGGATTAGCACATTAAATTTGGGTAAGCGGATTTTTAAAATGTGCTTTTCAGGTCTTCTATTAGGAGGAAAAGATTTTCCTATTTTTGTTATGACGGAACTAATGGGTATTTTTTTATCTTCTTTCCCCCTACTTGTTTGCTTTCCAATATTCCTTTTTCTTTATTTGTTTTGATTTGATTTGATTGATATACTGACATTTTTTGACATGATTGTGTATGTTGATTTTATGGCATTATTTTGATGTTTCTCTGAACCCATTCTATCCTCCCTTTCACCACCGCTGTTTCTCTGTCTAAATTATTGGCACACATGTTTTTGCAAATTACATTTTTCACATGGTTTATGTGACATTGAATTGTTGTATGAATGGTAATACTCCAATACATTATTATGTTTGTCTGAACCAACATAGCCCTGATTTGATAAAGGCTTTGTGTGAGCCGAAACGCGTTATCTAGTGGAGGGCTATTGTCTATACACATAGCTACGACTGATACAGCCCATGCTCTTAAACAATTTTTTCCATTGGCGCCGACTCCAGGAGTCCTTTGTGGTTTTTCTGGCTGTGAACCATGTCTCAGTGAGACTAAGGACATCAAGGTCGAGCTCTTCCAGGAGATGGCAGATGTCAGTAGAGTGTTTGACAGCTAAGCAAGAGTTGAGAGTGGCAATGTGGAGAAGGTTGGCACACTTGAAAGACTTCCGGGGAGGGGTACAAATCAGAGGTACTCCCTGCAGAAGTGTAGAAGGAGCCCGAGGGTGGGCAGAAGAGGAGGGAGGAGAGGGCAAAGTAGCCAAGAAGGAGGAAGAGGGTGCCAGAGTGGTGGGAGAGGAAGGAGGCAAGGGAGCCTTAGAAGGGAGAGAATGGACAGCAGGAGAGGAAATGGAAGTTGATAAGACGCGGTAAGTGTCTATCAAATAGGAGGAGGTTGGCCTGAGAGCCTTGGACCAGGACAGTGCCATTCAGATAAACATTAATGATTACCTTACATCAAGGGTGAGTTCTTCCAGGAGACTTCAACAGTGCTGTCGAAAATAAAATCCTATTGTTTCAAATTGTTAGACATTCTCCTACTTACTGAAAATAGGCTTTTCACTGTTTCCCCCATTGTTGTGTTGTATCTATTATAATTATCACTAACATGTGTTTCAGCACTATTGCTAGACCTATATTAATTTCCATAAATTTTGTTAGCTTTCACACTATTACTAATATATGTAACACCGCTAATTTTATTAACATTTATATGTACTGTGCCATTCGGATAATCTACAATTTACCATTCCCCCCCCTTTTATAGGAGCTCCCCCCTAAAACAGCCCCCCCCCAATACAGTCCCAATAGTACCGCCAGTGTCACACAGAGACCTGCAATAATGGTCAACCCACAATAGTAAACATAGGTCCATATTTTCTCATTCGTGCATCTACACCTCAGATCCCTACTTAACAAATTATTTACACTAGTCACGTCCATTTTCTCTCCTGAAATGAAAGCACAGACCCACAAAACAATGAAAAGGAGAGACGTACAAGACATACATTTTACACAGAGAGAAAGAGAGTGGGAGAGAGAGAGTAAGAAATAAAGAGCTCCTGAAAAAAGAATGATATGGAGCTAGCAGCTGTGCTTCGGTCTGCCAATGGAGTGTGCCACCACACATGTATCGCGCCAGGACAGGCCGCTGAGGTAGATGGGGTGCAGGTATTGCTGCCCCTCCTAAGATAATTGATGTTCCAATATACTATCTGGAGATGCCCTGCGGATGTCTGAGAGGTGGACCCAATAGCGCAAGCCCTTTACTTTCACCGTGAGGGGAGTGCAAAGCACCACCTCGTAGGGCCTGTGGAACCGAGGGTTGTTGAATGTACACAAAATCACCAGGCAGCAGCGATATCATGTGCTCGGGATCTGTCACCGTCGTGGTTGCAACGTCCAGTGTCTGTCGTCTCAATCCTGGGAGGTGCAGTCTGTTGGGAGACTCATTTAATTGCCCTAGTTAGTGTGGTCAAAAAATCTTTGAACTCTACGCCTAAGACCCCTGCTGCCATATGTGCGTCTGAAGCTCTTCTTACAGGGGATATGGGGATGTGCATACGTTCAGAGAGGAAGGAGGTGCACAACCTAAATTAATATACCAATCTTTAAGGTTCAACTAAGAACCCTATCAAACAAAGTAAATATCCCTATGCATATACATTTTTGTATAGGTGAAACTTCTGGTTCAAAAAGGTAAGGTCTCTAGGCCACCAGGGACCTTCAATATAGACATGGAACTCTTTCTTGCTCTCCTGATGGGCTAAAGCTCTGTAAAAAAATAATTTCCTATGTTTTAAGTGTAGAACCCACCTACACCCTGTGCATACGCCGAACAGTGACCACTTTGTGAGGTGACCAATGGTGGTCTTTGCTGGGCTGTGTACGTAAACTGAAGAGGGTCAGGTACAAGCAGTGCATCCAGTTCTTCAACGTGGTACACAGTTTGGACAGTTTACTTTTGAGGAGCCCATTGATCCTCTCCACAACGCCGTTGGCTTGTGGGTGGTAAATTGAACATAGCCGGTGCTTAATGCCAAGTAGTGCTTTGACGTGCTGAAATAATGAATTGAAAAAATGTGTGCTGTTGTCTGACCTTAAAACCTGGCACACACCCCGCCGAGGGAAAACCGTACGTACCAAAAAATTGAGCCGCACATTTGCGATCCGGAAGTGCACATGGCCCTACCTCCACCCACCTTGAGAAGGGACAAACCTCTACTATGCGGTCCTGGGATCTGTTGCAACGCTCACCCATATCAGCATAGTCTGTGTAATTCACAGAATGGCCCAGTAGTGCGGGGCATTTTTCCCCCGTAACGTCTGGAGTGTCATCCCTGTACTGAAACTCTGACTTGGTACAATGTACAACCATGTCTCTAATGCTTTCCGGGATGTTTAGTATAAAGCAGCCCTGCTGTATATCTTCTGGATGTGCTGCTTCGAACTGTGAGCTGGGCAGTGTAACTGTTCAAATGCCACTGCTAGCAGCTCCTGGGTCATTACTGTCTTCCCAGAGCTCTCTTGTCTCCATAACAGATCTGTTGGGGATTACTTGCAACCCCTTTGCAGCCATAATTCTTTCTCCCTCCCTGGTGCCCTTCCTTGTAACTCGATAATCTGGGATACGGGCAATGCTGTATAAGGTATCAGGTGTTTGCTTACTGGTGGGGTGGTCACAATGTATTCAGCAGGCATTTCATTTGGTAGATACGCCACCATTTTGGCTGCTGCGTCAGCGCCTGCTTTCCCCGTTGATATTTCGTCTGTCCCATGAGTGTGGGTGGCGCACATGATGACCGCCACAAGACATGGCTGGGATAACGCTTCTATCAGTATTTCTAGCAGTGCTGCATGCTGCACCGGGGATCCATCTACCCACCAAAACCCCCTCCTCTTCCGTTGTTGTGACGTATGCCGAATCTGAATATATTGTAACATGGCACCCTTGGGACACCTTCAAAGCTTCAATAAGCGCTACAAGTTCCGCTGCCTGTGTGGAATAATGCATGGGCAATCTTTTCATGACTACCGTCTCGTACTCAGCTTCCACAAGTCGTACCAACGCTGCCCCTGTATGTCTTTGCCCACTCTCCTGGTGAAGTGTGGATGACCCTTCAACGAAAAGTATCTCGCCCTCTGACAATACACAGTCCATTGCTCTGGGGATGTCGTCCTCCCCCTCGTATGTGGCACAGTCATGCACTGTTAAATCATCTGTCGTAGGCATGTTTGTTAGGAAGGTGCCAGGGTTCACTGTTTTGAATCTGACCACATATGCAGAAGATCTTTGTGTAGTCAGGGTAGATTTGGACCTCTCTATATGGCAAACAAAGAGTGTTCCACATACAACGTAACTGAGCACCCCATTACAATTGTAGAACGTTTCTCTATTGCAAAAGCAGCAGCTGCCAAAGCTTGTTCACACGCAAACTGCCCTTACATCACTGCATCCAGAGTGCCGCTGTAATTGGCCAATGGCTTATGGCCCATAGTGCTCTTCTGTGTCAGTCCTGCTGTCATGAGCTGGCCATCTGAATGTGAGAATAAATAAAATTCCTGCGTGTTGGCCAGTACAGGTGCCAAACTAATTACTTCTTTTAAATCATCAAACTGTTTGATCATGTCGGCAGTCCACTGTAACTTATGATCCTTTGTTTGTTTGTGCTTCCCTGAGGGCTTACAAAAGTGGTCTTGTGTATGCCGCGTAATCTAAGATCCATGCCCTACAGTAATTGCAGAGCCCCAAAAACGTCTGCATCTCTTTAACTGCGGCGGGTCTGGCGCATACTGACGCTGCCCTATCTGGTAGTATCCTTTTACCATTCGCTGATATGAACTAACCTAGATAGAGCCCCTCCTGTTGGCAGTATTGTAACATAGCCTTGTGAACCTTGTACCCCTTGTAGGCCAGCAATTGTAGGAGCAAAATGGAATCCTTTTGGCAGTGTTGCTCACTGTCGCAGCACACTAACAAAACCTGAAGGTGACTCACCCGCTAGTCTCCAGAGATCTGTCATCCAGGTGGCCAGGGCAAGGCCATCGCTATTGGATCCAGTTCCTGGGGGTGGACCAGTGCCGGAGGATCACCTGGGTGTGGGGTCCTCAGGGAGTGGAAGTGGGACTACCAGGTAGGATACTTAGGAACTCAAACCCCACCACCCTTTCCCAACTCAAACATTTTCTCACGGACAGCTCACTGTGAGAGAAAATGGAGTAACACCCGAGCTGTATACCTGACATGGCACAATACAATGGTCAGGCAATCCCTGACAATTACACACACCTGAATTCCATCACACTTCCCCCAAACGGATAAAAGGCGGAGCACAAAAGCACACAAGGAAGCAACGGTTCCAAGAGGGCAGTTTAAGGCAAGGCGAAAGACGGCAAAACCGAAGATTATTGCAAGGAGGGAAAAGACAGTTGCTTTCAGTAGCCTTCCAGAATAGGAAACTTAGGACCAGAAATCGAGGCTGAAGAACGCTGCATTTTGTGTCAGAGGTACCTAGTGTAATGGATTTTATGGCGTGGCACACTCTAGCCAGGGACTTCTGTCACTGATACTGAAGGGGGCGCACAATAAACCGCCTTTTAACATTTTTTTTTTTTAAACCGTGGATTCTTTCTTGAAGAGGCACCCAACCCGTCTCACACCCACCTTAACACCTTAACAAACGCCCCGTGCCGCAATGGACTGTGAACCAGGCTGGTGATTAACACTGAAATATTTATTTTTAAAATTCAAATGAAAATTAGATCAAAAATGAAATTTAGGACAGCAATCCCCAGTGTGGTGACAATATAAATGCAAAATCTTATAATACTGTTAATTCAACTTTCTAACATCATCTACCTAAACCTAAGATAGAAATGGAAACAAAATCACTTTTCTTCACACTCCTAGGTGGTTATGCACTCCCCGTGCAACACTCTCCCAAACACCTGCTCACTAAATTCTGTGTGGATGGAAAGCAGTGGCAAGGAGTCAGCAAGAAGAGGGAAAAGTCTGTTTTAAAATTTTTAATTTCAACCCACCAACGAAAAGTGAAAACCTTCAAAATAGCATACTCGGATTTCATTTGTCGATACGTTTACACTTGCGGTAGAATAGATAGGACAGAAATTTGTGTGGCTGCACTAAAGAGACAAGAAAGATAACAGGCTACGGAGCAGGGCTCTAAAGCAACGTGAACACAGGTGAGAAGATCACTTTTGGGAGGAAAACAATGCAACAATAAAAACACGCGGCAGAATTACAATGTCTTATTTCACACAAGCTTTACATTGCCAAACAGCTAAGAAAATGGGGTAACAGTCAAAATCGGAAATCGGTTTTTGGGATGGGAAACAAATACACAGAATAGATAGGATGCTAAGAGGAAGGGATTACTTTTATAGGATAATAGTATGGGTTCTATTATGGGAAATGCAAGTCGGATTTTTAAAGGAAAGCAAATACACAGGAAAAATTGGTTTTGTTAGCACAATGATTAGTTCTACTGAGACTTTATTTTAAAGACTATAATTGTTAAAGAAAGGCACTTGTCATGAGGAGGTTGAGTTCGAATTACAACCAACTCACCGTGAATCTCTTTGTAGGGAAATGAATTGATTTACTCCAAATGATACTAGGGATTTACACAGGTAACAGAAGAAAATAAAGAAAAAAATATGCTAACAGATATGGACTTACACAGATTCTTCTAAGGAAAGATTGAACAGAGGATACTGACAATTTGTGAAATAACTAAGGTTTTTATGGGTTTTTAATAGGTTTTGAACAGGGTGTAAGGTAAAATAGCGAGATATGCCATTTTTGGGTACTTGGTGATGGGATACTTACAAGGTAAGCTTGGGTTTGGTAATTTGAACAGCCAGCAGGGTCTCTGAACGGCAGGGAAAAGGTCTGGTCACGGGCAGCGTGTCAAGTGATCTGGTTACTAGGTCAACTGGGCTCTCCTGGTTGGGAACAGCTGGGCAAAGTCTGGTCACTGTGGACCACGGGATGGGTCAGCTGGGCAAAGAGTCTGGTCACTGGATTCTCCAAAAAGGGATCAGCAGCCTTTCCTCCTTTCTCCCTGGATTATTGGGATGAATGTGGCTCTGGATAGGTGGTTATGCCTGGATGGGATCAGCTACCTCGGGACCTGGTTCTAGAGTCTTGGAATGTTCAAGGGTGAATTTTGAATATATCCCTGTGTCTCCCTGTCTACCCCTTAAATAGCCAGAGTGACATCATAGAATTTTACAATATGGGCGGAAGCACCCTGGACCTACCCGTGATGGGCCAGGCTACGGGTGTCCACTCCTGCCTGCGAGCTGATTAGTTCCGGGGAAGTGATGTCAGTTTATCTGTATGTACTTTTATGACCCCCTTTTTCTCACAAGCCTCTTTCTCCTAAAAGTGGGTTATGGAACAAAACTTCATATTTACAATAATCACCATCATAAAAATCAGATAGCCAGATCTTATATTTTACAAGGAATATGCCGGTTTGAAGGCCAATTCTGTGCTATGCTGCCTCGTCCTTGGGCGCAATTTCGCCCTTTTTCAGGAGAAACCTATCTAAAATTCTGCAAATGGCTACACATATGCATAATAGTATTTGGCATAGTTAATATCTGTGCCATTTATGCTTCCCCCAGAAATGCATTTTTCCTTCCCTTTTCAGTTCGCCACGTGCCAGAAAGAGGCACCTGGTCTTATTGTGCTTATCCAAAAATCACATTAAAACTGTCATAATATCACATTACTGCTTATTCAGATTGCGGGGAAAAATGTTGTAAAGTATAAATGTCCTGCATTGTCAATGGTGAATTTGCCAAAAATGTGGGCGGTGCTGCCACCCCTACAATGCAAATTATCTTACCTGGGTCAGCTTGCACACGGGTTTCCGTGACTCCCCTTTGACGACCTCCAGTGTATACTGGGAATGAATGGAGAGGAAATCACACCTACGAGGCAAAACACAGGGCTTCACCCTCATCCACTGTCCTTGGGAGCAGTTCTGCCTGGCAGTCTGGGAGAACTTGGAATTATCGCACTGTCATGTCCATAGGCAGCCTTAGTCACTGGTAGGTGCGAAATTGGCCTTGCTTCCAAACTGGTTTGACAGAAATTCCTGAGCCTCAACCAGGATCATTTGTCTTTTGGGGGGAAACCTACCAATATATATAAATATATATATATTCCGCCCCCCCCCTCCCAGTACAATTGTGTTTCTGTAGCGAGCTACAGTATTGTTTCACATTTTAGCTTTTGCAAGGTCATTTTCTGGTTTGCCACAACCGATTTACACATGTTCATTTCACAAAATGCATTTTTCCCCGCACACAGCCTGTGCAGCCTTGAATGTTTAAATGACAGAATAGCAATGCACACCCATTCTGAATTTGAGTTGTTTTCTCTGGATTCATGTGAATGCGAACAAAATGCAGCCATTCTTGGGGTGGCTGTGTTCAACTCTCGCCACAAATGTGCTCAGCAGACCAAAGCACAGTCATTTTTGGGTAACTGCTGAAATGCAGTTTTTGTTGTAGGGGGGGTTCTGCCTTAGGCCTTAAATGTACCCCACACCAGGGCTCTCCCGGGTTGATAGTCAAGGAGGGAGAATCGCGTGTCGCCCTGGCACTGTTCTTGGCTCCTACAGCAAAGCAGCGCCAGTGACGTCAGCACAGCCGGTGAGTTTGGGAGACTGATACAAGACCGGTCTGTGTTGAACACAAGGTTGCAAGAGGTAACATTTTATAATGAAAACTGAAGAGAACAGTGTATACAGTGTATGAAGTGTATGCGGCAAGTGACGCGAACACAATTAATTAGCTGATGAATGATTGAACTTTGTAGCCAAGATATGATACTGTAAACAGAGTGGTCTGGGACCATGTGGGTGCTTTGAAAGTTTTTTACGTATCCAGCTGAAAGGTGGCAATTATGAAGAGTGATAAAGAATTGTGAAATTGAAGTGGTCCTGCAACGGGTCAAGCAAAAACCCTGTGCACATTCAAAAGTCTTCAATAGTTGATGAAATCATTTGAAGAGTTGGCCCGAGCCCTGCAGAGGGAGATCAGCTAAAAGCTTTTGGTTAAAACAAGTTTGTGTAAAGTTATAAACTTAGCGTTGAAAGGAATCTGAGCCAGGCTGAGGGGGATCTGAGGTGAACCGTGAGAAACCCGAGAACGAAAATCCTATTCTGCTAACCTTGTGTAAAACCAATCTGAGCCTGGATGAGGGGGATCCAAGGTGAAGGACATAGAATCTGATCCCGGCTGAGGATCCGGGGTGAATAGTGAATTGCCAGAGAAATTGTATACTTGTGAAAATCTGAAGGAGAAAAAGAACTTGTTTGTTGCATCAGGCCCTCTGGATCAAGAGACATTGAAAGTCAAAGAGACTTGGGCACCGAAGGACCTGATGCTAATGTTTGGACTGCACCCTCGTGCTAGAGAAGCCAGAGACTGCGCTAAGTTTGAGTGTACCGCCTTGTCCAGTGGGGAAGGGATTGGCAATAGGTTTTTTAGTATAGGCCATTTTACTTTAACAAGACACCACGAGGACTGAATTATTGTGATTATTTGAGGATTGTAGCTTGCTCCCATCTGTAGATTTAGGATAGCATTTTTCAAACCCTTTTTGAAGTTCAATAAATACCCTTGAACTGTGGTCACTTGTGTTCGTCTTACTGTTGATACCATGCCATTCTTACATAACCTACTATGTTCGAACCACATCTGGCCCTGTGTAAATGCTGTGAGGTACCTTGATTCAGGATGGAGTGGAATCGAGAAGAATGCATTTTTCAAGTCCACTACAGTGATGTATGTAGCTTCTTTAGGGATACTGCATAGAATGGTCACAGGATTAGTGTGAGATGCAGTCAGCACTGGAGTCGGGGGGTGTGTCCCACTGATGGACGCCAGACCTAAACATGCTTACTGTTGCATGCACTTGTTCTTTCCTTTCATGCCTATTCTCCCACTGAACAGAGGGTGGACGGCTGCCCTCCGTCTTGCGGGACTCACTACTCCCTTTGACCAGTGACCCGGAACACATCTTGACTGAGGATAAGAACGAGTACACACACTTACCTGTGATGCGGCAGTCTGTGTCAACGATCCAGCAATTACCAAGGCTATGGTGACAGGGGCCCGCTCCGGTTTCCCTCCTCCGGGGCATGGTGGACTGTTGCTAGGTTACCGACAGCGCCTCTGCCTGGGGGTGGGGTTCCCAAGGAAATGTGTGCTGATTGGAAGCCCAGCAACCAGGAAGGGGAAAACTTATATGAAGACGCTAATGGTGGATATTTTGTTAGAGTGCCCGAGCGCGAGAAGGAAAGGAAGAAGACTGGTGGGCCTATCTGAGTCCAAAGAAATAGAAGAAGACACACCAGTGCAATAACCAGCCAAGGAGGACAGAGGAACCACTGATACTCAAGGAATTTTGAGGGTATATTTTTCCATTTTAAAAAAACTCAATTAATGGAACCCATATTGCATAACAAACCAGCAGCGACGAAGGTGGGATTGACAACGCCATGGAAAGCCTAATAAAGACACTAACGGAGGGACAGCAACAGCTGAAACAGCTTATCCAAATGCAATCCAAGCAGGCTGTTGCCGACCGTCAAGCCGTCCCGCATGCCATACAACTGCAGTGGTCTCTGCAAACAACTGCAAAAGATAAACAACATGAAACCATTGTGCACCTCACTGCCACTGTTGCGAGTTCGAGGAGTCAACCCCTGGTACCATCTGTCATCTTTCAAAAGTACAAGGAAGGGGAGGACCCTGCTTTTTTTTTTTTTGTACTTGCTACAAGATTATCGCTCAGAGTGCACAATGGGCGCCAGATAGATGGGGCCAATATGTAGCACCATTACTATCCGGGGTAATGCAAGGAGCCTATCGGGCAGTCAACCCCAATGGAAACACACCATATGGAGAGATCAAAAAGGCGGTCTTGGACAGACTCGGCTCGATTAAGAGTCCTATCGAATACATCTACGCGAGACCAGACTGAAGAACAGCTAGAGTCCCGAAAACTCTACTACCGGGTTAAGGATCTGGTAGAAAAGTGGTTCCAACCACCACCATTAGCAGCTAATCGGGAAGTATTGGACAAAGTAATATTGGAGCAAATCTTGGAGGCCCTACCAGGACTGATGAAGAGATGGTTCAGGCAACTGCCATTCGCCGAAGTTGGCTAAAGCAGTGGACATAGCATCTGCGTACCAGAAGGCAGGTAAAACAGGTTGCCCACCTGGAGTGTGTCACTCAGAACACCTTTTGAAGTCCCTGAAACACAACCACCCAAGGGAACAAGATCAATATTTCCAAGATGGAAGCAACCAGAGGATCGCCTCATAAAACCAGAAGAAAGTAGATCTGGGCAAACCACTCATCCTGTGAACAGGGTACCGCCAACCCCAGTGTTTTGAATTTGGAGAATGGAGGCACATTGCACGGTTCTGCCCTAACAAAAAAGTAGTGGAACCTATGGAAATCGGCTATATGAGGAGCAAACCAGGATGCCCTCTCTCAGCCCTAATCACTGTCGATGTGCAAGTAGACAGGGTACCAACTCAAGCCCTTTTCGACAGTGGAAGCATCGCCATCTCCCCAACAGTGAGTGATTCCTTTTCTTTGCCTAACACAGCGATACCTATTTGCTGCATATATGGGCATGTTACAACCTACCCAGTAACAAAGGTTCATATTGAATTACTTGATCAAGCAGCTACCGTACGAGCCACCGTCCTACCCTCCTTACCCACCCCGGTTGTGATAGGATCCTACTTGCCCCTGTTCAACCATGTCTTGAAAGCCTCTGAGGACGACTAGTGGAAAGATGCACCCTATGTACACGATGTTATAGACGCCGGTGGGAAGAAACCCAGGAAAACCAGATGTGAAAAAGGGAGAACAGATCAGCCTGGAGTCCTGGTGTTTAAGTAACCCGAACTATCGGTTCGAACCCAGAGGACTACGAAGAATCCATCTGTGTGACCGGACCCTCAAGGTTGCAGGAAAGGGCCCTACAGGGGATAGACCATGATGTGGGAAAAGGGCCTGGATTCGCCTACCGACATGGATTGATTTAGCGGGCATACAAGGCAGAAGACGGGGCCAAAAGGGAACAACTGGTGCTACCTAAGTCTCATTGTATGGTCGTACTACAGTTTGCTCACAACCACCCTTGCAGGGGTCACATGGCATCATTGAAAAACCAACAGAATTGCTTAAAAAGATTTTACTGGCCCGGGATATACAGCGATGTGGCCAAATTTTGTAAGAACTGTGCAACATGTCAATTAACCCACAGAAACCATACCGGTAAGGGCACCATTCCAACCAATGCCTTTGATAACTCTCCCCTTTCAACAGATCGGCATAGACATAGTGGGGCCTCTCGAGCCGGCTTGTCAGGGACACAAGTATCTTCTTGTAATCGATTACGCAACAAGGTATCTGGACGCATTTCCTCTTAAAGGTATTTCAGCTCAACAGGTTTGTGACCAACTGATACCGTTCTTCGCACGAGCAGGAATGCAGGGGGAAATCCTTAGACCAGGGGACCAATTTCATTTCAACGGTGCTACAAGTATGTGAAACACTGGAAATAAAACAACTGAAGACATCTGTATACCATCCTCAAATGGATGGCTTTGTCTAGAGATACAATACGACCATAAAAAAGATGTTACAAAGAGTGGCAGGACCCGAGGGAAAGAACTCGGACAGGACCCTGCTTTTGATTCTAATGGTACTACGGGACACACCACAGTCCTCTACGGGATTCTCGCCTTTTGAGTTGTTTGGGAGACAACCTTGTACTATTCTGGATCTCGTAAAAGAGGAATGGGAGAACAGCGAAGAAATGTCTCTAACGGAATATGCTGAAGAATTGAACAAACACCTAAACAGTTTTAGAACACTGGCCAAGGAAAATCTTGGTCGAGCATAAACTAATCGGGAAAGCGCCTATTACAAGAGAAGCTGAATGAGAACCTTCCAACCCAGTGACCGGGCACTAGTCTTATTACCACTAGCACTAATAAACTACTTGTCAGATGGAGGGGTCCTTATGTAATAAAGGACATTGTCGGTCAGGTTAACTACAGAGTACATCAACCAGATTGGACGCCCACCAATATAATTTACCAAGTGAATTTGCTAAAGGTTTGGTCGGGACCAACCCCAATACCATTAATGACCACTTCTCAGCCGGATGATGATGAGCAGCACATATGCAAAGCATTAGATAGTTTGACAGACGTACAGTGGGGAAATACTCTACCCGAAAGAAAGAAAAAAAAGTTAACCCAGAAGCTGAACAGATATGCGGAGACCTTCTCGACTATACCTCGCAGAACAAGTCTGATAGAACATTGTATTGAGACAAAAACCGGACATACCGTTAGGCTCAGGCTATAACGAATTCCTGAGGCCCGAAGACAAATCATGAGGGACGAAACAGAGGAAATACAACGCCTGGGCATTATTTTACTTCTCCACCAGTCCATGGTGTTCCCCAATAGTAATGGTGCCGAAGCTGCACGGGTCCATCTGGTTCTGTATGGACTATAGGCAACTGAACACAATTTCGTTTTATGAGGCATATCCAATGCCTAGAGTGGATGAGTTGTTGGAGCGACTTGGGTCGGCACAGTACCTCAGCACCATAGACCTCACCAAGGGCTACTGGCAAATCCCACTTACACTATCTTATCGTGAGAAGACAGCCTTTTCTATCCCCCAGGATTTGTATCAATTCAAGGTGCTCCCTTTAGGATTGCACAGAGCCCCTGCAACCTTTCAGATACTGATGAAGGTCATACTGAAACCAAATGACATATATGCAGCAGCTTACCTGGACGATATTGTGATCGACAGCAGATCATGGGATGCACACCTGCTACACTTGGAAAAGGTTATCAGTGCTTTGGAACAAGTCGGGTTCCACATCAGCCCGAGGAAAACAGTGATTCATGCACAGGAGACCAAATATTTGAGTTATACGGTTGGTGGGGGCAATGTGCAGCCACAACTCACGAAGATCGAGGCCATTAGAATGATCCCAATATCCACTACAAAAAAACAGATAATTGCTTTGTTGGCTATTACCCTTGTTTTATTCCTGAGTCTTGAACAATCGCGGCCCCTTTGACGGATGCCTTGAAATCCAACGGATCCGCTGATATATCATGTAATGCACCAGCACTATTGTCTATCGCCCGGATAAAACAGTGTATTGCTTCCAAACCTATTCTGAGGTGCCCGACTTCCAAAAACACTTCTACCTTCAGACGGATGCCTCTGGGTGCTGATTGGGCGCTGTTCTCTACCAGGAATGTGAAGGTGGCTTTCATCCCGTCTGTTTTGTCAGCCGCAAGCTGCTGCCTCACGTACTTGCCTACTCTACAATTGAAAAGGAGTGCCTTGCCATAAAATTGGGCGGTTGACACCTTGCGCTACTACCTCCTGGGTAGGCGCTTCACTTTGTACACGGACCATGCAATGCTGCAGTGGCTGGCGAGGTACAAGGACACCAATCAGCTGGGTGTTGAGATGGTTCCTATCGCTCAAACCATTTCACTTTCTCACGCTGCATCGGCCGGCTAGGTTTCAGGTGGCGGCCGCCTACTTGTCTAGATGTTTGACCCTGCCCGAACGGCTTGGTGCTGCGACGGGGGTATGTGAGATGCAGCCGACACTGGAGCCTGGTGTATGTCCCACTGATGGACGCCAGACTGACCTGTGCGAACTCCTGCACGCACACATTCTTCCTTTTCATGGATATTCTCCCTCTGAATGGAGTGTGGACGGCTGCCCTCCACCTTGCGGGACTCGCGACTCCCTTCAACCAGTGACCCGGAACACATCTCGGCTGAGGACAAGAACAAGTACACACCCTTACCTGCAATACAGCAGTCCGTGTCAAGGCTATGGTGACAGGGGCTTGCTGCTGTTTCCCTCATCTGGGGCATGGTGGACTGTTATAAAGGGGGTTCCCAAGGAAATGCGTGCTGATTGGAAGCCCCGCAACTAGGAAGGGGAAAACTTGGATGAAGACACTAATGGTGGATATTTTGGTTGTTGTTATAGAGTGCCCGAACGCGAAAAGGAAAGGAAGAAGACTGGTGGGCCTATCTGAGTCCAAACTAATAGGAGAAGACAGACCAGCACGATAACCAGCCAAGGAGGACAGAGGAACACTTGAGAGTGAAGGAACTTTGAGGGAACATTTTTCTGTTTTAAAAAACCTCAATTCAATAAACCCATATTGCATAACAAACCAGCGGCATCCTTGTATTCTTACAGTTAGGAACGACTGGAAGCCCTGGATCATTCTCCAATTGACCCCTGTTGATTTTTTGACAGGGTATATTGCTGTGTTACACAGATAAGTGGATGGCACGATAATTTCCTGGTCCCGTGGGGCCTGTAGTTTATTTCGAATACCCTCCTCCACCATCCTTGATAATGGATATTGTTTTATCCTAGGTAGCACTGCACCTGGATTCAATGTTATACGCACAGGGGTCACATCTTTCAGTAGTGCCACATCGTGTGGATGTGTAGTCCACAAATGCAGAGGCACGTGTTGCAAGTCTTCGTCAAGAAATAGAGTTGGGGTTAGTACTGCCATCAATGGGCACTGCACCCTTTGTTAGTGTACCATTATGTCACAGGGGATACAACTCCCTAATATTATTTCCCCATCTTTATCATTGTTCTCAAACAGCTTGTCATCCGTCACTTCCTTTAATTGTACTGTTGGAGCTATACAGAGCACTGCATACCACTCACACCCATCCCTGTCCATTCCTAGTAGGACAACCCTCTTGTCAGAAATCAGCAATTCCTATAAATCCAGTGACAATATTGTTCCTGCCACCACCCCAGGTTACAAACTGGGTGGAAAATTAAACATGTGGGCACTGGCGAACACTGCTTGGCAATCTGAGTCACCGACTAGATGTCATACTTCTCGCGTTCCCACAGGTGTCCCGACCAAAAAGGTACCTCATGTGTGGGTGCTCCTACCGGGGCCGCAAAAGGAAAAGGCTAACCCGCTGGTAACCCCAAGCCTTTCGCCACAGCACAATTTGTTCATATGGGCAACCTACAGACTTGGGCCTAGGGTGTCGAAGCCAGCAAGGAAAACGGGGAACCCTATGCATTTCCCAAAAGAGGACACCCGTGGGAATCCACAGAGGTCTGACTTGCACAAATCGGCCCAGAATCTACTACCCCCCACAGCAATTTCCAAATTTGGGGGTAAAAAACACAACTTCCAGACATTTCATTCTGCTCAACCACCGAAACACGCTGCCAACAACAGATGTCATACCTTCTCGCGTTCCCACAGGTGTCCCAATGAAAACGGTACCTCACATGTGTGGGTTCACCAATCTAGCCGCAAAGGGAAAAAGCTAACCCACTGATAACCACAAAAGGGTTTGGGGAGATAACCTACAGATTTGGGCATAGGGTGTCCAAGCCACCAAGGAAAATTGGGAACCCCATGCATTTCTGAAAGAGGGCACCAGTAGGAATCCAGAAGTCCAACTTGCGCGAAGCGGACCAGAATGTTTTACCCAGAACCCCCGACAAAGTGAAAAATGTGGGTTTTTTTGGCACATTTCAGACTTTGCTGGGGCTTCCGGGTAATAAATTCTGGGCCGATTTGCACAAATCATACCTCTGCGGATCCCCACGGGTGTCCTCTTTTCGGAAATGCATGGGGTTCCCCGTTTTCCTTGGTGGCTTGGACACCCGAGGCCCATATCTGTATGTTGTGTTTGGCGGGAGAATGTGTGAAATTCAGGTGTCAAAACAGACTTGGGGTTACCTGTGTTTTAGGCTTTCCCCTTGGCGCCCAGGTAGGTGCACCCACACATGTGAGGTACCGTTTTCATCGGGACACCTGTGGAACGCAGGAAGGTATAACATTTGTTGTGTTTGTGTGGTTTTCATAACGTTTTGACCCATTTGCTGGTGCCCTTTGTCACACAACCCTTTAATTTCCCAAATGTGACCTACATTTAGTCGCTGCTTTAGGCACCATACACTTTTGTAACCTGCACAAGTCACCTACCCTTGAAAAGGTCTGCCTGTGCTCTTTCAAAAAATGTATGCTTGCCGTTACTTAACACACTGGTTTTCCCGATTTACACATGCTAAGTGCGTCTGTTCAGGCCGTGAGCATAAAACTCCTGTGTACCATGGCTCAGTTTTTGGCTTGTGCTATTGCTTGTTTTGTAAAACACTACAAAAAATGTGTGCTTTCCTAACTGCAAGAGTCGGGGGAATGTAGCGGAACATTGCTTTTCTCAAAATTCATAGAAGCCATTGGCGTACTAAGCCAACCATGTCCAACACATAGCTTTTTTTCGGTCATTTTCCCGCTTTTCCCCCAATCTATGGCTTTTTCCCCTACCTAGTTGTTGCCTGACCTACGCAAATCACCCCTTCCTAAACTTGGAATTTTGTCTACTTTTCAGAAATATATGCCTTTCTGTCCTCAAATTCGGCTTTCCTATCCTTTTCTTCCATTCCGTCCATGCATGTCCAATTAGCAAAAATGGCCAAAATCGCCTACCTCTCACAAAACAGTTGATAACCACATCAAAATATTTTTTTTCTCGGTTCCACTGAACCTGTTCTTGAAAGCCAGGAAATTGGGGAATTCAGTACAGCAAACCATTTGTTCCTAGCTCTTACAAGGAAAAAAACACAGGCTTCTTTGTACATAATTTTATTGGAATTTTTTGAAAAAACCCAACATTTTCACCCTTTTTGCTTATTTTCTCTCACCCCCCCCCTACAGCAACCTAGGATTCCTGGGTGGCGTTACGACCGCCTACATGTGGGGAAAAAAAGGAGCCAAATTTGGCCGCGATATCTCATGTAACAAAAAAGTTACAAGGCATTGAATGGACACATACCAAAATCACCAAAAAAGGCACTGGGGGGAAATACCCATGGCACTTAAAGGGTTAATATCACCCACCCACTGCCAGGGACACCGCCACTGTTTGCTTTTCATACTTGTATATCCATTTGCTTGCTCCTGCTGTGAGAAAGCTTTAATCAAATTATTCTTATCTATCTGGGACCAGGGCACAAACTGTGTTCGCTCCACCCCCTTACGTATCAGGGGCATCTGCATCTTCGCCCCACTTCCCACACCCTGCTTCACAATTTCCCTTATTCTTGCTAACGCCATGCGGTCAGCCTTACTCCTCAACCTGAACCCTCCCCAGGTGCCTGCTGCTTGGGGGTATTCTCTGCCGCCTCTTCACCCCTTACTTCTCCTTCACACTGTTCCTCAGCAAACAAGTCACTATCGTCCTCCCTCTCAACATTTCCCTCCACCGTATCCTCTTGTTTAAAGAGTGTCCACTTACCCCCACCGCCTTCCTTTTCAACACATACAATTCTTATTCCTCCCTTATCCATTCTGAGCAAATAATCTCCTGATGTCCGTTCCCCTGATCTGTTTTCCGTTGCCCCTAGATCCCGCACCTCTCTTGATGATGCTTGTATCCTGTTCAGTTCTGCCAACAACTCTGACAACCTGTCTTTGAACTCTCTTGACCTAACACCCACGGATGCTGACGTTTCAGGCAGATTTGCATATGGGTGTGAGATAGCGGTAGCCTGCGGTGTTACTGGTGTGGAAGGGGTCCCTATCACAGCTGAGGGGGGTCCCTATCACGGCGGGTATATAGATTGGATTTGTGTACCCTTCTGCGGGACACGCTGTCAGGGGATCTAATCCCCTGCGCCACGCTGGCGCCCGCCTTCTTCTACCTTCCTGCACTTTCCATCTCTTTGTGCCCCTCTTCCGTCCCCTTCATCTTCTGTGTCCTCGAACAAACACCAGAGGTTCAACATTTCTTTTCTCTTCTGTAGTCGTTTCCACTTATACTTAGCTACTAGATATGTGGACATATATTCCAGGATGCCCTTATTGTGGGAGCCCTGCTCTGGTCACGGGCAGGGCATCCCCTCTCCTCCCGTCTGCGATTCACTTCGTATGGTATTTCTCCACCCTGTCATGATACAGTGGCAGGGCCTTATACATGCACTTTAATGGTGTTCCTCCTCCCATTTTAGTGCTGTCTATTGTTTTACTAATCCCGTGAAGTCCCACTAACGTGCCGCGCACGCTGCTGCTGTTTGTAGAAAGAAAAAGGAAAATCAAGCTCCACCCTTTTCTGTTCTCCTTCCCCACACCCACACACTACTTTGCACCACGCCACACACTTATTCCAGACTGACTAGTACCTATTTGAGACCACTATTTTTATTTCTGTATTCCTCCTTTAAATAATATATTTTATCGTGGTACCACCTTCCCTCCCCTTCCGAGGAGCGGCTCCCTGCCTTACCTTTGCCTTACCTTATAATGCCTTACCGAAATAATCTCTTCACAGTACAAACACCAACAACAAATAACACAAACCACAGCCATATCACATCAACGACCTCGCTCTCTATGTGCTCACACCTAACATGCATCTGTCCCCTAGTTGTTATCGTTTACAAGAGTCTACTCACATGTGCATGCTCACCAGAACTCCTCCGTCCTGGGTTTCCAACACCAGCCTGCACTCTCCTGGGAGCTGCGCCCCGCTTCAAAGAGCAGAGAGGACTTCTCTTAAAATGGCTCCTACTAAACCACTTGGAACACATGTTTATTTGGGAACGGTTGCTGTAGGTGGGCACGGCTCCTTCCGGAGAAGTGGCCTGGAAGCCTGTGCAAGTACAGGGTGGGGGGGGGAACTGGGATATACAATCTGCTAGGAAAGAAAGGCCCAAGTCGATCTTGTATGGATAACAAGTTTTAATCTCATACACAGGTGAGTGCAACAGCAAAGGACTCTGCTGCCAAGAACTTTCTGCCAAAAAGTAGTACAAACAGAATCTTATAAAGAAAAACGTTGTCAGCTTTGATGCAATATGTACAGTAGAAACCTGCACGGCTGGTTGGTGTGTGCCTATAAAACATGATCCGCCTGCTCTATGCGAGATGCCAGGTCATTGGTTCCAGCCCAGCCCGTCCGTCTTCCATAATGTGCTTGCTGCAGTAATCCTATTCTCACGTCGAAGGTCAAAGAGCACATTTAATACACTCCTATCACAATGCTGCTTTATCATTATACCGTGCACCTGACAGATCTTAAGGCAGGCTCAAAGGAGGTTCTCGGGCACTCTGCCCTCTACACACACATCTCACTCACTCCCTTCGGCGCCATCTGGCTCCAAGGTCTCCACCCTCGTTTTGAACTATAATTTATCCCTCCCAGCATCACGAAATACAAATCACATCGTTGTCTTTCAAAGACATACAATGTACGTGCTCTTTAAACATCCAGGACTTGTTACTTTTTAGGGTTGGTTGTCGGAGAACACCTGGTGGCATGGAATTCTGGGGTCTCAGTCAGTTATATGGGATATAACTCGTAGTCGCCGGGTCATGCTTTGGCCAGTGTGAGATAACATGCACACCAGGCGCTGGTCTCTGATTGCGGCCTTGTATGCTACATTCCTCTTGAGTCTTTGCAACACTGTTAGAACAATGAATAGGCATTATGGTGGTTGGTCTTGGGGGGGGCTGTCCTCATGGGAGCCCGGGCATGGCTGGAGATTTCCCTCGTCTTGCAGTTTGGGCCTAATGTAAGCACTGCCACATTTGCTGCGCAGGCGTTGTCTCTTGACTACAATTACTAACATCTATGCAAAAATAGCAATGTTGCTCGCACCCTGCGCTACACTATGTGGGTTGATTTATATTTTATTGTATTGAAGTGGGGTCCGTTATATTGGGGTGTGGTCTTTTCACCATCCCCCCGTCCCATCATAGTGTTTCAAATGCATCTTGCCTCACTCTAAAGCGCTTAGGGTTGTGGGACGGGGCTATAACCTTACCAACAGGAGTAACCCTGTCAGGACTTGTTTTTCTCCCACAAATCTGCCAAATAAAGATTAAATCGAGTTTGGGCAAGAACACAGCCCTCCAAAGGAATACTCCTTGAAAGCTCTCCTATGGTATTTAGTCTGACTTTGACTGTATTGCCAGTATGCAATAACGGTCTCGTGCTCAGTAGGCGCAAATCAATCTTCCAAGTTTTTTATTTCCACCATAGCTTTGTTATATTTACATTGTCAAAAGCAGAAGATAAATCTGTCGTTGCCATGTACAATGTTCTTCCAAAATTGCCACCTATGTCAGATATGCATGCTGACGGTGCCAGACCACTCAAAACAGTTCCCATCCCTTTTCCGAAACCAGTTTGTAACAGGTTAAATTAAGTGTCCTCTGCCCAAGCCGTAAGCTCCCTTAATACCAGGGTTGCAAATATGTTTGAGGAGGAGTCAATCAGGGCCAACTCAAATGTTACCAGTGCCTGACAGCTACCAAATCCTTCGAGCTGACCGGCCCAATGCCAGAGGTGGTGGCCTAGCCATCATCTTCAAATCTACCCATTCCATCAGACTTGCCGCGTCAGCCTCCCACTCATCTTGCGAAGTACTCTGTCAAATTACCCCTTTCAAATAACCGTACATTATCTATCCACCTGATATATAGACCCCCTGGGCCACTAGGCACCTTTGAAGACGACCTAACTAGCATCATAGCTAACAATACCAAAGACCACTCTCAAACTTTACTGATGGGAGATTTTAATCTCGGCTTCAACGATTCTGATAACAAACATGCAGAGTCAGTTGCAGCTTTGTTAAATGACCATGGTCTTAATCAGAAAGTCCTTTACCCAACCCACACTAAAGGAAGAACCCTTGACTGGGTATCTGAACTGTACTGTAACATCAACATTACCGATATTATCCCACAAACATGGACAGATCATTATCTAATAAACTTCTCTGCCACACTAGATCTTCAGTCCTAAGACCAACAATATGGTACCGCCCCTCCTGACCAGAAGTAAGAAGGATATTACTGTTGAAAAACCTATACCTATCCTTCTCCCCGCTATCTCTGGCTCAGAAAGTAACAACCCTGACAACTTGGTAAATACCTTTTTAATGATGCGATGACCAATGTACTGAAAGCAATTGCTCCTGCCAAATTACGCAAAGCTAAACAGGAAATGCACCTAAATGCCTGGTTCACTCCCCATCTGAAATCTCTAAGATTACAAAAAAGAAAACTCCAATCTATTTGCCGCCACTCCCCCACTGAAAACAACAAAAAGAATTTAACTGAATTTACCAAACTCTACAAAAAAGAAATAACCATAACCAAGGAGAGCTCCTTTAATGACAGGATTGCGAAAGCCACTCTAATCCTAAAGAGCTATTCTCCATCCTTTGCGAATTGGAATCCCCAATTCAACTGATAGACAATGCCCCTAAAAACAAAGTATGGTGTACCAACATACAAAACGCCCTATCGAACAAAATCTCCTCTCTCCAATGCAAAATTGCAACAACAAAAAAAGACACGCTATCAATGCCTGATCAACAAAGTTCTCAACCTCTGGAGGGAGACTAGAACAATCACACCTTTTAGATTCAAGACTATCTCCATAAAAGAGACAGAGAAAATAATACTCTCTCTCAAACCTTCAAATTGCAAGGGCGACATTTGCTCAGCACAAATTATAAACTACGTAGCCAGGGACCTGGCTCCCTTTATTTCTAAGCTTACAAACTCCTCCTTTAAATCAAACACGCTACCTGCCAACCTTAAAGAATCCTGGGTCCCCCCTTTACTTAAAAAACAAACCTTGGACTCCACCATCCCTACCAACTATAGACCGATCACAACCGTGACATTTTTATTTAAAATCCTAGATAAAGCTGCCTACATACAAATCCAGGACTACCTGGAAGCAAACTATCTACTCGGCTCATGGCAATCTGGCTTCCGCCCCCTCCATGGTACGGAAACAGCTCTGCTAGACCTGAAAAAACAAATTGAGGAACTAAAGGATAATGGAAAAACAGCTCTGCTTCTCCTACTGGACTTGTCGGCAGCCTTCGATCTGGTGGATCATGCAGTTTTATGCAATCACCTCAAATCTGCCGCCAACTTCACTGGAAATGCTATAGCCTGGGTCCAATCCTTCTTAGCCAACCGTACTATGCGAGTCTTCTCCACTTCCGCATCTGCTGACCCTATCAAAATAACCTGCGGTGTACCACAAGGATCCTGTGTCTCCCTTACCATGTACAATATCTTCACCAAGCCTTTGTTTGACAAGCTGGACAGACTTGGTGTCACCTACACAAATTATGCAGATGTTACCCAGATCCTCATACCCCTTTCGGGCAACTTCGAGACAGACTTGGCCTTGGTGAACAAGATTTACACCCTCATTCAGGCATGGATGGCATCTCATAGCCTCTGCCTGAATGACGATAAAACGGAGTTACTAATCCTAGGTTCTGAAGCAAACATCCAAAAACTAAGCCCAAACTACGCATCTTTCAACATTGATAATAATTTTATCAAGGTGATGCCCGTGGTTAAAACTCTTGGATTCTACTTGGACTCTTCCCTTACACTTAAAAAGCAAGTCATCTCCCTTGCCTCTTCAACAACGTATACCTGAAAACTTATCCGAGCATCCAGACCGTACCTCTCTAGGGCCAGTTGTATCACACTAGCCAATGCTCTGATTATGTCAAGACTAGACTACTGTAATGCCCTGTACTCCGGAGCCAACAAATATATCACAGATACAATTCAAAGACTGCAGAACAATGCCTTGAGAGCAGCATTGGACATTCATTATAGAGAACATATTAATACATTTAAAAAAGAGGTCAACTGGCTGAAGATAACAGACAGAATCCTCCTCAAAACAGCTTCCCTTACATACAAATGCCTGAACAACTTAACTCCCTCTTACCTTATGGAAAGAATTACTAGGAGAATAGCCACCTGCCCTACAAGATCGGCTAACACATTTATGCTTGAGACTCCTAGGTTCAAACGATCGACAGCGGGAGGTACTAGCTTTCCATTTAAAGCTGTGCAATGCTGGAATAAGTTACCACTTGACCTTAGACTTGAACAACCTTACCCAAAATTCAGACATAAGATACTCAAATGGCTGCGCGCCAACGACACATAATTAGATCCACACCCTTCCCACTACACCCGGCCCCCACCTAACCTGTATCTGAGAACGGATTCTGCACTCTGGGTAACTTTGCATGCTTGAGCACCTAGAAGTTTGTATATGACCTATAACTACAAAATATATGATGTACATTTTATAAATATGATTTGTATATATGTCCATACAGATAAACTTGTTAATGTCCCCTGACATTCTAAGTTATGCTTTGTATTCTTAGGCATGTCGGCATCTCTGTTGTATATACTTGTGCCAAGTACTGTTTGCTGCACCCGGCTACCCAAGGGTTCGGTGCGCAATACCAAATAAATAAACAAACAAACAATGAGATTGGTCGGTAACTCGATGGAGCCTCTCTCTTGTTAAATATTGACACCAAAATTGCTGTGTCCAAAATATAGGGCAATGCCCTCCAACGACTATGGTTGAGAACATTTTATACAAAATCTCGGACCACAGCACTGGATTATTCTTAAAAATTTCATTGGCTACACCATCAGGAGTGATTGCTCTTCAGTTATTCAGCTTTCCAATTACTGTTTCAATCTCGGTCCCATAAAACGTGGAGGCCCCACTAGATAGCTTATTACTTTCAAAGGACTCTCCCGCATCATTGGTACTGCCACCAAGTGCAAGGTGCACAGCGTTTCAGACGGCATGGCCCCGGGTTACCAAGTTGAGGAATGCATATTGGACCTTCCATTTGAGGGTAGCGACCTCTTTCATTCCTCCACAGATGAGGAACTGGATAAGAAGAAAAACAGTTCACAAACTGCAAAGTCGTTATCCATCCTTACAAAGTCCACGCCCAAGACTTTCAGTCAAACGCACCAGCGTCCCGACAAGGGTCGGGCCTTCGGCAGGTTCCGGGGCTTCCAAGAAGGACGGTCCAGGCAGCCGTACCGCTGTCTGAGCCAAAACTGCTGCAAACAGCACATGGCGGGGAATAACGGCTTCTTTCAGTTCCCCTCCTCAGCCTCAGAGGCAAAGAAGGCATGACACACCCCTACGGGTCCACGTTTCTCCCGTGGGAGGGGCAGACTTGCTCTCCACGCACACAATTGGCACCCGAGGTTCACGGACTGCTGGAACCCATCAGTAGTTTCCACGGCTACCGCCTACCGGTCCCTCCCTCTCCTCTCTCCTCCCCTCTACTCCCACAGATTGGGACAACAACTCTTTTGGCGAAATGTGATCGCTCGTAGAGAGCCAGGCAGTGGAAGAAGTCCCAGCCTCCCAACGGGGCATGGGCTTCTTCTCCAGGAGTTTAGCCATACACAAGAACCACCAGGCTGGCCTAAGAGTTGTTGGACCTTTCCACCCTGAACCTTTCTCTCCTGCTTCAAAAGTTCAAGATGGTTTCCCCATCGCTTATTGCGGAGACACTGTGCAGGGGAGAATGGAAGGGGCTACCTACATGTCCCGTTTTGGCAGCCCCATCGGTCCTTCCTGAGGTTCAGGATCACAGGCTTCCATTTCCAATACAAGGTTCTACTCTTTGGCCTCAACTCAGCCCCAAGGGGCTTTATCAGACTTATGAATGCAGTGGCAGCCCTCTCGAGGCCTAAGGTCACCACATCTGTCCATACCTAGACGACTGGCTCGTCAAGGCGAGGTCCCCAGAGGCAGTCCATCATTCCTCCTCCGCCCTCATGAACACACTTCACGAATTGAGTCTCCTTCAATTTCAAGAAGTCTTAGCTGAAACAGACACAGAGTCTAACGTTCCTGGGCCTCATCTGGGATAGGTGTTGCGAGAGAGTCTTTACATCAGAGGACAAGATTGCAGCTATCAAGAAGGCCACAAGTCACTTTCTCAGCAGAGGGGTGACTTCAGCTTGGTGGTACCAACACATCCTGGGTGTTATGGCGGCATGTCTTCTGCCAGTACCCTACACAAGACTCAATATGAGGAGATTACCGCTGCACTTCGCAGTCTCATAGAATCAGGAGCGAGGCTCACAGGCGGAACTCGTCAGCATTGCTCCCTTCCTCCACCAGGACCTAGTGTGGTGGAGCATGGACTGCAATCTGAGGATAGGCAAGCCCTTCCGACAACCAGCACCACAGGTTACCATCACCACAAATTCGTCCTTGGAGGGCTGGGCAGCTACCCTGGACAACCACAGCATCCATGGAGTTTGCTCCCTTCAGGAACAGGAGGCCCATATCAAGTGGCTGGAACTGAAGGCCATCTGGCTGGCTCACAAGGCCTTCCTGCTGCTCATCAGCGGCAAAACGATCCTCATTCAGACAGACAACTCTACCAGCATGTACTACCTCAATAAGCAGGGTGGCACCACGTCCCCTCCGCTATGCACCCTGACGGTCAGCATCTGGGAATGGGCCCTGGCGAACGACATTCACCTGACCGTGATCCACCTCCCGTGCAAGTCGAACCTGGAGGCGGACAGGCTCAGCAGGCTGGGGGTGGACAATTATGAATGGTAATTGAACGATTGGGTCCTTCAGATGATCTTCAACAGATGGAGTCATCGGCAGGTGGACCTCTTCGCCACCTGGTTCAACAGGAAGTGCCCTTGGTTTGCATCCTGGCAGGGACAGGGTCTAGGCATTCTCTGGGCGATGCATTGCAGATAAAGTGGAACAGCATGAGCGCCTATGCCTTCCCGCCCACGCTACTGGTACACAAGGTGATTTGCAATATAAGAGAGTCCCAGCACCTCAGCATCATTCTGATAGTTCTATGGTGGCTGGCGAGGCCATGGTTCTCGGAGCTACTCAGTCTGTCGGACCAGCCTCCGATGCACCTTCCGCTGGGCGCAGCTCATCTCCTGTCACAGCAGGAGGGCACTGTCATCCACCCACCCCGCAGAAGTTGCCCTCGCAGCGTGGTTCCTGAGCAGGTCACGCTGAAGCATCTGCACCTCTCGCAGGCTAACCTAGACATCATTCAGGGGGCTAGGAGCGACAGTACTAGGAGCCAGTACAAAAGCAAGTGGATTAGGTTTTGCCACTGGGCGAAGTCTAAGAAGCTTGATCCTCTCGCTTGCGCACTGGACGACATGATTCTTTCTCAGCACATCTCATACACTTGGGGGTGCAGATAAACGTGCCTCACTTATCTGGCGGCCATCAGAGCAGACCGGAACTCGGAGGAGGAAGTGTTGTCGTCCACCAATCCACTGATTAAACATCTGGCGGTCCTCACTAGGCTCTACCAGCCCATTAGGAAGCCCTGTATGGAACCTCAATATAGTGCTAGGTGCCTTGGCGCATAAATGTTTTGAGCCACACCTTGCACTGGGGTCTGTATCTGTACCCATACAGCCCCCCCTCCCCTTTTTCTTCCTGCACTTATCAGACCTACTCTTTCTGCTGCCTTAAACCCAGCACTTGCCACTTGCTGGCTGCACTACCACTGTTTGTTGCCTTTATTATTTATATATTTATTTATTATTTATCTGTTTTTCCTTTCCTCCGCACTTTCCCTCGTCTCCCCCCTTCCATGCACTTGCGTGTTCTCAATGTCACTGGGCCTAGTCGTTTTGTTCTCCCCTGTTCCCCTCCCTTGCCTTGTCGTGCTCTAAAACACTTATGTACGAGTGCGATAGAAATAAATTATCAATGCAAATGGCGTCCGCGGACATCAAGCTGGTCACCATGAAGACAGCCCTTTTTGTGGGTCTTAGGTCAGCACGTCGTGTCAGCGAGATCCAAGCTCTGGTGGTTTCTGAGCCATACACTACCTTTCATAGGGACAAGGTGGTCCACCTAAATGAGGAGATGGTGCTCCCGACTTTCTTTGCAGACCCCAAGGACGATGCTCAGAGGGTCCTGCACTGCTAAGATGTCAGGCGAGCGCTAAAGTTCTATCTAGACAGAACCAAGAGCTTCCGCAAGTTGGAGGCTCTATTTTTCACCTTCCGAGGGTCAAGGCTAGGCTATCAGGCTTCCAAGGCCTCCATAGCAAGGTGGATGGTCACAGCCATTAAGGATGCCTATGAGGGGGGCAGCACAAGCCACTTCCGGCTAACATGCATGCCCACACTATAAGAGCCAAGGCAGCGGCGGTCGCATTCCAGAGACGAGTCCCGTGGCAGGTCATCAGCAGGGCGGCCACGTGGGCCACGCCCTCAGCCATTTGCAAGCACTACTGTTTGGATGCCGGCTCCAGGTCGGACACGGCATTCGGGCAGGCAGTACTAAGCAACTTTCTTAAAGAGGGTCGGCTACATTCACTTGTAATCGCCCATGCAGTATGGTGGGAAGGGGACGAGACGCAAGAGTAATTATAAGTTACTCACCGTAGTGACTAACATACTCTTAGTCCATAATCCCCTTTCCTCCATATGTCCCACCATCCTCCCCCTAATAAAACTAGTGTCATTAGGCAATGGTAATATTGTCGATGCGTCAATGGGGACTGAGGAGTGGTGCCGGTGGGCAGAGTCAGGGGAGCGCATGCTCCCAGGGCCGCACCCCTGCATGCCTCTAAATTTAAGGGGGAAGCCAATTTTTTGTGGTGAAAAAGGTTCCGTCTCCGTCCTTAGGAGGGACGCCCATGCAGTATGGAGGAAAGGGGACTATGGACTAAGAGTATGTTAGTCACTATGGTGAGTGACTTATAATTACCCAAACCTCTTCTGAAACACAATAAAATTGAACATAAGGTTGGGCCTTATTTTTTATTTCGTGTCCATCAAATTGAGCACAAGTCTATCCTGACAATCTTATCCATAAGATCCTGATTCTTGCCAATGTGGTTTTGAATTCTATAATGCTTGACCCAATTTTTATATTTTTGTTTTAAGATCTTTTTTGCTTTCTCCCCCCCCACCCCAAAGACACTTCAGTACATTTAGTCAACTTCTTGATGGTTCTTCGAAGTTCGCGATTTTTTGTTTTTATTTCTTTATAGAACTGGTTTCTGGGGTGTTTAGTGAAGACCCGCTTAGACCAATTAAAGTTGTCATTACGAAGTCTACCCAATTAAGATGGTAGAACTGGGAACTCTACTAGAGAGGAATAACAATTTTTCTCTTCTTCGGTAAGATTATGCCACCAAATCTTTAAACCACAATTGACCTTTTCGTGGTTGCTGTTAAATTTAGCGACCCTATTTCTGGTCCCCATTACAACCAACGGCTTTGGTCCCAAGAACTCAGTCAAATCTCCCTCTCCACTCATATGAAGAGTTAATTTCAGCATCTTTCTATCTCAAGATTTTGGACTTCCTCACACCCGATATTCTTAAAGAAAATATGATCGATAATAAGGATATCGAACTAAACCAAGTCAGTTCCTCATTCAACCTTCCATCGAACAGAAGGTTTGCTTGTACAAACCCCCATTTAGAAAGGAATTGCAACCATAACCTCCTGTGGTTATGGTTATGTGGTTTCTCCCTCTACTGAGGTCTTTGAGTCTATCACAGTTTTGCAAGCATCATGTTCTTCATAGGCAAAGTTTGTGACTAAACATCTGCAATTAAAATAGCCCCCTTAAATGATAGTGTTTCTATTTTGATCCCTCTGCCAATCAATCAGCACATTTTCAATATCATTCAATACTTCGTCTATCTCAGAACGAGATGAATTGAAGTAGATGTTAAGTAATAAGGTATTGGATTGTTTTTCCTTCACTAAAATCTGTTAGCATTGTGGCAAGCACAGCATCTGAAGGATACTTCAAGTTTGTGACAGCAGTATTTTTACATTTTTACAGCTGTTAGAATCCCTCCCATGGGTCTCCCTCTTAGACATTTCTTGGCAGTCTTATTCCCCAATATAAAGCTCTTGATGACTGAAAACTCTCTTAGCCAGGTTTATTGTAGGAAAATAATATCAAATGCGTCAAAAACCGTCTTCGTTTCAGTGTTCAGAAATGAGTTATGTCCACGAGAGTTCCAATTTAAGATTTTACAGTTAATCTTTTTTGAATCAGGCCTAAGTTCTGATGTTGTCGGGAGAGCAAAAGCAAGCCATCCCCAAATCGACGATTCCGAATCTCGAAAGGGATTGCCTCTGCTGATCAAATTCAAAGTAACACCTTACTGTTATATTATCACGGTTGCAGCCTTTTTGTTCAACATCAGGTTGTTGGGAGTAGTAACTCTCAAAACCTTTTAGTAGAATGCCCTCTTGTCAGTCATTCACCAGCTTCTGAATTAACTTGAAATTAAAATGGACTGCACATTTGCCCACACGTGCGTAATCAAATAGATAGATACATTTTATATCCGATGAAGAAAATTAGTGTAATTCTGTAACTGTAGATAACAGTGCCAGTATTCTTGCTCTGTTTAGGCGGACATCCCGATCTTCATCAGATACTGATTCAAAGATAATTAGCAGCTCAAACCCTTTCTCTTTGCTTCTGCATTTTCTCCTCCTCTCCTCTGCTGACCTCCTGGCTGCACTGGCTACCTGGACACCCTCTGATCTCGGGCCCAGATCCCTCCCCCGCCAGCGTCACACACATGCACTGCCCACCTGGCAACCCCTGCACTTGGGACTGTTTCTGTATCCCTACAGTCCCCCTATCAGCCTGACACCTGATGTCTGCACTTAAACATGCACTTTCCACTTGCTGGCCATTACTTACTTATTGTTTTTTTTTTTTTTATTTCTTTTATTGATTTTATGCATTTATGCAAACAAAACAACACAAACCAAAAAAAAAGCAGCATAATCATAATAGTTCCATTACACATCAATTTATCTCAATCACTGCTCCCATAACCCCTCCCTCCCCCAATGAGCCTATTTGTGAATCTCATTCAATGTCTGGCACATGCGGCCGGGTTTCGTTCTCTTCAGAGTCTGTTGGATCCGATATTACTCCAAACAATTCTGCTATTAGCGATTTCCAAGCTAACAGGGTGCCCGCCTCCCCTTCTCCAGCCAGGCTACTCGCTTCTTGCCATGCCACCGTTCAGCCTCCGCCCATTTCTGCAAGTCCTTCCACCATACATCCACCTTAGGCTGTGGCATTTCTTCTACCCCATGGCAATCCTACGTTTTGCAAGCACATACGCCAGATTTCTCAGTTTCTCAATATGCTTGAGTTTCCGTGGCCTGGGGAACCTGCCCAGTAAGCAGGCCCAGGCCGTGTCTATAACAAGAGTAACCCCCTTATCAGCCAGTTTCTGCGCCACTTCTCCCCAAAAACACCCAATGATCGGGCACGACCAAAACATATGTGTCATGTCCGCGTTTTCTAAGTTACATTTGGGACACGTTTGTCTTCCAGTGTTTCGGAACTTGAATATCCTCAAGGGGGTCATGTATGCCCTATGCGTAACATACAGCTGTATTTGTTTTAATCTGGCATTTCTAGACACTTTTTTGTGATGGCCCAGGGCACGCTCCCACACCCCATCCTCCATTGGGGCCCCCACTTCCGCCTCCCAGTCCAGTCTCAGATGTGTTAATTCTTTCCCAATCTTAGCCATCACCATCTCATACAATCTCGAGATCTCATGCCCTCCTTCGGAATATCATATATTGCTCCCAAAACTGCATCTGGTTCTTCTATCAAAACTGTCTCTGGCCAGGTGTTCCTAATCATCCGCACCAATCTAATGTACGTGACATATTGGCCCGTATGTAACCCCACCTCTTCGCTGAGTTCTACAAACTCCTCAATGGACCCCTCTTGCCAAACATCGCCTAGCGTTACCAGCCCCACCGATTCCCAGTAGGTCCTAATAATCACCCTCAACTGATTATCCCCTCCTGTCAAAGCAACCAGCGGTATCTGCGGAAGGCACGGGCATGGGACTTCCATCAAGCGACAAGCCCTACGCCAAATTTTCCACCCAAACCTCAACATCGCTGGACGCCCCCTCATTTCGATTTCAGGCAGCCAGATCATTTCTTTCAAGTAAAACGGGGCACCGTCCTGTCCAAGCACCCTGTGCTCAGGGGTCACTTCATCGGAGAGCCACTTAGCCACATACTGTAGCTGTCTCGCCAAATAGTAAACCTCAAAATGAGGCAGTCTGATACCTCCGTTTTCATAAAAGTTCTGCAATTTCCAAAACACCACTCTATTTCGGGTACCATGCCACAGGAACTCCCTGCACATGTTGTTCAATTTACTGAAAAACCTCTTGGGTATCATGTATGGGATATTACTAAAGTAATGCTGAAGCCTGGGCAGGACTACCATCTTGAGCATTGCCCCTCGCCCCATCATCGCCAGGGGCAGTTTTGCCCAGAACTGCATGCTGTTCCTAATTTTCTCGACGGCTACTTCTGTATTATGTCTTTGTTCTTCTTCCACCATGTGGTATACATCTACGCCCAGGTAACGAAAAGAGCTAGTTGCCCATGGTACTTGTAGCACCGGTAGTCTATCCACAGGGGTCCCCTTATAGTTACCCAGCGGGAATATGACAGACTTTTGGGGGTTCACCGATATGCCTGACAACTCTGCATATCTTTCCATCACTTCAAGTATGTATAGGAGATTTTCTTCTGGGTATTGCAGGTACAATAAAAAATCATCTGCGTACAAGGATATCAAGTGTCGTTCCCCTCCTACCTCAATGCCTATCGCATCATACTGTGCCCTAAGGCATATTGCCAGAGGCTCCAGGGCTAAAATGTAAAGCATCGTGGACCAGGGGCACCCCTGTCTGGTGCCTCTACCAAGTTGCCATCTCTCGGATATCACCGCTCCAGTTCGGACCCTGGCAAGCGGTTCACTATACAACATCTTAGCCCACCTTATATAGCCCGGCCCCATTCCATACCCTTCCAAGGCAGCCAATAGCCATGACCACTTGACTGAATCAAAAGCTTTAACTGCATCTAGAGACACTATCGCCATCTCACTTTCATTCCTGCTACCCCATTCGACCACCCGGTGAAGCCGCCTATGGTTGTGTGTTATATTCCTATTCGGGACATAACCCGTTTGATCAGGGTGTATCGGTCTACCAATCACTTTCTGCAATCGATTTGCCAGGACAGCCATTAGAATCTTGCTGTCCTGATTTAGCATCGACAAAGGTCTGTAGGAACCACATCTATGCTCCGGTTTGTTGGGCTTGGGCAGCGGTATTATGATCGCCTCTCTGAGCGACTCAGGCAACCGTCCTATCTCAAACGCCTCATTAAGCATGTCCAGCATTGGGGGGAGGATTTCCTCTCTGTATACTTTATAGAATTTGCTGGGTAACCCATCTGCTCCCGGGGTCTTACAGGTAGGCAACTGCTTAACAACCGCCTCTAACGTGATTGGCTCATCTAGCTCCTCTCTCTCCTCATCACTGATCTTGGGCAGCCCTATGTCTTCTAACGTTTCAATTATCTTGTGTTGGTCACTCATCTCATCATCCCCGTACAGCGCTCTGTAATAATCCGCAAATTCTTTGTTAACCCCTTCTTGCGTGGCCACTTCATCCCCGTCCTCCCTAATAATGGTCCTAATCGGAGGCCTAGGGGTCTCGCTTTTGTATAGCCAAGCCAAAAGGCGGCCTGTTTTATCTCCCCCCGCGTGCTGCCTCTCAACATATTTCCTATAACTAAGATTGCAGAGTCTTTCCCAATGCCCTGCACATTGTTGCTGCAGTTGGAGTACCAGCTCTGTGTCTACGTCACCGTTCTTCAATGCTGTTTCTAGCTCAGTTTCCGTCCTCTGTAGGTCAGCCAAGACCCCACCCTGTAACCCTCTTGACATAGCAATGGCCGCCCCCCGCATCACCACCTTAAAAGCTTCCCATAATGTGCCCGCGGAGTCAACACTCCCAGTATTATCCTCAAAAAAGTTGGTAATCTCTTCCCTTATATCTTCCCTAAAGACTGGATCTTTAAGCGCCTCTGCTCGGAGGAGCCATGTAGGGATCCTTGCCCTCGGGGGGGGGCAATATTGCCAATCCGAGGATCAGGGGCGAGTGATCTGAGAGGACCCTGGCCTTATATTCGACTTGAGTAATCTCAGACATCACATCTGCTGTAGCAAAGACATAATCAAGCCTAGTGTGCAGTTGATGCGGGGCAGAATAGTGCGAGTATTGCCTCTCAGTGGGATGTTTCATCCTCCACGCATCTGTAAAGCCAAAATCAATTAGCAGCGTCTGCAACGCTCTTGCCGCCGGGCTAGGCTTACCCACCCCGCCATCAGATCTGTCCACCACAGGATTCAGCACACAATTAAAGTCCCCACCCCAGATCACCGCGCTCCCTATACACATACTAAGGTTGGTACACAGGGCTCTGAAATATGCTGCTGTGTTTTGGTTGGGGGCATACGTGTTTACTATGCATACCTCCCTGCTCTCCACCAGCCCTCGCAATATAGCCATCCTTCCATCAGTTTCAACTACCTCTTGTATCGATTGGAACGGGACATGCGGTGCCACCCAGATTAACACACCCCGGGCGTACGCAGAATATGGCAAGCCCACCACAGTCCCTCTCCACTTTCTCTTAACCATGTCCAACTTCTCTCGCGTCAAGTACGTCTCCTGTAGTAGTGCAATATCTATTTTCTGCCTTTTCAGATACATCATGATTTTATTTCTTTTCAGATAACTGTTAAGGCCCCTGACGTTCCACGTTATTATCCTGAGGTCTCCCATAAGTCGTTGGTAAGCACCCCCTCAATCTTCCGCCGATCCCGTCCCCTCATGTGCCGCAAGTGCAACATTCTGATTCCTCGAAATAGGCTCGAAACAAAACTTAAACTTCCAAGAACCACACACACACTCAACTTCCCATCCCCCCACCTTCTTCCCCCCCATCCCTTCCCCAACCACACCCCACCCCAACTGTTGCCCAGCTCCATTCCTGGATCTCAGGCACCTCCACATCTACCCCTGCCTAGCACAAGCTTCTACTCAGGGCTCAGTAGGGTAAGCCGCCCTAATGGCCGCTGAAACTAATAATCTATCGAGGTAGGTCGTCCATGTTCTGTTGCTCCTTTTAAGAAATATTACGCATACAGATGCTAGACAGTTACCAATTGCAGTTACACTCACTATATTCTAGTCCATGTCGAGCACCAGGCCCGGATTGTGCTCAAAGTTCAGCCAGTTACAATTTCTCTGTACAATCAGGATCCTCCTCCCACTCACCCTGACAATATCCGTATTACAAAATCTTCATTCGGTATGCTCCCGCCGGTCACGATCCGCTTCATGTTCCGGGCAACCCTGCAGGTCCAGCCATGCGACAACATCCTCCGGGGTATCAAAAAATAGCACTTTGTTCTTATGTAGCACCTTCTATCGTGCCGGATACAGCAGCATATATTTGACTCCCGCCGCCCTCAGCCTTCTTTTGACGGCGACGTAACTATACCTCTGCCTTTGCACCAGTATCGTATAGTCCGGGTATGCTGTGATGTTGCTAGATGCTCTCTCTATCGTACCGCCCTTACGAAAAATATTCAAGGATCTTTTCTCTATCCCTGTAGTTCAGGATCCTCGCGATGATCGGCCTTGGCAGGGCCCCTGGCCGGGGTTTCCTCATTAGGGCGCGATGCGCCCGCTCCACCGTGAATCCTTGCGAAAGATTCCCCGCTCCGATCCCTTGTATGATCATGTTTTCAACATAGTTTGTGGGGTCTTGGCCTTCTTCCCCCTCCGGCAGACCAACCACACGGATGTTGTTCCTCCTCGCCCTTCCCTCCGCCTCTTCCACACGATTTTCCAGGTTGGCAACCTGTTGTTTTACGACATGAATCTCCTTCGCATTGTTCGTGCTAACGTCGGTATTGATCTTCACCCCACTTTCCAGACCACTGGTTCTTTCTGCAAGTGCCCTGACATCTTGACGTAACAGGGTGAGTTCTGTGCCCACAGCATCAATCTTATTCTCCAGGGCTGTGCGTAGGTCTGCCATTGCCAGGTCCTATTTAGCACTCAGTCCCGTTATAGCCTCCAGGATCTGGTGCTTATCCCCTTCGGGGGCGTCTTCCGCGGGAGTCACAACCGTGCTCTGAACCGATGTCGAGGGGGTCCGCTGCGTTTTAGTAAAAACCTCCATCGTGGGCTGCTTGGAATTGACTCTCAACCCTTTCGCCGACATGGCGCTGCCCTCCACTCCTGCACGGCTCCGTCTTGGTGCAGCTGCTGCACTGTTCTTAGTCCGACAATAGTCTCGCTCCCAGGTCTCCTAACTCACATTCAAGATGGCACTCCGAATTGTCTTACGGGTGGGCTATAATAATAATAATAATTATTAGGCATTTATATATCACTACGAACCCTCAGGTTTCTGAGTGCGGCTTATTATTACCCACGGTGTGTGGTGCTCGTTTATTGACCTCGGAAGGATGAAAGGCTGAGTTTGGCCCTGCCGGGATTCAAACCTGCGTTAACAGGCTCTGCACGGATGTCAAAGCGAGCGCTCTACTCGCTGTGCCACTTGACCGGCTATGGCCTTGCACTCCTCATTCAACTTCCGTAGGCCTTGTCACCCAAGTGTACAATGCGATCTCCTCCTGCAGTCAGATCGCCAAGGCTTCATTAGCGTACGCCAGGCCGGGCACTTTCACGGTGCCATCTCGAACACTTTTCCATATTTCCTGTTGTACTCGTCCTCCAGGCAATCGTCCGCAGCTTTGTCCCGCAATCCCGGGGAATCAGTTTCGTTTCTCCTCGGAGGTCTCTCCTTTGTTAGCCGCCATCTTGGCACCAAAGTGGCCACAAAGCCATACCAACAAAAACATATATATCTCATGATTCCTCGGGACCATGAACTTCTCCCACAAACTCCACTTGGCGTGCAGCTTCCGACGCCTGATCCCCAAAGTTCTAGGCACTCGTTACAGTTTCAGCGGGTAACTTTAGCAAAAGTAAAGTCGGATCATCAGGAGCTCCTCACAAAGCACGTACTATTCCATGGCCAGATAGCCATGCCCCCCTTCCATTACTTACTTATTGTTATTATTCCCATGTACTGCACTGTCCCTGCCCCCTTCCCACGCACTTGACAAGGACACCTGGCCTAATAGGATCGTTGTCTGTCCTTGCACTTGTGTATAGGCGCGTTATAAATGCCATATCATATCAGTGGCATTGGACGTCGCCGACACAGAATTCCGGCAAAAGGGGAACATTGTCTGCCTTCGTCGCCAAGGCTGGATTAAGCCATGAATTTCCATCGGTAGGTCCAAGCGAAGGTGCTGGACATGCCCTTAGCGGAGAGAATCTATTTGTGAAAGTCGTCAAGTCCCTCCAGGCCATCAAAGCCGATACGGAGAGGGCCTGTTCCCTGGGCACTCTCTAGCAGCACTGCTCTTCTTTTCGCTCCTCCAGGAGAAAGGCGAGCAGGTCTTCAAAAGGTTTCTGCACATCGTACCGCCAGCCTTCCAGATCCACAGCTCAGGAAGCCTACAGAAGCCGTTCCCAGGCATACGGTAGCAGAGGACAGCGTCACTGTTGCCCCCAGGGCAGGACGCCAGCATAGAAGCAAGCCTGAACCGACCGGGACGTCGGGCCCCCACTTGTGCACCCCAGTGGGAGGCTGGCTGCGTAAGTTCGTCAGCGAGTGGAAAAAGATCACCACCAACAGATGGGTGCTGGACGCTCTCGCGCAAGGACACACCCTGGAGTTTAAACGCAGGTGTCCGCTGAGCCCACCCGTTAACTGTCAGGAGCATCACATCACTCGGCTCCAGGAAGAGGTAGGGGCCATGCTGCAGAAAGGGGCAATAGAGCTTGTTCCCCAATGGCTCCGGGGCTCCGGAATCTATTCCAGATATTTTCGGGTCAGAAAGAAGACAGGGGGCTGGAGGCCCATCCTAGACCTACAGTGTCTGAACAAATACCTAAAGTCCCAAAAGTTCAGGATGGTCACGTTGCAATATGTGCTCGGCAAAATGGAAAAAGGAGACTTCTTGACGTCGTTGGACCTGGAGGATGCCTACTTCCACGTCCCCATCAACAAGAAGCATCAAACTTTTCTACAATTCCTGGTACAGGGACAGCACTACCAGTTCAAGGCTCTACGTTTCAGTTTGAAGTCGGCCCCCAGAGTGTTCACGAAATGCCTGGCACCAGTGGCGGCCCATCTGCATGTACAGGCCATACACTTATACCCGTACTTGGACGACTGGCTGATTCCCATCCGCTCGCAGGAGCTGGCCGAAGGACACATGGAGATGACCATCCGGCTACTGACGGATCTGGGATTCTCCATCATCTATCCAAAGTCCTGCTTAACCTCGGAGGAGACTGTAGCAGCCATTCAAGGAAAGGTGAAACGACTGTCGTCGACTAAGAAAGCCACGGTGCGGGCCATCAAGTCGGAACTGGGGATGATGTCATCCTGCATCTACCACATTTGGCTCCGCAGGCTGAAAATGCGAACCCCTTCAGGGTTTTCTGGACACTCGCTGCATACAGGTGTCCGGAAGCTTCATGGACAAGATCTCTCTCAACGGTGAGTTCCGTCGGGCAATAGGATAATGGGGCATCCGCTTCAGCATCGCCCAGGGCATGGGATTTCAGACCCCCCCCCCACCCATACCAGGATACCAGGAGACTGTTACCACGGACGCCTCCCTGGAAGGATGGGGAGTGCACACCGGGCGTCTGCACACCAGAGGCTTGCGGCTGCGAAGAGAAGGATCTTCATATCAACATCCTGAAACTACGGGCAGTGTTCTGGGCCCACAAGTCTTTCCTTCCATCTCTGAAAATCCCCGGTGCAGGATTTGTGGTGCTGGGCCATTGGACAGGGGATATTCCTCGTCCTTCAGACTCCCTCATCAGGGAACTGCACCCCTGCCACAAGTGGGAGGTTCGTCAGCAACAGGTGGAGTGCCTATTCATCAAATGGGGCAGGCCCCAGATAGATCTGTTTGCGACGGCGGTGAACTCCAAGTGCCAGAAGTTTGCCAGCAGATTCCACCAGCCGAGGAGCCTGGGGGACGTGTTCTCCTTCACCTCAGCAGGGCTGTTCCTGTACGTGTTTCTTCCATTCCCTCTCCTGCTACGAGTCATCAACACACTCAGTGTCCATGCAAGATGATACTCCATCGCCCCAGGTGGCCGAGGCATATTTGAAATCCGGACCTTCTCAGCGTGTCGGTGTTGCCTCCGGTCAAGCTGGCAGTGTTTCTGGATCTTCTCACCAGAGAAGGAGGCGCAATCCTTCATCACGACCCAGGATCGCTGAACCTTGAGGGCTTGGCTCCTGCAGCCCTATAGTTTGGAGGATATGAGTTGCCTGCGGACTGCAGGGAGGTCCTTGCCAAGGCCAGGGCATCGACGACTTTGAAGTGCTACGGTCACAAGTGGAAGCGCTTCACTACGTGGTGCCGGTCTCCCTCTCAGGATCACGACCCCACAGATCCTTCCATATTTGCTATCCTTGTGCCAAGGCCGGACTGGCGCACACCTCTATCAAGGTACATTTGGCAGCTATCTCCTGCTACACCAGGTCTCCAGGAAGATCGTTGCTTTGGTCCCACTGACTCATCAAGAAATTTCTCAAAGGAATGTTTTGATCTTTTCCGCCAGGAAAGGGTCCTGCCCCGGCGTTTGAACTTAAGGTGGTTCTTACAAGGCTCATGGGGGCTCCCTTCGAGCCTATGCATCAGGCCCTTTCAAGTTCCTCTCGTGGAAAACGTCTTCCTTGTGGCCTTCACCTCTGCCAGAATGGTTTGTGAGATCCATGCTCTATCTTGCATGCAGCCATACCTGACTTTCCACGAATCGAGGGTGGTGCTGTGTATGCACCCCTCTTTCATGCTGAATATTCTGTTGAATTCCACCTCAACAAGCCTTTGGTATCGCCTGTTTTTTTTCTGAAACTTTTGTCACCGGCTGAAAGGGCCTTGCACTCGCTGGACGTTGCTTGTTCCCTGAAGTTTTCAATAGACTTCATAACTGTTTGTGAACTTTGGTCCTGTGAACCATGAGAAGGCCTTGTCCAAGGCTTCCCTTTCAACGTGGCTCTCCGGCTGCATCACGCACTCATCGGTGGGCCAGCCGACCGCCGTCCGGCCGTCCGGCGCCCACTCCACCATAGTGATCACTTTGACGACGGTGTTCCTGTCTGGTGTGCCCCCGCTGGACATCTGCAGGACTGCTATGTAGAGGTCCACACACACCTTCACAAAATTCTACTGCATACACAGGGATTCCACGGAGGAGTTCAGAGTCGGCCAAGCAGTGCTACACAACCGGATTGCTCTAGGTGATTCTGTTCCAGAGGTAAGAGTTAATTGCTTCTGTTGAGTCTTGCCACATCACATGGTTGTGTAATGTTGTACTGCTATGTATTTGTTACTCATGATCGTGTGAATCCATGCCAGATCCCTTGCTGGAGAATGAACAAGTTACTTACATGTAACTATTGTTCTCCAACATGGCTCTGGCATAAACCATATAATCTCTTGATTTTGGCAATGAGGGACTTCAATGTACAATATGAACCTGTGTAAGGGTGTGATGGTATATGGGATGACTAGGATGTGGCCTGTGGGATACTGCACTGGAGTCAGTTAAACTGGTCAGGACACACCCAAGGGCAATTGAGGTTGCAAGGTTGAAGCATGAGGCAGGACTGTGCTCTTGTAATGGTAGGATTTCCCCGGACAAGCCTGCAGAAGTAGACATCAGGGGTGTTGCAAAATAGATTACGTGTTGATTAGCTTGGCTGACTGGAATCTGGTAATAAGGGTGTGGGTAATAAGATGTAGTGACAGCGACCATTACCCAGTAAGTTGTATTTTCCGAAGCAGCACAGCTGTGGTGATTACTGTCATAGAAATGGAATACGTCGTCGGACCATCCCATCAAATGAAGGTTACCAGGTAAGAGAGTAACTTGTTCTTTGAGCTCACTGAGGGGGGGCGGGGACTCTAAAACGGGAGCTCAATGTGTTGGAAGTTTGATTACCACCTAGGGTCATTCTAGAGGAGCGATCAAATGGTTGTCCTTAAACTTGAATGTGATAAAGCCGAGCATATTTGAAAGTATCGCCTATCATATTGCTGGTATTTCTCTGGCCGATAGTCTCTCCACAAGTATAGGTTATCTATATGATGACGTGGTGAAGACACTTTCACGCTTTTTCTCCAAATTTGGGGAAAGTCAGAAAGTTTAACCTAGGGCATAGGGGTTGGTTTCATGCCGAATGCCAACAGGCTAAGCATGAATTATTACCGTACCTTAAAAACCTTTCCCCCGATTGATGAGATCTATTTGAGGAGTCTGCGGCAGTGTTAGTACAGAAAAAGGGTCTGTATGAAGAAAGTAGATGGGAAGAACTGCTAAAATACAGTATGAATAATGATTAAGTAAGCTTTTTGAAGCTTGTAGGTGGTAGTACCCTGGGCACAGTAGGACCAGTTTCCAGTCATATTTCCCCTGAAGAATGGTACCAACATTACAGTAAACTATACCTCCTGGGAGAGAGTAAGTCACCTGTACAGGTCCAGCAAAATACCAACTAAGATCAATATTTTGACACTATAGGTGAAAGATACCATAGTAGTGCTTGGTTGCGGCAAGGCGTCAGTCCCTGAGGGTGTCCCCATAGATCTATTTAAGGACGAGCTGAGTATCTGGGCCCCACTGTTAGCTCGTGTATTCGACCCAGTGGCCATGTCTGGGGTTGTACCCCAGTCTTGGTGTGTTGCAACAATTAGACCCATGTCTCGCCTTCATTGTTGGTCAATTGAGGGGAACCATATTAATCACTTCCAGGCCAGGTTTCAGCCAGTCATCAGTACAGTGGACCAATGCTTCAAGTTGAGTGCAGTTTTGGCCAAATATATCACCTTACAGCACACTAGAATCTATGCAGTATTTGTGGACCTGCGAATAGAATTTGATAGTGTCTCAAGAAGTAAGTTATGGTCTGTGCTGAGAAAAAAGGGAGTCCCGAGCTCCCTTTTGGACCAAAATCCAGTCGCTTTATAGTGGTAATGGCGCACAGTGTGAGGTGAGGTGGGGGTTGGGTGGGGAGACCAATGAGTACTTTGCAGTAGTGAGGTGTGTTCGCCAGTGGTGTGTGCTGGCCCCCCTTCTATTTTGTTTATACATCAACATAATTATTGAGGAATTTCTAGACCATGGTCTAGATTCACCAAGATTAGGGGTAGACAAACTCCCTGCTATTTTCTACGCAGATGATGCGGTTTTGTTGTCTACCACGCCCATGGGCCTGAGACATAGATTGAAGGTTTTTCTTAGGAAGTGTCAAGAACTTTTAATGGTGCTCTATTCAGAAACAACAAAGGTGATGGTATTTAGTGGCAAACGTAGCAAGAAAATTAAGTTGAAGATCCTAATTGAAGGTTGTCCCTTAGAGCAAGTGTGTTTTTATGATTATCTAGAGATAAGGTTTGCAGAAGATTTGTAATGGGTGGCCCAGTACATTAAAGCTGTGGCATCATTAGAAAAGTACAGCAGCAGAATACGCAGATTTTGCATCAGTGATGGGAGGGGAGCAGTCTCCCCTGCCGTTACATTGTATAAGACTCAGGCATGGGCGGCAACTGCGTATGGAGCCGAATTATGGGGTCAATGTATAAATGCCCTTCTTAATGTGGCTGACAATTTTTTGAGGGCCCTACTCATGCAGCCAAAGGGCACTCCCATGGCCAGTCTTCATTGGGAATACAATCTCAAACCTATCACAGTCGTTTTAAACAAATAAGCCCCTGACGTATTGGACTAGATTAAGGAGCGCCCCAGGACTTGCAAAATACAGAGAAGCGTTAACAAGTCTACAGAAGGTTTCTGGTCCCCTTGGTTTAGGTTCATTCGCAAAGGGTTGGCAGCCCTGGAATTCACTGCTATCTGGTCTAACACTGAATGGTTATTACCCAGTTCTAGAGATTTGGTCAAAACAAAGTGTAATGAAACGTCAACCAGGAATATGATAAGGACTTGCGCAGTGCTGTCCACAAGCTCTTTTGTATTTACTGTCAAAGCAGGAGGAGGGATTTGAGCCCTATTTAGATTGTGTGGCACAAGGCTATGATAATGCCTTATACCTCCAACCTGCGTACGAATACTCTGAAGGTGGCTGTTTTCATGGCAAAATGGTCTAATCCCCAAGACACTCAATGCAGAGTATGTGATAAATCGGAGGAATCGGATAATCCTTTTTTTCCTGGATATGCAGGTTTGAGAGAATGGTATCTGTTGCCAATTTTGCACCTGAGGGAGATTAGATAGATTGCTGCTGCTGTGGCATTCTGCAAGAACACAAACGACCTAAATGCAGTATTTTTCATTTCAAAGTTTATGCATAGGGCTTGGTTAAGAAGAACAAAGTTTGTAAATTAGCCTCGGAAAAGTAATCTGGAAACATATTTTGCATTTGTAGTATCCATTGTTGTCGAACTATCTGTATTTTAATCATTGCAAACTTGTACTCGTGCCTTAGATGTATAAGGATTTTAGGTTTTGGGCTGTTAATTTGTGTAATTTTACTGCTGTCTTTTGATATAAATCGGTATTATTGTATATTGTGATGTAATGTTGCTTTCATGGTTTTAAAGCCGAATAAAGCGATGTTTGAACACAAACAACCTAATTCATTTTTTCTGATTGTTAAATGACAGCTGTCTGGAGGGTCCAATCAAAAGCTTTCTCACTGGGAAGGGGACTGTTTGGAACTAATGAGGCTAGCAGATATCTCAATGGAGAGGTTGTTAGAAAACCCTAATGACGTCTTGGAAAATCTTTGGCTATGTGATTGGCTTGATAGCATAACCCAATGTAAGAAATATATGGTCTTCACCAATTTTATAAATGAGACTAAGGCTTTTAACACCTTGCCAAGGTATTTATGCAAGTTCCTCATATAGAAATGTATTTCAAATGTATTTCTAAGAGTATGTTTAAATCTATTGCCCACTAAAGAGGTGCAAGCTGTCCCCCCCTAAGATGGTCTAAAGTGGACAGTAGCTGTCACCTTGTAAGGGTTCCTCCGAAAATGTAAACTTTGAGGCACTTATTGTTGTGGTGTTCTAATTTGGCAGATAAAAGAACCCTCTGTGTACTTGTTTCGATCAGTTTAGGACTTTACCATAGGAAGCTGTGTGGGCACATTCATTTAGTGGTTGACACGTAGCCCTAATCGGGACAATTGTAAGGTTCATTCAGCACATGGGTCTCATTAATTAGATGGGCTTTATTTTCATGTGCTTGATTAAGAATGATCTTATTGTATTCGTCTTTGCCTATTGCGAAGGCATCATGATCAAGAAACAGACAACAGATTAAAAGTTCAAAATATAACACTTTATTAACTTAAATGTCAGGATGGAAAAGGCCTAACTTGCCCTACACTAAGGTGGGATTTCCCTACCTAAATGAAACTAAGAAAAGTCTGAGTCAAAGAGTTCATTTTAAGAATCTTTCTGTATCAAAAACCTATACTTGCCCTCACAACTAAATTTCTAGAATGTGTAGGGACATCCGCAAACCAAAAGAACATAAATTTATGAGCTCTCAGCAATCAAGAGAAAGTGTTCAGAGCATAACATTCTAAACTTCCTTTCAGCTCCCTTCCCCAAATAACCAATAATTCCACAAAAATAAGTCTCAAAATTACCTTCCTTGGATTCAAGTTATCATTTTTTTTCTCCAAATTGAACTTTATTAGCATTTTCACGTAACTGTTACAAACCGTCCTTACACCACCTCCTCCAATCCAAACTAAGGGAATTCAAACACCCACCCCCTACCTCCTGTTCCTAGCCGCCCTCCCTTACTTCTTCCCCCTCACCCCCATTGCAGCCAGTCTTCATTGAGTCCACAGAGGTAAGACTTGGGGTAACCCCCTTTTCCATAGAAAAACTGTTCCCAGGCCTACAGATCCATGTTTATTCTGCACTCCACAATCTGCCTGACCTGTGGGCTAGTCGCATAGGTACTTTGCTGGACTATTTCCGGGGCACAGCTTGTTCATGTACGTACTTCACCCCCAGACCTCCCCGGGATAAGGCTGGACCTGGTATAAGCCCTGTCATGCCCTCTCTTAGAGCCTGTATTTCTCAAAGAAGGGAAGCCGTAAGTAAGCCCTCAATATCCAACCGGGACTCATCCAACACATGAGGAAGGTATTCCATATCATAGATCGCTGTTATCTTTCCTACCCATTCCCTTTCCTTTTGCATGCGCAAGTTCGTCCATAGTTGGGCAAGACAAAATCTGGTGGCGACCAACATGATTTGCAGCATATGCCCTCCTTCAACAACCTCCTCTTCTACCCACACTCCAAAAAAAAAAACATCCCGTGGATTCCGTCCACCCCCCTTAATCCACGAGAGGACCTCCCTCCAGTATGCCTGTACTCTGGGAAAACCCCACCACATGTGTATCTAGTCGCCCATCGCCTGTTTACACTTCCAACAGTGTGGGTCCATACCCATTACACATCTGTGCTATACTAGCCGGAGGGTAGTGCCACCTGTGTATCAATTGTATTGCTTTGTGGCTGTATTGCAGGGAGATCATTGACCGTACAACCCCTCTACAGATCTGTGTCCACAATGCATCCTCAATATCTCTCCCCAGGTCCACCCCCACCTGCCACTGGTTGAGTGTGGTTCCCTTGGTTCTGCCAACAAGATCGTCTTGTATAATCCCGCAATAAGTCCCTTGTTCGCAGGAGCCGTTCAAAGTCCGTCAACTCTTTTCAAGTTCTCCCCCCACCGGGGTGGGGGGGTCCGTTGGGACTCCGTTATATTGCAGGTATCGAAAGGGTGACAGTCTCCCCACATTCAGAACCTCTTCCAACCTATTCAGCGCGTGACAGGTGCCCCTGTCCCACATTTGTCCAGCTCTAGAGAGCATGCCCTCATACCAGAGTTGGAATGCCAATGGTTCCCCATCTCATCCCTCAGGCGGAGAGCCAAATGCAATTCAATGGGGAAGGCCAAGAGGTGAGCCACCGGTTTCTCCCTCCCTCTTCCCTCCACATGGCCCACAGGACTTCAACACCGGGTGAACCAGCACCCTTCGTGGGATATGTGCTTTGGGCACCCACAACCATTTCCCAGTGAAACTGGAGCCAGTATCCCATTGTCCATTTGAACCCACTGTTTTTCAGAAAACTGGTTCGGGTGATCTACCATAACCCCGAGCTGGGCTGCTTTGTTGTAGGTTTCTAGGCCTGGGAATCCCAATATTCCCTCGCCCCCTCTTTCCTTGGTAGGGGTAGTGTCTAGTAGGCGACCCTCTACTTTGCTCCCGCCCATAGAAATGTTAGCATGCCCTTCTTCACCTCAGCGAAGAAGGTCCATGGGATCATGACCAGTAGCATCTGGGATAAAAACAGGAACTTGGGCAATATCTCATTTTAATAGCGTTCAGGCGCGCCATCCATGAGAGCCTCAGTCTAGCCCACCTCTCCATGTGCTTCCTTACCGCCGCCCACAGCGGAGGACATTTCTAGAGAAGAGATCTGCTTAGTTCTGTGTCACCTGGATTCCCAAATATCTGAGTCCTCCTGGGACCGAAACGGTAGGTTCCCAATGTGGTCCACCACAGCCTCTGACAGCCTCCCCACCTTAAAGGCTACCAACTTTTCCAGATTGACTTTGAAGCTGGAGAGCTCCCCATATTGCGCCAGGCTCTCCAAGATGGGGTCACTGATCGCTCCAGATCTGTAATATAAAGCAGGCCGTTGTCTGCAAAGAAACCGATCTTGCCCTCCATATCCCCCATCTGAACCCCCTTTAGTCTGCTGTCTACCTGGATCGCCACTGCCCATGGCTCCATGACCAGTGCATATAATAGCGGGGACAGGGGGCACCCTGCCGCGTGTCCTGCTGCAGTGGGCAACCCTGCGATATACTTCCATTAACCATACCCTCGACGTTGGGCAGGAGTATAGGGAAACCATCCAACCCATCCACCTCTGGCCCATTCACATGGTTGCTAAAACCTCCCCCATAAATGACCAACTCATCTGGTCAAAGGCCTTCTCAGCATCTAGTGCCAGCAACAGGCCTCCCCTCAATGCCCTGGCATTAAGAACATGGAGCGTCTTGCGCATGTTGTTGGCTCACTGCCCATGCATCACAAAGCCGCCTGATCTGTGTGAATGAGTCAAGGGAGGCAGGATTCCAAACGTGACGCCAGAATCCTGGCGAAGATTTTTGCATCGACATTCAGCAGTGAAATCGGTCTAGAAGAGGCACAACTGGTGAGGTCTTTCCCTGGCTTCGCGATGACTGTGATCAGTGCCTGGAGGAATGTCGGCGGGATTGTAGCTTCCCCCCCCTATTGAATTAAACTACTTTGCCATCGGTATAGCGAGTGAGGACTGGTATTGCTTATAGAAGTGTAGAGGAGCAGCCCAAGTGCCCCTGCAGGAAGTCATGCCTCCTTTACACCTACATGCTGGAAGTCAGAGAGAGAAGTTGGTGACGTCACAAGAGACGAGGGTGGCGCTCTAAGAAGACTGGCTGAAGAAGAGAATGTATGGACCTTATAGAATTTGATGACAAAGTAAAGAATCTAGTAAACTTTCATATGCAAAATGAAGATTGCACATTTGAAGACCACTGCAGAAAATGCAAGCCGCTCAATAACTGTACAGATACAGCAACGCAAGTAGATTAAGTGATCTTAGAAGCTAGCTATACTTAGTGAATAGACTGCAGGCGAAGCCGCCATTATATACAAGCTGGACATTGGTGTCACAACTTTAGTAAGCTCAAACCAGTTGAGAAGGGCTGAAGGCTGTTCACAACAAAAAGCAGCTGGGATCGTGGAAGAACCGAGAAGGACTATCTAGCGGTGTTAAGGGCTGGAGCAGCCAAGAACTGGTTATCTATTCTTGAAGGCAGTGAACATGATAAGCCAAGTCATCCCTTGTTAAGGTGCAAAGAAAGAACACTGAGTGCCAAGTTTTATTCATTCAATACAATGGGCTGAATGGGCTGAATAGAGGCCTCCTGTCACATGAGCTATGGATGGAAATAGAAGTTGGGCATGCGGCTCTAGAACTAAGAACTCCCTTATATTCCCAGAGATGAGAATACACTGCTAGGCCAAGTTCAAAGACAATCTTCATGGCAGAAGGCATGGGTGATGAGAGATGATGAGCCAATTCGGTGGGGAGGTAATGTCATGTCCACCTCCTGGCACCTGGGGTAAAGCTTACGTGTTGCTAGTGAGCCGAATGTTCCAGAAGGGCACGAGTGTGCCAACCAATTGTAGAGGGCCATATAACAAAGTGCCTTATAGTTTGAGAGCTAATGATATACCGTGTATCTGTTACGCTCACCTGGTATCCACGGGGAAGCCTGTATGCCTTGGTTGCCGGATTCCCCCCGGATGTGCCCAATTCGGGATGATGTCTTCTATGGCAGGTGGGCCTAAATACACAGGAGGACTGGACTTGGAAACAGATTTCGTTTCCTCCCACCAGCCCCTTGCACTCAACCTGATGGCCCCCTCCTCACCTTGTTATGATGTCTGGCGTGCTCTCCGTCCTGCTTCCTGCGCAGGGGCATGTAGTGTTCTGCGGGTTGAAGCGACTGAGTTAACTTCACTGGTGCCAACCCATTCAAGTGTCTTTAAGGAGGTAAATCCTATTATAGCAGTCTCTGAAGGCCTTTGCTTTTCTTTCGTGCTACTAAAGTCTTTCCTGGATTGTTTCCCCCTTAGGTGTGCAGAGGTTCGCTGGGTGCTCTGCTTGGATCAGGCTCCTGCCGGGATTTTGGACACGGAGCGTATGAAGAATGGTAGGTTCAGCGCAAAGTGTGGGGCGCTAATGTCTTTTTGGGCTAACCTGTATTCTTTATTCCTTTTCAGGTCGCAATGGTCTTTCTGGGCGTGCGGAGATTTCCGGAGCGGAACCCGCCAAGAAATGCCCAGCCAGGTGAGGTGGTTGTGGTTACTGCTGTGATTGCCGTGACTAACCTGTTTAACGTTGTCCTTTTTTCTCTCTCCCTCCAGGTGCTTCATTCCGGTGCGTGCGTGATGTCCTGAAGATGCTGCCAACGAGATGGGAGACCGCGAGCAGCCGGGATCGAAGGATGGAGAGCTGCAGGTAAGCAGGGACTGCTAATGATGTTCTTTTGTCTCCTCTGCAGGTCTGCTATTTCAGGAACGCCGGGCGCTGGTCTCTGAACACGATGAGCGTCACGCTGCTGGCTGCCAGAATAACGCGAAGCATGTTCTATAGCTTGGGTGTGGTTTATATAGCCTAGTCCAGGTAAAAGTAGTCCAGGTAAAGTAGTCTGGGCTACCACACCCTAAAACACTGCACCGCACAGTCTGGTTCTTAGGGACTAGACTGTGTGGGTGCCTCCATGTTGGCTGCAGGCTTACACACAAAAAGTAGTCCCCTCAAGTCCCATTCCAAATATGAGCCTGGCACCAAAGGACCAAAGGTGCAAGGACTGACTCCAGGAGAGTCCCTGATGATAATGAAAGGCCCTCTCGGGCCCCGAATGAACCCCGAGTCCTAACCCTACCTGGCATGTGACCATGCCAGTGGTGTTCTGGGTCACAGGTCGTGACAGCACCGTTCCCCCCCCCTCTCAAAGGCCCCTCCTAAGGCGATTCTTCTGTCTGGTCCAGGTTTGTATGGAAAGTTTCAATGAAACGTTCTAATTAAACGCGGTGCATGAATTTTCTCACTAGGTTCCCAAGATCTGTCTTGAGGGCCATAATCCTTCCAATCGACTAGATAGTATAGTTTGGATCTGGTATATTTGGAATCCAGGATTTCTTTCACTTCGTATTCAGGTTCTCCATCGATCATGATAGGTTCAGGTGGTGGTTTAACTCGTGTACTGGGTTGTACTGGTTTTAGCAGTGAGACGTAGAACACTGGATGAATTTGCATGTTAGCTGGCAATGTTAGTTTGAATGCTGCCGGGTTGATGATGGCTTGAACAGGATAAGGCCCCAAATAGCAAGGGCGAAAATTCTGGGTTCCCTTTAGTGGTATGTATTTTGCTGCTAGCCAAATTCTGTCTCCTATCTGATAGTCGGGAGCCTTTTTCTGATGTTGGTCTGCAAACCTTTTTTGCTTACTTTTGGCTTGGATTAACTGCTCTGTTGCCTTTTTAAAGGCTTGAGTGATGTTTGCATGAAGAGTCTTTACAGCTGGCATTTCGAGGCTGGGAGGGCTGTCTAGTTCGGAAGTATGCGGATGTCTGCCGTAGAGGGTGTAAAAAGGTGTTTGACTAGTACTGGAATGTACTGAATTGTTGTAAGCATATTCGGCAATCCATAATAGATCTCTCCAGGTTCCTTCGACTTGGTGCAGCATGCATCGTAGGTATTGTTCGAGAGTCTGGTTGGTCTTCTCCATTTGACCATCCGTTTGGGGGTGATGGCTGGTGGACAGCCGTATGTCGATATGAGCCATAGCGCAGCACTTTGTCCAGAAGTTCGATACGAATTGGCTCCCTCGATCAGAGACCAGGACTGAAGGGAATCCATGCTGCTTGATAATGTTTTCCAAAAACACCTTTGCTAGCTGAGATGCATCTGGAAGGCATGTGAAAGGGATAAAGTGTGCCGTTTTATAAAATAGGTCCACTGCAACTAAAATGATATTGAACCCTTGGCGGGGAGGTAAATCGGTAATGAAGTCGAGAGAGAGTGTGTGCCATGGTGGCGGAGGTATTTCTAATGGTTGCAGGAGGCCAGCTGGTCTTTGCTTCAATGACTTGTTTTGTGCACACACTCCACATTACTGAACGTATTGGATGATGTCTCGACGCCCGGTGGGCCACCAGTAATTGCATTTTATTTTGGCTAGAGTTTTGGCAATTCCGGGATGACCCTCCATCAAAGAATTGTGATAGCCTGAAATTATTTGTTGTTGTAGCTCTTTTTTAGGCACGTACAAGCGTTCGTCAGAATATGGCAGTTGATTTTTAACAGTGTATTGTTTTCCTTTGGTATGCCATTCCAGTAATTCACTTGAGATTATTTCACATTGGATCACATTTTTAATTTCAGTTTGTGTTAAAGCTGTGGTGAGGCCTAAAAACTTGTCCTCCGGTATAATGGCCACTGGATCTGGAGTTGCATATTCTCTTTCATCGATGCCCATGCAAGATAGAGCGTCAGCTTTCCAATTTTTTACGCCTGGTCGATAAGTGATTACGTAGTTATACTCGGCTAAGAAAAGGGCCCATCGTAATTGGCGCGAGGGTTGCGCCTTTGCTGTTTTTTAGTATTGTAAATTCCGATGGTCTGTAATTACAGTGACTGTATGCCTGGCCCCTAAGAAATAATGCTGCCATGCCTTGAAGGCAGATTTTATAGCAAGTAGTTCCTTATCAGTGATGGCATAATTGAGTTCAGGAGATGTGAATTTTCGCGAGCAGAAGGCCACGGGGTGCAATTGACCAGTTTCATGGTCTTTTTGAGAAAGAACCGCTCACATAGCCATACTGGAAGCATCTGTTTCCACGATGTAAGGAAGATCTGGACGAGGGTGTCGTAAAATCAGGGCTGAGGTGAACCTTTCCTTTAGTTCTTGGAAGGCCTTTTCGGCATCTTCTGACCACATTAATTTTTTATTGTTTTTTCGTAGAAGTGATCGGATGCACAATCTGAGAAAAGTCTGGGATGAATCGACGGTAGAAGTTTGCAAAACCCAGCATGCTCTGGACTCCTTTTAATGAGGTCGGGGAGTGCCATTTAAGAATGGCATCCACTTTGTGTGCATCCATTCGAATGCCTTTTGGAGTAAGAACGAAGCCAAGAAATTCAACTTCGGTTACGTGGAAAAAATATTTTTCAAGTTTTGCGTATAGTCGATTTTGGCGCAGTTTGGCAAGGACAGCGCGGACATGCTTGACATGGTCTTGTTCTGAGGTTGAATACACCAGGATGTCATCTATGTAGACCAGGCTGCAAACCATGATCAGCTCCCTTAGGACGTCGTTCATAAAATATTGGAACGCCGCCGGGGCATTGCAAAGCCCGAAAGGCATTACCTGGTACTCAAACAACCCATACTTAGTAAGAAAGGCCATTTTCCATTGATCTCCTTTTTTAACTCGGACCAGGTGGTACGCTCCTCTAAGGTCTAACTTGGTATACATCTGGGCATCTTTGACTTGATCTAGCATCTCGGGAATAAGGGGCAGAGGGTAACGGTTTTTCACGGTGAGCTGGTTCAGGGCGCGATAGTCAATACAGGTTCTCAAGTCCCCTTCCTTTTTTTGGTACGAAGAATAGGGGACTGGCTGCCGGTGATTTGGATGGGCGAATGAACCCATTTGCCAAGTACTGGTCCAGATAGGACTTTAGATGCTGGTTTTCTGATTCGATGAGCGCATAGATTCTGCCGCAAGAGATCTGTGCACCAGGTATGAGGTCAATCTGACAGTCAGAGGACCTGTGCGGTGGTAGTGTATTAGCTTGTTCCTTCAGGAACACATCCTGGAAATCTTGATATTCTTCAGGGAGAGTACTGGTGGCACCAAGTGTAGATATGCCGGTTCTAGGACTCGTAGAAACCTTGAAACTGGACTTTTTTTCTGGGAGATAACAGGTGGAGGCGCAATCATGAGGAAAAATCAATTTTCTTGCACACCAATCTATCCGAGGGTTATGAGCAACTAACCATGGCAACTAACCATGGCATCCCTAATATTAGCTGAACTGAGGCGCCTTGATGAGATCGAAGGAAATCGATTCCCGGTGTCCATCCTGGCACAGCAGGGTTATACCTCCAGTACATTGGGTTACTGGTCCGGAAGCAATTTCAGTCTCATCTACTGTAGGTTATCTTTTCTGTGTATGGCTTAAAACTTAAGGGAAGCCCCATCCGTGTGGCCAGATCTCGATCAATATAATTCCCAACTGCTCCGCTGTCTCTGTAAGCTTCAAAGGAATGCATCCTTGAAGGTTGTTCGTGATTGATTAGGATCACTGGTATTGCAAAATGTGAGGTCGGTGGCTCATTATTCTCACTCGACAAACTGACCTGTACTTTTGTCGAGCTAGGCAGTTTTCCGACTCCTTACTCTCATCCCTTTCTGTAGCTCCCACAATTCGCTTGGGTGGTTTTATTGGACAGTCTTTTAAGAAGTGCCCCGATTGTCCGCAGTACAGACATAACTGCTGTTGCCTTCTCTTGTCTCTTTCGGCTTTTGTTAACGGTGGTCGTATGCCTCCAATTTGCATTGGCTCTGTGGTATTCTCGGACATACGCGGAGTAGCATCCTTGGTTCGTAGGTACACGGCCCGTGTGTCTGATTTGGACCGATCCGCTTTCCGATCTTGTAGTCGATGATCTAGTTGCACCACCAGATTGTTAAATTAATTACAGTCTCTAGGTGGATTAACTACCCGAGCCAAGACGTCCTTTAATTCCCCTCAAAGGCCTTGGTGAAACAATGTGGTTCTCTTGTCTTCAGGCCACCTGGTTTCGGCCACTAACCTATTGAAGGTTGCTATGTATGTTAGTAAGTCCTGAGTCCTCTGCCGGAGTGATAAGAAGTTTGTTGTCTACAGCTTGTTCATGGGTGTGTCGAGCAAAGAGCTTTTCCATTTCTCTTTGGAAGCCCCCAAAGTCACGTAGTAACGGATCATCATAGCTCACAAGCGGCACTGACCAATCTGCTGCACTACCGCTTAGATATGACAAAATAAATGCTACTCGTGCCTGATCGTTAGGGAATGCACCCGGTCTGCAGAGGAAATGAAGGGGACATTGATTCATGAATGCAGCATACTTTCTTGGATCTCCTGAAAACCTTTCTGGCGGTGCTAACAGTATTGTTCCGGGTAAGTTGATTTGCACTGGAGCGGTAGACGACGTGGTTGCCTGTGCCTGCAAAGTTGTCCCAGGTAATGGAGCTTGCCCGGCCTGTGATTGCAGTAGTTGCCTGCTGATGTCTTCAGTGCGATCCTTGGTGACAACAAGATCCCTTCGCAGGGTATTAGTCTCTTGCCTAGCCGAATGCACTTTGGCGCGCAATTGTCCTAATAACAGGGTCAGTTGGTCCATTTCTGAAGTCTCCATGGCGCCCAGGTGGATTTTGTTATGAGGCTTCACGTTCTGTTACGCTCACCTGGTATCCACAGGGATGCCCGTATGTTCTGGTTGCCGGATTCCCCCCGGATGGGCCCATTTCGGGATGATGTCTTCTATGGCAGGTGGGCCAAAAAACACAGGAGGACTGGACTTGGAAACAGATTTCGTTTCCTCCCTCCAGCCCCTTGGACTCGACCTGATGGCCCCCTCCTCACCTTGTTATGTTGTCTGGCGTGCTCTCCGTCCTGCTTTCTGCGCAGGTGCGCATAGTTTTCTGCGGGTTGAAGCGACCGAGTTAACTTCACGGGTGCCAACCCATTCAAGTGTCTTTAAGGAGGTAAGTCCGATTATAGCAGTCTCTGAAGGCCTTTGCTTTTCTTTCATGCTACTAATGCCTTTCCTGGATTGTTTCCCCTTTAGTTGTGCAGAGGTTCCCTGGGTGCACTGCTTGGATCAGGCTCCTGCCGGGATTATGGACGCGGAGCGTATGAAGAATGGTAGGTTCAGCACGAAGTGCGGCGCGCTAATGTCTTTTTGGGCTAACCTGTATTCTTTATTCCTTTTCAGGTCGCAATGGTCTTTCTGGGCATGCAGAGATTTCTGGAGCGGAAACGGCCAAGAAATGCCCAGCCAGGTGAGGAGGTTGTGGTTAATGCTGTGATTGCCGTGAGTAACCTGTTTAACGTTGTCCTTTTTTCTCTCTCCCTCCAGGTGCTTGGTTCCCGTGCAAGCGTGATGTCCTGAAGATGCTGCCAACGGGATGGGAGATCGCGAGCAGCCGGGATCGAAGGATGGAGAGCTGCAGGTAAGCAGGGACTGCTAATGATGTTCTTTTGTCTCCTCTATTCCAGGAACGCCGGGTGCTGGTCTCTGAACACGATGAGCGTCACGCTGCTGGCTGCAGAATAACGCGAAGCACGTTCTGTAGCTTGGGTGTGGTTTATGTAGCCTACCCCTGCAAAGTAGTCCAAGTAAAGTTGTCTGGGCTACCACACCCTAAAACACTGCACCGCACAGTCTGATTCTTAGGGACTAGACTGTGTGGGTGCCTCCATTTTGGCTGCAGGCTTACACACAAAAAGTAGTCCCCTCAAGTCCCATTCCAAATTTGAGCCAAAGGCGCCAGGACTGACTCCTGGAGAGTCCCTGATGATAATGTAAGGCCCTTGGGGCCCCGAATGAACCCCGAGTCCTAACCCTACCTGGCATGTGACCATTCCAGTGGGGTTCTGGGTCATGGGTCGTGACAGTATCTAATAACTTTTGAAGATGACTTGCACTAGGGTTGGGCATAGGTTGTCCACCTGGCTGTAGAGATCTCATCACAACCCGACCCCTTATAGAAAGTATACTTGGATGATCCCTTTTAGCCAACCAAAACCCCCCATCGGTTTTACTTATTTGCCACGTGGTATGATGTCACGTATGACAAACTTGCATTATAAAAGTATGTTTTTTATGACATGTGTTGAGTTGAGCTGCGTGACAAATGCTGTGCGGCATCAGTTGATGTCCATTGTAACTCCCTGTTTAGCCAATTGTTATTAAAACAGTCAAATGGACTTTTCCATCTATGTTTATTAGGTTTATATAGCGCTTAAATCCAAAGCGCTCTACAATATAACAAGATACAAGAATAATGAAAGAAGCATATTTACAATCATGAAACAAACCAATGAAACAATATGTAGGACAATTTACCTAGATGGCAGAAGGTGAGCGAAAAGGTGAGGAGGAAGGGGAAAGAGGAGGTAGTCAAGGGAAAAGATGAAGTATCAATTTTCAATTAACAGATTAAATTTTCAAGGGGGTGGGAGGAAAGAAACGGGGAAGGGTAGGGTAGGAAGGGAAAAGGAGGAAGCATGGGGAAGTAGGAGAGGGGTGATGGTAGGGAAGGAAGGAGGTCAAGGGGTAGTAGAGAAGAAGAGATTTCAAGGCAGTGTGGAAGGAAGTGTAGGTGGGGATGGAGCGGCTAGAGGGAGGTAAAGGGTTCCAATGTAGGGGGGGCCAAGAGCTGAAAGAAACGGAAGCGTGAAGAGGCACATGGGGATGGGGGGGACTGTGAGTAAGAAGAAGTCAGCAGAGCGGAGAGAACGGGAGGGAGTGTAAAATGAGAGGAGAGAAGAGAGATGGGGGAGCAAGGTCATAGAGAGATTAGAAAACCAGACAGAGGAATTGAAATTTAAGTTGGGTGAAAAAAGGGAAGCCAGCCAAGTGAGAGAGCGAGGAGGAAATAGTTGCGAGGACCGAGGAGACAAAGAGTACCGATAGAGGAGTGGTAGAGGGATTTGAGGGGGGCCATGTGAGAGGCAGGGAGTACAAAAAGGAGAGAAGAACAGTAGAAGAGACGGGAGAAGATGAGGGAGGAGATCAAGAGTTTAGATGCATGGAAGGTGAGGGAGGAGCGGATCTTGTGAATGTTGAAGAGATGGTGACGAGAGGTGAGATAAATATGGTGGGAAAAGGAGCGGGAGGAATCAAAGTGGAGGCTGAGATTGCGAGCCTGGGTAGAGATGGGGAGATTGGAAGGGGGAAAGTGGATGAAAGGATGGGGGTAGGGGAAAGTGTGTGAGAAGGAAAGAAAAGGACTTCAGTCTGGTCAGTGTTGAGGGAGAGAAAATGGGCTGACATTCAGTTTTTGGTAGCCGTAAGGCAGGACGATAAAGTATGTTGGAGGTCAGGAGTGAAAGAAGAGAAGGAGAGAAAGAGTTGGATGTCATTTGCGTAGAAATGGTGAGAGATGCTGAAAGAAGAGATAACGGGTGCAAGAAGGGAGGTTTAGAGTGAGAAAAGAAAAGGGCAGCGTAAGAGCCCTGGGAGACTCCGTAGTCCAAGGGGATGTTGGAGGAGGTGCGGCCACCCCAGGAGACAGTAAAGGAACGATTGGAGAGGTAAGAGGAGAGCCAAGTGAGGACAGAGCCTTTGAAGCCAAAGGAAGAAAGAGTATTGAGGAGTAAGGGGTGATCAACGGTGTCTAGGGCAGCAGAAAGGTCAAGGAGGATAAGGACAGAGGATTGCTTAGCGTAGCGAGCAGTGAGGAAATTGAGCACATAAGTGAGAGCAGTCTCAGTGGATTGTTTAGGGTGGAATCCAGATTGAGAGGGGGGGTGGAGAGAGTGAGTGGACACACAAGCTGAGAGTTGAGAGTAGACTAGGTGTTCAAGAAGCTTAGAGAGGAAGGGGAGAAGAGAGATTGGACGAAAGTTGGAAGCAAGAAGAGGGTTAGTAGAAGGTTTATTCAGGATGGGAATGATAGTAGTGTGTTTGAAGGCTGAAGGAAAGGTGGCGGAGGAGAGACAAATGTTGAAGAAAGTGGTTAGGTAGGGAAAGAGGAGGGGTTAAATCTTAGGAATAAGGGGGGTGGGAAGGGGATCAGAGGGGGCAGCAGTAGGGTGAGTTCTGGACAGAAGAAGGGAGACACAGGGCGGAGTGATAGAGAAGTTAGACATGCAAGCAGAGGGGGGAGAAGGAGGAGGGAGGAGGGGAATAGGAGTGGGTGAGGAGGACGTTTTGGCATAGGGAGAGAATTTTGGATGAGAAGAAGTCAGCAAAGTTGGAGCGAGAGAGAGAAGAGTTGGCCGAGGGATCAGGAGTAGGAGGGGAAAGAACACGAGCAAGGGTTTGGAAAATTCAGCGGGGGTGTGAGGCTTGTGAGTGGAGAAGGTTAGAGTAGTAGGAGCGTTTGGCTGATTTGAGGCAAGAGTCATAGAGAGAGTGATAGGAGTTATAGGAGGATTGATTAGCCAGAGAGCGGGATTTGAGCCATCGTCGTTCAAGGCAACGGAGGAGATGGCGCATGGACAGAAAGTGAGGGAAAAGCCAAGGTTGGGAAGGTTTGTGAGAAGGGCGGAAATGAGGTAAGAGGGTAGAGTTGGTCGAGACTGGAAGAGATAGGAGGACAGGGAGGAGAGGGCGCCATCGGGCGAGATAGAAGAGAAGTCGGAGAGAGGGGGAAGAGGAGCAGGAGTCGAAAAGAGGGAAGGGCTAAAGTTGCGGAGATCGCGACCAAAGGAGGAAGAGGGAGTGGACAAAGAGGAGGGGTGGAGTAAGGGAGAAGGAGAGTAAGGCATGGTCAGAGAGATAGTTGGGAAGAGAAGAGACAGGTGAGGAGTAGGTTGAGCTAAAGATGAGATCAAGAGTGGAGCCAGAGGAGAGAGTTGGAGGAGTAGGGAGAGGAGAGAGGAGGTAGGAGTCAAGAGGAGAGGGGAAATTGGAGAGGGGAAGGTTGAAGTCACTGATAGGGGAGTTGGTGAGGGGGAGATGAGACATAGGAGGTGATCCAGGTCATCGTAGAAGGAAGAAAGGGGGCCTGGAGGTCTGTAAATAATTAAGGAGGAGATAGCATGGGGGTAAGTGAAGGATTCGAAAAGATATTCGAAGGAAGAGAAGGTAGGGAGAGATGGAGTAGGGGTAGAGGAAAGACATTTAGGGTGGTAGAGGAGACTGAAGCCGCCATCGTGACCAGAGGGGCGTGAGACATGAGAGGAGGAGGAAGAGGGGGTGGTAAGCGAAGCAGGAACAGTGGAGTTCATGAGAGGAATCCAAGTTTCAGTAATACAGAGGAAATGAAGGTTGAGTCAGAAGAAAATGTCAAGTGCCGTGGCAGTCTTATTGCAGAGGGATCTGGCATTCCAGAGGGCAATGTTAATGATACTGGAGGATTCGACAGTAGGAAGATAGATGAGGTTAGTACGAAGAGGGACGGTGTGAGGGGGAATGGGTGGACAGGGGAGGGGGTAAGTTCTGGGGGTGGATATGCGGACGAGTGGAAGGATCAGGAGGAGGGGAGGAAGGGGGAGAGGGAAGAGGGAAGAGGAGGGTGATCGAGGAAAGGAGAGACAGACAACGCGCATGACAAAAAAGGGGGGAGAGGGAAGAATGGAGAGGAATTGCAGGTTAGGAGAGAGGCTAAGGGGGAGCTGATAGGATTGAAGAGTAAAGGGAGTGGTCAAAGAGTTAGAAGGGTTAGGGAGGGTGATAGAAGGAATTGAGGGTTGGGGAGAGAGTAAAAGGGATGTCGGAGTTCTAGGAAGCTAATAAGTCTGGGGGATGTAGGAATAGAGGCTAAGATAGTAAGGGAGAGTGTTAGAGGAGTCGAGTTCTAGGAAGTCAGGGGAGACTGGAGGGACGTAGGTTGAGTGGGGTACTTCATTGAAGGTTGAAGAAGAGAGTACTAGGGGGTGAGGGTAGGCAGTTCGAGTGCTGGACAGGGCAGGGAACCTCAGCAGTAGAGCGTCCTGATTCTTGTGGGAGAGGGTAGGGAAAGCTAGAGTATGGCACCGGTGGAGTTAAGAAGCCACTGCCAGGAAAGAGGGGGATAGGTGGCACAGTTATAGGGCAGGCCAGGGCAGGGCTAAGGGTAGAGCTGGTATACACGCATTTCACCGCAGTATTTTTCATCGCGTTTTTTTTCATTGCCGTTTTTATTTTGAAAAAAACTCGTTTTTTTATTTTTTTGGGGGGGTTAAATAATTAAATATATGGTTGTGGGTGTAAGGGAATAAAAAAAAAGAAAAAAAAGCAGGGGTTGGGGGGGTAACCCCCCCCCCCCCAAAAAAACAAGTTTTTTTTTAAAAAAACGCGATGAAAAAACCTGCAATGAAAAATACCGCGGTGAAATAACGTAGAACCGGACAGGGCAGGTAGCCTCGGCAGCAGGGCGACCTGGAGTTGGAGAAAGGTGGGAGTTATGGAGCAGGACAGGGTGGTCCAGGGGTAGGACGTGTTAAGTGGCCACGGCAGCAGAGCGTCCTGTTGTTGGCAGAAAAGGCACTTTCAGTGGGGAAGCAGCTGGGGGTGTCCTGGAGTTGGTGATAGGTGGATATTGGGGGAAAGGTGATACAGTTTTAGAGCAGGGCAAGGCAGGTCCGGGGGCAGGACGGGGCAAGTAGCCTCAGCAGCCGAGCATCCACAGTCTAGTGTGCACAGCAGTTCTGGAGCGGGAAGCATGTGTCATGATGCCCGCTCCCTGGGAGCCGGTTCAAGCACTGCGTCCCCGAAAGCGGACATCCAGTCCCCAAGGAAGGACCCAGCAACCCCATATAGGGGCCCTTTGGACAGTAAGTGCTTGGGTGCACTTACCTGATGCAGACCATACTGCAGGATCCCGGCCTCCTTGATGCCTGAAAGGAACTACTTTACCTGTGGGACTAATTTACCATCAGGGCGTGGTCGGGAAAGGATACATACCTGATTGGAGGAAGTATACATACCTGGAACTTCTTCCAAGGCTATTTAAACCCCACCCGAACAGCCACACGTGCTTCGCGTTGTTCTGCATCTAGCAGCTGGACGCTCACCGTGTCTGCTCCTGCATCCTAACTTCTGCCACGCCTGCCAGCATCCTGGATCACCTGCAAAGGAAGAGAAGAAGAGAACAGAAGAAGGAAAAGTCCTAACCTGCTAAAGCCGCATCCCGGAGACATCTAGCCGACGATCCTGAAAAGGAAGACTTTTATTTAAAAGCTCATCGCGTCGATCGCTGCAGCGCCGCATTCCACTCACCTTTACAGGGCGCCTCCATGTTCAGCAGCGATCATCCGGATTCGCAGTCACGCCCCAGCGCCTAGGGAGAAAAAGACCAGAACAAAAGGTGAGAGAGAGAAGGGAATAAGGAAAGCTAAATCTCCATGTTAAGACTTACCTGTTGATTCATTCCCTCTTCATTTTGGGTCCGCGCCGCATCCTGGCATTTCCGGACCCCGGCCCCTAAGGGGAAAAAGAGACATCAGCGTTAATGAGCGAATGAAAAGACATTACCAAAAAACGCTCATTAAATACAAGGATTTCACCTCTCATCTCGGGTCGGTGCCTGTTCCCCGGCATTCCGTACCCCAGCCTAGATGGGGAAAGACACTAGCATTAGTACATTAATGCATGGACACAAGGGGAACCTCTTATCAAAAAAACTTACCTGGAAGCCAAGCAAGTTTGGTTCTCACCAATCCGAAAATCCAGTGAAGTAACTGGATACCAACGCACCCCTGCATCAGAAGCAGGATGGAGAGCTCGTCCTTCCAGACCCTAAGGTGAGACGCTACGAGGAATCACAGAAGGGTTTCGAGGAGGGTGAGAGGGGAAAGTGGAAGGCTGATTGCATTACCCCGCAGACAGTTAATCCCCTATTTTCGCCTACAGAAGGATACTTATGCGAGCCAGACAAGCCAGATTTGGGGGCCCGGTCCAGTCCGTCTTCCGAACCCTGCGCATCACCTTAGAAGAGGTCACAGCAGCGCGCACCAGGCCAGCGCCTCCGTGGGAGTCAGGTGAGCGTTACAGCATGAGGCCGACAGGCCAGGGAATGATGAGGCCCTGAGGAGGAGGAGGAGGAGGAGGAGGAGGAAGAGGAGTAAGTAGCCTCAGCAGCAGAGCGTCCACAGACAGTCTAGTGTGCAGAGCAAGTTCCGGAGCAGGAAGGATGAGGCCCTGAAGAGATGTTGTCGTCTCAGGAGGATAGCCCACGGGCAACGTGCTCGCCTTTGAAGCAAGACGACATGTAGCAACACAGGTTCCATCCCAGGGTCCGCGCTTAGAAACCTCTGGGTATTAAGCGTGTTCTAAATAATCAATCATATATCATAAGTAGCCTCAGCAGCAGAACGTCCACAGACAGTCTAGTGTGCACAGCAGGTTCCGGGGCAGGAAGGATGAGGCCAGTGGGCCAGGGTGGGATAAGTCCCTGAAGAGGAGGAGTGGGGGCAGCCAGGAAAGCGCCCGGTTAATGCAGGCAGCCCGCAATGATGGGAGCCAGATGGAAAAAGATCATCAGGAGCCAGAGCGGATGCGGACACTGCGCCAATAGCCACCAGTATTGAGGTGGCGTCCCTGAGTTTGAGGAAAATAGACATTGATGCACAGAGGGCAAGGTACCGTCCGTGAAGTTCTGTGTCGTCGTAGAGCAGAGAGCCGTTTCATTCCGTATAAACGGGCCCGCGTTCACTTGTAATTCACTTGGTTACCGCCTGGATGGGACCGTAGTACAGGCAGGGACGGACCAAAGCGTAGCGTAGCGATGCGGGCAGGTAGGGGGATTTATTAGAGGCCAGGCTGGTGCGGGCAGCCTCCACGGACGGTGCAACAGTAGTGAGCAGGGACACAAGACCTGCACTGGCAAGCAGCCCCTTGGGAATCAGAGATTGAATAGTGCTGTGATCCGCAGCAGCTGGGCACCTCAATGGAGGTTCCGCAGTGTAGAGGGAATAAGGCTCTTACCCTCGTTGCAGCCTCAGTAGCTGTAACGCTTCTCCAGACCTGCGCCGGCACATAAGCAGCCTCCCACGGTACGGCCGCAGTAGCTGTAACGCCCCTCCAGATGCAAGGAGCCCAGCCCCGCAGGATCGTTGTGCAGGGTGCAGTCGGTGGCCAGACCGAGGAGATATTGTGGTCACTGCTTAGGGCAGGAGGCGTGGGATAGGCAGGCAGCTGAAGTTGTGTAAGGCAGGAGGCGTCGGGTAGTCCCTGGCAGTGGAGAGGGCTGATGGGGATTGTCAGTTCCGAGGCGCCCGCTCACAGTTAAGAGCAGGAAGAGGCCTGCAGCTGAGGATGTGATGGAGGTCCCGGAGCAGAGGTAAGGTTGAAGGAGACTGCAATTCAGGATAAGACTTGAATCATCGGTGCGCCTAGGTTAGAGAGTTAGGATCTGCGAAGTGGACAAGGAAATTGTAATACAAATTGGAATCGTAAGGTTTGAGCCAGCCTGAAGTGAGGAGATGACGGATCAGGCAGCCGAGCTTCTGCACTCCCTGGTGCTACCTGAGTTGGTTTGATCATTTGGTGTAAGAGTTACTCTGCATCCCATCCACTGCATGACACTCTACCGGCCAAGTGCCCTAAGCTCAGAAGTCTGCCGTAAACCCATCTTCCCCTGGGGCCTTCAGTCTCTGGATTGCTCGCATTTCTTCTTCCTTGTCACCTCCCCATCCAGGACCTCCCTCTCCACCCCCGTTAACGTGGGGAGCCGACTATCTGCTAGATACCTCAGTTTTTCCCCGTGGGCTCCACTGGTCTGGAATAGAGTTTCTGGTAATATTCCGTGAACTGGGAAGAAATCTCATCCCCTGTGGCTCCCATCTGCCCCCTGTATTGCGCTAATACTCCTTTCCACCCTGCACCCCTTTACTCTGTTCGCCAGAAGCGTTCCCACTTTATCTCTCCTTTCATAGTACATTTGTTTCATGAACCTCCTCTTCTTTAACACTTCCCCCATCAATGCTGTGTGTAGCTCCTACCTCTTGTCCCTCATCTCCCCCAGGAGCACTTCTTTATCAGCCCCTGTATTTATGAGTTGCGACCGCAGCACTTTCAGTTCCCCCCTGAGCCTGGCTTCAATCAGTCCCCTCTCCTCCTTCTTCCGCGAACCTTCAGCTATGAGAAGGACCCGAAATGTAGCTTTAGCTGCTTTCCAGATCGTCATACTTGTCTATCCATTATCATTAGCCTCAAAGTATGCCTGTACCTCTTTCCCCAGAAAGTCCCGAAAGGCCCTGTCCCTCACCATAGTGTCATTGCATCTCCAGCGGAATTGCTGCTTAGGTCTCTTTATCAGCCACTTCCCTACCACCAACTCATAATCGCCTCAACCCTAGGTGCCCCCATCTCAGCCTCCCTGTCCAGCAGGACCAGGAGCAAGTCTGTCCTTGTATATGTCTGGTGCAGGGGTTTAAAAAACATGTACCCCCCCTGCCCCTGGGAAGTGTCCATGCCATACGTCAGCCCAATAAGGGCCCTGCATGACGTGCTTCAAGATGGTGTTCTCTGAGCTTGTGGTTCTCAGTCCTTAGCCGACCACCAGTCCAGCGTCGGATCCACCACCTAGTTAAAGTCCCCTCCCAGTACCGTGGCTCCCTCTGCCCAGCCCACCTGCCGCAGGAAACCTATTTGTCCCGCATTAGGAGCATAAAAGGTGGCCAAAGTGATTTGTGCTTCCCCATGAAACCCCTTTATCCCTAGAAATCGGCCCCCGAATCCCCTTTTAACCTGTAGCTCGACATCTTGAAGGCTGTTCCCAATATAATACGCACTCCCTCCTTCTTGCGATCTCTATATGAGGCCAAAAAGGTTTTATCAATTTCCTTCCCTAGTTTAGCCGATTTGGCCCCCTTTTTATAGTGACTCTCTTGGCGGAAGAGGATCACCATGTGCTGTTTGCGAAACCTATTGCTCGTGAGGGATGTCTTGTTTTGCAAATTTAGCCCTTTAACATTCAACGTGGCTACGCAAATCTGAGCCATCACCTTTCTTTTCCCTTCTCCTGTCACCTTGAACATCACTCAAGAGGTACCCCCACATCATTCCTCCTCCGACCTGCTGCATAAAACATCCCCCTCTCCCCTCCCACTTACCCCACATTGAGGCATCCGACCGTGGGCTCCAAACATGTTGGACACACCTGTCAAACCACCAGGAATGCCGTTCCCTGCCCTTATCCCATTGTTTGTCATCCTTCTCATCACCTCTGCCCCCGGCCCCCTTCCTGTACCTTAGCCTCCTCCGGTGCCACCCTTGCTGCACAACACAACTCCCCTCTGTTCAAACCATAATATTGAGAGGAATAGTTTGCCTGCTACAACCCGCTTACCCCTCTCGTATAGCCCCCCTCGTCCTATATGCCCCTGACCCTATCCGATCTACCCCTACCCGCGAACTCTGGGTGTCCCCAACCTTATTAAACAAAACCAATTTGCTCAACATACCTACCCCCTTCAGGTAAACTCCCCTCCTTCAGGGTTGTGTACGGGGTGTGTAGGGACCCAATATCAAGCTCCTTCAGAGACAATCAACCACGTGCCAAGTGGTCTTTGTCCCTCAATTCACTTCCCTTCTGGGAGGGAGTGTTCAGTTTCTGAAACTTCCTGGCCCCCTGCATTCTTCGACGGCTTTGCTCCCTGTGCGGGCTATGAATCTCTCGCCTCGCCGACATCCCTTCATCTCCTCCTCCTCCCTGAGTGGCCCCCATTCCCTGGGGTTCCACCAGAGTTTCTGTGGCTCTCTTGATCTCTTCAACATCTTTCACCTTCCTATTCGCACATTAACGCAAAGGGGTATCCCCACCGATATCGGACTCCTTTCTCCTGTAACCACTTCGTGAGCAGGGCACACTTTATCTGCCTCGAGGGTCTGCAACAATAGATCCTGGAATATGGCCACTTTGGAGTCCTCATAGTTAATGATTCCCATTCGTTTGGCTTTCTCCAGGATGTCTGCTTTGTCTTGGTAGTAGTGCAACCTCGCCAGGACAGAGCGTGGCACCCTACTACCTCCTCCTGCACATCGCACTCTATCCAGGATCACATGCATTCCTTCTTTTGACCCTAGGACCATCCCAATGATTTCCCGGATTTTCTTCTCAAGTCCAGCCGGGGATTCTCCCTCCCTTTCCTTGAGGACAAAAAATCTGACAAGGTTTCGCCTCACTCCATTTCTCGCCTCTCAGTGTCCCGAAATCAGAGCTCGATATGCTCATTGAGAATGTCTATGGAGGCCTGATAAGCCTCCACCCCTACGAGCCTTTCTTCCAGCGTGTCCACTTTTGCTCACAAGCCCACCACTTTGGCTCCAATGTCCGTTCTCATACCCTGGATCTCTTCCAGAAACATCTGGAGGTGACTCTTGATGGTCCCTATCTCCACAGAGCTGGGGTGGGGTCCCGTAGTTTCCTTTGCCCTCTCCATTTCTACTACAACACGGCTGTGGTATTGGTATTGGAAAGCTTCTCTTTCTAGGTCATTGACCCCGCACCCCTTTGTGCCCAGACACCCCCTTGAGGTCCCACCGCTCGCTCTTCCGCAGGTGTCCTCTGCGCGTAACCCTTTACCACTTGCCAGGGTTCCCCAATGCTAGTGCCCTCCGTCATCTGCCACTTGTCAGCCTCTCAACCTTCCTTGTTGGCCTTGTCCTCGTTACCAGCCATTGTCACCAGCCTTTGTCTCTGTGCACCCTCTGTGGGCCCCCCCTTCCTGTCTCAGGGTTCCTTCTAGTCCCTGTTCCCCTCCACTCCTCCTCTGCATCCTTTCATCATGGTTGGGCCCACTGCATGTGTTATCACCTCCCTCGGACCTCCACCAGTGCTCTGGCCCGCTCTGGCCCCCTCAGGCCTACTGCGATCAGGAGAGTGTGGGAGGGATGTGCTCTGTGGGGGCCCTCGGGCCTGATTCCTGGCGGGGACTCGGCTCCTTGTTCCTCAGCTTCTCCTGCTGCAGCCCACCTAGGGGCAGTTTGGGTGGGATTTTACGCCCTTCTCCTTAACTCTTTCCTACTGTAGTGTCCCAGGGAGCCTCCCCTGTCAGGTTGGCCTGTCTGAAGTTACTCTCTTAATCCCTGGGCTCGCGAGGCCTGTCCCAGGTGAGGCAGCGCTCCACTCAGCCCAACCACATCTCTTCCAAGGCGCCCTGGTGGTGCTCGCTCACACTCAAGTTCTCAGCTGGGGGCAGCACCCTCCCCTTTGTTGCCCGGGAAGGGTTATGTGCACACTGTCCTTGAGCTCCTGCAACCTCTCCCTGGGGGGGGGGGGTCACGTGGTCGAATTTGCCCCTTTCCCCCGCCCGATCCTTTGGGCGGTTGTTTCCATGCTGGACCTCGTCTCACAACACCAACTTCTCTATTCGTCCCTCACTAGTGACGGTACCTGGTGTCAAAGGGGGGTGCTCTTCAGAGAAGCGCTCCTGCATCAGAGGCAGCCAGCTAGTTATTACTGCGGGTTGCTGGGACCTGCTCGCTTGCCTGAGAACCCCACCTCTCTTCACCTCTGTGGTGCGTTCCTGATGCCGTTCTGGTGCCCGCCGTGGGTGGTCCGCTTCTCCTCATTATGGTCTCACTGGGCCCTTCGCTCATGCAGCCTTGCCAGTCCTTCGATGCTGGTCACCACCTTCTTACCCCACTTTAGCCCCCTGGGGCATCGATCCCGTTGCCTCCTGGTGCTGGTGCTCGCGGCCAGCTCCTCCTCCCTGGGGCTTCACCGTTGCCGCCAATTCCTGCAGTTGTTGGCAACGACCGTTACGAGTCATCCTCTCCTCCTCACCTCACCTGCCCAGGCTCAGCACATAGTGATTGCGGGGGGTGCCAGAATCACTCTGCTTCTTCACATTAAGGTCTCGACGCGGCGGCCTTTACCTCTTCCTGCTGCAGCCGATGACCTCTGGTGTGGCATTGCGCATTTCTGCCTCTCCGATCCCGGTCTTCCTGGAGGTGCCAGGTCCCGCCAATGGAGCAGATGATGCCCCTCTCGTTCCTGGGCACTGCAACCCCTTTACCACGGGTCTCGGGGTCCACTCTTCGCTGTAATTCCCCAAAACTCTTGTGCAGGGGACGGAGTATGACGTTCAGGCAACCATGTTGCCTGCACCCCATGGTGGCCTCCCAAGATAATATAGTTTTAACCAATACTCAAGGTTCCCATGCCCAAGTTCCAAATAACACTGTTCAAACACCAAAAGAGCCTTTAGGCTCTGTCCTCAAGCCAACAAATGTCTCAAGGATTCCCTTCCCCAAGACTTCATTTAGTTTCCACACAAATATTCTTATTTTTTCAAAGTTCAGTTAATTCTGTTTTCAAATGTAAATTTCTGTGATTTGCAGATTTCACATAATTCGGGATGCAATGTTCCCATCTTTGGTTTAATTCTAAAGTTCCATTTTTAAATCATGCTTCAGTATGATTTAGTTTTTGCTTATTCTTTCAAATTACCTTCCCTTCAGAAGTCAGCATTCTGTGGCTTTGCTTGAATTTCAAGTTGTTTCCTTCTGGATTCAGCATACAAAGGTTCTGTTTATTTACAAAGCTTTCATTGAGTTTGGTATTTGATGTGGGTTTTGCCTGTGACTCACTTTTAATTCAATCCGCTTTACACTTTAAATGATTTGCTCAGCGCTCAGACTTTCAAAACTGTGTTTCCTTAAACGCGCGACCACTCCGATACAAAGTGATCCTGGCCATTTAAGAATTGTTAATGGTTTACACCAGAAACTTTTGAAAATGTGCTCTTCTGAGACACGCGACCGCTCCGTTACAGAATATTCTGTTCTAACGCTCACGCACCAGGTTTCTCATTAGACTGAAACTAACTGGTCGCTTTAACAGTTCTTCCAGCAGCGTGGATTACACAGCCTTTTGCTTTTGATGTCCCGGTCTCAGCTGCTGCCCCTTAGATACTCCTGTGTGGACCTCACAACACAGGGGAACCAGCACCTCTCACATAAGGGAAAGGAATAGCCTTCTCGCACGGCTCCCTTATACAGTTCAGTCTGCTCCATGGAGCCCCAGCTCCCATGCCACGCTTCCATAGACGGCATCTGTCTGCAGTCCCCAGCATGCTGCACACGGCGAACCGACCCGCAGCAGCTTTCCAAAGCTGTTGGTCGCGCCTCACACAAGATTCCCTGCTGCTCCTCTGTGTTGCTTTCTCCTTCTACTTTAGTGCATCTATGACCCTCCAACAGGTTGCAGGTGTGCTTTTCCAATTTGACTTGCCTGACCATGATTAAGGGGGACATGTCTGACCTCCCTTCCAACAGGCATCTTCTTCTTCCAAGTACCAAAATGATAAAATGGTATAGTGTTCACTGCTCTCAGCTACCTCTTCCTCGTCTCAGTAATGTCAAGTGTCATATGAGGGGAAACAAGGGAGCTGATTCACAATAACCCAAAAAGGTCGGAGAAAGGTTAGGGTGATCATCAATGGGAAAAGGGAGATGCCATGTCTTGCCTGGTTGCAACGCACTCCCAATCTCCAAGGACTCTTATCCTCCCTCGCTTCCCCATCCCAAGGGTCGGGGATCCAAGAGCAATGGCCGTCTTGAGAAGAGAATCAAGGGGGTTTAGGAATGTGTTTACACTGTTTTTAACTATACAACATTTATTTTTCTTTATTTAATTATAACACAGTGATGAAATAATTTGATCAATTCTAAAAATCGCGGGAGCAATCTTTTTCAAGATAGCGCCTTAAACCCCTTTGTTTAAACAGGTCCTGGTCTTCTTTTTCGCCATTTCTTTTTGGAAAGGTCCTTCTAGTGTTTGTCTCTGCGTGCCAAACTAGGTTTGGTCCCTTTGTTTCTATGCCTTTGGCGGGCTTCAGGACTGAAGACCGCCTCTGGCGTCAGAGTGTCTGGGGTGGGCAGGAAGTGAGGGAAGTGCCTGAAACTCCCTGTGCTTAGTCTCCTAGGAAACCGAAATTCACTCTGGCGTGATTGGCTGGCTGACTGTCTGGAAAGGACAGCCACCCTGCTAGGTGAGTGACAGGCTGGAATGAAGGGAGAAAACTATTTAAAAGGCGAGTCTCTTGGACTGGAAATCGGAGTCGACCACTGGAACGAAAGAACCAAAGACCAGCTGGAGGAGGAAGGCTGCTGCAACTCCTGGATCGTTGGTTTGTCAGGTGAAGCCCTGTGGCAGGTCTGAATCGACAAGTTCATCTCGACAGAGAAGCCCCTTCAAGGACGACTTCTTCCGTTTGAGTTGGTGGGACCATTCAACTCATAAGCCACCTGGATACCATTCTCAGAGCTGGTTAGGATTAACCAGGGGGAAGGACAGCAGCTTTTGTGCTTGACGACAGCTACTCAAACCGAAGATCTTCCATTTTGCCAGCTTGTTTGATCAGTCCCTGTGCAGTGCAGAAGTCCCCCGACATCCTCCCTCTTGTCCCCACGACTGAGGCTCCTGAACAGCGAGATCTGCAGGAACTGCCTGGAACCAACGTCTTCAGCTGCATCTTTTCTTCATATTAAGGTACTGTGCCAACCCGATTGAGAGAACTTGCCTCTCGCGGTGAAAGTTCGTGGAACTTTCCCAACTTGCAGGCCTAATCGTCTTGTGACTCAACATATGATTCTTTTTCGTACAAACTACTTCTGAGAACTTTGGCAACGACTTTACCATTTACTACAAGAACTGCTCTTTCCTATCCAAGACACTAGTCCATTAACTTTGGCCTAGGCCTATTGAACTGAATCGAGTCCTCTAGTGAACTGAAACTATTTGCACTGCCTAAGAAAGTATTTGTGATCTATTCTATTAACTTGTGCCTTTGCCCTCCTATTAAGTGACTGAAATGCTATTTTGCTCCCATTTCACGGGAGCCTAATTTATTCAGAAACATATTGGTTTGGTATTGAAGTATATTTGTGTATGATATTAAGTTGCCTCCTAGTGAATGTTTTCGAAATGACTGTGTAATAAATTGATAGTGTTTGACCAAGAAAACTTGAGTGTAAGTGTCTACTTGCACCACTGTGATTGTAAGACCTCTGTGTAACCTCTTGTACTGCTCACATTCCCTCTTGAGATAAGCCTGGCAGCTCAGCTCGCTACCACAAATTGTGTAGTACAGACTTATACCAAAGGTTGGTTTTTGCTTACACATGTAGTCCTAATTGTATGTGGTGGTCCCAGAGGGTACTGCATGCAATTCTGCCTAATAAGAATGTTGTGACATTTTTCAACCTGTGAGAAGAAGGGAACCTCCAGGGTTCAATCAGTCTGTCCAGGAAATAAAACTAGTGGAAAATAAATGGTAGAGAAGGACTAAGGGAATCATCCCTCCACTCAAAGAACTTGAGACGTTTAATTTGTATAAATTTGTTCAACTTTTCTTGAGGCACCGAAAGAGAGAGCTGGAAACCTTTCTTTAGTGAATTGTGAAAAACATGTTTTTGAACTGTGACCAATACCCCGAGATCAAAGTAACATTGGCAGGACTCATTTTGTTTTGACATGCAGCACGCATGTTTAATTTATAGGCAGGGAAATCCTTCCTAGCTATGGGGACAGGTAGGCATGTTTCCATTTCATTTAATTAATCACAGTTGAAATAAAATTATTGAGCCTGACTCCTTCTGGTTCGCCACAGTCGCCACAGCATACTGTCCTATATTGGTTCAGCCAGGATGGGCATGTTGGTGACATAACTTTATTTACTGGCATTATGGGTAAAGCCAACATAATCATTCTTATGTGACCCTACCGGCCTACATTGATGTAGCCAATATGGACCTGTTAGATTACATGGGCATGCTGGCCTATATTGGCTAGCCAGCACATACATAGTTTCTTATAGCAGTGTTATGGGCAAATAAAACATGTGGGAAAACTGGCATATATTTTTGATGGCAGCATGAAATTATTTTCTACACATACATAATTTCGGCATATATTGTAGTGCAAGATATCAAGAAAATGCATTGTAAAATTCTCCTATGTACTATTGGTGAATGTTCTTGGGGAAACGCTCCCCCCCCCCGTGCTCGACTTATTTGGTTTGGTCTTCTTCGCTAGGTCTGGCACGCCCATATAGTCATAGAATATATATCCACACCTTTAATGAAAGAAAATCCCCAGACGCCACTGCTGAGGATCCTCCCCATTCCATCCCTTGGCCCATCATCCACTGGCTCGGGGGGAGAAGGGGGAAACCGGCTCGTCACACTGAGTGGTCTTCAGAGCTATGCAGGGGACTTTCTCAGAATGGCTTTCATGCTAATGTATTTTGCAAACATTAGTTAAAATGAATTGCATGATTCAAGATGGCCACCGGGGCAGGGAGACATGTTTGAGTCTCTCTCCTGCCGGGCCACGGCAAAGAACTACATTAAAGACAGATAGAAGGCGCAGAAAACACTGAAACACCTACCTGAAACTCGAATGCAGCATCCGATGCACCCGGCTTGAGACAGGAGCGGAGGAGAAGAGACGCGGGAGAGGAGAAGCGCGGCCGCCCTCCCCCTCCGGGAAACATTGCAAGCCGCCGCGGAGGAGAAGGGACCCGCCTGGAGAGGCCGACGGCCATATCAGGAAGCCCCTGCAGCACGGAACATTCGGGGCTGCACTCGCGAGTGGCGGGGTGCCCCCTCTTTGGGCCGCGACGAAGCCCGCTGCTGCACAGAGCCCTGCAGAGACGCGCGCCACTGAGGGGGAAGGAGTGTCGCAGAGAGGAACGTGAGGCCCCAAGCCAAGGGAAGCGGGGCCTGGACTGCAACGCAGTACGCCATCAGTGGCCTGGAGGTGCAACAGGTGAGCACGCCCCCCTGCTTCCCACCCACACCGCAAAGAAGGCACACGGTGCAATTAACTCAGAGAGAAGCATCCAGCTAGTGTGAAACTCCCCTGGGCTGCCCGTGCCACCCATCAACCAGGCCACACAGAGCAGGGGCGGGGCTGAGGGGGAAATAGGAGATCATAAAGCAAGGAACCCCCCCACCCCCCAGATCAATCCCTCAATGGGCTGGGGGGGGCAACGGACTACAGCCCCCAGACCAATCAACAAGGACCCCTGACAACCAGGGGGCAGCAGCGACAGCACCCCCCACCACCAAAACAAAATTTTGCCCCCATCTGCCCCACTTCCACCAAGTGATTGACCAAAAGGGCAACAAGCAGAGGGCACAGCCCGGAAGTCATCATAAGGTCGCCCCCCCCACCCCCAACAGCGGAGCTACCCATTGGAGGACATGTCAAAAGCAAAGGGGAAGGGGGGGCGCTACACTTCCGAACCCACAACCAGTCAAACAAGATGCAAATCTTATGCAAATGTAGTCGTCGGATACCCAGGTTCATACGAGAGGAAGGGCACAGGAAGACGCCCACCAGGGGACCGCAACCATCCCAACACATGACAACCACCTCCATCAAGGGATGGCATGCACTCATGGTTCATGGAGCTACAAGACAAGTTTATGACAACGGTCCAGGACTAGTTCGCCACAATGGTGAATGAAATGAAGCAGGTGGTCCAAGAAGTAAAGATGGATGTGGCCAAGCTGCAAGAGAGGACAGACACGCTTGAGAGAATTGTCCAGAACCTAGAAGAAGCACGGCAAAACAGCGAGACGCAGGAACACCTGGTGAGGCTGACCCACAACCTAGAGATCCAATGTGTGGACCTAGAAAATCTGTCCCGTAGATCCAATAACCGAATCAAGAACATGGCAGAGTCGGTACTTGATAAGGACCTTAAAAGTGCGGTCCAGGAGGTGTTCAGAGATATCCTTGAGGAGCAAGAGGCAGAAACCATAGGGATCGACAGGGTACACAGAGTGGGCCTGAACAGAACAGGGGCGCCAGGGGAAAGACCAAGAGATGTGCTGGCAGCCCTTTCCTCATACACGCAAAAAGATCAAATCTTAAGGAGGGCGAGACAGTTGGACCACATTAGGATGAATGGGATGAACATTTACCTATATCAGGACCTGGCCTCAGTGACTCTACAGAAAAGAAGAGATATGGCGCCGCTAGTTAAGGAATTGGTGGCGAAGGAAATGCGGTATAAGTGGACGGTCCCGTTTGGCCTCCTATTCACCTGGGAAGGCAAAGAAAGAAAAGTGACCACTTGTGACGAAGGGCTACATATAATGGACATACAAGCAGAGGGGGCGGATGGAAAGGGCAACAAGCCAAGTGGAGGGTACCACAAAAGGCCGAGAGCTGGGAAGAGGTATGACAAAAGAAGGGTAGAGAGGTGATCATGTAAGGATATCTGGAGAATGCACAAATCTGTGGACCGGCAAAGGGCCCCCGGAACTGAAACTCAGAAAGGATAGAGAAAGATGCGGGGTATAGGAACCCCCGCAAAGTTCTTACAGAGATCAGTGAGGGCCGGGAGCGATGGGCTCAACGCCCTAGCATTCTTAGGAACACGGGCCCTCCTCAGGACAACAGTTGGTTTAAAGTTTAAAGTTGGGGGGGAAGTTGGGGGAATCAGGGGGGGGGAGGTGCAGGGGGCAAACACCGGAAGAAGAAAGGGAACCTTCCCGCAGGGAATCATAAACACTCACAACGTACTAAGACAAAATGGGGAAACTTAGAATCCTGACATATAACATAAGGGACCTGAACTCCCCTGTGAAGAGGAAAAAGGTAGAGACCATGCTGAAGAGGGAATAGGCGAACATTCTTCTACTACAAGAAACCCACATAAAAGCCCAGGACAAACAGAGTGCGTCTCAAGGGGTACAAGATATGGGCGCAATCAAATGCCACAGATAAAAGGGCCAGGGTGTTGATAGCAGTAAAAGAGGGAGCGGACGTGGTACTTACTGATAGCCTAACGGATAGGGAAGGGAGGTTCGCGTTAGCTAACGTTAAGATAGACAGATGCCGCCTTACCCGGTCTACGATATATGCACCCAACACGGGACAGGATGGTGTCCTACGAGACACGATGGGGAAGCTTGAGGGCTTTGCAAAGGGTGAGGTGATATTGGGGGGAGATCGAAACATAGCTTGGCATCCACAAACAGATAGGAGCAAGGGAGGTCCCCTAAACCAGGGAGCACCTTCCAACCATCTCAAGCAAAAGATGGACCAGGTGGCACTCTGTGACGTATGGAGGGAACTCAAGGGCCAACAGAGGGGCTACACATACTTCTCGCATGTATACAACACAATGTCAAGAACAGACTATTTCTGGGTGTCGGTGGGCCTCATGGGCAAAATACTAGGAATGGAAATGGGCTCGATATCATTATCAGACAATGCCCGCTATGGCTGGAGGTGATGACTGCAGGGAAAGGGGGAGGGCTATGGCGCTGGAGGCTCCCACAGGACATTCTCTTAGACCCGATAGTGGGTGAAGCAATAAGAGACAGGATCACAGAATATTTTGCACAAAACGACACTGGGGATGTCTCACTGGGAACAGTCTGGGAGGAATTCAAAGCGGTAATCGCGGCCACCTGATAGCACTGAAGGCCACCAAAGACAACCAGAGGCACAGCTGGGAAAGAGAACTTGAAAAAAAAATAATGGCCACACAAGAGAAGCTATTGATCCACCCCTCCAGCAGCCTCAAGAAGGCTCTAAGACACGTGCAGGGGCAACTGGAAATGCTCCGCACCAAAGAGGCAGAGAAATCCCTCCAGTACCTTAAACAACATTACTATATAAAAGCCAATAAGGCAGATAGATATCTGGCGAAACAGCTTCGCGAAAAACAAAAGACGACGCCCATCATGAACATTCGAAACTCACACGAGAAATTCAGACGCGCACCCAGGATATGGGGAAGGCATTCGGGGCATTCTATCAAAATCTGTATGCAACGGAACACCCGAATGGAAGCGACCAAGATACGTACTTGCAATCTCTCCCCATTCCAAAAATTCCAGAAGAAGACAGAAAGGCACTAGAGAGCCCGATTAGCGAAGAAGTAGTAAAGAAGGCAATAGCTGGACTTCCAAATAACAAGGCATCCGGCCCTGACGGCTTCACAGCCCCCTTCTATAAAAAATATGCAGACATACTTTCCCCAGTTTTGACGAGACCCTTAAACTCCTTCTAAGAAAATGGAAACGTGACCCCGTCAATGAATGAAGCTAAAGTACTGGTATTCCATAAAGCAGGGAAAGACCCCTCTTTGCCCAGCTCCTACCGCCCCATAGCGTTGATTAACTTGGACTCCAAGATTTACACTAAAATTCTGGCATCAAGGTTATCCCCACTATTGCCCAGCCTGATTAACACTGACAAACACACGACAATCTGAGAAGACTAATACACCTAGTAGAAATTACACACACCCCGGCAATCCTGCTCTCGCTAGATGCCAAAAAGACATTTGACCGGATAGAGTGGTCAATACTATTCAAAACACTAAAGTGTATGGGATTTGGAGAACAATTTATAAGCATGGTAAAAGCCAATTATAACCCCCCAACAATTAGGATAGCCATAAATGGCGAGGTCACCGATAGGGTAGAGATAACAAGGGGCACCAAACAGGGGTGCCCTCTCTCCCCCCCTTCTCTATGCCATATTTCTGGAACCACTGCTAATCAGAATCAGGGAGTCAGCACGCACTACATGGATAGAAATGGCAGGCAAACAGCTTAAAGTAATAGCGTATGCAGACGACATGCTGCTGGCCCTAGCAGACCCGTGGAGGACATTAAGCATAGCAATTAGAGAACTTGAGTCATTCTGGGCGATCTCCGGCCTCAAAATGAACAGAAAAAAGTCGAAGATATTACTCCTGGCAGGCAAGAGAACGGAAATATAAAGGGAGGCAGCAACACTAGACCTAAAAATAGCAGAAAAGACTTACTGTACAGGGAGGGGCAGTTGGGGGACGATTACCAGTTCTCTGTTTGTATTTGAAAATAATAAAAAATACTTTAAAATAAAAAAATGGATTGCATATATACTTTTCACGGGCATGGCTGGTGAACTGGTACTGTGGTTTAGTACAACAAAATATCTTGCTGCAACAGTAGTTATCAAGAAGAACATATATAATGTTCTGCCCTTTAACAAAGACTGTCAAGGGCTTCACCATTATGCTGGATTTGTTTATGATCCTGGGTAATTGCGCTTGAATGTGTTTAACATTTGTATTTTATTTTACTGTTTAAAGCATGGAAGCAGGTAAGCGCTGTACAGGGTTATTTGTAGACATCACTAGGGCTGGTATTTTTAACTGTAGCACAGTACTGTGATTTGCGGTCTGTGCTTCCATTCGGATTATTCCTTGCTCAGGTGTTTTGAAGAGATTTACGAATTTGGAGAAATGTGGCAGCATTCCAAGCAGATACAGGAATCGAATTCCAGGTGATGGGTGCGCGACAAAAGGACTGTTTGCATGTCCTCTTTGAGGTCGAGCTGTGATTCGAGCCGATTGGTTGATTTGCTGCATGAGGAGCATGTGCGACCAAATATGTTGAGTTTAGCCGCCAAGTATTCTGATGTTCTACTCAATGACTGCATTGCAGAGGATGCATGCAGTCTTGAAAAGTATCTTGGCCTTGAGAGGAAGCCAATGTAGTTTTAATAGGACAGGGCCTATTCGTTTAAATTTCTGCACACCTGTAATAAGATGTTCTGCAACGTGATTGACTGCTTTTAGGAGAGCCAGGTGAGTGCCTTGGAGCACCTTTGGGAGGACATTTCCATCATAAATGTGCGAGATCACAAGGGCCACTATTGATCATGCCATGCTCGATGGCTCAGAGATCAAAAGCATTAGATGGCATTCCGTAGCAGGCTTTTAGCTTCAGATTTAACATGTCAGCAGTATTTAGCAGGCTATCAGAAGCTAAACACTTATGTTCTAATAGTCACGTGATCACCGACCCTTCAGTGTGCATATTCATTGAGCTGGGTCTGTTCCCTATGGAGCCATCACAAATTCATGCTATTAATGAAAAATACAATGAACAGCACTAGCCAAAATTATTGACTTTGCAATTAGCTTTTTTTTTTTTACTCTTGTGGTGGTTTGCCAATATGACATTTGTGTGGCAATTTATAGGAGTAGGTGTGGGTCCATAGCAGTTCTCATATGTGTGAGCTCTTAGGTTGTGTGGCGTCCTGTGCTAACAGTGAAGCTGCAAAGTGGTTTTGTGTATGACAAGCTGTAGCCAAAGCTGCAGAAAGCCATAGGTTGGATTCTCCTCAGTTTGACACTGCTTTTTTAATAAATACATTTCATGTTAAAAATGATGTTAATGTTAAAAAAGATTGTGGATCCCTAGAATATGCTTTAGTTTAATGGCACAATGTATTAAGTCTACATTGAGGATGTAATTGACACGCTTGTCGTGTATCTAAATGTTTGTGAAGGTCGAGTCACACCCTTTGTGAATAGTCCTAAATGCATTTTAACATGATCCATCAATTAATGATTTCTAGAATATAATATATTTAATGATTTTTATTTGTAGGAGTTGATAAATGCATCCATGCAACACGTGAAGAAGTATCCTGAATCCTATATTCTACAAGAAATAACCAGCATTATGGGTGGGAAGGTGTGCACCGACCTTGCCTTCAAACTAGAAAAAAATGTGCTTGCATTGGTATGTATTTATTGAGTGTTTGAGCTTACCAATAACTCAAATGCACATTCAACTGGTTAATCACAATGCATCCTGTTCAGTCCTCAGGTTTCAGAATAGGTCCCACATACAGCTCATTAATTAATTCATGAACTGTTAGTAATTCTTAGATTCACATCTTAATAATCGTAAGTCGTTGATGGGTCTATGTGTCTACCGTTGAGAGAGCGGTGTGAGAGCCGATTAGTCCCAAAACTCCCAGTAGACACATTCTGGGCACCTAGAGTGTTGCTTGTCGGTAGTGATGATTTTTAATAGACATAAGCAGTGCTTGAACTGGAGTATTTTACTCCCTATTTTTTAAAGTTGGGAATAAAATATGTTCCATACCCAGTGGGAGTATTGAATAAGAAAGTAAAAATATTTTACCTGTAAAATGGAAATCTTTTCGAAGAAATATTGCTTTGGACCAAGTTATTCATGCACATGAAATGGTAAATTTTGACCTCTTTAGATTAGGCAGTGATAATAGTAGAGCTTCTTCCTTGGGCACTACCTTTTCTACTGGTCCAAACATATCCATGGGGCTGTGTGGATGAAAGCAGGGGGGATACACGCTCTGATGCGTCTGTTTCCCATTTTTGTTGTGAGTATTTTTACTCCCTATTTGAATTTTTGGGGAGTATTTGCCTATTTTTAAGGAGTGAAAGTGGCCGATACACCAGCCACCATGTGTTTGATGCATCATGCAAAATATGTGTCAAGCATTTACACATTGAACTGTAAATGGAATTGTAAAACAATATGCAGAGCAAAGGAGGGTTAGACCAGAGATGTGATACTCATACATCCTGTCCCTTTTCCTCCATCCTTGTGGGCTTCCCCAAACATGGGAATGGTACCGGCACCTTTGGCAGCGAAAAACGTGGGCTTCCCCTTTAAATTTAGAGTAGCGCGCAGGGGCGCAGCATCGGGACGCCCAGCGCTCAGGCGCCTCACTTCAGTCCCTTTTTCTACACAGACAGTGTCGGACCTGGCAGCTAGCGCAGAGATTTTTCTTAGATTTCTTCAAGCTCGTTTTTTCAATCTTTTTTAACTTCCTTTCAGTGCCTCTCCTCCCCCAGGGCATGTTTGCCGCAACAGGATTCACGAGATGTGCCTCATGCAACAGCTCATTCCGTGCCTCGTACCCCCATGCACTCTGTCTTGAGTGTTTGGGGCCCGAACACCGCTGGGACGTATGTTCGCTTTGCAGCAATCTGTGACACGGCATTGAAGAATCGGTTGTCGCAGTGGAGGGAGATCTTCCACACTTCTCTTTCATAGATTCACATGCTTGTATATTCCCGGTTATCAGACGGGGAATCCTCAATAATTTCAAAATAAATATACATATACATTTTTCCCATAGGAAAAGGCAATAAGAATTGCCCATTATACCTAATAATAAGACATTTGCTTATGTTGTCCCTCTACCACACTTTGGTCCTTTATCACCCCAGCCAATGAGTTGGCAGGGCTTAAGCGCCACCGCAGGCAGCCAACTTCAGATTTTTCACCACTGTCTAGTGACCACAGCTCTCCTGAGCTTTGTCTTATTTTACAGTTTTTTTCCTTGTCTTTTTTTCAAGTAAATATTTCACTAACGGAGAGACTTTCTTCTGCTCTACACATACTGAGTTTTGCAGTACTGGAAATGTGTGTCTTCATCTTTAAATCGGCGAAGGAAGATCCTACAACTGTCCCCTAATACCAACAGGGGTTTCAGCCTATAAAGGCCCTTCCTAATGAAAACCTATTTCCGGAGACTTCCTCAGGTGCTCCATAAGGTTTGTCTTCATGAGAGACCCCCTTCAGGAGTGCATATCTGTCTTTACCCTCATGACATTCAAAGATGTCATTTTTGACGGGCCTTCCTCAGAAGACCCTACAGGACAGGCACAGGAGACTCCTTCTCTTGAGAGTGAGTGCCATTTATCGGATGCACAGCTCCTGTCACTCCTACAGGACCCCTGAGAAGCATGCTTCCTAGAGAAGAGCTTCATCAGTGGAAAGGGGGACTGCACCGCCTGCTTAAGAAGCAACCACAAAAGGAGTTAATGACGCCCTTGAAAAGTTCACAACATCAAAGAACTTCAGGTTTTGCTGAAATAATATCAAAATTCGCAGGTAACTTTTTTTTCCCAAGATGGCGGGCGCGGCGTAGAGATGTGTCCAAGTGTCTCTCCCACCGGGCCGCCTGCATATCGGTGGACAATAAAGCCAGCGACCTGCCAGCAATAAGCCCGGACATCATCTCCCTTTCTTTTTTCAGAACCGGGACCCAAGGGAGTGATTGCGTGGTGCCGTCGGTTCCCGAATAAGGAACTCTCTGGGAGGCGAGAGTCCGGGCTGCGGGGCGCCCATCCCTCAACACTACGGAGGAGCATCGTAACCGCGGCGGCGGCGCTTCGCACCACCGGAGGGAGAATTCGGGTCCCCGTGCCCCTCCCTCGGGCACTACAACCTCCCCGTGGAGGGGAAGAGATTAGGAGCGGTGGTGTTGTGAGCACGGGGCCCCGCCGCGAACGCCGGTGCTGCCGTGCCGGGCATTGGGTCGCGCGCCTACGGCAGCTGCTGGTGCGGTGGTTGGAGGCCGGAAGGCAGTGCCCATGGGCGGGCAGGGCAACGAACCCGCTGTGCCTAGCGGAGAGGCGGCTCCAGGAGGGGCAAGCCGGGGACACTGGAGCGGGTGCCCATCGGTGAGAGGACGCCGCCTGGAGGCCACTGGTAACGTGCGGCTGGCCACCAGATAAGGAAGGGGAGTGGCGGTGTGGGGGGCCCTGTGCACACGAGTGGGCCCGGGGTAAGAGGCGGAGGGAGGCGCCCAACCCACTCGCCCACAGCAGCTAAGGTGGAGAAGGAGAGACTGGAGTGGACTCTCCTAGTGGGGGCTGGTGCCCTGTGAAGAGTGGCTGGAGCCGGGGTGTGCTCCCCCCTCCGCCGGAGCCATATACCGCTCCCATTAGAGTGCCGGGGGACAGGGGTGGTGCAGCCCCCCACAATAAGACGGCGGGACCCACCCTTGAGCCCGGCGGTGGCTCTTTGGAGCTTGGTCAGAGCCGGAGCCCAGGGCGGCAGGTCTTGGAACCACAGGAGGGGACCCCAGGCGGGAAGGAAGGAAGGACTTGTGCACAAAACGCACGGGGGTCGGCCCCCCTCCGGCCCACACATAGAATGTCCAAGTCATGGGGGAAAAGTGTTGCTCCCAATGCACAATCCATAACTACCAAGCAAGACCTGAACTTGGTCCAGATGTGGGCACCGGAGACGGTGACAAACCCGAAAGGGGCCGGTCTGGAGGGCATGTAGGCGGTACAATTCGCCATCGCGGGCCTCCGGCGCGAAGGAGGAGCTCTCCTCCTGCTTCAAGGAACTACAAGAGTCATTTATGTCCACAATGCAGGAGCAATTTGGCTCCCTGAGAGAAGACATGAAGCAAGCGTTACAGGAGATTAGAGCCGACGTCTCCAAACTGGAAGAACAGACAGACGTACTGGAGAGAACAGTTCAAAGCATAGAGGAGGACACTCAAAGGAACAGGCAAGTACAGGAGCACCTTGTGAACCTCACTCACAACTTGGAACTGCAATGTGAAGATCTGGCGAACCGGTCACGGCGATCGAATATACAGATCAAGATTATGGTGGAGACAGTACTGGATAAGGACCTTTACACCGTCGTTCAGGAGGTCTTTGGGGACATCCTCGGGTCTGACGGAGAGGAAGAAGTGGGAATTGACAGGGTCCACAGGGTCGGCCCGAGAAGATTGGCGAACCATGGGAGCGTCCCAGAGAAGTGTTGGTCACCCTCACTTCTTACCAGCAAAAAGAAAGGATCCTGAGGAAGGTGTGAGACATAGAACATATCCGGAAGAACGGAGTGGGCATTCAATTGTTCCAAGATCTTGCTCTGGTCACATTGCAGAAAAGAAGATGAATGGCTCCAGTGATTAAATAATTGAACGCAAGAGATATTAGATAGAGGTGGACCATTTGGTCTTCTGTTCACGTGGAATGGCAAGCAGAAGAGTGCAAACGTTTGAGGAGGGCCTACAGATTTTGGGGCTCCAAGAAGCGTGTGATGAGGAAGACCTCCGTCAGGAGAGGGAGGCCCGTCGTAGAAACCTGGCCGGATGGAGAACGGTGCAGAATAAGAGAAAATTGCAAAAAGGGGGAAAAAGGAGGGCTGGACTTGATGATGTCTCCTGAAGAGACCTGAAGACCCCCTGCGTGGAGGGGTTGGGACTTATGAGACCTACGAGCGGGCATTGGCAGTTCACTGATCAATGGCTGGCGGCCCAGAGGAGGGCTGCAGAACTGGAATCCAGAATATTAGAGGTAAATGCGGGGTTTAGGAGTCCCTGCGCAGTTACACCCGAGTATGCAGATGGTCATCAGTGGATGTTAGATACCTAGTCCCTTCTTGGTTTTGTTGAGATTGTTTGGGGAAAGTTGGGGGGGGTTGGAGGGAAGTGGTAGGAGGGGGATAGTTGTTGAGAGTTGGGGAGCGACAAGGGAGGGAAGGGAGGGGGAGGGAGGGGAGTTTGGAGCCTACTGGTAAAGGGTGATAAATCTCCGCCAGGATATAAGACCAATGGCTAAATTGCGAATACTAACATTTAAAGTCAGGGGGCTTAACCATCCGGTTAAAAGGAAAAAGATTGAGGGCCTTCTGAAAGGAGAAGGGGGCGATGTTATGTTGCAAGAGACCCACATTAGGCTGCGGGATAAAAACAAACGGAGCATAATGGGATATGACCTGTTGGGGCAGTCTAACGCTCAGGACAAGAAGGCAAGAGTTCTAATTGCGGTACGTAAACACCAGAATTTCCACCTTCATGGAACGCTAATGGATAAGATGGGGAGGTATTTGTTTGCACGGGTATCGATAGATGGGTTTCGCTGTACGTTAACAACTATATATGCGCCAAACATGGGGCAAGAATGATTTCTGAGGGAAGCAGTTGGGAAATTGGAGGGCTATGCGGAGGGGGAAATCATTCTGGGGGTTGGCTTGGAATCCGACTGTAGATAGGAGCCCAGGTGGCAGTCAGCGTCTGGGGGCCCCTTTAAAACGGCTCCGACAGTTAATGAGCCACCTTTCACTGGTAGATGTGTGGAGAGAGCGCAAAGTTCTACAAAGTGGTTTCACTTACTACTCGCATGTCTATGACTCAATGTCATGAATAGATTACCTTTGGGTGACGACAAGACTGTTGGGGAAAATTTTGAACATAGAAGTTGGGCCGATATCGATCTCTGACCATGCCCCCTTGATGATGGAGGTGAAAGTGTCACATAGGCACTCGGGTCTGTGGAGATGGAGGCTCCTGCAGGAGGTCCTACTGGACCCGATATTGGGAGAAGAAATTAGGGGGAAGATTCAGGAGTTTCTAGCCATCAACGATACGGGTGAGGTCAGGTTGGGAGTAGTCTGGGACACCCTAAAGGCGGTTAGAAGGGGGCAATTTATAGAAAAGAAAGCAACCAAAGACAAGCAGAGGCAGGCTTGGGAAAGAGAGCTGGAAAAAAATTAAAAAATTAACAGACATACAAAGGGAATGTGCAAAAAATCTGACACTTGCTTTGAGAAGGGCCATGAGGCACGTGCAGGGACAGTTAGATGTATTACGCACGAAAAAAGCGGAGATGAGTCTTCTGCGCCTCCGACACTGGTACTATGCTAAAGCCAATAGCGCAGATAAACTGTTCGCGAGACAATTACGTGCACAGCAACAGAAGGAGATGATCAGGGCACTTTATAATAAGGGGGAAAGGCTCACCACAACCACTGACATAGGAGAGGAGTTCAGAGCCTTCTGCAAAGATTTGTATTCCACCCGAACGGGTTCGATTAGGACAGCTTTCTTGACTCTCCCTCTACCACAAATATCCGATAAGGATAGGGAATTGCTGGATAGTGATATAAGGGAGGAGGAGGTGGTCCGTCATGCAATTCAGAGTCTCCAGACGGGTAAGGCCTGGGGCCTGACGGCTATACTGCGGCCTTCTACAAGAAGTACGCAGAGGTTTTGGTCCCATTCTTAACCAAATTGTACAACTCCTTTAGAGAAGAGGGTAATGTGTCTCAGACAGTGAATGAGGCGAAGGTGGTTGTTTTTCATAAAGCAGGGAAAGACCCGACTTCCGTGAGCTTGTATCGTCCAATTGCCCTGATAAATCAGGACGCTAAAATCTACACTAAAATTCTGGCCCTTAGACTATCTGTTACTTCCCGAATTGATCCATGCGGATCAGTTGGGTTTCATCCCGGGCAGGCAGACCCATGATAATTTGAGACGCATGGCACATTTGGTGGAGAAAGTGTATATTCAGGGCATTTCAGCATCTCTCTTAGCGGTCGATGCCAAAAAGGCATTTGACCGGGTGGAATGGTCAATGCTATTTTAAAACATTAGAGAGAATGGGCTTCGGGGACAACTTCCTCCAAATGATCAAAGCAAATTATAATACTCCCTCGATCAGGATAGCCGTCAATGGGGAGATCACGGGCAGGGTAGACCTCTCCCGAGGCACCAAACAGGGGTGCCCCCTGTCCCCGCCACTGTTCGCCATTTCTCTAGAGCCGCTGTTAACAAGAATACGGGAGTCGAGTGCGATTGAGGGTATTGTGATGCCAGGGATACAACATAAAGTGGTCGCTTATGCTGATGATTTAATGCTGATATTGGGGGGGATCCGGCCTGTTTTCTCCCGGAGGTGATTAAGGAGTTAGAAGAGTTTGGGGCATTAGCGGGTTTAAAAATAAATAGGAGTAAGTCAGGGGTTTTCCCTCTGGCGGGGGACATGGGAGAGCTGAAGAGAGTAGCTGCGACACTGGGGTTGAGCTGTGCAGAGAAAGGTATAAAATATCTGGGCGTTTCCTTGACGAGGGGGGATGGGGTGTACGTATGGGGTGAACTTCCCAGGGCTACTGGGGGAGATTAAGAGGGACCTCGAAAGGTGGGGACCACTGGTGATTTTGTGGCTGGGGAGAGTGGCCGTGATTAAAATTTCCATACTACCGAAGCTGCTTTATTATTTCCAAGCCTGCCCCACAAAGATTCCCAGCCTCTTTTTCAGGGCACCTGACCCAAGCTACTACTTCCTTCATTTGGAGGAAGAAACCCCTGAGGATTTCGAGGATGGTGTTAACGGCCCCAGTGGAGGAAGGAGGGTTGGCCCTCCCACACTTTTATATAAGTACTACCAAGCGGCACAGCTGTGGGTGCTCAAAGAGTGGTTGGGGGAGGAGCAGCATATGGTGTGGGCCGTACAGGACCGGGCGGTAGCAAGAACTCCCCTATGGGAACTCTTATGGAAAGATAAACAGTATAGGCACGTTAACCTTCGACTGAGTGCAGTAATGAAAGCCCCCCTCAGAGTGTGGGACGAACTGACAAAGCGTGGTGTATTGTCAACAGTTCCGGGTCCTTTCACCCCTATGTTTGGGAATCCAGATTTCCACCCGGGAATGGAGAAGGGTGTGTATGCAGATAGGGAACTTGCAGGGTGTATGAAGATAGGTGAAATGATGGATGGCTGAGAAGTGCTACCCTTTGAGAAGTGTGCGGAGAACTTGAAGATTAAACAAGCAGATAGATTCAAATAGGAGCAACTAAAGCATTGGCTGAATACTCTCCCCCCCCCCCCCCGATTAAAACAGGCGGCTACACGGGAGCTTACACGTTTTGAGACCTTTGCGATAACCAACCCAGGCACAAGGAAATTAGTGTCCACTCTCTACAGGTTGATTGTCGGACACAATGAGAGAGTCAGCTGGCCATATATGAGAAAATGGGAACAGACCCTGGCGGAGCCCATCGTCAGGGAGCACTGGAAAGTGCTGTGGGGTGAAATTCCAAGGTTGACTCGCTCAGCGCAGATGAGGGAAATGTCGGTTAAGGTGATGACGCAATGGCATCTGACCCCAGAAATATTGCATGTGATGCTCCCTAGAGTGTCCAATCGGTGCTGGAGGGAGTGTGGAGGTGTCGGCACCTGGAAGCATGTTTGGTGGCATTGTAATAAGTTGCAAGGTTTTTGGGGATATGTAAAGATACAACTTCAGAGGATTTTTCCGAAGGCTGCACTTATGGGGGAGAGAGTGTGGCTATGTGGCCTTAAGGACGCTTCAGCTAAGGTACTTAGCATGGCACATTGGAGATGTTTTATGGGCCTGCTGATAGCGGCTTGGGCGGCCATAGCCCAGAACTGGAAGAACCCAAATCCCCCTCTGATCTTCAATTGGTTGAAAAGGGTATGGACACTGATTACGATGGAAAAAATGTCATATTTCTTGAGGGGGGAATGAATGCTTTGAAAAAGACTGGGGAATAGTACTGGAATACCTCCAATTGGACTACATGGTGCAATGGTGCCCACAATATAAGAATTCTGCATCTATTTAAGGCGTGAGAGGTTTTGAAGACTCCGAGAGCGACTTCCGGCAGGGCAGGGAGGGTGGTGGGTTGGTGGTAACTTCTTCTGTTGTTGAATGTTATCGAAATTGAAATAAAAGATTAAAAAAAAAAATTCACAGGTAAGACCTCCTCGTCTACAACTATTACAAGGGTAGCGTCCACTAGGTACTTTTCGGCGGGCATATCACCGACCATGGCACTGTTGTCATTGGCTAATTGAAGTTCACTAGTGCTTCATCCACGAGGGACCTATCGAGAAAACTCAGCCGGTTTTCGTCTAGGAAGGTACCCCCCCGTCCACGGCTAAACCAAAGTCCTTGTCGACTGGAGGGAGGAGTCCTCGTCAATGGGAGGATCCCCATCCACGGCAGTCATTGTAGACTGGAGGATCCCCATCCACGGCAGTCATAGTCAATGGGAGGAACCCCGTCCACGGCTAATCCGTCCCTGTGAGGATCCCCGTCCATGGCTAACCGAAGTCCTTGTCGGCAGGAGGATTCCCTGTTCACAGCAATCCTCGTTGACGGGAGGATCCCAGTCCATGGCTAACCTGAAGTCCTCATCAACGGGAGCCCTCGTCCACGACTACATCGTTGACGGTTGGTAAACAATCGACGGGAAAGGCATAGTTGACGGGTGGGGGGGAACACTGTCTAGTGCTGTTTGTCCATGATTCCATGGAACGGAGTCATAAACACACACGGTCAGTGGCACAGGTCTCGTTTTCGAATGCTGACCTGTCCCCCATTATGGAAATGTTTAAACTTCCTAACTTAATTCTGCAAGACAAAAGTTCTGACCGAAAAAAAAAGGACAGGCCCCAGTCTGTGCCCAAGGAGCACAACCCTCTAAAAGCACCATGAATAAACTCCAAAGGCAAAGGACATACTTGGCTGCCACCACTGGTGAAAACAAGCACATCATCATCATCAGCAATCATTCAAGGGGCTGCACCTGGGCTACCGTGAACACAAGGAAGTGGCTCCCCAACACGACCCTTTTTACGGTTTCTGACAGGCAGGGCCTTATTTCATGATCCCTTTTCAGAGCCCGAAACCCAAACGGAGAAACCTGAAGAAGTGGAGATTCCTCCAAACTCACACTTACAGGACACCTACCAATGGGAGGAGTATGTCATTGAGAAGCAAAGGAGACATGACTCACCTGGCAGCTCTTCACTGCGGGACGACATAGCTTCATTCCATTCAAATTGCAAGACCACAGCTATGTTTCATCTCCAAGTATTGTATGCAGAGTCCTCTACAAGTATTGTGTACAGAGAATAAGTTAGGGCTGTATCGGCATAGTCAAAAGAAGGGGGTCTGTTTATGGCTATAACCATAGCCCCACAGCGGCTAAGCCACAAATAAAATACAAGGCCCCAGAAGACGCACCACTATGTTGCGGGGATACCCGAAACCTGATTGTCACCACTGTGGCTGCCAGGAAGAAACTGACAAATCCTGCTTCACCGCTAACGCCTCCGCCTGCAAAGAAAGCAGGAAACATGAGGCTTCAGCATCATTGTCTATTACAATAGCTCAGTCAGTAGAGCATCAGACTTTTAATCTGAGAATCCAGGGTTCAAGTGCCTGTTTAAGTGTATCACTAAAGCGAGATATGACATACAAAGGTGGGACAAGATGTCCAAGTTCATGGGGCAACTGCCAGCCGAATTTCAAAACGAGACTTATGCAATCATTCAAAATGAAGAAACAGCTCCCGATTACATGATTCGCTCGGCAGTGGATGCTGCTGCGTCTGAATTCAGAGTTAGCTCACGGGGCAGTCTTCTGATGCCAAACATGCATGAAGACTTCAACTTCAGGCATGAAGCACAGGTGCAAATCATCCACATTCCCTTCAATGGCCAAAGCTCCTTTTTGAGAAAGGGGCCGATCACCTAAAGGGGATCAAGACGAACACTGACACAGCTAGAGCAATCAGTTCGCTAAGTGATAAAGACCAGCAAAGACATACCTTTCACCCTGTCTTGTCATATTGTGGAAAGTTCGATCCTACAAAAGACCCTATTCCAGGCAGCAATCCACCTCTGCAAATCAGTCGTCCACAAGTTACCAGCAGTCCTCCTTGAATTCACATCGCAGGGCAGGCGCAGGACGGGCCAAATGAGGGCCCCGACGCCATCTTCACCTACATCAGCAACTAGTACATTAGTGGCAAAATATCTCGTCAGACAACACCACCTCTATGCATTATACTATCATGCAAGGGGGCACAAGGTGAGCATTGCAATCTTCAGAGGTGCACAAACCCTGGAAATGGGCCCTCGCTCACAACAGAACAGGACACCTTCCAGAGAAGGACAACTTTCTGGCAAATCAACTGAGATGGGAATGCTCCACGTCCCAAGATTGGGAACTCAATTGTACCGAGGTTGAATGGAACTCGATTGGACCGATGTTGAACACGTTTTCAGAATATGGGGCCACCTCCACTCATCCCCTCCATTTTGAATCGAGCTAACCGGCAGAAAATTCACTGTGGGATGCCTACTCCCTCACTCTCCTTCCCTAGCTGTCCAGGGGACTCAGACGGGCCACAGGATACCCTGCAGGATGATCTTCGTAGCTCCAACATGAACCAGGGTGGTTTGGTATGGTATACGACTCTCCTGCAAATGAAGCGTCCATGCCCATCCGCCTCATAGTGCACTAAGCATTCCTTATGCAACAGAACAAGCACATCCTTCACCACAACCCAGCGTCGCTATCTCTCAGAGTTTGGTTGCTGAGCAACAAAAATATACCAACCGAACGTTGCCAGACGAATGTTGGGATATCATTTCAGTCTTCCAAGGCACCTTTCACATGCAACACATATATGCCAGCGCCTCGAAGGGCCGGGCCCCCAGTGACTCAGCGGCTTGTGAGGACTGCTTCTTTGAGCGCTTACTCCTCCTTATGCGTTCCCCTCAGATGAAGGGGCTCCTGAAGGATATAGTGAAGGTCATCCCGCAGGTGGCGCCGCCCTGGCCTCTTCCTCTGGGTACTCCTCCTGTTTCTCCTGCGCTGCTAGCTCCAGTTCCAGTCCGTTCCCCGGTCTAGGCACTACCGTTTGTTCAGAGCCCTCCACCTTTACCACCAACACCTCCCCCTCAGCAGCCGTTGGGCCCGTCTTGGGTGTCGGACTTGGTGGGGGGGACCCGTTGACACCTGTGTCCCAGGGCCCGGATTCCCATCGGTCTGTGAATAAGGGTATGTAGGGACCAGGACAATGAATCCTCAGCATCTGTTGAAGCCTTTCATGACTGCCTTCAGAGCCTGGCAGAGTTCTTGAAGGGGGGGTCTCCGCCCGAAGAAGTCCCCAGGAGTCGAGTGCGAGCAGAGGTATTGGGTAAGCGTACCACAATCCGGTCTGGCATTCAGCATCAGAAGGATGTCCTGCAGGTGGTGACAAAGTCCTGGGAGAAGCCCAGGGCCAACACCCTGATGAACAAGAAGTTGGTCAGCAGGTTCAGGCTGACTGACGGGGAGCCAATCCTCCTGGCCTCCCCACCCGCAACCTCATTCTTCAGTGGTGGCTGTGGCCTCCTTGTATTCTTTTTTTTTTTTTTTAATGTTTATTTTTGAAACAAGGCAGGGTGGCAACAATACAGAGTTTTTATCAAAGCATGTTATGCATCATAATAAAGACATGTCTTTTCACCCTCCCCTCCTTCCTTGTGATTGTTGGGCCTATCTAAGGCCAAGCTCTTTATTTCTGTTCCTGTGGAGTATCCCCATTGTCCAGGACCCTCCGGGCCAGCTGGGGTTTATAGGTCAGGGCTGGGAAGTCTCGGTCAAAGTCAAGAATTGGGCTCCAAATGTTCCGAAAGCGATGGAGACCTGCCATGGCTGCCGTCACCTTTTCTGCGATTAGTACATCCCATATTTTCACCCACCAGAGAAGCAAGAGAGGACCCTCCACAGATTTCCATGAGCGGGCCACCACAATTCTACTCGCCAGAAGGCATTGGGACAGCAATGAGGCTTTGGCTCCGGATCGTGGATAGATCCCGGGGACTTGAGCGCCCAAGAGAATGGGTTTTGGGTCTAGGGGAAGCCTTGTCTGAGTGATTTCTGCGATGGTCGCTAAGCACTGCTTCCAAAAACTTTGGACTTTTGGGTAGGTCCACCACATGTGGAAGAAGGACCCTATTTGACCGCATTGTCTCCAGCAGGCCGAGTCGTGTGTATGGTTCATATGGTGGAGTCTGAGGGGGGAGGGTAGTACCAACACAGTAGAATTTTGTATGCGCATTCTCTGTTTGTGATGCATGCAAATGACGATTGGGCACGGGTCCAAACGTCCACCCAAGATTGGTCCTCTATAGGGTGGCCCAGGTCTGCCTCTCATTGTGCCATGGATCGGGTTCTTGATGTAAAAAAAGTGGTGATCTTGCCCCGGATCGGGAGCTCCTTAAGAGTCAGTTCTGTAGCTGTGGGGGGATGGGTTGAGTAGCTGTTTGGTGGGTCTGTAGGTGGGAGCACCAGTGACGTAGCTGGATGTATGTAAATCTATCTTTTTCCTGAAGCTGGAAGATTTCTTTACATCTTTCAAAGGTACAAGGTTGTCCTCCTTCAAAGAGCTGCCCCAAGGTCTCTAGTCCCCCTGTAATCCAGGTTTGGAAGTTTTTGGGGGGTGCCCCGGGTGAGAAGGCTGGGTTCAAGAACACTGGGGTTGAGGGGCCGAGTCCTCTTGGAATCCCCTTTTGTTTTAGGGTTCTATCCCAGACGGAAATGGTGTGTTTGGTAGTCGACAGTAGTCCCTGCCATTGCCCCTGCATCGGTGGTGGGATGTGCGGGAGAAAGTGTAGAGGGAGGGATAAGCGTGATTGTTCCAGGTCCACCCACCTGGGGAGATTAGTAAGTTTGCCACGCCTCGATGCATGCCAACTGAGCTGCCGTCTGGGACCGCCAGGCCACCAAGCTTTGCGTTACCCAGCATCGTTTCTTTAGGAATCCTGGCTTTTTTCCTCCTCTAAATGAATTGTAGCATTTTCCTTTGCAAGTTTTGGAGGGCTGGTGTCAGGATCGCAACCGGGAGAGATGAGCATGCATATAGAAATCTCGAGAGCAGCTTCATTTTGCAGGCAGTAATCCGGCCCATTAATGATATTTCGAGGGGATTGGGTCCTCCGACGTATTCCATATCTATGACAATAATCACCACAGCTGTGCTGCTTCGGAAAATCTTTTGGCGTCTGCATCGATGACGTCGATACGCCGTCCTCGAGGACCTCCTCCGACGGCTGAAGTCACTGGATGTTATAAGTAGGACGCACGATGCCCGTAGCCTCAGTTCCATTTTTTCCGTGAACGTGTTCGCTTCGGAGATCTCGGCCCGCCTCGACTCTTTGGAGTTTCTGTTCTTTCGTTTCTTCAAACCTGTTCGTTTTGTGAAGTAAACTTATCGGGATGTCTTCCTCTTCTTCCACCCCGGGTCCGGGCTTCAAGAAGTGTAGGGACTGCGGGTCCAAGATGTCGGTGACGGACTCGCACGACGCCTGCCTCTGGTGCCTCGGGGAGGCCCACGACACATATGATTGTGTCGACTGCCAGTCGCTTACGTCCAAGGCCTTGCGGGAACGTAAGAATCTGTCGGTCGGTAAGTTGTCCAAGCCCCGGAAGGCGAGGTCCACTGGGCTTTCGACGGATGATTCGAGGGGCGACTCTCTGCATCGTAGTTGTAACTTTAGGGGGTCTCGATCCCCTGAGTGGGTCCCGCCACTTCTCTGCCTCTTCGAGGCACTCACGGAAGCGCCGTCATCAGTCGCCTTCCCCGTCCTCATCCGAGGACTCCGCCCGTTGGCGGTTTTCTTATCCCACCAAGCGTTCCTCTCCGGAGGAATGGGCTTCCTTCGGGAAGAAAATTTTGCCGATTCTTAAATCGCAGGGCTCTGGTCCGTCCGCGCCTCTGAGAGGGGTCGGCCGTGACTGTACTAGAGACACCCCTCGTACGCCTTCGGGCTCGGGTGGTCGGCATGATTCGCGGGAGAGGTCCCGCTCGGACAAGGGGATTCGTTCGAGTCAGCCCCGTTCCAGGTCCCGGTCCTCGACGCCCTCGAGACCGTGTGAACCTGTGAAGTCTTCGAAGAAGACATCGACTCCTGTGGCGCCGAATTCGTCGACGGACTCTCTCGAGGCCCCGCCTCCGAGGAAGTCATCAACGTCATTGACGCCTTGGCTGTCGAGACACGTTCGGGGCTCTGGCCTCGAGGCCTGTGTCGAAGCCGTCGATGCTGTCGGCGCCACGCTCGACGTTGACGCCGATTCCGTCAACGCCTTTCGAGGCTGTGGTGTCGGAGGTACCCCGTGGCACGGGGGAACCCCCTAGAAAGGCTCTGGCCAAGGCAAAACATGTCTTTCTCCCGTATTCAATGCCCACTTTCCAGCCTATGGAGTATATTTCCGAGGTGGAAGGGGGTTCTGAAGATGGGTTGGTTCCTGACACGGTACCAGATGAGATTCTTTCTGGTCATAGCCAGATTGAGGACCTGCGTCAGTCACTGCATGATGCCAGTGGTCAGGCCTACAGAACTCCGGAGGTGGAGTTCTGTAGGCCTGAGCCTGGCACCCATGCCGAGTCATCATACCGGCACCTTATGTCGAGGGTCACAGACTACTTGGGGTGGTCAGCGCCCCCAGTTGATTTTGTGCAGGATTACCTGACTGATATCCTCGACCAAGGTCCACCCACGGACCTGGTACTGTCATTCCATATGGCTCTGCAAAGAAGGGTGGCAGCGGCTTGAACTGCTCCGGAGAGTCTCCCGGCAGTGGGCAAGTCTTTGCCGCGAAAATACCGTCCAACCAGTAGTGACCCCCTGCTAATTGACCACGCACCACACTCCGGAGAGTTTGGTGATGCAGGCGGCTACGGCCCCAGCAAAGCAGGCGTTGTATCCTACCATCCCTCCTGATAGGAACGACAAGCGTTTTGATGGCTGGGCGAAGAAAGTGTTTTCTTCAGGGGGTATGGCTCTTCAGGCAGCCAACTCCGTATGTGCCTTGTCACGTTTCACGCACACTCTGTGGAATTGTATTTCCTTGGCGGCTGAACATATTCCCGAAGGGGACGAACGGGATGGTTTTCTTGCTATTATTCAGGATGGCAAGGATGTCATGTGTGATTCCTTTCAGTCGGGTTTGGACATGGCAAACTGTGTCAGCCGGTCCATGGCGGCGAGCACCATAATACGAAGGTTTGCGTGGTTGAGGAAGTCGGGGTTTGCTCCTGATGTGCAAGCTAGGCTCCTCAACATGCCCTTTGATAGTGAACATCTTTTTGGCAGCAAGGCTGACGAGAGCCTTGAGAGGTTGCAGATCTCCAAAGCTGTAGCAAAGTCGTTGGGCGCTGCAGTCTGCCAACCTCTGCCTTTTAATCCTAGGGGACAGCAATGGAGGGGAGGTTCCTTTCGTTATTACTCATCCTTTAGTAAAGCGAGAGGAGCTGCAAGTCAAAGGGGCAACCGTAGGAGTGCCAGAGGTGGGAAAGAAGGTACTCGAGGTGCCAAGGCCGCGCAAGCAGTTTCCTCTTTGCCCTCAGGCAACGCCGCAGCCGCTTCTGCTCAGTCATGAGGCCCATGATTCGCCGGTTGGGGGAAGGCTGGCACAGCATCTTGTAGAATGGCGTGCCATTACTTCAGATGTGTCGGTTCTGGAGATCATAGACCACGGCTACTGTCTTCCTTTCCGGCAGAGGCCTCGCGACAATCCACCAGGGAATCTCTCTTTCAAGAGTCCGGATCCGCTCCTTGCGCAGGAAATTCAATCCCAGCTGGAGAAAGGCGCCATAGAGCTGGTGCCTGTAGCTCAGAGGAACAAGGGATGGTATTCCCCTTATTTTTTGATTTCGAAGAAAGACCAGGGGATTGAGACCCATCATGGACTTGCACGGTTAGAACAAACTCCTCAGGAAGGACAAGTTCAAGATGGTTACTCTTTCTCGAGTCCTCCAGGCCCTTCAACTTCAGGACTGGTTGGTGTCTCTCGACCTCAAGGACGCTTATTTTCATGTGCCGATCAATCCCAAGCACAAGAAGTACCTGAGGTTCGCGGTTGGCGACTCGCACTTTCAGTTTCGGGTCCTGCCGTTCGGATTGACCTCCGCCCGAGGGTTTTCACCAAGCTCATGGTGGTGGTGGCAGCGTATCTCAGGAAAGGGGGTATTCACGTCTACCCCTACCTGGACGATTGGTTGATCAGGGCGCGTTCTCCCGAGCAAGTCCTGGATCATCTGTCAGTCACCTGCCACTCCCTTCACAAGCTGGGCTTCTCCCTCAACTTAAAGAAGTCCCACTTGACGCCAACTTAGCGGCTCCAGTACATCGGTGCAGTGCTCGACACGTCCCTGGGGCAGTGTTTTCCTCCCCAGGTGAGGGCTCGTCACATTCAGCAGATGGTGCACAGGTTTCAACATGCCCAGAGTCTCCCAGCATTCGAGTTCTTGAGGTTGCTCGGCCTCATGGCATCCTGCATTCTTCTGGTGCCAGAGGCCAGGTTGCGGATGAGATCTCTGCAATGGGCTCTCAAGCTCCAGTGGTCTCAGTCCTCCGGCAGGATGTCAGACCCCGTTCAGGTGCCGCCCTTGGTCGCCCAGGATCTTCTGTGGTGGGCCGACGAAGGCAATCTGGTGAGGGGGGGCTCCATTTTGGCTACCCAGGCCGGAGGTGACGATCGTGATAGACGCATCCCTCACGGGATGGGGAGCTCATGCCAACGAGTTGACAGTCAGCGGTCGTTGGTCTCCGTTGGAGTCCAGACTCCATATCAATCTGTTGGAGCTGAGGGCCGTCAGGCTTGTCCTAAAGGCTTTTCTGTCGACTGTGCGAGGAAAGAATGTCCTGATTCTGACAGACAACACAGTGGCCATGCACTACCTGAACAAAAGGGGGGGGCAGGGTCACTTCCTCTGTGCAGGGAGGCGATGCAGCTCTGGTTCTGGGCCATCCAGCAGACGCTCTGAGCAGGCAGAGCATGATCTCTCATGAGTGGGAGCTGGCTCAGGAGATTCTCCTGGAGATCTTCGCCCTTTGGGGGACCCCTCAAGTGGATCTCTTCGCTTCCGCTTGACACATGGAAGTGTGAAAGGTTCTGCTGGCGGGAATTTCCTCCAAGAGAAGCCTTAGGGGACGCGTTCGTGATGGAGTGGTCTTTCCCGCTGCTGTACGCGTTTCCTCCAGTCCCTGTCATTCCGCAAGTGCTGCGGAGGTTACGGAGGTTCGGTTCCCGGATGATCCTCATTGCTCCGGCATGGGCCCGGAGGACGTGGTACCCGGACCTTCTGGACTTGTCCATCTGCCCTCCACGTCGTCTTCCCTACCGAGACAATCTGCTCTCACGGGAGGGGGGGGATCAGGTTCTCCATCCAGAGGTCAGATCCCTCAACCTTCACGCTTGGCTTCTGAAAGGTTGAGGTATAAGGATTGGGACCTCCCTGAAGACGTGATGGAGGTGATGCTTTCGGCCAGACGGCCGGCAACAAAGTCCCTGTACCGTTGCCATTGGAGAAAGTTCTGCGACTGGTGCAGGGTTCAGAATGTGGATCCTTTTTCATGTGACATTCCTGTCGTTCTGTCTTTTCTGCTTTCTTTGGCCCACAAGGGCCTGCATGTGGGTACCATTAAAGGTTACCTGGCATCGCTGTCTATGTTTAAGCGCTCGTCTGAGGTGTGTTCTTATTTTAAAATCCTTTTAATTTCTCACTTTCTGAAAGGGCTCACTAATGTGTTCCCTCCGTCACCTTTCCAGGTGCCCGGTTGGGATCTGAACCATGTTCTCAAGTTTCTAATGCGTGCTCCCTTTGAGCCATTGCATTCTTGTCCTTTGAGACTGTTAACCCTTAAAACTGTGTTTTTAGTTGCGGTCACTTCCGCTCGCAGAGTGAGTGAGTGAGTTACAGGCACTTTTAGTTAAGCCACCCTTCACTGTGTTTCATAAGGACAGGGTTGTCCTTAGAGTTCGTCCTTCCTTTCTTCCGAAGGTGGTGTCGGATTTTCATTTAAGCCAGAAGGTTATTTTTCAGGCATTTTATCCTCCTCCACATCCTGGTAAGGAAGAGGAGAGGCTCCATAGGCTGGATCCGAGGAGAGCTTTAAGCTTCTACATTTCACGCATGTCACGGGTCAGAGTGGACGATCAACTCTTTATTGGTTACGCTGGAAGGCGTTTGGAACAAGCTGTTACTAAGCAGACTTTGTCTCGATGGATCATCTTGGCAATTTCCAAATGTTACCGCTTGGCGGGTAAGGATCCTCCGGTAGGCTTACGGGCCAATTCTACCAGGGGTATGGCTGCCTCTACTGCCCTGCAGAGGGGTTTTCCTATTCGTAACATCTGTGATGCAGCCACCTGGGCTTCGGTCCATACTTTTGTACGTCCCTACTCCCTCGATTCTATCCGGGGGCAGGATCTGGCCTTTGGCAAGGCAGTCCTTTACTCTGCAATTTGATTGGGCATTCTAAATTTGTATATTCTAAATTCCTTTCCCACCTCCTTACGTTGGTACTGCTTTGGGAGTCTGTCATAGATATGGAATACGTTGGAGGACCCAATCCCCTCGAAGAACAAGTTACTTTCTTACCTGGTAACGTTCTTTCAATGGGATGGTCTGACGACGTATTCCATATCGCTCCCTCCCTGCCTACCCCGCTACAGAATTTCTTATGTTTGTTTGTTTATTTATTTGTAGAGCGCTCCGGACCCGTGCGTAGAAGGGCGCTTAAGGAATCGGTTACAGGCATAAGATAAGCATTTACAGTTACAGAGTACATCAAGTTACAAAGAGCATTTACAGTTACAAAGTACATCAAAGAGTTTTACAACGTACAGCAATTTACGTATAATACAGGTATGGTTACGGCTGTTAGAGCTTAGAGATGAGGTTAAAATGCTACTCTTTGTTCAGTAACCAGCCTATAACAAGTTTCCTCAAGATAGGGAAGGACTCAGTGGTTTTAATGTTGAGTGGTAGGGTGTTCCAGAGTTGGGAGGCTAGTACAGTGAAGCTGGCGCCTCCTGCTCTTTTTAAGGCAAATCTGGGCACTAACAGGCATAGGGAGTTGGAAGATCTGGTGGTTCTGGATGTGGGTTTTAAAGTGAATTTGTTAGAGAGGTACGGTGGGGCTAGTTTGTTTAAGGCCTTGTAGGTGAGGCAGATAGTTTTGAGGTCGATTTTTTTTTTTTTTTTTTGCTGTATGGAGAGCCATTTGCACGCTTTCCTGGTAGTGGAGATGTGCGCACGCCTTGGGATGTTCAGTGCTGCACGCAGAGCATTGTTCTGGAGAACCTGGAGTTTGTTAGTTACGTTACGTTAGTTAGTTATGTGATTGTAGCTTACGTTTCCGCAAGGCTTTCTGTGGTCATACTGGCAGAAGATTGGTGCCACACGTTCTGGGGAAAAAACTACAACTGAGGCTACGGGCGTTGTGCGTCCTACTTATAACATCCAGTGATGTCGGCCGTCGGAGGAGGTCATTGAGGACGGCGTATCAACGTCATCGACGCAGACGCCGAAAGATTTTCCGAAGCAGCACAGCTGTGGTGATAACTGTCATAGATATGGAATACTTCGTCGGACTATCCCATCGAAAGAACGTTACCAGGTAAGAAAGTAACTTGTTCGTCTTGGGTTGCCCAGCGTTTCAGGTCAATTTCTAGTTCCTTGAAAAGTGGGGGAAAAATTGCATGGTAAACGTCTTTTGGGTCGGCCGGAACCTGAACCCCTAGATAGTTAATAGCCTTCGTCTTCCATTGGATTGGGCACATTGGAATCAAGACTTCTCGCTCCCCAGGGGGTATCCCTATCCCCAGTGGGGCTGATTTGTTAAAGTTGATAGAGAATCCAGTGACCCTTCCATAGCTGTTTATTTCAGCTAAAGCGTGTGTCAAGAAGGAGCGGACCTCTGTGATGGTCAGCAGGACGTCTGCGTAGAGAGCTGGTTTGTGGTATGAGGTACCAGCACAGGGGTCCTTGATCAAGGTATTCAGCCTAATCCGTTGGGCAAATGGCTCCATGATAAGTGGGAAAAAGAGTGGGGATAGTGAACATCCCTGTCTGGTTCCACAAGACAAGGCGATAGGAGCGGAGAGGGGGCCATTGATTCTGAGAAGGGTTTTGGGTGATTTATAGTTAGCCAGGACAATAGTGCAAAATTCCTGCCCAAACCCAAATGCCTCCAGGGTGAGCTTCATGAATGTCCAGTCCACCTTATCAAATGCTTTGGTCGCGTCAAGCGCCATGATAGTCCTTGGGAATCCCAGGAAGCCAGGTCCACTAGGTTCAACGCTCTCCGGATGTTGTCTGCCGTGGACCGGTTCTTGAGAAACCCGCTCTGATCAGGATGAATTATATCCGGCAGGATATGGGATAGGCGTGTCGCTAGGATCTTAGAATAAATGTTGGCGTCAATGTTCAGCAAGGTGATCGGTCTATAGGAGGCAGGATTTCTCTGATCCCCTCCAGGCTTAGGTAGGAGGACTGTAATTGATTCTTGCATGGAGGGGGTTATGACTCCCGTGTCTCTGAAAGAATTGAATATTTGCACTAATGATGCGAGTAGCTGGAGTTTAAAGATCTTATAGAATCTGGTTGAATAACCATCAGGACCAGGGGCTCTGGATTTGAGGGACTTTATGGCCTCGTCTACCTCCTCGCTTGAGATTGGAGCCTCCAAGATGTCTCGGGTTGAGTCTTGCAGTCGGGGAAGTGCTGCTTTCTGTAAATATTTCTTTTGCTCCTCCAGGTCTCGTATTGGGGCGGTCATCACCTGTGCCAGATGATCTGCTGCCAGGCGTTGTTTGTCCTGATCGGCGTATTGTATTCTGCCTTGTGAGTCCCGCAGTCCAATTAATGTATTGTTTCTTTTCACTTTAGCGAGTTTGGCTACCAATAGTCTATTTGCTTTATTATTCTTTGCATAATATAATTGCTTGCCTTTCACCAGCTGGTGTGCTGTGTGTTCGGCGCAATGGGATTCGATCTTTTTCTGCACCATGCGAATAGCTCATTGTGTTTTTGGGGACCAACCTTTTTCTTTGTGGGTCTTCTCCGCTTTCCGGAGGTCATCCTCGAGGATCAAGCAGGCCTGTCACCTTTTCTTATGAAGGCTACTCACTGGGCTATTGGCTCCTCACATATTACCGCTTTCATAGCGTCCCAGGTGTTAGCGGGGGCGGGGGGAGTATCTTCGTTGGGGTTTTCCTTAAGGAAGTTCTTAATTGCGGTCGTTATTGAGTCTCTGAGCGTCATCTCGTTAAGTATTGGATCGTACAGCGTCCATCTGCATTGCATGGTGGGTGTTAGGGAGAATTCTCTGTAAAGGCTAATTTCCCAAACCTAGTGAGTCCCCCAGCAGCTTTGCTGGATTTTTGGGGTTTATTTTTTTCTCCTGCTAAGAGTGAGACTCTTTTCCTCCCACTCTTAGACATGATTTGAGGTGTTCCTTTGACTCTGTATGTGTTCTATGGGCTATGTGGTCCTTTACCCCATAGGGTTTCATGTGTTTTTGATACGTGGGTTACACAGCACCCTCCGTGCAGTAACCCAGGGGTGTCGTAGCGACCCCCAAACATAGACTCCATACCCTGGGACTGACTACTGTCACCCAGGGCATGTAAAGTCACCATTGGCTTTACTAGTCTTAAATTGTGAACAGAACCAGTACAAACCATCATATTGTGGACGTACTGGTCGGGGCAATTCGATTGCCTCGGGGGCTGTTGTTCGAGGGGGCACTGTCCAGTCCCCCCCGACCGAGTTTTGGCTGGTGGCAGTGGATACTATTTATATTCGACCGCGAATATATTCCTATGGGATTTTCCCATTGTTCGAGGCTACCACTTTTTAAAATAGCCTCGAACATACCGCCGGTTTATTAAATTAATATAAATTCACCGGTTGGTATTTTTTGCCGAAACTTGGTTCCAAAATGGCGTTTGTGTTCGCTTCTGTGACTCCAACCCAAGTCGAACCCTTTGTTCCACTTTTTGGCGGGCTTCTCCACAGAAGCCTCCAAAAGTGGTGCCATTCTGTCTGGGTACCACAGGGGAAGTGGGAGGGGGTTTAGGCAACCCTGGACTGAGTTGCCTCGGTAACTCAAGTCGCACTCTTGTGTGATTGGCCCAAGTGGTGAGCCGCCCACTTAGCATGTTTGAGTGACAGCTAGGCTGAATGAATGGGGGTTTTCTGCATAAAAGCAGGGCTTTTGGGGACTGGAACTTCAGACGTCGCCACAGGACCTAAAGAATCCGAGGAGGGAGAAGCCGAGCCGACCTGCAACGACGACACCACCGGTGGAGCCCTGCTGAACCGTCTCATCACTTTTCCCGACGGCAGAGGAGATCTCCAGTCCGGAGAGTCTTCTTCCTTTGACTGGTGGGGATAACCAGTTTGCCCGTCTTTTCGCCTTCCTGGACCATCTCGTGGCCGCCTTGCCCGTGCCTAGTACCCCGGCAACTGGAATACCACGGTTTACCACAACCTTAAAGAAAAGGGTAGTACCTTGTAACCGGGAAACTCCGAGACTGGTTTCTTCCCTGGCAGTGCAACGACCTTCAGCTTTCCTCCATGTCGAGACATCCTCTTCCTCTGGACGGAACACTGACTTGCACCCGCTGCCATGAACAACTGCCCCCGCTGGAGCGTTCTTCCCATTTTCAGGTACTGTGTCCCGCCTGGCTTCCCTTGCGACCGATCGTTCGGGGTGACAGTAAATCCTCGACTTTCTAACCTGGGTTAGCCTGGGGCCCGTTAACTAACTTTTCCTGACTTGATCTCAATCTTTTATGAATTTTCTACAAAGACTCTCTGGGCATAACCCCACTGTGTGATCCTGGACACATTTCGCTTGCTCTCTCTAAGAGTGGGTCTGGCATTTGAACTTCCTTGCTCTCCAGTAGACTTTGCCTAACCTGCCTCACTGTGGTTCTTTGAAAGGTATTGAAATTGTATGCTTCCATAACTTTGCCTTTTCCCTCCCTTTTTATATAACTTATTAGAGTGCCATCTTATGTTAAGCGCTCACCTCTGTCTGAAAATAAGTGGTGTTTCTCATTAAGACTTGTCTAATAAGTAATCAGGGTTGTATATATATAATAGTGACTGTGTGTTGAAATTACTTACCTCGTTGTGTGCTAGTGTAATTTACAAGTGTGTCTTTAAATAAATAATTATATACTTTTACACCAAAGCTCTGGTCAGTGTTTGCTTGTGCTACTGTATCTCTGTACCTATTGTGTATACTCTATATACTGCCTAACTCATCTTGAGAGAAGTCTGACTGCTCAGCCACAGCTACCAGGTAAATCTGGGTGGTACAGACTGCTACCAATTGGGTTTACTGCCAACCACCTGTAGTCCTAAATCTTTTGCAGTGGTCCCTAAGGGAACTGCACAGGTTTCTGCCTAACAGTGGGGGATGGCTCGTGTGCTCCAATTTCCATGGTCACCGGGGTGTGTTCAGGCAGGATCCTTGAGCCTATGGTTACGTCGTTGGCGAATGGAAGTATTTGCGGGGATACCAGGAGGAGGTCTATTCTGGAAAATGTCCTATGAATGTAGGAATAGAAAGAGAAATCTCTTTCTGAGGGGTGAAGTATCCTCCATGTGTCTACCACCTCTAGGTTCCTGAATAGATGTAGGAGTGCCAGTGCAGAGGCGAAGTCTCCGGAGGAAGGGGGATGTGATCTATCCTTTGTGGGGTCTGGGACTCAATTAAAGTCGCCGCCGATTACTATCTGGCCCTCTAGAAAGGGGGAGAGAGTGGAGCTCAAAGTCTCATAGAGGTAGCTTGGCCTGTATTCGGGGCGTATACTGAGACGAAAGAATATAGCTGTCCCAGCAGTAGGCACTTCACGACTGTAAATCGGCCATCCGGGCAAAGTTTTGTGTCCAATATCTGGGGGTTTAACCATTTCGTGAAGAGGATTGCTGTGTCCCCTTTTTTGGCGTTTCCTGAGGCGAAGAGTTGCTTTGGAAAGTACTGGGAGCGTAGACGCTCAAAGTCTGCTGGCAAAAGGTGTTTCCTGAAGCATGGTCTCTGCTGCATTTCGTCTTGGAGCTTTTGCAGAATTGATTTGCGTTTCAAAGGAGAGTTTAGTCCTTTAACATTCAGGGAGACAAATCTCAGGGTGTGGTGTTCTGGAGTGGGATGTGAGTTTGCTGGCGCATTCGGAAGGGGAGAGTGAGGTGTGGATGGATCACTCAGCATTTCGTTGGGTCTGTAGCCGCTCATTAACCTGTCTCTGAAATTTTTGGTCAGACCTCCAACGGGAAGGCCAAGATTTAACTGGGGGGGGGGCAATTTTGTGGAACTGGCACCACCCCTGGCCAACAGGGCCAAATAACTGTTTTTAACCAACATTGCTAGAAGTAAGAGCAAACTTAGTGGATCATTCCAAGGACTCATAGATTGTGCCTTGGAAATTGGCATAGCCCGTGGGGTAGGGCCCGCTGCTCCGGCTGTCAGGGTTCATCTTCATGTTCGTAGGTGGCGAAACTCCATCGGGTAAACCGAAAACTGTTCTGGGAATGTGGAGGAGGAGATCTGGGTTGGGCCGGTTAGGAGTTGGGCCCAGGGTTGCAGAGGCCATGTTCCGGCTTCAGGCTGCTTGGAGTTTCGACATTTCGGTGAATCTGATGCGTCTCTGCGTCCGATAATTTCCACGAGTTTTGCTTATTTTTTGGGGAAGCTGTGAGGTCCGTGTCAGTGACGTTTTCCGAGGCTGGGGGTGACGGGCATTTAGACGAGGCTGGGTGCATGATCTTCTCGGTGTCCTCCAGGTGGCTAATCCTCCTCAGGGTGCCCTTGTAGGAGAACTGTAGGGCCATGGGGAAGAGCCATCTGTAGCAGATTTGTTGGTCCTAAAGGAAGATAGTTTGGGGTCGGCGGGATCGTCTTTTCTGGAGGGTAAGGAGAGGTAGGTCTTCATAAATCTGAAGGGGAGAGCCCTGAAAGGTTTTTTCATCCCTGGTGCGGCCGATTGCTGAGATGGCTTCTTTTGTAGTGAAGAAGTGTACGCTGGTGATAACATCCGGCGGGGCGTCTGATTCCACCCCGCGGCGAGGGCGCATCCTGAGGGTGCAGTCTAGAAGGAGTTGTGGCTTCTCTAGTTGTGGAAGGAGGGATTGAAAAAAATCCCCCACGTATTCCGCCATGTCTTTGTCTGGGACTGGGGCTGGAACTCCTCTGATTCGGAGGTTATTACGTCGGGCCCTATTTTCCAAGTCTTCTTGTTTGAATTCTAAGATTTCGCATTTGTCTTGGAGGAGTCTGAGCATTGAACTTCCATCAAGGTGGGTGTGTGATCTTCGGTCTGATCTTTGACCTCTCCCAGCCTTTGCTCGGCCTCCGTCACTCTTTGGTCAGTGCTTTCTAGTTTAGTGGTAAGTTCAGTCATACAAGATCTGAATTCAGAATTGATGTCGGCCATGAATGCCCAGATGTGGTCCTTAGTTGCGAGAGACCCTGACGTTTCCTGTGGAGAGGAGGCAGCGAGATCCTGTTTCTTGGATTTTTCGGTTGACATCAGCATTGCAGCAATGTCTGGGTTCTTACCGGACTTTAATTGTTTGGCCATCGTGTCTTTTGTGGGCAGAGGGAGGGCCCCACGCCTTTTGGAGGAAAAGTGGTGAGCAAATCGACCCCTCGGTCACTGGTACAGTAGTTTAGCTGCCACGCAGGTCCCCTAAGGTGGGTAAAGGCATATTGCTGGTGTGGATGCTGAGGTTACTTGTGGGGGGGGGGGTTTCTCCGTTCCCCCAGGAAGTAGGCAATGGCGGGAGGGTCCTCCCGAGCCTGCGCAGGGGGGCGGGGGGGATAGGAGGTTGAGAAGTGGGCCTGGATGCCCCAGGAAATGTTCAGGAGAGAGGGGCAGAGGGACTGTGTAGGCGAAGCCAGGGGGGGGATATCAATGCCAACTGGAGCTGCACCCCGTTGTTGTCACAGGATAGTTGTTCCAATGGCAGGTGTAGGGCCCCTTGATGGAGTTCTGGCTGGGTCCTTCCATGGTGTGAGGAGCTCACCGGTTCCCTAAAGTGGAGCTTGTGCCCCTCGCCCCTCGCCAGGCCCAGTTGTTGAAGGGCTCCCGCGGGCCACCAAGGTTGGTGAGACCACGGGGCCTTGTGTTGTGAGGTCCCTGGATGGAAGTGTGGGAGGGGAGGAGGGCTGGCTGCCCCGCCAGCAGTGGAATCGGGTCCAAGGGCGGCACCGGCACCCACAGGTCCGCTGTTGGAGAGTGGGCAAGAGGTGGAGGGCCCCCGCTTCAGTGCCCCCCCACTCCCTGAGGGGTCAGGAGTGGCCCCACAGATTGTTGCAGCGTCACTGGCGGGGTCTGAGCTGCCTTACTGTTGAGGGTTGTGTCTCTTTCACAAGTGGAGATACTGCAGGAGCCAGCCGGGACTTTCCTGGATCCAGGGGATTCCAAATAATTCCTCTGTGGAACTGCGAAGGAGAATAGCTGTATGGGGACAAAACCAGGGACAAAATAAGAGACACCATCTACTGATTAACTAGGTGATCAGGTGATGACAGCATGCGTCATCCCCTTTGCACTCACTAGGGGCATCCAGCCATGGGCGTCCCAGTTAAGGGTGGAACAGTGAAGGTTGAAAGCCATCCGTTGACGAGCCTCTTCTCATATGAGCCTTTGCTGTGTCCTGCTTACTTGTTTAAGTACCCATTATTGCTTTTTCTCAGCTTCACCCTCACCATTCCCTTATCATTCTATCTCTTCCTTCCCCCCTACTTCTCTCTTCACACTCCTCTGCTGAGAACCATCTCAACTCTCCTCCAATCACTATCATCTCTTCTCCTTGACACCCTCTTCTCGCTCCACTACTATCTCTGTTCCCAAAGCCTTCTCCAACCTAACTTCATTACACTTCTGCTTCTCGCATCTATCCCCAGCCTCTCTTTATTTCTCAGACTCAATATTGCTTTGCTTCTACATGTCACACTCTTTCTATTGCTCTTTTGGAATGCACAGTCTGTCTGCATTAAAACCTCCTTTACCTCTGACTTCTTACTTTCTCCTTCTCTTAATGTCATTACCCTTAATGAAACCTGGATCTCTCCTTCTGACTCTGCAACCCGTGCTGCCCTTTATGACCTTGACTACACCTTCACGCACTCTCCCCGCCCCACTGCAGTGGTGGAAGTGTAGGACTGTTTTCATCCCCCAAACTTGCTATCTCTCCTACTCCCCTATCTCCTGCTAAATTTACCTCATTCGAATTCACTATCTCCTCAATCATTGCCCCCTTTAGCATACATATTATCTCTATCAGCCACCCGATCTGGCAGGTCAATTCTTCGACCACATCTCCAAACTTATTGACTCTCTTCCTCTCTACCATCTCGTGGTCATTGGCGACTTCAACCTCCCCTCTTTTTCTTCTACTTAACCACTCACTCTCTTGTCCACTCTGTGCCCAACCATTCAAATGGAAACTCCCTTGTCCTTATTCTTATCGCCTCTCAACTCTCTCCACCACTCCTTCTCTCTCCGATCACTGTATCGTCTTTGCCTCAATCTCCACTCCTGCTTATTCCTCACTCTCCATCTACAACTATTACTAAGCACAGATTTTCCTCCTCCAAGCTCCCTGAATACCTCTTTGGCCTACAACACTCTCTCTCCTCCTATGCTGAACTCCCCTTTCCATCTACTGAAGATTTCATTAACTTTTATTCTCCCTTCTCCTCTCAATACCCTCTTACTAGAGTCACTCCTAAATCCTCCCCTCCACAGCCCTGGATTACACCTCTCATCCGCACCCTGAAAACAATGCAGAAAAAGCTTTGCACTTAGCAAAGGTCAGTACATTCCGCTGATCTCACTGCTCTTCAAAACTATCCCTCTACTCTTGACTTTGCCAAACATGACTTTCTCTCACTCATTTTGTCTCAATCCTCCCAGCCTTGGCACACCTCCAAAAGTCTCTCAATTCTACCCTCCTAAACCCACGTCCATCTTCTCTACTCTTTCTGCAAACGATATTGCTCTCTACTTTGCTTCCAAAATGTCTTCCATTCACAATACCCTTGCTAAGTACCTTTTTTTCCCCTTCTCTTGCTCACTTTTCTCCTTCACTCCTACCCTCATCACGCTCTACCGTCTTCCTTTGTCCCACCAACCCTAATGAGATCCTTGCCCTACTCCTCAAAGCTAGCCCTTCCTGTAACCCCACGTTCTCTGCACATTGTGAAGCAAAGTAGCTTCCAGTGTTGCTCCACATCTTGCTTCCCTCTTCAACTCTGTGGAAAATGCTACTTTCACCTCATCCTATAAGAAACCTGGTCTAGATCTTAAGTGCCCTGCCAACTTTCACTGTGTCTCTCTTCCAAAATACTATATAATCCAAAATCCTAAAGTGAGTATTATTCAATCGACTCACTGAGTTCTTTGATACTTGCAACCTCTGAGACCTTCTTCAATCTGGCTTCCGATGTCTGCATTCTACCAAGACAGCTCTCCTCAATTTCAGCAACTTCATCTCTTCTGATCGTCATGCAAACCTTTCATCTCTTATTATTGTTCTCGACCACTCTGCTGCCTTCGATACTGTCAACCATTCTGAAGTTCTCTCTACATTATCTCTCCTTGGCATCAGAGGTGAGACCTTGATTGGTTTGCATCATGCCTTTCCCCCAGACACTTTCACCTCCCCACTAACTCCTCCTTATTGTTGGAGTTCTGCATGGGTCTCTCCTTGGTCCACTTCTCTTCTCTCTATACTGCATCTCTGTCATCAGCCCTTATTTCAGTCCTTATCTGACAAGCTGTTGTCAATAATTTCAAACTGTCTCTCCCCCATCAAACATTTGATGAAGTCTTACTCGCTCATGCTCAACTCCACTATGACTGAAGTTCTATACTTCCCAACCAAACAAATTCTCTCCCCCCACCTTCTTCCCTTCTCTCCTGACTCTTTCTTACTCTGCTTCCGCTAGTAACCTTGGTGTTATCTTCAACCCATCACACAACTTCTCGCTGTTCATCTCCAAATCTGCCACTACAGTCAGACTCAACCTCCTCAAATTCTGTATTCATCCTTTTAATAGTGCTAAACTGTGTAGTCTGAAGCAGACGCTGAAGCGGACTCTGAAGCACTGGTGTGGCTTGACTCGCTTGTGTTTTCGCGTACCTTGTGGTCCTTTCCTCGGATCCTCTGATCACCGTGGCGCAGCATTGCCAGAGCCTCGGCATATCCAGTGCCTCGCCTCGTCTTGCGGTTTCTGTTGTGGACACTGCAGGACTGCCCCGTTCTGCAAGGGGGGCCTCCTGGCCTTTTGGTCTTCCAGGATTTTTGGCTCGCGCTCCGGAGAAGAGAGTGTAGCTTTTTGTGTTTACCTGAGCAAGTGAACTTGGAAAGTAATACAGGTAACTCACATGGCTGGTCTTATGTTCTTTGATTTATATTTTAAAATCAATCACTGAGAATTGAACTACATACAGAGTTTAAAACACCAATAACATCGGCTGAAGTGTATCATTGTGGAACAGTGCATACTATCGAGAGGTACTGTTTCATATATCTGGTTTTCGACTGTAGTGTGTGAAACTACGTACTCTTGAACCATAATACAAGTATCTTAATGGTATTTTGGCAACTTTTGACAACTTTTGGAACACTGAAAGACGATCTTGGTACTTGCCTCATATACAGGTTGATAGTAAACCTGCGCTACTATAGAAGTACGGCGACGGCGGACTAAGATAGTCTTTAAGCTGTCTTTAGTAAGTGCGGTTTTCTGTAGTAACTGTACTCTGTCGTAATTGTTGAGCCAGTTCCTGTTGGGCAAGACTTGCTATGCTTACGTCTTTTTAAATACTTGTATTTCAGGGGTGGTGACTGTGGACTATTAAGTCTTTGAACCGCCCCTGTTACTGCGATTCCTCTGACGGGCGGAGTCGAAGTAGAAAAACCAATAAGTGGCGATATTGGTTAAGTTGGAAGAGCCACTGGTGTGACTCTGTCTTTGGAAGCATGAAATTAAGAAATAAGCTGAAATAATTAAATGCCAAGACAAAGGGAAACAGTAAATTGGCGCCAGTGCAGGAAGAGACTGATTTAAATAAAGCCGCCTCCTCTGATTTCTTTGGGGGGGCCATGTGTTGCTTTTGTCCCCATTGAAATACATAATGAACCAGCTGAATCAGTGATGCTGGATGAAGGGGCGGGCCTGCACAACAGCCGAATTGGATAATAATTCACTTCTTAAACTTTGCTATAGCCTTGAAGGCCAAATTATCAACTTGGAAAAAGTTGAGGCTGAGAATGCTGTAAAATCTGCAACTAATGCCCTAAGAAGTGCTAGAGATTAATCTGTGCTTGGAAATGAGAATCCTATCTCTGTTTCTACAGGTCTATCTTGCTCATCCCGGCTTACTGGCTAACACCGAACTCCATTGAAGACCAAGACCTTAACATTGTTAGGAATGAGCGAGAAGCATGGGAAACCTTGTTTGGCAAAAAACTAAGAGCAAAAGGCTTGCTATGAAGCAACAAGTTTTGCCCTCAAAATGTTGTTAAAATTATCACATAATATTGCATGTCAGGTTCAGATCAATGCAGTGCTTTTGTCTGGTTTGGGAAAGGTTTGTCCCAATACTCAGTCGTTTTGCAGCATTGGCCCGTCAACCCTAGACATGAATGTGGAGGCTCGCTCTACAAAAGATAATGGTCCGAATTTACCTGAAAATCTGGAATCAACGAAAGTTGAGATTTTACTGAGTAGTGACAATGATGGAGGTAATGAAGATGTCCATTTAACAAACCGAGAAAGGAGGAGGAAGAAAAAGGTGGTTAACAATGAGAGACCTATTACCAAAGTAGTAGGGGAATGTGGTGAAGATGGGGATGTAGTGAAAACCCTGAATAATAAACATTTGTCGAGGAGATCTAGGAAGAAAGCTGCCAGAAGAGCCAAGAGGGCAGCTTCTAAATCAGGAAACCTTACTAACTGGCTTCTAGGAGCAACAATAGAAAAACCTAAAGTGGATAAAGAAATACCTGAAGTAGAATTCCTGGAAAGCTCATTTCATAGCTCTAAATCCTTTCTGAATGGTACTGCAATTTCCATTGATACCTCTGTGTGTGAATCCAATTATGAATCTGAAGCGGCACCTAGGGAAGTGGTGCCTAGTACTAAGCCTATTAAATGAAACAAAGTTGATGTTGGTGGAGGAAAAAAGAGTGTTCTTCCATTCAAATCACTTAACATCAGGGGCATCACTAAAGGCAGGAGGAAACATATCGACCGTAGTCAACTACTGGAAATCTTTAACCAGCTATTACCATTAAGGCTGATTAAAAGTGAGGACCTTAAATGTGTTGAACTATGTGATGACATGAGAACTATGGTACATTGCCATTCTAAAGAAGTGGTGGACTTGTTTAGAGACACGCTGGAGAACTCAAGACAAGGGGCGATGAATTGGACTGTGAAAGTATGAGTAATCAGGATAACAAAATCAAATCGAATAACAACACATGTAATCAAAAAAGTGGCCAGTAAAAGTGTGCAGTATGGAAAAGCTTAATCTGGTAATCTGGGTGACCCTAATATAAGAGCACACTGGAAATGGCTGTGCTCTTTTCTTCCCCCAGTGATTGCTAACAACTGAGTGGACACCAAAATCATTACCTGGAACTCGAGAGGCCATAAGCACCTCTTTAAGAAGGATGGATCTCTTAGTCTAATTCTATGGCGGATATTATACTCCTCCAAGGGACCTGGCTCATGGTAGCATCTTACTTGGATGGTTTTTCATCTTTTGGTCGTAGTGCCAGCAGGGGGGTGAAAGGTAGACCGTATGGGGGATTGGTCACTTTGATGGCCAACGATATTCCCTCTGAAGAGATCCATGCTAGCAATAGCGATAATAATGTTCTGGATGTTGAAACCTTAATTGGTGCGTCAACAAAAAGTGCTGATAATCAATGTTTCTGATGCTTGTTAATCTGCTTAGAATCACATGCTGTGCATATGGTCCGACATCCAGTGGTAACCGTGGAGTATTGCATCTTGTCTTTCGGGGACCGAAAGGGGACGTCGGCATAGGCGTGTCTGAAACACTATCCCTATTGTGACGTGTGTAGTACCCAAAATCTCACACGCCGAGGTCCCTCAGATTGTTTTTTTCCACCCAGATAACTGGTTGCCCTATAGCAGAGCTCTTCATGAGACATTGTTTATCTTACCGAATTGTCGGTTTAATCCCCGTTAAGTCACTTCGCCCATCAAGAACATCTTCAACGAAGACTACGGGGGAATCGTCTACGGCTGTGGGTTCCGGCACCTAAGATCCGACGTTCGGACATCCACGTGGTCGGGCCTTCTGGCCGGCCTACACAGTAGGGAGAGTGGGTTTGGGGTTTGCCATACTGCTATGATGTCTTTCCTCTTTTCCACTGCTTTCCTTTTTGGTCTGGTCACCCTTCCCTTCTGCTATGGAAAGGACTCCATTTAGATTCTGCCCTGTGTGTAAGGTCAGATATCCGTGGAAAGACGAGCACACGTTGTGTAACGCTTGTCTCCCCCTAGAGCACGACGAGAAGCGGTGGTCAGCGTGTAAACTCCTTAAACCTAAAACCCTTAAGGAGCGCCGGTTGAAGCGGTGAGCCGCGTACGGAATGTCACGCGTGGAGCCTTCCTCCCCTGCCGCGACACCAGCCGAAAGTGACGGGGGTACATCGGATGACCAAACGTCCAACGCGGACGTCATAGACCTTGAGGCGGACTATTCTAGAGCTGCCACGCCCGTCCCCGACCCTTCCAGGCTCGACTCCGGTCTTTCTACAGGGACCACACCCGGTGACAGGGGCGTACAATTGCACCGCACAAAGCACACAACCCAAGCGCCCTCCTCGACGACTTCGTTGAAAAAGGCGAAAGCGCCATCGGATCGATCTGATCCGAAGTCTTCCCCGTATCCGCAGCAGCGCATGACGACTGGGCATAACAAACATAACAAGGGCGCTACTCCCAAACTGCACACACCGAAGTTTCTGAACAAGAAACTTCGACGGGTTCCAAGGTTTCCAAGGCCCATACAGGCCCGAAAACTGCGAGTAGGCCTCTACCCGAGAAGCCATCCGCTGGCCCTTCTGGAGCCGCGGAAGACTTTTTCACTGCCGACACATCATCGGAGGCGTTGTCTCCCGAAGATTCTGTGACTATCCGTAAGAGCATCAATAGGATTGCTACGGCGGTGGGCCTAGTACCGGTTCCGCCCACAGTTATGGGCCAATCCGCCGAAAAGTTTTCCACGGATTTGGAAGACGATCCAAAAGACTCTTACGAAGAAAGCCAGGTACCCCTCTCAAGCACCCTGAGGAGATCCTCTCAACGCCTTAGGGCGGAGAACCCGGTTCCTACTCAGCTAGGTCCATTTGGGTCATCCAAGTGGACCACGGAGCAATTCTAGGGGTGTATGGATCGGCTGGAGCAGTTTTTCAGGGCTTCTGATCAACCTCTGCCGAAAAGAGCTCGGATAGACCCTAACCCTCAAACACAAGATGCCCAACACCTAGATGTCCAACACTATCAACTGACTATCAAGAAGATGTCCAGATGGACACGTATAGAGACATCTATACAGAAAAAGTGGAGGCTTCTTTTCTGGACAACTATGGGGAAGATCAACGGGCAACGGACAACTGGGAGGACACCCAGCAGGATGATCACAATTCTGATATTGTTTGCCTCGACTCTCCCCCATCCACCCCGATTCGACAAGCTTCTCCGGTGGATGATCAAATGGCTTTCAACAACATTGCCACGCTTGAAGCCTTGCCCGAACAAGATTTCGCGGAGGACATTATTAATGAAAAGCCTCCGGCAAGCCAGTCTATCCCTCTCTTGAGATCTGTAAAGAGACGGCTGGCCCCTTCCTTACTCGCACCCGCTCAGACTAGGACTGTGAACCCAAGGGTCGAAAAACTTTTCCGGCCCTCCCCCACCGACCCGCTTTATATCAAAGGACACGCAATCCCAGACTCGCTGGTGGTGACCAACACTCGCAAAAGAGCAGTGGTTCCCCTTGCCACGGGATAGTCACCCCCAGACAAGGAGTCCAAAAGGTTGTATGCCTTAGGCAAACGGGTTACGTCGGCAGCGGCCTATACCGTCCGGATTGCCAATAACACAACGTTACTGGCAAGCTACGTCGACGCCCAATGGAACCTACTCCAGGAAGGCCTTCAGGAGGTTCCGGAACCAACCAGAGCCAAGCTTCTCGCCATTGTCTCGGATGGCAAACTTGCCAATCAGAATGTTGTAAAGAATACCTTGGACACAGCAGAGACAGCAGGCAGGTCTCTCGCACAGGGTACTCTCCTAAAGAGACACGCGTGGCTGCGCTCGTCAGGCTTCAGGCCTGAGACCCAGGCATCCATTATCAACAAACCCATCGAAGAGGCCAACCTCTTCGGGAAGGCGGTAGACGATGCGTTGGAGACAGCCAAGAAGGAGCACGAGACTATTAAGTCGCTGCACCAGATTTCCCAAAAACCCTCTTCACAGAGAGGCAATCATTCTCGGCAGTCCTTTCGGGGACAAGCCCGCGCCGCTCAAAATAATTTCGGCATGGGCAACTTCAACTCAAGTCAACCTGCTGCAAGCCCCACTTACTACCACCATAGGGGTCAGAAGCCCGGAAAGAATAGAGGCAGAGGCTCCAATTCCAGAGGAGCATCAACTTCGGGTCAGAAATAACCACCAACTCCAGGTCCCCTCCCATGTCTCCCCGGTCGGGGGGAGATTAACATCTTTCCTCAAGGCATGGGAGGGGATAACTTCAGACCAGTGGGTCTTAAAGACGGTCACCCACGGTTACTGCGTGGAATTCGCCCGATCTCCGAAACATCGACGCCTTTCACGGAACATCTGCAGATCCTGATCCAAGAGGTGGAAGCGCTGCTGGGAAAGGACGCCATAGAAGCCGTCCTTATTCTTCAGGTAAACAAGGGTATCTATTCAGTGTACTTCCTTGTACCCAAAAAGGATCTCACCATGTGTCCTGTTCTAGACCTGCGCCCAGCGAACAAGTTCATAAAGCCCCAGACGTTTTGCATGGTAACACTGCAAGAGGTGATCCCATTGCTAAAACAGGGAGACTTCATGACAACATTGGATATGAAAGATGCATACTTTGATATTTCAATGTTGCCAGCACACAGAAAATTCCTAAGGTTCGTGATTCAGGACAAACACTACCAGTTCAAGGTACTCCCCTTTGGCATAGCATCGGCGCCAAGGGTGTTTACCAAGGTCCTGGTAGTGGCAGCGGCACACCTGCGCAGATTTTCAGTTCCAGTTTACCCTTACCTCGACGATTGGCTCATCACGGAGGACTCGTTCGACGTTTGTTTTTCGAACACCCAAAGGACAGTAGACCTACTGTTCAGCCTGGGATTTTCTATCAACGAAAAGAAATCCAGCTTAGTCCCCAGCCAAGTAAAACAGTAAAACGTTATGACAAATCCCGGAGGTACTATTCAGCCGTATAATAAGGATATTCGTGATGCTAAGAGAAGGTTAAGAGCAGAATTGCGGGGGTATAGGAGACTGAATATAGCGGGTTCCTTTTACTATGACAAAGTTAGAAAAGCTAAAAACAAATATAGAGCCAGTATAAGAACCATCAGAAATACAGAGAGGAATATTAGAAATCAGAGGTTGGTTTACACTATCTGCGCTGGAAATTCGCGTAATATATGGCAGCTTCTGAAAGATAACAGAGAGAAGGCCAAGGGTCAGCTGGATAATCCTATAGGAGAGGAAACTTGGGTAAGATTTCTTCTGGACCGTAACTCTGGAGAGGCAGATGTACCCATAATATCTAGAGGGAAGAATCCCTTCCCTCCGCCTTTTGAGGACTCGGAAGAGGCCATACTGAATAAAATAGCATCCTTGAAAGCCTCTAGAGCTCCTGGCCCGAATGGACTAGCCAATATAGTCATTAAGAACCACCCGGCGTTTTGGGCTTCTCTCCTGTCAACACTTTTTAAAAAGGTATTAGCTCAGGGGATGATTCCCCTTTCATGGCAAAAGGCGATATTGGTGCCGGTGTTTAAGAAGGGATGCCGTATGGATCCAAATAATTACAGGCTTCTTTCCATGCTGGACACCACGGGAAAACTTTTTGCGGCTTTATTGCTCACGGAATTACAGAATTGGGCTGAACAGACTAATATTCTTAGTAGGTTCCAATGTGGATTCCGGCGTGGATTCTCTACCACGCATAATCTGTGGGTGATGGACACATTACGAACTCGGGCACTTACCAAAGGACAGCCCCCGTTATACGCTGTTACAAACTTGATGGTCGTGCAGAGTATGGGCAACCCCTCTGTCCCCAAGTATCACACTGACAACACCAGAAATACTGTCTGTGTGATCTTTGAAGCCACAGGTGGAAGTCCGCAAGCCTGGACGTGGGACACAGCCGGAAGAACCCCTTGAGCGCTGCAAGGCAAGGTGCAATGGTGGTTAGAATGCAGGACAAGGTAAAGTATACGGAATGCCAAATACAAGAACACAATGTACCTGTGAGGATATGAAGGTGGTTCTGAAAAAGGCCGACGAGGCGTTGACCTTTAGACGGCTGTTGGGCCAGGCAGTGGGCAAGGTGAACACCTAGTGCAGGACCGTAATCCCAAATTGGTACGTGATTCGTGGAAGAAAACCAAACAGTCCGAGGTCAAAACATTCGATCCAGGTAGATAAAGGGTTAAGCAGAGCAGTCCGTTGGGCGAAGCGTAGCAGTCAAACCGGTAATCCAAAGTACAAAAACAGTTAAGGGACAAGCGTAGCAATCCGTGAAGCAAACCGTGGTCAGGCGATGGGTAAGATCCTTGGAACGAAGAAATGGGCGACACGTGATCCAGACGAAGAACAGCTGTGAAGCAACGCTTTCTGTTTCCAGGCATCCTTTATCCATCCGGCAGAAGTCACGTGATGCATGTACGGAACAGAAGCGTTGCGTCGTTGCTAGGAGACAGGGAATCACGGGATCCGCGGCGCGCAGTGACGCGCGGTTCTCCGCAAACGGCGCAAGCCGATGCGATGATGTGGAAACAACCTCCAGTTCAGCTGCCACAGACGTGAAGGGCGGTAAACGCCAGTCCTAACATTCTGTGACCGGGAGTGAGGGGTACGTGTGCCAGATTTTGTATGTCGGGTAGCAGGGCGAATGGGAGTTGTGTGCGGGGAGGGGCGTGACCTAGATCGTGTGGTCGGCGTGACATACGCCCTATATATTGACTTTAAGGCAGCATTCGATTCTATACCTAGAGCCAGGCTGTGGAAAAAGCTGGAAGTTATGGGCTGCCCGCCTAGTTTGCTGTACTACTTAAGACAGCTGCACTATAACACCATGGTGTGCCTCAGACTAAATCAAGAAGGATCCTTGACTAGACAAGTGAGACAAGATAGGGGGGTAAAACAGGGATGTGTAACTGCTCCACTGGTATACAATCTGTACGTATACGATATCCCAATAGTGTTGGCCGAAGTGAATAACTGCCCACCTTAAGTAGGAGATACAACATGTGCAGTACTGGCATATGCAGATGATCTGGTCATTTTCGACAACAGTATTGCTGGTATTAGGCGCTCAGCGGTAGCACTATGGGAGTACGCAAAGATCAATGGGTTAGCTGTTAACTTAGACAAGACCAAAGTGATTAGATTCACGAAGAAAAAAGTCTCTCGTGTTGAGCTTTGGGTGCAGAATAATAATATACTCTATTCCCCTTCCTATCGATATTTAGGAGTTGAAATTGAACCATGGGGTGATTACTCTCTGTGTAGACAAAATAGGAGAACTAGGGCGCAGCAAGTTACAGCTTTAATTGCGTCATTTACCAGGAGGCAAGCTGGTTTTACATTATGGGGGACGAGACACCTGTATATACAGGTGTTTGCGCCTATGATTACGTATGGCCTGGAAGCACTAACCTCTTCTGATTTAGCCTGGCTGCAAGTGGTGGAGGGAAAATTTTGGCGACGCATTCTGGGGTTATCCCCTAGTGTTCCTATGGCCCTCATAAGGCTGGAGTTGGGTTTACCCTCACTTAAAGCAATGGTACTGAAAAAGAGGGCGGGCCTTTATCTCAAGATGAAGAATAGTTATCTGAACCCTATATTGGTTACCATGCAGATAGAAATAAGTAAAAAAGAAACTACCTCTCCTCTTCAGAAAAGTATGACTCAATTTCTGAGAGATATTGGCTGGACAGACAGAGGGACATCTATTTCCCAAGAGGTCATGACAGCACTGGGGAAAAAGATAGATCTCTGGGATTGGTTAGAGAACTTTTCTCATCTAGGGTGTCTAAAGTCTTGTGCCTTTGTAAAGTATCGACTCTACAACTTTATGAAACCTCAGGCATATTTGTACCTATGCCCTTCCACAAGGCTAAGACGGTTTATTATTCTCTTCCGTCTGGAGCAACTTCCGACCCTGTGTAATGTGGGACCTAGGGAAAAGATCTCAATTGTTGAACGAATATGTCGTATATGTAACCTACCTGAAAGTCTGGAGACAGCCAAGCATCTATTAACTGAATGCACTATAATGAGACCCACAATTGTTAAATACTTAGGAGAATTTGCCCATAATCTGGAATCCATACCGGAAAATCAATTTTGGTTATACTGTACCAATACAGCAAACATGCATCTTTTTATTGCATTATATAATGTATGGCTCCAGATTGAAAAAGTGATGGACATCCTGATTTAAATGACTGAAATGATTTAAAATGTTTTTATTTTTATTATGAAGTTCCCTTTTTGTATATACCTGATTTTTCTTATCTTTTTATACTTATATAATTGTATAAATTGTATAATTTAATTTTTGTATTTTGATTATGTAAAAGGAATATGTGTAAAGTTTGAATTTTCAATCTATATCACATTAAAGTATTATTATTAAAAAACAGTTACTGGGGGCTCTTATTCGTACGGAAGACGGTCTAGTCTTCCCGTCCAGCGAGAGGGTTCAGAACATGCTCTCTCAGGTTCCTCAGTATGTAGCCAGTCGAGAGGTGATGGTACGCAAAGCTATGCGTTTGCTAGGGATGATGGCGTCATGCATATACTTGGTTCTCCACGCGCGGCTGCACATGCGTCCCATGCAAGATCGGCTCAACAGCCAGTGGTGTCAGGCCAGCGGACAATGGGAAGATCTGTTAGTTGTCTCGCCAGCCCTCGTTCTCTCTGCAGTGGTGGTCGAGGGAGAACCTCTTGAAGGGGAAAACCTTCACCACCCCTGCAGTGGAAGCCACTCTCACGACAGACGCATCTCTCACGGGGTGGGGGGCTCAACTGCTTCAACAGACAGCACACGGAGTGTGGTCCCCTCAGGTAGCGTCCAACCATATAAACTTACTGGAGCTACTAGCAGTGTTCAAAGCATTGAAAGCCTTTCAGGAGCAACTCCAAGGGAAGACAGTGCTGGTCCTAACCGATAGCACAACAGCAATGTATTACCTGAACAAACAGGGGGGCACTTACTCTCCAGGGCTATCCAAGCTGTCCCAAACATCTGGATATGGGGTCTCAAACACAAGATGTTCCTGATATCCCAACATGTTCCAGGGGAACTCAATCTGCTGGCAGACGTACTCAGCAGAGATTTTCCTCTGCCAGAAGAGTACGAATGGCGACTGCACGAAGACATTGTATCCAACGTCTTTGCAGAATGGGGGTTTCCAGAGATCGACCTGTTCGCTACTCAGGAGAACGCCCAATGCCAAGATTACGCCTCCAGGTACCCCCAGAACCGATCCAAGGGGAACGGTCTCTGGATAACTTGGTCGGGAACATTTGTCTACGCTTCCCCCCTCCGCCCCCCGACTCCCCTTCTGAACAAGATAGTACACAAGATGCACCAGTCACCATGATTCTGGTGGCTCCCATGTGGGCCCGCCAACCTTGGTTCGCGCACCTGATGGAAATGTCCCTCTCCCCACCAGTCAAGCTGCCCTGCCCGTACAACATGTTGTCTCAGGACATGGGGGAGACTCTGCACCCATGCCCACAAACTCTGAACTTAGCATCCTGGCTCCTGAGGTCTTAGAGTTTGGACATCTGCAACTCCCTCAAAGATCATGGACATACTGAGGGAGGCAAGAAAGCCTAACACACGTTATTGCTTTGCCAGCAAATGGAAATGTTTTGTCATCTGGTGCAGTTCCAAAGGCGTCAATCCCACCGATTGCTCGCCTTCACTTATATCTAACCCATCTGTTGGACTCTGGGTTAGTCTTCAATTCCTTAAAGGTTCACCTAGCGGCGTTGTCAGCCTACACCACGTCACAGCAGAAGGTGTTGTGGTGGAGAATACCTGTGATTAAAGCCTTTATGAAAGGGGTTAAAAGAATGTATCCCCCCATCACACACCCAGCCCCTGGGTGGGGATCTAAATGTGGTTTTAACTAGGCTCATGGGATCCCCTTTTGAGCATATGCATAAAGCTAGTCTGAAAGACCTGACTTACAAGACAGCCTTTCTAGTAGCTATCACTTCTATCAGAAGAGTTGGCGAACTACAGGCCCTCTCGGTTTTGGATCCATTTGTTACAGTCCACAAAAATAAGGTAGTTCTGCGCACTCATCCCAGATTTGCACCGAAATGTATTTCCAAGTTCCATGTGAACCAGTCAATCGAACTACCACGTTCTTCCAGAGACCTACTAACATGGCCGAAATAATCCTTCACACACTAGATGTGCGCAGGGCAGTCATGTTCTACATGGATAGAACTAAACCACTGAGGAAAACTAAACAATTCTTTGTTTCAGTGGCTGCTGGTAGAGAAGGGGATCTTGTCTCTAAATCAGCAATATCAAGGTGGATTGTCAAATGCATCACACTATGTTACGCTCTTGCAAAGAGAGAACTACCCTTCAAGCCTAGAGCACATTCTACTCGAGGCACTGGGGCATCCATAGCATTCATTGCAAATGTTCCCCTAGAGTCTGTTTGCAAAGCGGCAACCTGGAGTTCTGTACACACCTTTACAAAACACTATTGCCTAGACACTCATTCTAGGGCTGATTCTCAGGTGGGACAAGCAGTACTAAGACATCTTTTTTCTACTGTTCCTTCTCACAACCCACCTCCAACTCCGGGTACTGCTCGCTAGTCTATGCACAGCATGTGATTCTAAGCAGATTAACAAGCATCAGAAGACATGCATTACTTACCGTAAAAGCATTTCTGATGATTGTATCTGCTTAGATTCACATGCGTCCTCCCTGCCTCCCCGCTCGGGGTGGAAGGAACATAGACGTCTTACTACTTTCTCTCTTCATGTACTCGCTCACTATAGCCTTGGGCTCCCTCATGGCAGTAAAAATACAATCGGAGGGACCTTAGCGTGTGAGGGATTTTGGGTACTACACACGTCACGATAGGGATAGTGTTTCAGACACGCCTATGACGACGTACCCTTTCGGTCCCCGAAAGACAAGATGCAATACTCCGCGGTTACCACTGGATGTCGGACCATATGCACAGCATGTGAATCTAAGCAGATACAATCATCAGAAATGCTTTACGGTAAGTAATGCATGTCATATGACCCTGCGGGGGATGAATTTACCTTGGGTATTCAGGGTACAATCTTTGAGTTAATTACTAGCAGTCACCTCGATGGTGATGATATGGATATAATTGCTGGGGATTAAAACTCAGAAAGATTACATATGAGAATGGTAATGTTGGCTCTGTGAGTAAGGCAAGGAATGGGAACAAAAATCATAGGTGGAACATTTTCTTTGAAGAACTTGAATTAAAAAACGGTGAGTGGTACATTAAAAACAGATATACCGATGGGGCCAACATGGGACAATGATTTCTGTACCTCTGCCCTGGACTACATTTTCATTAATTCTGCAACTCTAGAAAAAGCTTTGGAGTTGCAGGTTAACTTCAGCGACCACGCAACCCTCTGTTTTAGCTTTGGTAACAGAGCTATAAGGACTATTATTAGTGAGAGGACTGGTGAACTAGTAATAAACAGTAAGGGCTCACGCCTGGGATGGACAGATAAGAACTTGGAAAAGGCCAAAACCTGGAGTAATGGTATTATTGACAATTAGTTATGTGAAGTCAGCTGAAGAAATTGTGATTTGGTTAACCACTTGTATGCATAATTGTGCAGCGAGGGAAAGAATACTCGCAATGAAAGACCCTATGATAAAGTGATACTGGCAGCTAAGAAGAAACTTTGGCATGATATAAGAGTGATTAATCTGCTCGATATATGTCCCGAAGAAAATCTCAGGAGGAAAGGCTCTAGCAGGAATGGGGATCGAAATTGGAGGAAAGGGTACTTTAGCTCTGAGAGGAACATAGTCTGGCAAAATAATGTAAAAATACTAGAGGTGATAATCGTAAAATGTGGGAAAACTATAAAATTATTACAGGTGGAAGTAATGATGATCTACTCTGTAATATTGAGGAACAGACTTGGGTGAGTTACCTGAGTAAAACATTTTCTGGTACTGATTTTGCGCTTGTGACTAGCCCTATACCTGATCTTACTATTTATTAGTCGGGAAGATATCATAGATATCATAAAAAAGCTCAAATCCTCTAGGGCCCCTGGCATTGATGGGGTTTGCAATATGATTATCAAAGATAATCCTGTGGTATGGGCTGACATCTTGTGGACCCTGTTTGATAAAATAACTATGGGTATTGTTCCCACCTCTTGGTGGTTGCCACACATTATGTTTAAAAAGGGCATTGGAGCCTTCCCTGATAATTACCATCTGCTTGCTATGACGGATGTTCCTAGTAAAATATGTGCAACATTCATCCTAAAAGGTATTAATAATTGGATAGACAAAGAGAACATCTATGACCTCTCACAGACGGGGTTCAGGAAGGGCTGCTCCACGAGTATGAACATCTTTATCATAAATACTCTGGTAGAAGAAGCTAAAGGAAAAAGAGTTGCCACTGTACATTCTATTAGTTGATTTCACCTCTGATTTCAACACTATTGATGGGGGGCTACTATGGCAAAAAGGATACAGGATGGGTATGCCACATCTATTATACCCATGTAAGCTGCTGTACAAAAATAACTTGGCCAGAGTAAGGCTGAATAATCCGGGACACACCTCCAACCAAATCCCAATAAACAAAGGAGTTAGGCAGGGTTGTGCTCTATCACCTACTCTCTTCAACCTTATCTTTGCAGACTTTCAAGGTGCCTTCTTGGAGAAACAAAATGCTTTCCCAAGAATAGAAAAAAGAAAATTGGGGTGGTTGGGATATTCCAACATATAGTGATCTTTGATAACACCTTAGTCGGCATCTCCAATAGTGCTCTGGCCCTGTGCAAATATCCAAAAAGTAATGGTTTACAAATAAACATGCTGAAAACCCAATTTATGGCAATAGGTCAGAAGCGCACAAGTAAACCATGCATTAAAACCCTGCTAGGTACTATTCTTAGAACGGATCATTATAATTACCTGGGTCTGGATCTATCATCAGAAAAATGAAGAAATGTTTGCCTGCAAGAAAATAAGAAAGTAAAAAGATTGTCCACAAGGTTGGCGATAACTGCTTTTGCAAATAAAACTGCAGGCTATTCTTTGATGGGTGTATTAAACATATATTGGCAGAAACTTGTGGCATCATTTCTGTATTGCTTGGAAGCTTGCTATGTTGATTGGGAAAACTGGGCCGATAAATTAGAGGGGGTGGTCTGGCAGAGAATTTTGGGCCCATCTAATTACACCACTATAAAGGCAACAAGGCTGGAGCTTAGTCTTCCCTCCTTGGCCACCCTTATCAACATAAATAGAGGGGTCCTGTATATAAAGATCATGTATGCAAAACACCATTCCCTGCTGTCAATGATGAAAAATGCACTCGAGGAGGGTAATAATGACAGTGTGCAAAAATTGAAGAAAATGAACGTAAACTTCTTTGATAAGATATGTTGGTCTCCACATTGGGAAGAGAGTGAAGGAGTGCTCTGCCTCTCATTAAAGAATTGTGCAAAACTGTGCGATTGGGTAGCCAATCACGATTATTTAGCCATTAAGAAGTCACCGTTGACCTTCTCTAAGCTATACTTTACAATCAGAAAACCACAACCTTACTTTAGATTAATACCATCTTCAGTTACAAGGAAAATATTCTTGGACCTCCGGCTTAATCGCTTGAACGTTTTTGAAATCTCAAGAGCCTGGCAAAACATACCTGTGGAAAAAAGAACATGCAGGATCTGCATGGATAAAAACTGCATTGAAACCGCAAGACATGTTCTTACTTCCTATGTTAGTTTAGAAATCCACTTCTGAATGTTATCTATCAAAATACGTGAGTAATCCGGAAGATTTAAGTAAGGAAAGCTTCTGGTTGAGAACCCTCACTGGTTCAAGTTGGGGCCTTACGATTGCAATTAAGCAAGTTTGGAAAGCTGTAGACAAATTGCTACTTATATTTGGAACGGAAGTGAGATTATTGGAAAACCTCTAAACTGTATAGGAGGAAGGTGTAGCTCTCTAGACAAATATGCCAGGTTGATCTGCATTTTGGTTGTACTATACCCATGTACGTTTTGATGGGAGTATGAATAATTTAGCCTGGAATTTACAGTATGTGTTTTAAAGTATTAAGTTTAATGATACTCTAAGCTTGGCCTAATGCCTGTTTTATTCCTTTGATGCCTCTGCTGTTTGCTAAGAATTTTAATTTTACTGTACGAAGGACTGAATTTACATGAATGATTGAATTCACATGAATGATTGAATCTGTTTTTATTGCTGTTTCTGTTTTGTATAGTGTGATTAGTTTGTCGTATATCTTAAATTATTTTTGTGATTTTATGTAATGTGTTAAAAAGTTGTATTCTGAACTAATATACACAATAAAAAAATAATGCTAAACCACCGCTCTTTTCCTTAGTCCTTTCTAGATCTGACTACTGTGCCAGTCTCCTCTATGGCCTTCCCAGCTATGCTTTTTCTCCTCTGGACAAAGTTCTGAACTTTGCGGGCTGCACACTTTTCAACCTTTCTCGCTTTACTGCTACCACTGCTCGCTTTTGCCAGATTGGCTGCCTATCTATGAAACAAAGTGCGAAGTGTAAACCTCTTTACATCATCTTCACCCTACTACCCTACCTATCTGCTCATCTCACTCCCTGCTCTCCTATTCGCACATTACAATCATCCTTAGCTCACCTCGTGGGCCACCACTCAAGCCCTCTTTGCTCCATTTCCATCTTCTTGCTCCCCTACCCTGGAATGCTCTTCCTCTCCCTTTATGTACGACTCCAACTCTACCACTATTTACATCCAACCTCAAATCTCTCCTTCTTTCTGAGGAACCTGTTTCCTAGCACACTATGCTACTGCATCACCCTGTTTTCCTCTCTTCCCTACCCTTCATGACAACGTTCCCCCCATCCTTAATTGAGCACTTTCCCCACCATCCCGTTCCAAGTCATTCTATCCTGTCCTCATCCCCGGTTTGTGTCCACCTTCCCCTGCAACATCTGGACTTAAAGTCGCATTCCTTAACACATTTGTAAAGGACCAATGTTGTTCTCCCTGTTATCAATGGTAAATTATGTAAGCCTTTTTTGTCCCAAAAATGAATTGCTATATATATCAGAATAAGAGAGTAGGCGAGGTTGCAGGCTGGAGGCAATAGTTGGTGGAGGAGGGAATAGAAAGCGAGAGGAAGAGGGGGGAGTGTGAGAAGACTGTAGGGACAGAAGAGGATAGAAGGGGGAACATAATGAGGACGAGAGGGGTGAGTAGACAACTGGGAGTAATCACAGGAATGGACTGGGAGTTATCGGACCTAGGAAGACTAGCGAGAAAGAGAGAGGCACACACATACATACATACATACATCCATACACACACACAAAAGAGAGGGATACTCCAAGAGGAAGAGCAAGGAGTTTTAAGTCAGACAGAGGGGAAGGGAGGGAAAGAGGGAGTGAGAGAAAGAGGGAGGGAGAGAAAACAGTATTGAACCACACTCATATAATCGTGAGGAAACCAGTAGAGTAGGGAACTCTGAAAATTCCCTGAGGGAGTAAGATGGAAATGGCATCAGCCATGAGACCCTCACCTTAGAATTGGACAGTTGGGGTCACCTATCTCTAGTTACTGATATTACACTGGTGAACTAGGGTTTGAGGGTCAAGGTAGGGAAACCCGTTAGCCTTAACCATCCGCTGTCTACCCGTATCTTAAGACATCACCTTTTGTGCGAATTGTTTATACAAATCCTTGAATTGCCCTCTTGATTGTGTATATTATTGAAACCATTTGTGACAAATGGTGTCATTTTGAGATATGTTCTGACACCAACACAGAGGCCACACATTAGAAGAACACTGACGTGAAATCTGAGGCAATTTCGTCTTGAGCAATTGAAGCCACTTAACCATTTGATAAGAGATTTGGGAGATGAGTAGAATTGGTGTTGCAAGAGAAGTTTGTGAATTGTAGGATTGTTGAAAGGGAGGTTGGAGTGGTCATGCAGAGGTCTTTGTAAATTCTTTACAGTGAAAAAATACCTTAGATAAAACGTGGGAAAGGGAACCCCCCCACCTCTGAAGGAGAAACGGGCTCGAGCCCGGAAGAGGGAAGCTGGTGCAGGACTGTGAGAAATTGAGAATGTGAATGTGAACAGAGTATTGATGGCAAGGTGGGTGAGGCCTAATGAAGTGGTTGAACTACCAGAAATTGGAAGCCTAAGATTGAACTGTTGAATTCTACCAGTAAGCCAAAATGCGCAAGACTGATAGAACTGTGCCATCCACCTATCCTTTGTTTTTAAGAGACTCTCTAGACCCTGTGGGGTTGAGCTTGGGGAAGGGAGTTGTTAATGAAGTCATTCTGACGTTTCTTTTGCGACACTATTTTCCTTTTGTATTCCCTTAACACATTTGACATTTTGAGAAGGAGCTCCAGGTTTGGTTTTCTTAGTAAATGCCTTTTTATTCTGACCAGACTGACTTTGACGTATTTGTTGTTTGTTTAATGGTAGAGACTGCTCCCATTTTAGAGTTAGGGCCATTTAGGAATTCTACCTACCCAACTAAAATATTGAATAAAGGTTTTCAAAACTTGTATCCATTGTGTCGGTCTACTGCTCGCTACCATGTCTTCCTTACACAGGGAAACCCTATCCCCTAGAATTTGGTAGGATTTCCCCAAACCGCTCTTTTATTTGATTAATAAAAGTTTGTAAACAATGCCAAAAATACCACTGTCGAGAGTCTTACTCTTGATCTCTTACACTAGCAAAAGGAGGAATTATTGTGCATATTAGCACAATACAACCTGCGGGCAGAGTCATGCTCCCCAAATGGAACCCAGCACTTTCAAACCAAACCCTTACTCTAGGTTCGAGGACCAGCGGGAGCTGCTGCCAAAGATCCCAGCAAAAAGCAGACAGCCCTGCAAAAGCGAACTTGGCTCAGGGATCCGAGGCGGAATACTGCAAAGCTCAAACGCAGTCCTGAAGGAAGGCCTTGATGTCTGCCTGGAGAAAAGATAATGATGATGATTTGTTATTTATATTGCAAAGTGCTGTGCATAGAACATTTCCCTACATTGATTAGCACCCAACCGAAATTGGTACTTATTTATCCACTCTGGAAGGATAAAAGGCTGAGTTGTCTTTGTTAGGATTTGAACCTGCGGCCTGCAGATCGCACACAGATGGCACCAGCGAGCACTCAACCTGCTGAGTTATCTTTATGGCTAAAGATTGCTGCTTCTTGTACCATGTACCAATTCCTTTCAAGTATGATAAACGGAGGCATGCTGCACACATTTGAGTCATAGCATATTAGCCTACTGCTCTTCATTTAAGAACTATTTGAGTGCAGGATTTTAATTTGATAGATTTGAAGCATGTTCCTTTTTTTATTTTCTATTTTTAAAATGCCATGTTACAAAATGAATCACACAGTTCATTAGGTCAAAGTATGAGAGAAATACATTTTGTATACAGTCAAAAGAATCCACCCCAAAAGGGTAGATGGCAAAACGTAGCCCTGATCATTGTGATGAATCATGGAATTCAATTACTCCTCCCCAGAGGGGAACCTTTCTTTGTGAGACTGGGGAGGTGAGCCCGCTATGCAATAGTCCCCCTAGGGGTGGTGCTAAGCAGGTGCTCACAGGGAAAGACTCCCCTCTTGGGGACAAGAACTTCAGTTCCATAGAGGAACTCCCTAAACCCCTTTCTACTTTGCCAACAGTAATATCAGGCTTCAGAACAAGCCACTATTTGTTATTGTGCCGGAAGACTCAAAACACAACCTGAAGAAATATCTAGTAAAATTACTGTGAAGAAGGATGAGCGAGTAATGCCGATTGCTCAGTGGTTGGACACCATTAATACTGGGACGAAGAAAACCAGTGGATTTATAACAAGTCCCAGTGTGAGGGGTCAGCAATGAGAGGCAGACACAAAGTTGAAATGTTCTCAATATTTACCATTTTTATTGAAAAGAAAAATGGGTTTGTAAAAGGCCTATTTTGCCCTAAGCAAAAGAGAACATCCCTACCTATGAAAACAAAACTAAAGTAAGTTGACCTTGTGTTCAAAATGCCTCTATCCCTCACACTAACCTACAAAATCATAAAAGGTACAATACAATGTCCATCATCACTTAAACCAAGTTGTGCAACACACCATATATACACAGTTTCAACAAAGCAACCCTTGTCTCCAGGATTTAGTTTCCCTCCCCCTGAATGGTTTCAGGAAAAAGGCCTTTGAAATATTCTGTTTCCCCAAAATTTCATTAAGGGTAATGAGAATGGGCCTCATTATAAACTGGCTGGTCCAGAAACAACGGTGCTGGTAAGCTTACCGGCATCGTTGTTTCCGGACCGCCAAACTACAAGTCTGCCTGCCTGAGCCTCTGTGCCTGACAGGTCTGACCCTGCTGGGTACAGCGGCCACGGTAGGCAGTGTCACAGAAGTGCTTCCGTGGTCCCCATTCCCATAGAGTCCACTAGGACTCTATGGGAATGAGGACTTAAAATTTGCTGGCGCCTGAATTCCCGGACCGCCGGGGTTGTAACCCCCCGGTGTTATCGGGAAGTCTGGCGCCGGTATATTATTCCGAGTCTGGCGGAATGAGGCCCAATGTCTCTTTCTTGGGTATTTTACTTGACATGGCCAAGCACATTTTCTTTTTACAATTTGGGGTTGAGATATATTGAAAGACAGTCTTTTATAGTTTTAGGACGGCCAAAGCAACACTGTTCGATGTTAACAAAGGTGTGATATAATATGGCATTATTCTCCCGTTCCAAGGGCTGGAATGGGGGTAACAGCATGGTAGCCCATGTTATCGGCCTGAGCGAAGCAGATAACTACTGCTCCGGCCCGTTACCTCCCCGTTCCAGCCATGGAAATGGGGTATTAAGGCTATTAGCATCCCGGGTTGCCAAAGCAGTAACCCGGGATGCTAAAAAAAAAATAGAATATTTCTTCGTTCAATGGGACACCGTGCGCGTACCCTTGAACGAAGGAAAATACTTTTCCAAAATGGCCACCATGGACAGGGAAGTCGTGGCTCCATACGCAGCCCCTCTTCCCTTTCCGTTGCAGCTAGCGAGAGCCGGGGAGAAGGAGTGGCACCCGCAGCCGCAGATGTAAGGTAAGTGGGGGTGGGAGGGTGAGAAAAAAGAAAATGGACGGAGGTTGGGGTGAAGATGGCAGTGGAGGAAGCCATCCATCAAGCTGCATGGAACACAGGCTTTCACAGGTGGTTCCATCCAGCATTTGTAGCCACCTGTTTGGTTGGCTTCCCCTGCCAGGGTACTAATAAAAGTCATTTTGCAACAAAACCTTGGATTTCCTGACGTACGCCCTTGCTAGGAACTCCTCCCCTGAAATGTCCAATTTCAACAAAGGCTATCTAGAACAAAAACTCTTTTGCAACACATTACATTTCCAAGTTTCTAAGTGTTACTCCCCTGCCATATCACCCCTGCCCCCCACCCCTCCTCCCACCTTTGGTTCGCACAGATCCCCTGGTGTCCTCTCCTGCCAGGTGTCTATTTCCAAAGAAGGTTTAACTGAAAAACTCTGGAAAGCCTGGTTTACTCTCCTACTAGGAATATCCCACTTTTGGCTCGCACAGATCCCCTCTTGTACTTTCCTGCCAGGTATCGCTTTCAAAAATGGTTTCACTACTTGATGCTCTTATCAGGTCTCTCTGCAAACATTCTCATTTCTCTTAAGTGTTCTTACAATTGCACCTCCTCAGTGGCACAACCCTTATTGATTTCAGTTTCACCTCTTTCTGTCAAACTCTTACAATGTCTCTTGGCAAGGCTAGTTCCAGGTTTCCCCCAACCGACATCGTATGTCAGGAGAATTGTACAACTACTGCGTCTCTGCTTCTCTTACAAGATTTGTTGGCTCAAGGAAATGTGGGTCACACGTTGCCGCCAATTTACACTTCTCATCTGGAGAATTGCCCCATGTTTGCCCTCTTGTTCTCTCTGTAATGTCTTTTGGCTCTTGGTAATGCTGGTTCCAAGTGTCCCCCAACTGACATCTCATGTCAGTAGAATTGCACCATGTATGTCCTTGTGTTCTCCCTATAATTCTAATTGGCGGGTATTTAAACCTTCCACTTAATTGTCATTGTCTCTGTCTGAACACCCGGGGTCACCACCATCAAAGGGCCAACTCAACGGTATCTCTTGGCGTTTGACTCGTGGTTCACTCTAGTTGCAGAGCTTTGCTTCAGGTTCGAGGTCTGCAGCTTGTCAGACCCTTGGTTAGGTCCTCTGCCTGCCTCGTGGTACATCACCGGCACGGTCGCTGCTTTCTAGTTTGGCAGCATCGTGGACAAGAAGTCTGCAGTTATCCTTACCACCGCTGCACTTCTCTGGGGCCCTCCAACCCTTATTGGGTCTCCCGCCACTCTGGTACGTGGGAGTGACAAATGGCAGCTCGGTACTCTCCCGCACATCTGCCTCTCTCCGTGGCTCCGCTTCCCGCTCCGCATACTCTGCAGCTGACCTGGCTTCTCCTTCACTTTCTTGTTTCTCGCTTTAAATGTCCTGTGCAGTTGATCAAAGGGACAGCAACTTGACTGCTTGTTAATGTTGGCCATACTGTTGATCCTCATTGACTCTTCACTCCTATTCTTCGTCTCGGTACTCTAAGAGCCTTGTGTGAATTGAAGACCAATGGATGACCGCAGTATTTTAAGCTCTGTTGCACATTTTTATCTACATGACAATCCTAATCGGCATCAGATGTTAATGTAGTTTTAGAGTGGTTATGCACATGTGAAGGCTAAATAAAGTTCTGCTTTAAATGTTCTGCAGAACTTGATTTCAAGATCTCACAGTTAAAGGGTTCTGAATAATGGCAGCATGCCGTTAGAAACTCTGGTATTAGGGATGCTTCTTCACAATCAAGGGAATAATATGGCCTCTCCCCTGTCGGAGTCATCCCCTTCCCCGACAGCCATCGCCTCCCATGTGATCCACCCACAGAATACCACCCGAGGGTCAGGATCAGGTAGCGGCTGCCTTCCCCTGGCCAGATGAGAGGAGACTTTAGGCTGGGGATCAGTGATGACTCAGCAGGATTCATCACACCGGTTAGAAACAAAGGAAGGACTCCCGAGAACCAACAGGGAAATCCCACGGTCTCATAAGTAGGAGGAGAGAGAAGTCGAGGGAGTGAAGGCCAGGATGTTCAAACGTGGGAAGAGCTGGGAGCGGCCGAGGTCCTCGATTCTGACGACCTGGCCAGTGGGCGTACTGAAGAGGCACAGAGGAAACTGAGAACCGTGTCATGCAGGGGAGAGAACCCAGAGGAAAGGAGAACCGAGTGAGTGCTGGCATAACCTATGAAAGGTGGTCTGTTCAGTCCAGAAACAGCACCGAGACCGCTGCAGCCATGGCTACACAGGGCCCCCCGCCTCCGAAGGGCAAACAAGAGTCGGCGTGACCGCCGTAGCAGTTCTGACACCAAGAGCTATCCCGAAGGGAGATCCGGCGGTGCTAGCTCTTGAACAAGAAGGTAACTTGAGAGGCGAGGCACCCAGAGAGGGGACAGGGAGCAGGGACACACACAGCCTACTCATCCAAGTGACACAATCAGTGTTTGTCAGTCTAGAAATACAAATACCTCTACTTTGAGACCGCAATCACATTTTGGTGGCCGTGGGCCAACCGTCTCATGCACGATATGACAAAATATAGGTTTTCGAGTTTGCCAATGAACGGCCATTTCGATGTAACAAGAATCGCCATTAGGGGTGTCACGGTATTAGTTTTATGACGGTATGATAACCTTCTTTCCAAATGACGGTATATCATGGTTAACGCGGTATAGCAGGTTGAGTTAACTAATCTTAACAAATATTTTGTTAAAAAGGTCATAAATTGTCAGATTTATCATCACAAACAAAACCAGGCACCCAGGGCCAGAATTGGGCTTTTCAACATACATGTGGTTTATGGAATGGCATTAGAAACTGCTCCAACTGAAACTACTTGCACCAAAAAAACTTTTTTTTTACATTGCCTTTTTGCATTTGAAGTTCTTTAACTTACCATTAAGTCAATGCGTTTAGTTGACTTACGAATACACAGGCAGGATTTTCCTGCTGTAGCAAGGTAGCATTTTGAAACTTGTCTCTGCACATATTTAGCTGATCCTCCAGGAATCTAAGGCGGCTGCAGAATTGGTCTTTCATGGCGGTCACTCGTTGATCGCCTTGAATGAAAGAGTGACTAGTGGAAGTGTTGTAATGCACATTTTGAGCAATGAGCTTGCTGCTCAGTCACAGGTCATCGCTTTGAAAATTGGCCTCGACTTGCATTTTTTTGGGACCACATGGCATGGGCATCATGACTCCTCACTGCGCAAAAAGTTTGTTTTGACAACTCTTTATTCCATTAAAGGGAGAAAAGTCACTCATGTGCGGTCTGAAAGCCCATGTCATTGTGTTTCTTTTGTCAAAATGTCATAGCCAACACAGACACACCGAAAGGTTGCATAGTGATCTAATCGCTATAGCTTCTTTAACATCTGCCTGGTGTATTATGAAGGTCTGATGTCGGAGTCTGACCATGTAATCCTAAAGGCACAGCGTTCAGTGGGCGCTGTTGATTTCTTTCTTGATTCTTAAAATACATGTTCATTTACCTTCTTAAAGATGGTGTCAAGGTCTGAGTGCATTAGGACCCCTGTAATGCGAGTTCAGAGGGAGGAATGCTTTCATGGGTGAATTGACCTAAGAAATATTTCACCCCCGTTTCTCTGGATACTTCAAATTGAATGTAGAATCTGTCCTGCCTGCTTGAGTCCAGTGCCATATGCAGAAGGCAGGTAGGTGACGGATCAAGCGAAGCAACAACTCTAGTGCCAATGTGCAAATCTACACAGAGGACAGTGGGGGGTGGAGGTGCAGTTTATTTACTAGCAGAAAGCACTGATTGGCCCAGTGTTCACACAGTCTACAGCAGGGTCGGACTGGGGAATAAAATTGTCTCGGGCACCAACATAAAAGTGGCCCACGGTTGCAAATGGGAAATCATTCCTTTTGCAGCACTGTTTGAATAGTACCCAGGGGGGAGATTTTTGAGAAAATGTGATGCAAATTGTACATTTAAAAGAATATTTATTCAGCAACAGTGGTCAAAACTATTAGGCGCATAGTGAAGTCACTCATCAAACTGGCCCACTTTGACCAGAAAAGTGGCCCACTTCGACCCAAAAAACTGGCCCACACAAGCATTTCACGTTTTTGGTTCAGCCATGGGCCTATTGCCGTAAGGTCCAGTCCTTGCCTGGTCTAGACAGCTAACGTTGTTGGTGGAAATGCATCAGAAGGGCATCCAGTTCATTCCCCCTTTGAATTATGGGATGTGTAGTTCCCCATCTTTCATTTTGGTGGGAAAATTACAAATCCCAGAATTCTAAGCTAAAACAGAACTGGATGGCTATCCGATCCATGACCATGAGAAACTTAAATTCCTTGAATCTAAACCTTGGGAGAGTAATTCGATATGCATGACTTCACTGGCCGTCCTTTTTTTTTTTTACAATTTGCACAGCCAGAGCAAAAGCTGTTCCAATGTGTGTTTACTCAGTGCAGTAGGACCCTAACTTACTGAACTAATGGCACATGTTGCCGGGCAAGGCTGAATCGATACATTTCTGCTCCTGCTGGCTGAGTGGTTGCTAAGCAAAGTGCTCCTGTTTCGACTGTTTTGCAAGTCACTGAACGTTTTATTACATTTGTTTACATACGAACAAAAGGAAAAGTAAAATGCTCACTTTCAGTTCAGGCCCTCAGCTCACCCTTGTGATGTCCCTGTGGTCGTGCTAATTGCAAATTAAAAATTGGGACAATCACCATAGAAGATCTGACCTGTAGTGCGGAGCAGCACGACTGTGTGAAAACGTTTAAAATCTGTTAGCTGCCTTTCAGATAAATAATGCCTGAAACAAAATAACTTTGTTCTAGTTTGCCCATGAAATCCAGGTCTGGTGGAGTCTATGAACTGTAGTCTCCGGTATGCTAATAAAGCAAGTCATTCAGCTCATTGTTACCAGCTTTGCATGGGGAACACAAAGGTTGAGGCACTGGGCAGCTTTCAACAAAACTTGTGCAAAGTCGGCTGATCTTTGACCCGACTCTACTGATCACAGAGAAAGAGCGGTCACAGCAGCAAAGCTGCATTTACTAATGTGGCCTCACTTTCCCTATGCTCTTGTCTGCCAAACAAGGCCCCCTTGGCAGACGGCACATCCAACAGTGCAAGGCCAAGACTGCGCAGCACTTGCTTACTGCAGCCTTTCCAAATCAGATTGAAAAGCTACCCTTAACAGTATAAACGGTATTACGGTATAAACAACGTGACGGTTATTATTGTTCAATTAAGTTGTTCACGGTATCTTTAACGGTATACCGTTATACCGTTACATCCCTAATCGCCATTTTGTTTTCTAACCATTGCTCATTGCTTTCTGTTCCTATTGCTTTGCAGTATATTTTCCGCTTACACTGCTCGACTATGAAACATTGTTGTCTGTATGTGAAAAGGACAAGGCCGCAGGGCGGTGAGGATAACAAGAGTTCGCTGAAACACAAACGTAGGCAGCGCCAGGAAGAATGCCCGGCTCCCTCCCGAATGTAGCCTTCAAGCAGAGCTGCAGGGCATCTAATCATTTCACAGTTGCTAGCCAATCTTGTTATATGGTAGAATATGTTAGAATAATACCGCTGAAGGCTTGAATTATGCTTTTCTTACGGCCCCCCCTTTGCTGAGCCCGCTAGAGCATGTCGGCTCCCAGGACGCGAATAGCACCTGATAGATAGCAATGTCCGGAATGCAACTCCCCTTCCTCCCCCGTATGTAGTTCGCTTCCAAGAACAGAAGCGCTGTGTTCTATTCAACAACTGAAAGATGCCTTTGGACTCACAAATTGCAAATTGTTACTAGAATAGATGTTTGAAGGTGTCATAGTGGTCGGAGATGTCCATCATCACACCAAGTTCAAAGAAACCCAATAAAGGGGGGGGTGTTAAACATGTCATAGCTGATTGTTTGATATGCATTTTGTATATATGTAACTGATGTACGTAATTCACTCTCTTGCGTCCCTCGAGGTCTAGAGATGCACGTCGCGGGGTGTGAGACCGAGTTGGCCAACTGAGACTTTTGCTTTGCAATAAAACCCTAGCTTTGGGAATACAACCTCGTGTCTGGCGTATCTATCGTGTGTGGTGACTCGCCTTGTTTCCATAGACGTCAGGATTCCCTAGGGGCCCCTTTCATTTATAAGAGGGAAAATAACTACGGGACCACATCTACCAGTTCCAGTTAGGGGACAAGTATCATTAAGAAACAAAAGAACCCTAAGAAAGAGTTACACTGGAAACTCTCTCTACCCAAGCATTGCAAGACAGACATTGATGAACGAAACCCTCACCATGGTTTGGAATACCTGATTCATTCTTAACGAAAATCAGCTTAGCAGCCCAAGAGAAGATTTGTGTAAAACATGTTGTTTATGAGGACATAAGGAAACAAAGGAATACAGAGAGACCAGACCCAGAGAAGGGACATTTGGGTTCCTCAAAAGTATTGGGGAAAAGAAGCTGTCCAGAGAAACTTCAATTTGAAGACACAATCGAAAGGGGTGAACACGCAAATATAGCGAGGAAAAAAAGTTAATCCCCAAAAGGAAAGGGGACACCGGAGGGTAAAAAACTCCCTAAGAAGAACTAAAGGAATTAATCCAAGAAATAAGCAAGAACTATTTGTAAATCACCTATTAGACCCGAACAGCCTATCCAGGAGAAGGGACTCTTTCTCCTGGACCTTTGTTGTTTTTCCTTAGTGGTAGGGCCAGAATAGATTAGTTTTGAGACAGAGGACAGACCATTTATTTATGAACTTCACTACTGACGATAGAATAGGGATAGATGGGCCATTTTCTTATTTGAATAAACACTCGCTGAATATGACAACAACAAGTCTGTCTCCTTCTTGTGACCTACCACAGTACCCACACTTGGCTGTAGTGCCTTTTAAGTCTTAGCTGTTAAGATTAAAAGGTAGCATTGTTGATAATTCAGGTCACTATAATTGGAATTAACTAAAGTGCCATTCTTATTAAGACATAAAATTACAGATTTTGTTTTTTTGATTTGACTACTAGCTAGGTCATCATATCTTAGAATGCTGACACACATCTTAAGATTGTCCTCAATTGTGAACATTTCTGGAAAGGATTTATGATTGGCTGCATAATCACTACCTTAAACTTAACCTCACAAATACGTTTTCATTTGTAGTTGAAACCTGTATTCTTTTTTAAATTTTTTTTTAAATATGTTTATTTTTTAAACAAAGGCAGGATAGTCACATTAGAGTTTTTATCACAGCATGTTATGCATCATAATGATCCCAAATTCTTTTACCCTCCCCTCCCTCTGTGGGGATTGTGGAGCCATCTAGGGTTGCGCTCTGCATTCTTGTTCCTGCGGGGAGTCTGTCGTCCAGCACCCTCTGGGCCAACTGGGGCTTGAAGGTCAGGGCTAGGAAGTCCCAGTCAAAGTCAAGGATTGGGCCCCAGATGTTTCGAAAGCGGTGTAGCAGACCGGTCCTGGCTGCAGTCACCTTTTCTGCAATTAGTACGTCCCATATTTTCACCCACCAAAGGGGCAAGAGGGGGCCCTCCACTGATTTCTATGTGCGAGCTACTACATTTCTACCCGCCAAGAGGCACCGGGACAGCAATTTGGCTCTAGCCCCTGATCTTGGGTAGATCCCAGGGATTGGGATCCCCAAGAGGATGGGTTTGGGGTCTAGGGTAAGCCTTGTCTGAGTGATTTCTGCGATAGTTGCTAGGCATTGCTTCCAGAAGCTTTGGACTTTTGGGCACGTCCACCACATGTGGAAGAAGGATCCTACCTGGCCACATTGTCTCCAGCAGGTCGGGCCAAGAGTGTGGTCCATCTGTTGGAGTCTCCGAAGGGAGTAGTACCAGCACAGTATAATTTTGTATGCGCATTCCCTGTTTCTGATGCATGCTGTTGACGAGTGAGCGCGGGTCCAGATGTCTACCCAGGATTGGTCCTCCACCGGGTGGCCCAAGTCTGCCTCCCACTGTGCCATGGATCTGGTTTTTGAAATTAGAAAGTCCTTCTGGAGGCGTTTGTATAGCATGGAGATCCTGCCCCGGGTCGGGAGTTCCTTAAGAGTCAATTCTATTGCTGTGGGGGGGTGGATGGTAGTTGCTTGGCGAGTTTGTGGGTGCGAGCACCAGTGACCTAGCTGGATATATGTAAATCTAGCTTTTTCCTGAAGCTGAAAGCTTTCTTTGCACCGTTCAAAAGTACAGGGTTGTCCTCCTTCAAAGAGCTGTCCCATGCTCTCCAGACCGCCCACGTTCCAGGTTCTGAAGTTTCGAGGGGAAGCCCCAGGTGAGAAAGCTGGGTTCAGAAATACTGGAGAGGAGGGGCTCAATCCCACTGGGATCCCCTTTTGTTTTAAGGTCTTGTCCCAGACAGAGATGGTGTGTTTAGTAGTTGCCAGCAAGCCCTGCCATTGCCGCCGCATCGGTGGTGGAATGTGGGGGAGAAAGCATAGGGGAAGAGCTAAGCGTGATTGTTCGAGGTCCACCCACCTAGGGCGGTTAATGAGATTCTGCCACGCCGGGATGCATGCCAACTGCGCTTCCACCTATTTCTGTAGGTCTGGCACCCCAAGGCCTCCGAGTCTTGCGTTGCCCGACATTGTCTCTTTAGGAAATCTAGCTTTTTTCCCCCTTCACACGAATTGTAGCATTTTTTTCTGCATGTTGCGGAGAGCTGGTGTCGTGATTGCGGCTGGAAGAGATGAGCATGCGTATATAAATCTTGGTAGCAGATTCATTTTACAGGCTGTGATCCAGCCCATTAACGATATCTCCTGGGTTGCCCAGCGTTTTAGGTCGGCTTCCAGCTCCTTAAAAAGTGGGTGAAAGGTTGCGTGGTAGACTTCCTTTCGGTCTGCCGGAACCTGGACCACAAGATAATAGCCTTCGTCATCCATTGGATTGGGCACATTGGGATCAAGGTCTCTAGTTCCTCCGGGGGAATTACGATCCCCAGCCCCGCTGATTTCTTAAAGTTGATGGAGAATCCTGTGACACTTCCGTAGCTGTTAATTTCAACCAAAGCGTGTGCCAAGGAGGAGCGGGGTTCTGTGATGGTCTATAGGACGTCCTCTGAATAGAGAGCTAGCTTGTGATGTGAGGTGTCCACCCAGGGGCCCCTGACCAAGGGATTCAACCTAATCCACTGGGCAAATGGCTCCATAATCAGTACAAATAGGAGTGGGCATAGTGGACATCCCTGTCTGGTTCCGCAAATCAAGGCGATGGGAGTCCAGAGGGTGCCATTGATTCGCAGGAGGGTTTTGGGCTTTTTGTAGTTAGCTAGGACCATAGTGCAAAAGTCAGGCCCAACCCAAATGCTTTGTAACGCTCACCTGATTCCCGTAGAGGCGCCGGTCTTGACTGGGCGTATACCGTATCTTCAAAGGTGATGTGTAACACACGGCTGGCTCTTTGGGCTGGACCTCTGTGCACTGTATGTTTGACTCGAAGAGTAAGATGTCTTAGGTAAGTGAACGCCGTGCTCTCCATCTGCCTCGGGGCAGGGTGCTGTAACCAGTTTCTTCACTGGATAAGGGGAGCAGGCCTCTTGACTTCAGAGGACTGCTGTCCGTCGTTTACTGCACGAACGGTAAGTTTCGAGTAATTCTAATGTCTTTAAAGTCTTTAGTAATGATGTCTCTTGTTTTGCAGGGTTCCGGCGATGGTGGATGACGGGCTGAAGTGAGTTGAAGATGGAGCCCGTGTGATGAATAGAAGCGCCTGGAAGCACGTAAGTAAGCGCTAGTTGCCTGCTTCACGATGCGCTCTAACTGTCTTTTTATTTTGCAGGTACAAGTTCGGGGCGGCTGCAGGGTGCCGGAATACCCACTGGGTTAGATGTGAAAAGGAGTAATGGCACGTGAGTATTAAAGTTCCCCAATGTCTTTAAACGCACCTTGTTTTGTCTTTCAGATGCGGGATGCAGCGCCGAAGGCCTCCGGAGCGTGCGAAGAGTTGGTAAGCTTTTGTCTTTCAGATGCCGGAATGTAGTGTGAAGACCTCCGGAGCGCACGAAGAGTAGGTAAGCCTTTGTCTTTCAGAAAGCAGCGCGAGGCGTTGGTGACAGCCGATGGCCCAGGTAAGTGAAGAGCTGTCACTGAAGACCGTAATGCTAACCTGTTTTTTCTTGTCTTTATAGGTGTTGCTGAAGACTGGAATCAGGATGGTAAGCCTTTTTCCTTAGGCCCAGGATCAGATGCAGAAGACACGATGAGCGTTCTGCTGCAGAGGATGCAGAATAATGCAAAGCAAGATTCATCCATCGGGTGTGGTTTAAATAGGCTCCTGTAGTGCTTAGGTGTCTCCTTCCACAGCCACGCCTAGGTAAGAAAAGAGTTCCTGCTTTCCAGAAGAGTTCCAGTGTTCTGAACCTAGGGAGTGGCTCCTGCCCCACCCAACAGGAAAAGTAGTTCCAAACAGAAGAGGATCAGAGGCTCAACTGGCAGGCAAGTAAGCAGCATGGTCTGCTGCAGGTAAGTCCACCCAAGCATTATGAGCCCGGCGCGTCCAGCGCTGGGACTGGGCATATTTATGAGCCTGGTGCCACTGGCGCCAGGACTGGGTCCAAAAGGTCCCAATTGGGACTGGTTGGCACTCGGAACCTGGGTTATGAATCTGCTTCCAAGGGAGTTGGGAAAACCCTGACCTTTTGGAAGCAGAGATCATGACATGCTTCTTGGGTGAGTCTCATAAAGGTCCATTCCACGCAATCAAGCGCCATGAGCTCTAGGCCTTGGAAGGCTCTGCGGATGTTGTCGGCCGTTGATCGGTTCTTGAGGAACCTGCTCTGATGGGGGTGAATGATCCGGCTGGATATGGGATAGACACGTCGCTAAGATCTTAGAATAAATGTTGGTGTCAATGTTCACCAAGGCAATCTGTCTATAAGAAGCAGGGTTTCTCGGATCACCTCCAGACTTAGGCAGAAGAATTGTGATTGATTCTTGCATGGAAGGAGTGATGTCTCCTCTGGCTCTAAAAGAGTTAAATATTTGTACCAGCGGTGTCAGCAGTTGGGGTTTGAAGATCTTATAGAATCTGGTGGTGAAGCCATCAGGACCGTGGGCTCGGGATTTGCGGGACTTTATGTCCTTGTCTACCTCCTCGCTTGAGATTGGAGTGTCCAAGTTGTTCGGAGGTAAATCTTTCAGTCGAGGAAGTGCTTCTTTCCACAGATATTCCTTCGGTTTCTCCAGATCTCGTATCAGGGCGTCATCACCTGCGCAAAATGTTCTGCTGCCAGGTGTTTTGTCCTGATCGGCATAGTGCACTCTGCCTTGCGCATCACGCAGACCAATGATAGTATTGTTTCTCTTTGTTTTAGCGAGTTTGGCCACCAAAAGTTTGTTTGCCTTATTATTCTTGGCATAGTAGAATTGCTTGGCCTTCACCAGTTTATGTGCGGTGTGTTCAGCATAGTGGGCTTCAATCCTTTTTCGCGCCAAGCGGATAGCTCGTTGTGATTTTGGGGACCAGCCTTTTTCCTTATGGGTCTTCTTCGCTTTCCGGAGGTCATCTTCGAGGATCAGGAGTGTCAGTCGCCTATTTTTATGAAAGGCCACTCCCTGGGCTGTTAGGTCCCCCCGAATTACCGCTTTCATAGCATCTCAAGTGTTAGCGGGGGGGTGTCTTTGCTGGGGTTTTCCTTGAAGAAATGCTTGATTGCAATCGCTGTTTAGTCTCTGAGCAGCATCTCGTTAAGTATTCAGTCGTACAGCGTCCATCTTTGTTGCGCTGCGGGGGATGGTTCGTGCGCTCGGATTTCCAGGGACACCGGAGCGTGATCAGACAGGATCTTTGGACCTACGGAGACCTCATTGGCGAAAGAGAGTAATTGCGGGGATACCAGGAGGAGGTCTATTCTGGAGAAGGTTCTATGAACATAGGAATAGAAGGAGAAGTCTCTTTCTGAGGGATGCAGTATCCTCCAGGTGTCTACTACCACTAGGGTCCTGAATAGCTGTAGAAGTGCCAGTGCAACGGCATAGTCCCCAGAGGAGGGTGGATGTGATTTGTCCTTTGTGGGATCCGAGACTCCCTTGAAGTCGCCACCGATTACTATCTGGCCCTCTAAGAAGGGGGAGAGAGTGGAGCTTAACGACTCATAAAAGGCAGCTTGTCCCGTATTTGGGGCACAGACTGAGGCGAGGGAGTATAGCTGTCCCAACAGTAAGCACTTTACGACAATAAATCGGCCCTCCCGGCAAAGTATTGTGTCCAGTATCTGGGGATTTAACCCTTTCCTGAAGAGGATTGCTGTACCTGCTTTTTTAGAATTCCCTGAGGCCAAGTGTTGTTTTGGGAAGTGTAGACGCCCAAAGTCTGCTGGTAGAAGATGAGTTTCCTGAAGCATGGTTACCGCTGCCTTGTCATCTTGGAGTTTTTGCAAGATTGATTTGCATTTGGCAGGAGAGCTTAGCCCTTTAATGTTCAGGGAAACGAACCTCATTGTGTGGTGATCCGGAACAGGAAGTGGAGGTATTGGTGGGTTCGGAGGTGGGGAGCGAGATTTGGGGGGGTCATTCAGCATATCGTAGGATTTGTTGCTGCTTAATAACCTGCCTCTGATGTTTTTGTTCAGGCCTCCAACGGGAGGGCCCAAAATTAACTAAGGGGGGGGGGCACTTTTGTGGAACTGACGCCCTCCCTGGCCAACGGGGCCAAGTAACAGTTTTCAGCCAACATGGCTAGAGCTAAGAGTAAGCTCAGTGGATCATTCCAAGGACTCATAGGTGGATTGTGCCTTGGAAATGGGCATGGGTCATGGGGTAGGGCCCGCTGCTCCGGCTGTCAAAGTGCATCTGCGTTTTCGAGTTCGGGGCTTTAGCATTTCAATCAGCTTCTCGCGTCTCTGTGTCCGATCATTTCTTTCTCCTGAACCTTGGGACCTTTGACCATGAGTTTTGTTTGGTCTTTGGGGAAATTTTGAGGTCCGAGTCAATGACCGTTTCTGAGGCTGGGGGCAACGGGTTTGTAGGTGAGGCTGAATGCATGATCCTCTCGGCGTCCTCCAAGTGGGTGATCATCCTCAGGGTGCCTTTGTAGGAGAATTGCAAGGCATTGGGGAAGAGCCATCTGTAGCGAATTTGTTGGTCCTGGAGGAAGGTGGTTAATGGGCAAAGGGAACGTCTTTTCTGGAGGGTGAGGAGAGACAGGTCTTGAAACATCTGAAGGGGAATGCCCTGAAAGGTTCTTTCATCCCTGGTACGGCCAATTGCTGAAATGGCTTCTTTTGTGGTGAAGAAGTGTACCCTGGTGATTACTTCTGGTGGGGCGTCCGATTCCACTCCGTGACGAGGGCGCAACTTATGGGTGCGATCTAGGAGAAGTTGTGGGAGGAGGGATTGAAAGAAGTCACCCACATATTCCGTTAGATTTTTGTCTGTGATTGAGGCTGGTAGTCCCCGGATTCAGAGGTTGTTACGTCGGGCCCTGTTTTCTAAATCCCCCCTTTTTGGATTCCAAGATTTTGCATTTATCTTGAAAGAGTCTGATTGAGCGTTGGACTATCAGTGTGGATGTATGATCTTATGTTCGATCTTCAACTTCTCCCAGCCTTTGGTCTGCCTCTGTCACCCTTTGGTTTGTGCTTTCTAGTTTAGTGGTCAGTTCAACCATACAGGATCTGAATTCAGATTTGATGTCGTCCATGAATCCCCGGATGTCGTCTTTGGTTGCCAGCGACCCCTTGTTATTCGAAGTTTCCTCCGGAGAAAGGGGGTGGGGGGTGATCCTGCTTCTTAGATTGTTCGGACGACAAGCATTGCAGGAATGTCTGCGTTCCTGCCAGACTTTGGTATTTTGGCCATCGTGCTGTCCGTGGGCAGAGGGGGGGGGGCACTGCGCCCTTTGGAAGAAGGGTGGTAGACAAATCAGTCCCTTGATCACTAATAGTCTAAAATGGAGATGCACTGGACTTTCCAGATAGTCAAGAGTGAGTTGCCGATATGGATGACATGGACATTTGTGAGAAAAGGAGCAGTTCTTCCAGAAGTTAAGTGACAGTGAGATGGATCTTTCGGGTCCATCGGGGGAGGGGAAGGGGGGCTGCGATGAAGCCCGGGGCACCCCAGGAAGTGTTCAAAGAAGGGTGAAAGGGGACCGTGTAGGCAAGCTGAAGGGAAATAGTGATGCCAGTCGGGGGGCCGCATCGTTCTTTTTTCAGGCCAGGAGTCCCATTGAACCCTCAGCCACAGTCCAGACAAGGTCACACTGCGGAGCCTGGGGGGGGAAACCTAAGTTAAGATCGCAAGGGTCAGAGGCGGGCCCACTCCCTTCCCTACTGCGTGGCCCCCCAGGCTCTTCCCCCGCTGGGCCCAGCCGCGGCGTAGGTCCCTCGTGCCACCAAGTGAATGCAGGAAATGGGGGGCAGGCTCCAGACAGCTGTGCCGCTGCCCGCCGCGGGCTCAGAATTAAGCAGAGCGGGAAGCAGCAGGCCCACGCCCAGTGTCCCCCTGCCTATCAAGAATGGCCCAGATGTTGGTGCATAGTCACTGGCTGGGTCTAAAACGTCCCGAAGTTGTGGGTCCTCTCAGCGTCTCTGGCGGGGGCAAGGCGGGCCCCAGAAGGTACCTCTGTTGGACTCCGGGGGAACGCCGAGTGCGTCCTCGGCGTAGGTGTCAGCTGAAGCATCCGTTGAGGAAGGGTGGGGGTAGCAGCAGGCGGACCGCGTCCACTCCGTGCTGGCAGGCGCGCCTCTCCGGAGTCGTGCTCTCTGCCCCAGTGCAGCAAGTCTGGAAGACGGGCACTGCAGGCGGGATCGAGGCTGGGCAGGTGGCGAACGAGGTCCTCGCAGATTACCTCAGTCAGGGACACGAGGAAGCCTGCCAGATAGGGTGTCAGTGGTCAATGGTGGAAACCCTGCCGACAGTGGAACGCCGCCCAGGGGTTTAGAGCGGGCGGGCACCTCTTATCTCTCCGCTCCTCCTCTCGAAGCCCCCAGGCAATGCGGCCCTGTCCGCCATCTTGGAACCCTCGAGACGGCGGCTGGAGGGGCCGCGGAGGAGAAACTCGGGAGAATCCAGCCCCAGCCGCATCAGAGGCGCGTAGATAGTGGACAGCAGATGCCCCTAGGTGCTTTGCGTCACCACAGGGGTTTTTTCAGTGCGGCAGAGCGTTTTTGCCGCATTTCGAGCTGAAAGCAGCGGGCATCCCACGGAGGCCATTAGAGCGTCTGCATCGTCGGCGCTCCAGGCCACGCCCCCCGAAACCTGTATTCTTTAGTGCAAAAATGAGTAACTGAACCTGATATAACATCATGCCAACACAGGAAAGTTTAACCCCTGAAATATTGGGAACATATGTTACCTTCAATGCAAAATGTTTCCATTGATAAAAACATGATGTCCGATTCGATTAATTGGGCTTAGCAAGGCACAACAATGCCTGCCGCAGCAAAGATGTTAACTCTCTAGAATAGATTCTGGGTGCAACAATGTGCCTTGGTTGACCTCATTAATACTCTAGTACAGTGGTCGCCAACCTTTGTTAGCAAGAGCTTCTTGTAGTTAATGGCCAATAGGCGGGAACTAGGGTGGCAGTGATGTCTTTTTGTCTGAACATTTGTACCAAGTTTTTTTGGGTGGTTTACTTGCACTTTATCTAAAAGAGGAACAATGGTAGCATTTACCATATTATGAGCTTCAAAAAATCTTTATTTTAAAAATATAGCTAGACACAGCAAAAGCACTCTGATACAGTCAGACAGGATCAACGTTTTGATTTCTGGAAGTTCATGTCTGAAAAGTGCAGATTTGCAGAGAGTGGCAATCACACTGGCTGATTGTGCAGATACTCTCTTGCCATAGTGTTTGCACCTAACTGCACACCTGACATGGCCGGCATACATTCAAGACAGGACTTTGTCATACTATCCAACATGATATTAAAAGTATAAGTAAACATGATGTGTGAAGTCAGAAGAAGGAGACAAAGTTCTTTGCCTGACCTTGCTAGTAGATGGCGAGGTTGCCAAGAAGGGCTGTGGGATTGCTAAATAGGCAGGGTGCTACCACAAGCCAGGTAATGCTGATTCCTGCAGTTTTATGAGGAAGATTCCCTGGCTACCCCCAGCATGTAATGTGTGAAAGGCAGTAGCTTGTGACATTGTCAACTTAGATTCTCCTGGCCCTTCAAGGGAAACTTGTGGTGATCCTGTGGATTCGCCCATGCCTATATGCTCAAATCCCATTGCGTGTATACTGAACCATAGGTAAAACTACAAAGGGATGGAGCATTGCCTGAACCAGGAGATTGCATTCCATCTGTCCAATAATAACCTCCCATGGGCTCCATACTCTTACCCCTATGACTGGGTAGGGTAATTGAGTCCAACCCGAGAGTAGGGTACTTGGTCAAGCAAGCCCCAAGACCCACATCAGGGCTGCAAGTCATCACCAGCGGCAGGGCCCGTCGGTCAATTCCTGTAACAGCAACCTCAGCAGGAGGAGGGAGTAAGGAACGTCTAGATGGCTGATGACTTTCTTGAAGATCTGGTCCAGCTGACCCAAGAGACCCAGAAAATTATGAATCCCAAGTTCATCATACTAAGCTTGCACACCTTAGCCTCCATACACCAGAGATGGGAAGGAATGCTGGGCTGCATGGTTACATGTGACTGGAAAAGAGGCCCACAAGGTTGGCCTAAGAAGGAGACTGGAGGAAAGGTATAGTCTGAAGGCAGGTAATTAAGAGACAGGTTAGTAAAAGAAAGATCTGTCGGACTGGGGCAACAGCGGTCAAGGATATTTGGAGGAGAGTGACCCAGAGGACCTGGAGAAGAAAGAGTGCTGGGAGGAGAACTCTGCTGTTATACAAGTAGTACCCAAAGAGGTGAAGAGCGTGGAAAGGAGAGTAGACAGCTGGAGTCAGGGACCACTTATGAAAGTTGGAAAAGAAAAGAGAAGGAGATGTAAAAAAGAGATAGGGAGTTAGTGGAGGAGTTGTTCGAAGAGACAGAGAAACATTGGCAGGGAGAAGCAGGGGATGGCATAGGAAGGTAAGGCGGAGAAGTAGTGAAAACCCAAGTGGGCAATGGAGGAGGTGGTAGATGAAAGTAAAGAGGAGGATTGATGCAATAACAAGATGCTTAAGCTGAAGATGCAGAATTGAAGCGTGAGACGTTACATCACCAGGTAAGCAGGAGAAGCTCAGAACAAAGAGTAAAAGAGAGAGAGAGATATGACTGTCCAGGGCTGGACCCTGTACAAACGTAACCCGATATAAGACGCTGAGGGAGTGAGACCGGAGCAGGTGGCTGAAGAACAAGGACCCTGTGGCGCAGGGGGTTGCTGAGATGTGTTGTTGTTAGGCAGAACCCTGTGCAGTGCCCTTAGGGACCACTACACACAATTAAGACTACAGGTGGTGATACAAGTTTTACCTTTGGTACAAGCCTGTACTACTATGTCAGAGTGGTAGCAGTGGTGGAGCAGCCAGGCTTATCTCAAGAGCATATGAGCAGTAGCAGAGATTACACAAAGGGACCACAATTACTGTGACTCAAGCAAACGCTGACTCAAGGTTTCAGGTAGAAAAATATAAGTACATTTATTTTTAAACCATTTGTTATAAACACAACACTTCTATTAAACTTCAATAAAAACCACACGTTAAATATACTACAACTAACCAATTCACTTTGTACAGTAAGACTCAAGGTAAGTACCCTGTGTTGGAATGAACCCGTGTTAGGCACAAAAACACGTTACCGCGAATACGATTGCGATCACTTTTTGACAGTTCGGTCTACTAAACAAACGTATATCCGTGACATGAAATGCTACCGGGGCAAAAACACACTTAGCACCTGAGATACCCAGAGGGAGTTGGAGGCAAAAATCACAGGCAATATTTTGGTTAGGCAGGCAGAATCAAGAAACACTCACAGACAGGAGCTCAAAAGTCAAAGGGCCGGAGCCAGGGTCGAAAGACACCGGGGCCAGTTGCCGAAGATCACACGGTCCGACAGTTCACGATTCAACGTAGCCAAAAGTACTTTGATATTGTCAATGTTCGGAAGCAAATGTTATAAGGAGGGAAGACAAGGGCAAGCCTTGGAAATGAAGAAGAAAGGGATTCACCTAGTTCCTCAACAGAACACAGTACCTGGTTCCAAACAGTGCAGCTGGTGCCCTGGCAGTTGTTCGTGTTGGTTCCAGCAGACCCATGATTCCTGGAGCTTCGTCGAGAAGGAGGCCGTCTGAAGGGGGTCTGCACCACACAGGGATGAGGCCAGCAGCAGCGACACGTAATAAAAGGTGCGCTCCTTAAAAACAGGAGAGGCTCCTCAGGTGGCTATCCGGACCACTACAGCAGTGTGCAGCGATTTCGACCACGGAAGAGGATCCTCTGGCTGTAGAAGATGACCTGGTTATCCCCACCAAGCTCAAGGGAAGAAGACTCCGGACTGGATCTTCTCTGAGTCATTGAAGGGCAGATAGCTCAGGACTGCAGCAGGGCTTCACCGGGACAGGGTAGTTGCAGCAGCCGTCATTCTCTCCGCTTCTCTTCGGTTCCTTGTAGTTCCAGTGGCGACTTCTAGCCCAAGAGACCAGCCTTTTATGTGAAAAACCCCCATTCACGCAGCTTGGCTGTCAATCACCCAGCAGGGGGTTGTCCAGCCCGGACAACTACCCTGGTCATTCATGACAAAGTGCAACTTGGTTTTCCTAGGATACCCTGTGCAGGGGGTGACTACACCCCTCCCTCACATTCAGCCCACCTAGACACCCAGGCACCTTGAGGAGGGCTTCTGGGCAGAAGCCCGCCAAAAGACAGTGAACAAAGAAGGCAAACCTAGTTTGCCACGTAAAGTAAAACACAAGAAGGACTTTAACAAAAAGAAATGGCGAATAAACCCATCCGGAGCCAAGAGAAAGACGATTTGGTCAAGCGGGTTTATGTTAGAGGCGAATATAATAGCCAAGAACAGTACCACGTTTATCTAATATAATTGCGGTAGAAAAGTTAGGGTAGATACCACTGCCACCAGCCAAGTCTAAATGTTGAAAGAGCGAAACAATGCTCTAGGAGGTACTCCATGGAAGATGGGGTGTACTGGATCTGTGGTAGATTGACTAAGTAAAGTTAATGGTAACTTTACCCTTTTCTGGGGGACAGTAGTCGCCTCAGAAATGGAGTCGAAGGAAGTCTCAAAGACAACCCTGTGCCACGGCACTGAAGGTGCTGTGCGACACACAAAAAGAAGGGGGCTACTGAAGTGGTGTACTTCAGAGTCCACAATCACAAAAACAGGTAGAAACACATAGTAAAACCCAGGTAAGAGTGGGGGAAAAGCCCTCACTCTTGCCAAGTGGAAAAAAATAAACTCCTGCAAAGCTACTGGGGGACTCACTAGGTGAGGGAAATTAGCCATAAATGAGAATTCTCCCTAACTCTTGTGAAAACCTTGCCAAGACGCTATGGCAGCATCCTTCCGTCTAGCGCCTCCAGTCCTTATTGGAAGGACTGTTGCTCATGACTCCCCCTTCTCACCACTCTACAAAGTACGCCAACAGGGAATCCTCCTTGGCTCTGAGCCTTTTGTAATGATATACACTAAAACATTTCATTTTTAGCACTTTTTTATAGCTAAAATCGATTCAACTCTATTTTCTATACATGTTGGCAGCTTTGTTTTGTATCCAGCTGCCCACTGGACTGCGAACACGTTGTGTTCACATCTACATCGCAATGGCAGAGGAAGGACATGTGGGAGGAAAGCTAAGAGACCCTCACGAGAGGTGCATATATTGCATATATCCCCATGAGAGTGTGGACTCTCATTTGCCAAACTTTCACCCAGAAGACCATCCAGGACAGGCATAGAAGACGCCTGCTGTTCCTGGAAGAAAATTAGGGGGTTTCTTCAGGGGAGCAACTCCTGAATCTTCCCAGTCCAGGGCTCCTGAGAAATACACCCCTCACAAGAGGAAAGCTTCCTCAGTGGAGAGGGCTTGTCATGCACTTACCTTTGTGCGCACAGTAGTGTCCCAGTCTCGTCCATGTAAAGTGACACGCACGTGGACCACAGGGACTGCATTCTCCTCTGTGTAAGATCCCGCGACGCACATGCGGTGTTCATGGTGACTTGGGGGACACTTACATGGCACATAAGTCACATGACCTGGGCAAGTCACCTGACACTGAGAAGCAGGAAACCGCCGGCACATAAGGATCAACTGCATGCACGGCAGTGCTTTTCAACGTTCCTGTTCTAAGCATTTCATTTCGGGCCCATTTTTTTGGTCTGGATTGTTTCTCTGGTTTTTGGACCCTTGTTTTCCTGTGGATTCCTTGTGGTTACCCTAAGGATTTGCTCAACTGATTTTTGAACTTGGCTTTTCCCTTTGGATTGATTGTGGATACCCTACGGATTTCGTGACCTGTGAGTACTTGTGGACACTTATGTACGGTTCCTTCTGTTTTCTATGGTTTTTTGAGAGTTTGGATTTGGCTTGGATTTTCTGCATCCATCAACTGGAACTGTATGACCCTTACAACTCTAGTGGAACCAACTATTTCTGCTCTACTCCCTAGTGGATGCATCCTAGTCTGGCACTCGTTTTTGCTGGTACAAGTTTGTCATCTTGGTGCACTGGCCTTCTTCAGTACTAGGTAGGTGAGGTGTCATGTTAGTTGTTCATTTATCATGCTGTTACCGAGGTTGCTTCATGTAACATTGGTCTTAACTATGTTTCCTTTACAGCTACCGAGGGCCCGGCGCTGCATCTTCCAGTTCCACCATTGGTCCTAATGACTGGCTAGGGAGCTTTTAGTAATCTCTTTGGCTGGTACTTGGGAACACAGGTATAAGGTCACCTAGGATTTCGAATCACATTAGATTGAGAAGCCATTTTTATTTTTCCCACCTTAATTTATGGAAGCAGCCGGGGACCCAGTGGCTGCTTTAGTGCAGGCTATAACCATGCACAGAGCAGATAGGACCACTGCTAATATCGCCCTACGTCCGTGTTCAGACACAATCCAAAGTGAGTGACATCCTCTACCTCCAGATGAAGAGGTCGGAGAAGCTACATCTTTGTGACAACCACCTTCATAAGTCCCTATTTTTGTACTCCCTTCTTTTCCGTTGGCCCCACCAGAGAGGTTTAGTGGTGATCCATGTAAATTCTGTACCTTCATGAACCAGTGCAAGTTGCATTTCCTATGTAGACCTCATGTATTCTCCAATTCCACAACTAAGGCTGCTTTTACCCTGCCTCATCTGGGTGGGATCGCGGCTACATGGGGAAACCCGTCAATGGAAAGCAATAGTCTGGTTTTGTATGATTTCCGATCTACTACTAATCAGAGAGATGACCAGGTTTTTTGACACCCAGTGTAAGGCTCAAGCTCGGGACTTGGTTACTTGATCTAACACAAGGAAAGATTAGTTCATTGGATTAAATCACACGTTTCAACCAACTGGTCGCTGCCCCCTCTTGGCCTGATAATAAAAAGACTATTGTGTTCTACACAGGTCTCAACGATACCATGAAGGATGCCTTGACAGTAGTTCCTGGTTTACCCACTCAATTTTCCAATTGACTGATTTAACCTTACAGGTGAACGCCAGAAGGGCAGAAGGAAAGTCTGAGACAAAGAGAACACCTGGATTTTCCCCTACGCAACAGGCACGTTCTTCAGGTTCTGCGATACTGCTGTTGAGCCCATGCAAATTGATGGGGTCCGTAGTCTTTTGTCATCGGCAATGTCGGATGGAACATTTTGTCAAGGAATGTCCCAAGATTATATGAAAGAACAGCCTTTAAAGTCCAAGGTTTAGTACAAGCAACAGCGCATTGATTTCTTCAGTCGGTCTAAACAGCCGACCAGCTTTAACCGCTGTCGGGGGGAAATTCTGCCGGGGTCGGCCGGGCCGTCCGCAGACCTCCGGGCAGGGAGGCCCCAACTCCTCCCGTATATCCCAAAAGAGAGAGAGTATGAGACACACGCAAGAAGCAAGGTGACTCTGCTGTTTATTAGACAAAACGGCAGGGATGGGTCAAGGAGCGTACGCGTACGTCCTGACGCACACACAATCGTGGGGCTCGCAGGCCCTTTTTACCTTAGTATGACGCGCTACTTGCGTCACCTTACAAAGTTTAACAAAAAACCTACTTCCACTCTGGATTGGTTACTCGAGTGCTAGGGTTAGTATAGCATACATATAGAGAACGGTGTTAGTGGTTGAGGGTTAGTCAGGTGATATACTTGGGCTGTCCCTTCAATTTGATACATGAAAATTGTTACATGAAGACCTCTGAGGATTGGTCAATGTTAATGGCGTCAGTGATAAGAGCCCCATGTTATGATTGGTCCGCTCGCGAGCCTCCCAATCTGGGACTATCGCTGTTCCCAGCTCGCGGTGCACCTGTAATTTGCAACAATGTTTTACTATGGGTAGGTGTAAACAATGTGAGGATTTATTCATATGTTGGGCGGTCGGCTACTCCCACTGCTGCAGATGTCCAATGAGTCTTTTAATTGTATCTGCCTGTGTCTTGAAACGTGGGATTCAGGCGTCTCCTTCCTCCTGGGCTTGGCATTCTGTCAGGTTTGGCTTTGTCACGTGAGGTGGGACCGTGTTTGAGGCAGAATTCAGCACAATTAATATTGTTTTTCCCACTGTGTGCCTGGTTTATCTTGCAGGTGCGACCTTGGCGTTGGCTTGCGGCGTGCGAGATTGCAACATCGTGCCCTTGGCGGTGTGCTTTCGCCGGGCTCATTCTGCAGGGTCAGCAACCGAGCTCTTGCTCATTCAATGTTCATGGAAGCTTTTGCTTGCGGCCTACTTGGGCCTAGTGCATAGGTGGAACCGTTTGATGCAGAGCGCTTTAGGTTACGGTATCATATTGCCCTATCATCAGTATCGTGTCTTCGTTATATTCTTCATTATGGTACATGGTTCTTAGAAGAAGCGTGAGCAAGCCTTTTTAGATAAGTTCATGATGCGTCTTGCGTTTCTGCATTTTGAGAGCCTATGTGGAAAATAATAAAGATGCACGTCCGTGAGTATGTCTGTCGCCTACGTCATAGCACTGAGTATATTCTTCGTGTGGATTGGTGTGGGAGTGTCCGGTGTGCATGTTTGCACAGGTGTGCTGACCGTTGGCTAGGTCGTCATGGCATCTCTAACGACGTGTTGATTTAGTGCTGGATGGTTCAGTCGAGTCCATCCATGCCACAGGTGTCGGCATGTGCAGGGCTGGCTGGTGGGCACATCCGTATGTTCCTGTACCAGGGTATTTGGTTGTCTGGTAGATGGGCAAACTCCTCTCGTGGCGGGTGTCTGGGCCGTGATCCTCTAGGCCAAGCGCGAGAGGGGAAGGGCGGGAGCCTGTTCTTCCATTCTCCCCCTTCACCGCAATTGCGAAGCCTTCAGAGTACTTTTTGGGCATTGTCCCTTCAGCTTAAATTTCAGGCTCTATCCCTATTAAGCCTCAGATGAAGAGCCGTGGAAGGCTCGAAACACGTTTTAGGCTGTTGCTTGTACTAAACATTGGACTTTAAAGGCTGTTCTTTCATACAAATCACTGGGACTTGTTTGTGTTGCAATTGTACTTACCACAGTGGAATTATACTGGCAGTATATCCACACTACCCAGATACCTGCAGCCTTGACCCTCTTTGTCTAATTTACACTTACAAGCGCTGTGGATCGTGACTTTTTCTGCCAATTTGTTCTTTCTAAGATTATATGATATGTCATTTATAACGCGCCTGCACATAAGTGTTTCTAGCTAGGCGCAACAAGACAAGGGAGGGAGGACAAGACAAATGATCTTACTAGGCCTTGTGTCTTTCAGATCGTGCCAGTGCAACAACACAAAGTGCAGGTGGAAGGGAGTGCCAGGGAGATGGAAGGGGAGGGGGGAGTGCAATCAGGGAAGCATTGCTCTGAGTAAGTGCAGCCAGGGTGACGTGGCTCTGGTTAAGTGCAGGCTCTGGTTAAGTGCAGGGAGGCAGGGGACTGTAGAGGTTTCAGTTACAGCCCCTAACTGCGCAGTAGGCCCGGAGGCAGTGCAGGGGAGACTAAACTTGGAGGGGCCTGGAACCCAGTGAGAGTCTGAGGGTAGCCAGCACCCAGTAGACGCAGCAGACTGGTAGGTCAGCAAGGGAACGAGAAAGCAGAGGAGAAAAGGAAGGTCTTGAGCTTCTTCTGGAACTTCAGGTGGTCCGGCTCAGGTTTTTGGATGGGCAGGGAGGCCATTCCAGATGGAGGCACCTGCAGAGGAGAGAGGTCTACCCCCCACGCTGCCTGGAGAAGTGTCTGACCCATAGAGAGTTGGAGGTAGCTGAGCAAAGGGCTTGAGAAGGGAGGTACTTAGGAAAAGCAAATTGGATGTAGTGCGTGCCCCAGCCCCAGAAGGCCTTGTGGACGATGCAGAGGTTATCGAACTTAATCCTTGCAGCCACCGGGAGCTAGTGGAGAGATTTCAGGGCTGGAGAGATACAGTCCTTGGGCCTGAGGCCAAAGAGAAGTCTTGCAGCCATGTTCTGGATTAGTTGCAGAGGGCAGAGAGTCGAGTAAGGCAGATTGAGAAAGAGGCTGTTGCAGTAGTCCAGCTTAGAGAGAGCTAGGGCTCTGGAGACATTGAGTCACTGGGGAAAGTTAGGAAAGGAAGAATACCTCTGAGGAGGTGCGGCTGGAAGTGGGTCATCTTGGTAAGGTCCATGATGTGAGGAGAGAAGAGGAGCGTGTCGTGTAAGATGACACCAAGGTTTTTTTGCCTCACAAAAAGGCAAAGGAAAAGGGCCCAAGGAGGGTGGCGAGAGTGAGAGGGGGAAAGTGGGAGCTGGGGTCCCAATGAGAAGGATCTCCGTCCTATTGGCATCAAAGGCAGAGATTGTTGTAGATGCACCAATCCTGAAATGCAGATAGACCGGAATGAGCGAGAGAGGAGAGGCGGTTGAGTGGAACCTGAAAAATAGCTGACTGTCATCCGCATAACACTGAAAGTTAGAGAAGGTAGAGATCAGGTGGGCCAAACGGGCCAACTAAACATTGAAGAGCCAGGGTGAGAGGATAGCGCCCTGGGGAGCACCAACTGTGGGGAGAGAGATGGTGGAGAGAAAGGACCCAAGTTGGTCCATGGAGGGTCGGTGCAGGAGATAGGAGATCAACCACTTGTCAAAAGCAGAGGAAAGGTCAAGGAGGTTGAGGATGGAAGCAAGGCTGGAATCAAGATTAGAGGGCAGTTTGTCACAGCTGTTCATGAGAGCAGTTTCTGTGCCTCTGGCTGCTCTGAAGCCAGACTGATGGTCATGGAGACAACTAACAGATTCAGTGTGGAGAGTAAGCTGGAAGATGTCCAGCTTTTCCAGGAGTTTTCCCAGGAAAGGAGTGATAGAGATTGTGTGATAGTTTGCCATGCAGGTAGGATCGGCAGAAGGCTTTTTAAGGAGGAAGTGCACAAGGGAGTGGTGAGGCGAGAGGGGAAAAGATCCAGTGGCGAAAGAGTGATTGCAGAAATCAGCCAAGGCTGGGGAGAGGGCGTCAATGTGGTCCTTGATGGTTGTGGAGGAGCAGGGGAGCACCTTTTTGGACAACACTTTCATAGATCAGACTTGTCTAGAAACATTGTCAGGTGTTGTCAAAGAGAAAGAGGGGAAACGAGGAGGAGAGGGTGAGGTGGCCACAGGGGGGCTGAGATAGGTGAAGGGAGAAGACGAGGAGTGCTAGGACAGGATGTTCTGAGATTTAGTGGTGAAGTTAGAAGCCAGAGCCGTGCAGAGGGCCTGGGAGGGAACAGGAGAGGTGGACACTGCAGAAGGATTGCCCATCTCCTTGCAGATTTAGGAGAGTTCAGCTGTGGTGTTAGACGCTGCAGCGATGCAGGCCTGGATGTGGACTCTCTTCTTGGACAGGGCAGAGAGTCTGTGTTGCCTTTGGAGCAGGCGGCAGGCCAGTTTGTCAGAGGATGCACCCGAAGCCCTCCACTTCCTAAAAAGACTCTGGGTTTTCAGGCTCACCCATAGAATGTGGGGCACGGATGAAAATCACTATGAAACCCTTTCTTTTGACTTCATAGTGTGCGAAAACCTGAAGATGTCTCTTCCAGGTGGCCAGGACACAGCCATCGCTTTTAGATACAGTTCCTAGGGGTGGACCAGTGTGGGAGGATCACCCTGGTGAGGGTTATTCAGGGAGTGGAAGTGGGACACCGGATGGCGAGACGCTGTATCCCCTTCCCTGGAACTGGAAGTGGGACACCGGATGGCGAGACGCTTTATCCCCTTCCCTGGAACACCTTTACCCCATCCTACCAGGTAGGATACTTAGGAAGTCGACCCTCCCCCTTTGCCAACACAAACACTTTCTCACAGACAGCTCACTGTGAGAGAAAACGGACTAACACCCGAGCCGTATACCTGACCTGTCCCAATATAATGTTCAGGAAATTACTGATCATTAAACGCACCTGACTTTCATCACACTTGCCCACACGGGTAAAAGGCGGCGCACGAAAGCACGCTCTGAGCGAGGCCAAGCACACGAAGAAGCAGCAGTTCCAAGATGGCAGTTTAATACAAGGCGAAAGACGGCAAGATCGAAGAGGATTGAAAGGAGGGAAGCGCCCTTGACCTTTTCATTGAAAGACTGGTACTTTCATGAGCCTTGAGAATAGGAAACATAAGACCAGGAATCAAAGCTGAAGAATCCTGCATTGTGTGTCGGAGATACCCGGGGCTCTCCCCCGCCGGTAGTCAAGGCGGGTAGAATTGGTTGACACCGTGATACTGTCCTTGGCTCCTACAACAAAGCAGCGCCCGTGAAGTCTGCACAGCCAGTGAGTTGGGGAGACTGAACCCAGACCAGTCTGTGTTGAAGCCAAGGATGCTAGCTGCAACATTGTATAATGTATATTACAAAAAGTACAATTGTCAAAGGACAAGTACCCTTTCTTTGCATTCCTTACTGCTTCTCAATTGTTCACACACCAATCCCTTTTAGAGAAATTGAATTTCAAAACTCATGAAACATTTGTTGTGGAATCAATTTTTTCTTATTTTATTCATATTTTTATTTTGATATCATCATATTCATAAATATAGACTGTATACAGAAAACTGACAATCATTGATACACAATCTTTAGAATTCCTACTACAATTTGTAATAAAAAAATCAGCTAATCCAAAATTACAATGTCATTATATATCAAAAAAACACACACACACCATATTGTAACCACCCATACCTATTGATACACCACAATCATATTCATCCTCATTCAAAAACAACCAATCATGCTGTGCAAAATATGCTGTTGTAAACCTTTGTTTTTAAACACATCAGGACTCTCAATTTAGACCTTTAAAACAAATACATATCTATCATCTAACCATACATCAATGAATTAATATCATCTTGGCACATATTCTCAAGTTTTTCTTGAACATGTACAATTCACCAGATACATTTATGTAGACCAAAAAGCAGTCAAAATCCTAAAAGGAGAAACTAGAATATTCGTGTCGACTTGAGTTTCGGGCTGGTTGCTGATGGAATATTTCAACCAACACCCTTCACATGACATATAAGCAGTCTTCAATTTTGATCACAAAGGTGTGTGTTAAATTTGCTTGAGTCAACGGATTGTCTGCAGAGAACAATGTATGAAGAGTATGTGGCAAGCAACGCGAATTAGCCTGAGGAGGAGTGATTGAACTTTGAAGCCAGGATAAGAAACCATAGACAGAGTTGTCCGGTACCATGTGGATACTCATTCGAAAGTCTCTGTTGGGTATCCGGCTGAAAGATGGCAATTGCGAAAGTGATCAAGAAATTTTGAAATTGAAGTGGTCCTGCAACGGGTCAAGTGAAACCCTGTACACATTTGAAAGTCTTCGATAGTTGATGAACAATTATGTATATGAAGTTGATCCGAGCCCGGCGGAGGGAGATTAGATAAAAAGCTTTTTGGTTAAAGACAGTTTCTGTTAAGAATTACAAGTGACATTGGTCTGAACCCGGCGGACCAAGACTAATTGTATTAAAAGGAATCTGAGCCCGGCTGAGGAGGATCCGGGGTGAACCTTGTCACCCGAGAAAGAATATGCTATTCTGCAAACATTATATAAAGCAGATCTGAGCCCGGCTGAGGGGGATCCGAGTTGAATAGTGAATCGCCTGAGAAATTGAGTATTTCTGAGAATCTGAAGGAATGCTAGGAACTTTTTGTTTGTTGGTTGCATCCGACCCTTTGAATCAAGAGACTTTGAGAGGCAAAAAGACTTGGGCATGGAAGGCCCTGATGCTAATGTTTGAACTGTATCCTCGTGCTAGAAAAGCCAGAGACTGTTTTAAACTCTAGTGCCCCGCCTTATCCCATGCAGAAATCGTGGGGAAAGGAGGCCAATGGCCTGAACATCCTGACATATCATTTTGTGAACACTTTTCTTATTCGTATCATTGTTTCCCCCACTATTTGTATTTGGAGGTAAGGATTGACAATAGGTTTATTAGTATAGGCCCTTTTTATTTTGACAAGACACCACTAGGACTGCGTTATTATTATTTGATGGTCGTAGCTTGCTCCCATCTGTAGTTTTAGGATTAGATGGGCGTTTTTTAAACCCTTTGTTAAATTCATTAAACACCCTTGAACTGTGGTTATTTGTGTCTGTCTTACTGTTGATACCATGCCTTTCTTACAATAGCCACACCTCATTCTGAGTCTTGTTGGGAAGACCCTAGTTGAAAAAAACACAACCTATTCATTGATTGGGTGCAAGGTACCATAGACTTTCATTCTTCTTTCTGTCAGGAACACTGCTTGATTACACCCATTTGAGTACCAATCTCCATGCCAGGCCTTGGTGTTATGCTCCAGAGACTATGGGAAAGAGAACAACTTGCCCTGGAACAACAGGTCACTCAACAATAGTCTTGATTAACAATGAAAAAACTTTCCCCCAAGAGCGCAGCCTGAAGGATAACAAATACAACTGACAGGCTAGGGGCTTGAGTGAAAAGGCAGGAGCAGCAACCGAGCTAAAGGAAAAAAAACAGACCCTGTGGAATATAAGTACAAACAGAAAACCACAGGTCGCAGCTGCACCATCCTCAGGTCCCCACTCTTACCTGCAGTGAATGGTAAAGAAACTGGAAACCTAAAAGAAACAGAGTGAAAGCATGGATGGAATGTTCCCAAGTGAGTGTATTGTATTGCAAACGACCTTGTAGTAGAAAAACAACAGAGCATCCCAAAAAGTCTTCAGTTGTAATCCCAAGAGTGATCTGATGGTAATTTCAGCAGAGCGTCCAATACTTGTGAAATTGAAGGTTCCTCCACAGAGCGTTCATCGGGGGTAAATCCAACAATCCTATGGGTGCAGGAGCCAGTGGTAAGAGAAGAGTTGTGCTGAAGGGATGTGTGGAAACAGATAATTGGTGTAGTGAGCTAGTGTTTTAACCCAAGAAGTGCTTTGTGAACAGCTGATCGATGTGCTGGTAGTAGAATGCGAGGAGTGCGTTAGAACAGCTGTTTTCCGTGCAAGTGTTGTTATGCGAAAGACCCTTTAAAGGTGTGCTGTGTATCACAGGAACCATAGGGAAGAAGGGTTCTCTTTAGGGAGCAAACGCCAGAAATATGAGAGCAATCCAAAGAAGTCCAATAACGAAGCCAGGAGTCAGTAGCCATAAAGAAACTCAAAGCAGGAAGCCGACAAGGAGCGTTCCGTGGGGAAGTCTGAAAAATGGTCCGGGTCAGTGTTAGGCAGAAACCTGTGCAGTTCCCTTGGGGAACACTGCAAAAGATTTAAGACTACAGGTAGAGCGGTAAACCCCTTTGGTAGCAGTCTGTACCACCCAGATTTACCTGGTAGCTGTGGCTGAGCAGTCAGACTTCTCTCAAGAAGAGTTAGGCAGTATGTAAAGTATACACAATATGTACCAAAACACAATAGCACAAGCAAACACTGACCAGAGCTTGGTTTCAAAAGTATATAGTTATTTATTTAAAATACACATAAGTTAAAAACACTCTAGCAAAAATATAGTAAAAGTACTTCAACACAGTTATAATGAAAGTAGAGTCAATCCTTTCTCCTATCTAGACAACTCTAGGTAAAACACCACTTAATTAAAACAGAGGTGAGTGCTTAACGTTAGATGACACTCTAGTAGTTTCCAAGAAAGGGAGAGAAAAAGCAGAAATGGGTTAGACACACCACTCTAAGGTCCAGAGCACTTGCAATAGGCTTACAGAAGAATAAAGTCACAGGTGAGCAAAAGTCACTAGGCAGGGCCCACTCTTAGAGTAGCCGGAGCGAAAATGTGCCCAAGATCACACTGTTAGTTAGAGATTCAAAGTCTTGCAAAGAGTCAAAAAGAGGTTAGAGTGGCTCAGAAAGTTTAGCCAAAGTGTCCCAGGCACTCCCAGGTTCGAAAGCCGGGGACTAAATCTACCCCGTACAGTCGGTAGCAAGGGAAGCCAGGCAGAACACAGTACCTTAAGCGGAAAGGATCCTCCAGCGGTGGCAGTTGTTCCAGGCAGTGGCAGCAGGGCTCGACGTCGGTCAGGGGAGAAGAAGTTCTCGCTGAAGAGCAGAAGAAGAGGGTCGTTGCACTGCCCGGGAAGAAACCAGCCGCGGAGTCCTCCGGTTAAAGGGTTGGTGCCGACTTTCGCGGTATGGGGGTAAAGTGTGGTATTCCGGTTGCCGGGGTGCTTGGCACAGGCAAGGCGGCCACGAGATACCTCAAAGAACGGAAAGAAGGCGAAAACTGGTTGTCCCCACCAGTCAAGGGAAGGAGCCACTCCGTTAAGAGTTCTCCTCGGTCGTCGGGAAAAAGTGGTGAGACGGTTCAGCAGGGCTCCACCGGGTGGTGTCGTCGAAGCAGGTCGGCTCAGCTCTTCCCTCGTCGGATTCTTGGTCCTGTGGCGACTTCTGAAGTCCCAGTCCCCAAAGCCCTGCTTTTATGCAGCAAACCCCCATTCACCCAGCCTAGCTGTCACTCAACCATGCTAAGTGGTGAGCCGGGCGGCTCACCACTTGGGCCAATCAGGACGGAGTGCGACTTGAGTTACCAAGGTAACTCAGTCCAGGGTGCCTAAATCCCCCTCCACCCCTCCTAAGTACCCCAGACAGAGTGGCACCACTTTGGAGGGCTTCTGTGGAGAAGCCCGCCAAAAGTGGAACAAAGGGCTCCACTTTGGGTCAGAGTTACAGAGGCGAACACCAACGCCATTTTAGAATCAAGTTTTGGCAAAAAGTCCCAACCGGAGTTATAAAAATAAATATATAAACCGGTGGTATGTTTAAGGCTACCGTAAATAAATAATTAAATGTGTTAGCCTAAAACAATGGGAAATCCCATAGGGAAATATTCGCGGTCGAATATAAAAAGTAGTTTCCACTGCCACCAGCCAAAACTCGATCAGGGGGGACGGAGACGTGCCCCCTCGACTAACAGACCCTGGGGCAATCGAATTGCCCCAGCCAGTACGTCCACAATATGATGGTTTGTACTGGTTCTGTTCAGGATTCAAGACTAGCAAAGTCTTTGGTGACTTTACATGCCCTGGGAGACAGTAGTCAGTCCCAGGGTATGGAGTCTATGTTGGGGAGTCCCTAGGACACCCCTGGGTCACGGCACAGAGGGTGCTGTGTGACCCACATCACAAAAATACATGAGGCCCTATGGAGTAAAAGACCCCATAGCCCATTCAACACAAGGTTTAACCAAGAAAACACACTTCAACATGTCCAAGAGTGAGGGTAAAAGAGTCTCACTCTTGGCAGGAGAAAAAAATTAAACCCCAGAAATCCAGCAAAGCTGCTGGGGGACTCACTAGGTAGGGAAATTCAGCCTAAACAGAGAATTCTCCCTAACACTCGCCCCCCCCAGACTAAGGGACAGGAGGATTTAATCCACTCCTGGATGAACCTCATACCTCTAGTCGATGATATACATCCTAGAGAGTCCATCAGCATTTTGATGGTGACACCCTGACCTGTGCTCAATGGTGAACTCAAAGGTTTTCTTTTGTAAGCTAACGGACCTACAGACCCTTTGAGGAACATCAGTCTTTTTGTTATAGGGGATCTGGTTGACCAGTCCCTCAGAAGTTGGTACAACTTCTGAACCTATGTTAGGCTTTTTCAAGGGGTCCTTATAAAGGATTCCCTTAGATCTAGAGGGGCCTCCAAGGTTCCTCACCACCTCTCTTGTGGGAGCAGGTTGGGTCTTAGGCCTCTTGGTTGGAGGGGTTGGGGTTAGGCAATGTACCTGCTTCCCCTTCCTCTTAGATCTACCCTTACCTATTTTAGGAGTTTCCCCCCTAATATTAGGATTTGAGTTGGGGTCTTCAGTAGAAGGTCCAACAGTCTGAAGGTTTTTGGCCTTAGACTTTTCTTTTCTGGTTTTCCACCAGCACTGAGAATTACCAGTTCTCTCAGGTCCAGATAGGGGCCTAGTTGGTCTATCCACCTCTTCCTCAGAAGCAGGGGGAGTCAGAGACTCTGAGACTAGGGGAGCAATGATGGAGCTTGGTTGGGGCGCCCATGTTCCTAGCATACTATCCTGAAATGTGCCTGGGTTAGAGGTCAACTTACTAACACCAGGGCTTGTAGTGGGGTTCTCAGTAGAGGGTCCCACAGGCTTAGAAGGGTCCTTCAAGGTAGCCTGTCTAGCCAATTTGGTTAAGTTCTGCTTCTCCATACTGGGAGGCCTGGGGGTATGTGACACTACTCCTAGAGTTCTTAGGTCATTCCCTAACAGGACCTTCCCAGGTACCTCAGTCTGAACACTGACAGGGATCCTCACTGTCATGTTGTTACACTGAATGAGGGCTGGTAGAATAGGAACCATTTGGACAGGGCCTCCAGACATCTTAGTGGGACCTTTGGGTGCTTTGGCCACATCCTCAGGTTGAAAGAAGCTTTCATCCACTACTGTTCTGCTGGCCCCAGTGTCTCTCCTGGCAGGAGTATCCTGGCCATTGACAAGAACACTGTCCACATAATACACCTTAGAGTTAACAGGTAGGGAGTTATACACAACCCTATTCTGGGGACTAACCAGACCCATAGGCTCTAAGTTTACAGTGGCTTGAAGACCCAAGGGTTCTTCAGCAAAGAGTTCAAAGTGGGCACTAGCCATCTGTACTTCATCCTCAGGAGTGAAGGCTAAGGAGACTGTGCTGATCCCTGCAGGTTTACCCTTGTACTTGGGATCTCCTTTGATATGGTCAGTACCCTGACAGACATAGCATTGTCCAAATGCTCTCTGGAAGGGTGGCTTGTTCTGACCTCCTTCTGGCTTGTGGCCAGAAGGTACAGTAGCCTGACTAGGTTTCCCATGTGGCTTACCCTGGTTATTTTGTGGTTTGGGGCCCTCTTTGGGATAGGAATTATTAGAATTCTCTTTGGAGTCCTTTTTAGACTGTTTCTCCCCATCCTTCTTCTGAGTTACCCCAGAATCCTTGTGAGTGGCCCTGTTGGCAACCCACAAGTCAGCAGCCTTAGCTAGTTTCCGGGAATCTAATTCCTTGGAATCAGCCAAGTGTTGTCTGAGCTCAGGAGAGCAGGCATCATAAATAGTCTCCAACATAAACAAATTCTTCATACCTTCATAAGTGTTCACCTTGTAACCCTTAATCCATCCCTCTAAGTTTTTCAAACATTCACTCACCCAGGTAGCCCAAGGGGTACCATCATGCTTTTTGAGGCTCCTAAACCTCTTAAGATACTGGGAAGGGGTCTTCCCAAACCTAGCTATCAAAGCTAGTTTCACACATTCATAGTCCTTCCTATCCTCCTCCCCCATCTCCATTACCACATCAGTTGCAACAGGGGGAAGCCTAGAGAACAACCAGGTGAGTAAGTCATTTCCTGTGATGTTCTGGAGCCCATGATTATATTCAAACAGAGACAACCAATCCAACACATCCAACTTAGGCTCATACATACCAACCAATTCTTTAGGCATCCGGGGTCTTTTAGGACTGGAACTTCTAGAGGAGCCAGAGAGAGAAACATTCTCAACAGATAATTTCTTCATTTCTAAGTCATACTTGAGCTCCATTTCCCTTAGCCTTAGTTCTTTGTCAGTTTGAGCATTAAGTTTCTTATACTCCAATTCTAGCTTCATTTTCTCCAGTTCAAAGTACTGAGGACTAAATGTGGGACCTGGTAAAGGTCCAGTAGGTACAGCAGGTAGAGCAGGCAGAGGCCTAGGGGGGACAGTTACAACAGCCTCACCCTCCTCTTCTGACTCTTCCTCAGAAACATCAACATTTTGCTCCATGTTAACTTCAACACTGTCATCTACAGTCGCTGGAGTGGTAGGTTCCTCTGAACCATCACCCAGACTTTGGTTAGCTAACAATCTTTCAATCAGCTCCATTTTCTTGCCCTTAGTCAGGAGATCCTTATGTTTACAGAGCACTCTTAAACAATCAGCAGTTTTGGCTGCAAGGGACTCTTGACTATAGCTTTCTATAACTGACATGTTAGAGGTTTTACTTTTTCAGTGCTAAGCTTTGTGGTTAGTTGCACTAAGGTATCTAAAGCACAATAAAATGTATACTCAATACAAATCCCACCGCTGTACACCAGTGTTAGGCAGAAACCTGTGCAGTTCCCTTGGGGAACACTGCAAAAGATTTAAGACTACAGGTAGAGCGGTAAACCCCTTTGGTAGCAGTCTGTACCACCCAGATTTACCTGGTAGCTGTGGCTGAGCAGTCAGACTTCTCTCAAGAAGAGTTAGGCAGTATGTAAAGTATACACAATATGTACCAAAACACAATAGCACAAGCAAACACTGACCAGAGCTTGGTTTCAAAAGTATATAGTTATTTATTTAAAATACACATAAGTTAAAAACACTCTAGCAAAAATATAGTAAAAGTACTTCAACACAGTTATAATGAAAGTAGAGTCAATCCTTTCTCCTATCTAGACAACTCTAGGTAAAACACCACTTAATTAAAACAGAGGTGAGTGCTTAACGTTAGATGACACTCTAGTAGTTTCCAAGAAAGGGAGAGAAAAAGCAGAAATGGGTTAGACACACCACTCTAAGGTCCAGAGCACTTGCAATAGGCTTACAGAAGAATAAAGTCACAGGTGAGCAAAAGTCACTAGGCAGGGCCCACTCTTAGAGTAGCCGGAGCGAAAATGTGCCCAAGATCACACTGTTAGTTAGAGATTCAAAGTCTTGCAAAGAGTCAAAAAGAGGTTAGAGTGGCTCAGAAAGTTTAGCCAAAGTGTCCCAGGCACTCCCAGGTTCGAAAGCCGGGGACTAAATCTACCCCGTACAGTCGGTAGCAAGGGAAGCCAGGCAGAACACAGTACCTTAAGCGGAAAGGATCCTCCAGCGGTGGCAGTTGTTCCAGGCAGTGGCAGCAGGGCTCGACGTCGGTCAGGGGAGAAGAAGTTCTCGCTGAAGAGCAGAAGAAGAGGGTCGTTGCACTGCCCGGGAAGAAACCAGCCGCGGAGTCCTCCGGTTAAAGGGTTGGTGCCGACTTTCGCGGTATGGGGGTAAAGTGTGGTATTCCGGTTGCCGGGGTGCTTGGCACAGGCAAGGCGGCCACGAGATACCTCAAAGAACGGAAAGAAGGCGAAAACTGGTTGTCCCCACCAGTCAAGGGAAGGAGCCACTCCGTTAAGAGTTCTCCTCGGTCGTCGGGAAAAAGTGGTGAGACGGTTCAGCAGGGCTCCACCGGGTGGTGTCGTCGAAGCAGGTCGGCTCAGCTCTTCCCTCGTCGGATTCTTGGTCCTGTGGCGACTTCTGAAGTCCCAGTCCCCAAAGCCCTGCTTTTATGCAGCAAACCCCCATTCACCCAGCCTAGCTGTCACTCAACCATGCTAAGTGGTGAGCCGGGCGGCTCACCACTTGGGCCAATCAGGACGGAGTGCGACTTGAGTTACCAAGGTAACTCAGTCCAGGGTGCCTAAATCCCCCTCCACCCCTCCTAAGTACCCCAGACAGAGTGGCACCACTTTGGAGGGCTTCTGTGGAGAAGCCCGCCAAAAGTGGAACAAAGGGCTCCACTTTGGGTCAGAGTTACAGAGGCGAACACCAACGCCATTTTAGAATCAAGTTTTGGCAAAAAGTCCCAACCGGAGTTATAAAAATAAATATATAAACCGGTGGTATGTTTAAGGCTACCGTAAATAAATAATTAAATGTGTTAGCCTAAAACAATGGGAAATCCCATAGGGAAATATTCGCGGTCGAATATAAAAAGTAGTTTCCACTGCCACCAGCCAAAACTCGATCAGGGGGGACGGAGACGTGCCCCCTCGACTAACAGACCCTGGGGCAATCGAATTGCCCCAGCCAGTACGTCCACAATATGATGGTTTGTACTGGTTCTGTTCAGGATTCAAGACTAGCAAAGTCTTTGGTGACTTTACATGCCCTGGGAGACAGTAGTCAGTCCCAGGGTATGGAGTCTATGTTGGGGAGTCCCTAGGACACCCCTGGGTCACGGCACAGAGGGTGCTGTGTGACCCACATCACAAAAATACATGAGGCCCTATGGAGTAAAAGACCCCATAGCCCATTCAACACAAGGTTTAACCAAGAAAACACACTTCAACATGTCCAAGAGTGAGGGTAAAAGAGTCTCACTCTTGGCAGGAGAAAAAAATTAAACCCCAGAAATCCAGCAAAGCTGCTGGGGGACTCACTAGGTAGGGAAATTCAGCCTAAACAGAGAATTCTCCCTAACAGTCAGAAACACAGAAACAGGAGTCCAGAGGCAAAATATCAGGAAAACGCTGCTTTCCGAGCCACAATTAGCAACACTTTAGGAGCACCGAAACTGAGGAAAGACTAACATAAATAAGGGACGCAGAGACGTACGGTCGTGATCACATGACCGCCGTACACTAATGCTGCCGGGAAATGTAGTCCTGTCTTTGTCTGCGGCGTATGGTGCGTTGTGACAGTCGCCATGGCAAAGATCAGGGTCTATGGAGAGCAACCCTATGCAGGTAAGGAATAACACGAGATTTGACACTTGGTCAGTGTGAACCATCTAATCAGCGCTATCACATCAGATATCCCAAAGGAATACAATTCCTTTCTGGATGTTTCCAATAAAGGTAGGGCAGAAGCATTGCCCCTACACCGCCCGCATGATTGCCCCATTGATTGGCACTAAAGGAGTATGTAGATGCTGCCTTATGTAACGGACATATCAAACCCTCTCAATCTGCTAGTCTGATTTGTTTTATTTATTTATTTTGTGCCAAAGCGAGAAGGGGACTTAAGGCCATGTATAGACTACAGTTGGCTTAATTTGATCACATTAAAGAACAAGTATCCGATTCCTTTGATCTTTGTTACTAGACCATTTACGACAAGCGACATCTTCACCAAACTGGACCTCAGGGGTGCCTACATTTTGATCCGTGTCAGGATAGGTGACGAGTGGAAGGCTGCCTCCTGTACATGCCTCTTTGACTATACAGTTTTGCCCTTTGGTTTCTGTAATGTGCCTGCTACCTTTCAACGTTTTATGAATATTTTCTACTACATTGATACTTATGTTATTGTCTCTTTAGATGATATCTTGTTTTTCTCGCCTTCATATCAGACTCATGTTTCTCACGTCTCAGAAGCTCTTCACAGGCTACGACACAACACGCTGTTCGCTTAGGCTGCGAAATGTGTATTTCATGTACGGGAAATCAACTTCCTGGGGTTTCACATCATGGCAGATGGGTTATCCATGAGTATTGCTAAAGAAGGCAATACTAGAATGGCCTGTACCAACCACAGTGAAAGCCCTACAGACCGTTTTAAGCTTCACTAATTTCTATCAGCGTTTTAGTTCTGGTTTCTCTGCTATCGCTACTCCTTTAACCAGACTCTCTGGTCCAACCTTTATTTGGTCTTCTACCCAACAGCAAGCTTTCAACACCCTAAAAACGGCCTTCACTACAGTTCCGATCCTCCAACACTCCAATGCTGATGTCCCGTTCGTAGTAGAAGTGAACGCCTCTTCCTTTCCTATGGGGGCTTTATTGTTCCTAACATGACCAGCCTCTGGTCTTTTACTTCCAGTAGCCTACCATTCTCGTAAGTTCACCTCCAATAAAATGCACTATACTGTTAAAGAAAAAGAGTTATTGGCTGTAAAAGATGTTTTTTGAGCTTGGCAACATATTAGTTGTGGCCTGAATGGCCTTTGACTGTGTACACTGACAATCATAACATCCAGTATCTAGCCAATATGAAGTATGTGAACAGTCGTCAAGTGTGGCATTTTTTTGCCGCATTTAATTTCGCAACTAAACACAGCCCTCGAACAGCCCATAGGTCGACTGACGCTATCTCGTCATGATGGGGGCGAGACGCTCCCTGTGTTTCCAAACACTATTCTTGAGAAGACGCATTTTGTTTGTCTCTGCACTCCACCCCCAAATCTATTCACGTCCATTAGAGTTGCTGCCCTGCATGAAAACGATTCAAGAGTGGAATGTGGACTACCACGAAGGCTTGCCCTTTGTCCAAGGTCGACTGTTTCTATCAACCCAGCATACGAGACGTCTGGCACTAGAAATGTCCCATGACGCATTGATTAATGGACATCCTGGCCAAAGCAGGACCCTAGCGCTTCTACAGTGTTAGTGGCCAACTATGAGACGAGATCCTATCGACTACATCACCACATGTTCCATATGTGCCCAAGGAAAGAACCTCTGAGGCAACCCCCTTGGTTTGAGTCAACCCATGCCCACTCCACACAAACCATGGCATATGGTATCTATGGACTTCATTACAGACCTTCCCAAAATAAAGAACCATGCTACAATATGGGTAGTGTTTGACTGTTCTCAAATGGCTCGATTCGTCCCTTATTCCGGTATATCCTCTGCTCCAGTCTTAGCTGATCTCTACTTCCGGCATGTTTTCTGTTTATTCGGTCTCCCTTCTGTTATCATATTAGATCGGGGATCACACTTCACATCTCATTTCTGGAGAGCTCTTACTGCACTTCTAGGTATAGATTCATGGCTCTCTTCTTCTCATCACCCTGAAACTGATCAGACGGAACGCGTAAACCAGACACTCTAGCAGTACCTACGCTGCCTCTGTCTCCATCTGCAAGACATTCTTTTATGTACTGTGGAATTCACCTACAACAACGATCCTCATTCCTCTACTGGAGTTTCCCTGTTTTTTTCTTTGTACGCTCAGCTTTCCCGTACTTTACCACTTTTGGATGTCCCTTCGACCACTATCCCAGCTGCTGATGCTTGTTACAGGGACCTAAAAACCGTACACGAACAAACACAAGCATGCTTAACTTAAAGAAGGCACAAGATACCATGTAGGGTATGGTTGACACTCCTCGTCGTCCAGCCCTGCTGTATGAACGGGTCAACAAAGTCTGTCTGGCAACATGCTATATCCATGTCATTGTAAGAAAAAAAGGGGATGGTGACGCATGGACTCTGATTACCAGTCAAAATAGACCTGATGCAAAAAGTAACTGGGTTAGATCCCAAAAACAAATTAACAAGTATTAACAGGGTTGGATCCCATCTGCTGTTTAGTTGCTGTTTTTCTTCTCCTCGTAGCGCTTTGTCACAATCATCAGGCAGGTTGTACTTCTATTCAGGTGTTACCAATTAGTTGCTCTTTCAGTCTCTAGGAATTCTGGTAGCTGTAGTGTTAACATGTTACCAAATCAGGTGACCAGGAACCAACACCCCTCCTAATGCACAAGTCTTTCCCAAATTTGGGGAAGGGGGAAAACCATCAATATGGCTCTCTAAAGTGGGGTACAGTAACCCCGGTGCTGCTGCCTCTGGAGCCCGAGACTCCCATAACATTGTAAGAAAAAAAGGGGATGGCGAGGCGCACACTCCGGTTCCCAGTCAAAATAGACCTGATGCAAAAGTAACTGGGTTAGATCCCAAAAACAAATGAACAAGTATTTGCCATCTCCATATCCCTGGCTGCCGTAAATTGCTCACACTTTTTGTGGGTCCATATAAAATTACTAAAGTCATTAATCATATGTCGTAATTGCTTATCACTCGTTTCTTGGCAAGTTCATCCTGTCTTTCATGCTTCCCTCCTAAAGCATTGTTTTTCCACCTCCTCCTCTCGCTGTGGGCTCTGCTGACGAGTATGAGGTCCATGCCATCCTTGACTCCAGTTTCTATAGGGATCGCCTTCAGTATCTTGTTGATTGGAAAGGGTATGGGCCTGAGGAAAGAACCTGGGAGCCCGTCAAACATCCAGGCCCCCTGTGAGAAACCAAAGTGTGTCTCACCGACTAGTCCCTTGGGATCTGTCATCCAGGTGTCTGGGGCACGGCCATCGCTATTGGATCCAGACCCCGGGGGTAGACCAGTGCGGGAGGATCACCTGGATGGGGGGGGTCCCTGGGGAGTGGAAGTGGTGCACCCGGAGGAGAGACGCGGTATCCCTACACCCATTTACCTGTAAAACACCCTCATTCTATATACTATCTAGGAACCTTATCCACCTACCCCCTTTCCTACAAACTCTGCGGCACGGACAAAGCACTTCAGAGAAATACTCTGTTAGAAACCTGAAGGTGTCTCCCTTGCTAGTCCCACAGGGATCTGTCATCCAGGTGGCCAGAACACGGCCATCACTATTGGATCCAGTTCCTATGGTTGGACCAGTGAGGGTGAATCATCTGGATGGGGGGGTCCTTGTGGAGTGGGAGTGAGACACCGGTGGGTGAGATACGGTATCCCCCTCTTTCAATACCTTTTCCCCCATCCTACCACGTAGGACATTTGAAAACACTCCCCCCCCCCCCCCCTTTCCGACACAAACACTTTCTCACAGCACGAAAGACAATGGACTAACACCAGACCCATTTATCTGACCTTTCCCAATACAAGGGTCAGGCAAAGTCAGGCAACTGACCAGAATCACACGGCCCTTTCCCTTCCCCACATGGATAAAAGTGGAGAATGAGAGCACAGTATGAGCAAGGTAGACCGCACGACATAAGAGCTAACTCAGCACAGCAGTTCAAGAGGAGGAAAAAGATGGTGCATACCGAGAGGGTGACTAGGAGAGAAGGAGAAGGTGACTAGGAGAGAAGTGACCTTGCCCTTTCCGAGCAAGGCCTGTGAACCCTCCGCAGAAGGAATCGTAAGACGGAAAACAATAGCCAGCGTGTGTTGTATCAGATGTCAATGGTACACAAGACCCTCCTCTGCTGATGACTAACCCGGGGAGAGACGCTTGTCTCTGTGGTACCAACCTTTACTCCAAAGAGAGAGAAATCCAAGCAGTTCATCACAGCTGGTGAGTCAAGGGGAGAGTCGACAAGAAACCGAACTGTGCTGAACGAAAAGTAGCAACCGACTAATTGAACTATGAAAGCATAAAGAGCTATTGATGCCAGAGGGGGGAAACAAGCAATAGAGGAGTCTGGCACCACGTGGTTGCTCACTCGGGAAACTCTGGCTATTAACCGATTGTTGAAACTCCGATAACCAGAAGGCCTTGGGAGAAGGCGAAAAAGGGGTCAAAGTGGTCATACAGGGGTCTTGCAAAATCCTCTGTACAGTCGAAATTCTTTGACCGACAGATGATTGAGAAGGGCATGATTGATAAATTTGGCAACAATAAACCCGGCCGAGGGATGCTGACAAAAAGGGACAAAGCCTGAAGTCCCTATGAGCTGTGTGTTGACATCAAGATTCGTGAATGCAAGAAAAGCTAAAGTGAACCGAAGGAGGCAGGCTGACGACTGAAAGGGGTGAGCCCGAAAGAGGGAGATCCAGGGGTGGAAAATCATCACCCAAAGTCTGGTGTGAAAGGTACTGTTTATTTGTTTTGTTGAATATGACTCGGGAGGGGTCTGCGCCTGGAAGAGGAGAACCCAGGGGATAAGCCATCACCCAACGTATATGTAGAACAGAGGCGTTTGTTGAATACACCAGGTCCTCGAAGGCAAGAGACTTTTGTTGAAAAATACATAACCATAGAAGAACCTGATAACTGGTACGGAACTGTCGGCTTGTGCTGCGAAAGCTAGAGTGTGTGCTGTACTCAGGAGATCCACCTTGTCCCGTGCTCAAAACATGGAGAATGAAGAACCCCGGCAATCGCATCCTGACATATAATTTGAGAACACTTCTTTCTTTATTGAAACCCTTATCCCACACTCTTCCTATATTTTTTTGTAAGGATTGGCAATAGTTTCTTTTTTTTGTATAGCCCCCTTTAGTTTGACAAGACGCCAGGACTGCCTTATATTTTCATTTGATGGTCGAAGCTTGCTCCCATGTTAGATTTAGGTTTAGATTAGGAGTTTTCCAACCTGTATACTGTTTAAATCCTGATTTGAAAGTAAGATAATTGGAAAGACTGCAAATACCAGAAGGCCTTAGGAGAGGCCCATCAAAGTAAAGGAAAGTCAAAGTGGCCATATGAAGGTGTAAGCAAAGTCCTCGTACAATCGAAAGTCTTTGACAAGTGGGAAACAAAATGAACAATTGTAAAGTAAAGCTAAGTGAACTATGTTGTAAAGGCAAGTGTGAACCTGACGGAGGGATGCCAAGACAGAGCTAAGGGGAGCGAACTCCGCTTTGTGATAAAATTGATAGGCAAGTGAGAACCCGACGGAGGATGCCAAGAGAACGCTCACGGGAGCCAATCCCGCATTGTGATAAAATTGATAAGCAAATGTGAACGCGATGGAGGGGATGCCACACCAAATATTTGTTTAAAAAGACATTTCCTGAGTGATCTAAGCTAGCGGAGCTGATGAAGTTAGCTGAACTGTGATTTGAAGGCTATAATGAACCCGACGGAGGGATGCCAAGTGAAAGCAAGGGAAAGTGAATCACGCATTTTGTTAAAGTGACTAAACAGTGGTGTAATGCCGAAGGTTAACCCAACAAAGGGCTTGTCCCGAGGCAGCCAGGGAAGAGGGGAATCTCGCATGGTGGGAGCTTGGGAAAGGTCTTTTGATGACCAGCAAAAGCCATTGATTTGAGGGATCCTGCCTTTTTTGAAGAAACGCTTTCCTGATGCCTATCGACTCAAGGGGTGCTCAGTTATGCCACTGTTCTGCCTTGTCCCGTGATGTAAAGTGGGGAAGGGGGTACACTAGTTCAGCAGTCCTGAACTATTGAAACCCTTTTGGACATTTCAGTTTGCACTACACTCTTTTGTTATACAGAACATTGTCCCACACCCTTTCGTTATATAGAGTAAGGATTTGGCAATAGGTTTATTAGTATAGGCCATTTTATTTTGACACACCACCAGTAGGACAGCCTTTTCTTTACTTTGATGGTTGTAGCTTGCGCCCATCTTAGATTTAGGCTTAGATTAGACGTTTTTCTCACCCTTTTATTGTTTAATAAACACCCTTGGATTATAATTGTCTGTCATACTTGGGGTACCATGCCTTCCTTAAACCCCGCATTGGTTCCGCTTTTCCATTGCAATCATTATCTTCGCCTGCGGGGGTCCGCGTGCCTGGGGGCAGAGGGGTGGCATGCACTTAACTTTGTGCACACAGCAGTATCCCGGTCTCGTCCATGGAATGCTGCCCACACGCAGGCCACATACTCCTGTGTCGGATCTCGCAACGCACATGGGGGTTGCCATGGCGACTTGGGGACGCTGCAGCATGTCAGCGTTTATGCCAAGCACGCTTACACAGCACTGCAGTCACATGACCTCAGCAAGTCATGTGACACTGAGACTCAGTAAACCGCGGACATATAAAGATCCACCACATGCACGTCGGTGCTTCTCAATGTTCCTGTTCTGTGCGTTTTGTTTTGGTGCCTGTTTTTTCTGTTTTGTTTCTCTGACGTTTGGACACTTGTTTTCACGTGGATTGCTTCTGGATGCACTAAGGATTTGGTGAACAGATGTTTGACTTGGTTTTTCTCTCTGGATTGTGTGTGGATACCCTACGGATTTGGTGACTTGTGGACACTGATGAACTGTTGCCTTGTGTTTTGTATGTTTTTTTGTGACTTTGGATTTGGCTCAGATTTCTTGCATACATCACCTGTAACTGTATGACTTACACCTCTGGTGGAACCAACTATTACTGCTCTGCGCCCTAGTGGATGCGCCCTTGTCTGGGACTGGTTTTGACTTGTCCTGGTTTGTCATCCTAGTGCACTGTCCTTCTTCAGTACCAAGTAGGTGAGGTGTCCTGTTAGTTCATTTGTCACACTGTTAGCGAGGTTGCTTCGTGTAACCTTGCTCTTAACTCGGTTGTTTTCTTTACAGCTACCGGGAGCCCGGCACAGCAGCTTACAATTCCACCTTTGGTCCTAGTGACTGGCTACGTAGTTTTTAGTAATCTCTTGGCTGGTACTTGGGAACACAGGTTTAAATTCACCTGGGATTCTGAATCGTGACCAGGCAGCACTTCTTGGTTCCAAGAGCAAGTACCCCAAAGGGGACCACCACCATGGGTACTGTGGCAAATATGTGGATGTCGTCCTTTCTCCCTGAGGGGGGGGGGACCTTTCCCATGCGGCTAGGTGGTGCCTCCACAGTACAATAGTCCCCCTCATAGTGGTGCACCGAGGGAGGATCACATGGGGGAGGAAACCCTTATGGAATTGGGGAAGACCATGTTCAGAGAATGCTGTATTCCCCCAACATAGTACACCTAAACCCTTCTCCAATGCTAAATCCTCCTCCTCCTTCTTCACCTTCTGTTGATAGGTCCAATATCTGCTATTATCAAGTTAGTCAACCTAGTATACTTGACAGGATTAAAACATCAAGGTAAGCTAAATCTGATTTTTTTTTTTTATTTTTAATGTACTGAGATGATGATGGTGACTGTTAGACAGATTTTCTCAAGTCCAGCTAAGGGGTTAGTAAAACCATACAAATGACAATATAAAACTCCACTCTTAGTATAAGACTCTACCACCTGAGTATTTGGTACTGTAGACAGAGCAGCCAGGTTTATTTTAGGAGCGACAGAGGGCTCGAGGCAGGTACAAAGAACTTGTAGTATACCAAGGGTTCAACAGAAACGCTGACAACCAGAATTATTATACAAAATAAATGTGTATTATAAATACAAGTTAGGCCAAGATAATTTTGGGGGGAGGGGTTAAGTACTTGGTCATAGAATCATAAACACAATATAAAAACACAACACAATGATTTAAAGTACACAGACCAAAGCATAGACATTGTTCTGAAAACGAACAGTATTTCTAGGCAAGTCAGACCTTATCTAACACATTTAGTATAGGACACACCTATTCATGGGGGGTAACACCATACATTACTTTGATTACTTTCAGTAATATAAGGGTAGTAGACACCAACACTTGTGCAGTGATACTCAGTTAAGGAATCACTTAGTAAACCAACCATCAAGTATACTTTTCTGAATAGTGGAACACAAATTCAAGGAACAGTAGAAACCTGTAACCACATTCAGGATAACCCACAGTTATACTGGGTGAGTAAGACCTTTTGATGTAATATATAATTTTTGCTCAGTGGAACACAGCCTAAGGTAAGCAAGACATCTTTACACTAATTTTGGATGGCACAAGGCAGACCAAGGTCAGCTACAATGACAGAACGCTTTGCTGAGTGTTTTGTGTTTAGCGGACGCTTTGGTGAAGTCTTTTCCTGGAGTCTTTCCTTGCATTCTATTACCTGGAGGAGTGGTGTGCGTGCTGCCTGTGGCTGGAGATTCACTCTTAACCCTCACTCCGAGCGGAGTGTTGTGTCCTTCTGAAGCAAGAAAACTCTATGCCGCATCTACGCCACGCTCGTGGTAAGACTATCCTTCTTTCTATTCCTGAAGCAGTTGACAGAACAACGAAGTGCAAAGCCATCGGGCCGCTCGCAGTGCGGGATGCAAAGCATGCTGATTGGGTGGGGTTTGGTATCAGTCCTAAGCTTATGGGGACTTGCAGTGCCAATGCGGCTGCATTGGCCAAATGCTCTCCACACATAGACTCTAACATTGAAACGCCATCCCCCTCCCCCACTTGCGCGTTACTGTACCAAACTGATCCCGCTGGGGGTGTCATAATGGGGTCCGATACATTGATTCCGGTGAGTCATTCTGCCCGAGGAAGGACAAGTCACTTATCTTCCATCATTGTCAAGGACACCACAAGGGCAGTTTCTTCCCTCACTCATACTCCCAAAACGAGTCTGCGTAAGACCTTTCGGTTGAACCATTTCATCTCAAATCCCCAAACAAAATAACAGATTATTATCCAGGCCGCAAGGAGAGCTGTGCCCCTTTTTTAAACACTGATAAGTCTCTAAGCACCACTGCTACGGAACTCCGTAATCAGTGGATGGCTGAGCTTTCCAGTTCTGTCTGCTGCCTGGGAACTAAACTCATTGAGACAGTCTGTACAGCCCTTGGCGGGGGCTCCGGTCCATCTATATCTGCATGCAACAAGAGTTCTATCTTTGTGGGGCCTCGAGCTGCAATTTGCAAAGATGACTGCAATGATTATATTGGTACCAAGGATGGTTCTTTGGCCCCTGAGGTCGGCAACAACTGCAACACCAGTGCAAGGGGCTGAGGCGTTGATCCTTGCACCGTGGCAGCTCCCGGGACAGAAGCTCTTAACAGGGTGGCAGTGCGGGAGGAAGTGCATCCCTCCACTGTCTTGAATGTACCCTTGCCCGTGTTTTCCAGTATCACTGGCTTGCCCTTGGATGGAATGCTTTTTACCTTCCCAAACTCATTCCATTCATCACTGACCCGTTCACACAGTACCAGCATCTGTGATTCTGCTTCCATGTTTTGTTTTCTGGAGAACTTGCTTGCCACAATTCTTTCCCGAACTGATGACATCTTGAGTCACTTCAAACAATAAGATCTTGTACAGGCCAAACATGTGAGCTCCTTAAAGCTTTTTTGAGTCTATTCAATTAGGTCACTCCTCTAAGCTGGCAGAAATGTGGGTTAACATTGAGCAGCTGATAAACCACTAATAGCAAATATTTCAGCCCTCAGTATCCCCTGATACTTCTGCAGAAGCAATGCTGCATAGTAAGGAGCTTCTGGCTGCCGGTGATTCAGGTTACTGAGAAAGAAATTGTTGTAACAGAAAACGTACCCCTGATGCAACCTTAGACCCAAAAAGTGGTTCTGGCCCTGTGAGGGTCTTTTCTGTCTTTAAGGGAGCGAGCCTCCCTGTTAAAGGTTCCTTCACTGACAAACAGGAAATTGAATATAAAAGTCTTCCCCACCCCCCTGTAATAACCAATCACAAGAGACCTGTGCCGACCCGACCACACCTAGCATATTGGAGGCACCAAGTAAGGATGTTATTTTGGATCTTGAGGGAGTCGATCGAAATAAAGAAGGCTCCCATAAAGGTATACCCATGTCCAATTGCGCTGTGCAAACACCCGTTACTATCTGGAATACCAGTAGCCCCCATCCGGCCACTGTTGATGCGGACACTCACACAAATACTCCAGTATCAATCATGCCTTTACTCGATCTGACTTCCCCCCACCCAGCTCTGTTGGTCATGGGTAAAAAGAAAGTGTGGCATGGCAAAATAAGCAAAAGGCTGGGTCAGTCAGCAGTAAAGGTCAACTGGGCTTGGCCCCTCTTTACAACCTGGAACATCTGTTTAACATCCCTGAAGCAACCACTGCTACCACCTGGACCCAAGGACATCACTACCATTCCCACCAAGGCCCGTCCCAGTGCTTTCTCCAGAGTGGCTGGATCCAAGGACACCACTGCCATTACCACTGAGGCCCGATCCAATGTTTGCTCCACAGTGGCTAGATCCTTGCTGCCCGACTCTGGCTAGCCGTCTGTTAACTTGGAGAAGGCCCTGTAAATCAGAAGCCTTTTGCGGAAGGACCGCCACAACTACTTAAATCGGGCACCGGTTTTGGAGCTGTTCCTTTCTATCATCCCGCTGCGTACCATTCCGGGCTGATGATATCAAAATAGTCCCTTCAATGTGAAGAAGCTCAATCTGTCTCCTCTTTGGTGTACTTCTTTCCGGATGGGTTGACTGACGACGTCGCTGAACATTCCCAGTTTGTCTTGCTCTGTAACAAAGTTCCTAATCTGGCTAACCGTGATGGATGTCGCATGCTCGTGACTGATGCCTGTAACGATAATTATCCACCCTCTGCCCCACCCCGATTTATTTCCATCTCAAACATCTGCTTATGGGAGCCCTTGCTTAGTCCCTAAGGGGATATATAGAAGAGAAACAGGTTACCCCTCCCTTTCACACTTTGAGGTATGTGTAATGCACCACACTGTGACAGACTACAAAGTTGATCTGTCTTTTAGTAGCAGATCATTGACTCATATCAGTAAAAAAAATAACAATTTATTTATCATCAGAATACAAAGTTTTAAAAATACCTTTAAAAAAGGCCAAATTCACAACAATTACAAAAGTTTGGAGCACCAATAAATTCCATATCATAACTGATATGGAACTTATATGGGTTGAACCAAACAAACAGTATGGTGAGGTTAGTATGCAGTGACTTAGTGCGTTGTTTTGGTTCCAATACACTTTTTAAAAAGTGTGATTATTTGATGGTTGTAGCTTACTCCCATCTGTAGATTTAAGATTAGATAGGCATTTTTGAAACCCTTTTTGAAGTTCAATAAACACCCTTGAACGGTGGTGACTTGTGTCTGTCTTACTGTTGATACCATGCCTTCCTTACAGCGGTGGCCGAGGCAGCCTCTATTTTAGTAGCGGTTCATATTACACAAGTCCGAGTGCTGTTGATCGAAACAGACCCCGTGGTTTGGTCTTCAAAGTTATGCTTCTCTAGGTCAATGCTCGGAACAATTGATGCTTAGTGTGTTGTTTTTGTTAATACACTTTTAAAAAAGTGTATTGGAACAAAACCAACATACTAAGTCACTGCATACTAACCTCACCATACTGTTTGTTTGGACAAACCCATATAAGTTCTATATGCGTTATAATATGGTATTTATAGGTGCTCCAACCTTATGTAATTGTTGTGAATTTGGCCTGTATAAAGGTATTTTTAAAACTTTGTATTCTGATGATAAATACATTGTTTTTTACTGATATGAGTCAATGATCTGCTACTAAAAGACAGACCAACTTTGTAGTCTGTCAGAGTGTGGTGCATTACACATACCTCAAAGTGTGAAAGAGATGGATAGCCTATTTCTCTTCTATATATGTGCTAAGTTCGGTCCCTCACGAGAAACAAAAAAAGAGGGCTCTTAACCCCATACTTCATCTTTAGTCCCTAAGGGGCCAGGCAGGGGTGGGCCCGGCCATTCCAATGATGACCATTGGGATTGGCTGGCTGGGTTGGTACATCAGCAGCATTTGAGGGGTCCCTAACAGCACCTTCCTATCTCTTAGTTAGAACAGCAGGGGTCATCGTCATCTCTACGATCAAGACAGCTTGCTAGATCACATTGATTGTTTTGTCACAATTGCACTACAGGAGACTTGGCTTGTCGATCCCCTTGTTATGGATGGGTGGGCCATTATCCAAAGGTACGCTGTTACGTGGAAAATGGGCAGACCAAAGGTGGCTTACGCCTGGGTGTAAAAAAGCCACTTTTACTTACTGAGGTCTATTGTAATTCTCTGAACATCTTAGTAAGTAGAATGACCTCTATTAGAGCCTCCAGAATATAATAAATGATTCTTGTTAACCCCCCCCCCCCCAATATGGCCTATCCCATGCAGCAGTCTTTAAGGATTTCGAGAGCTGGCTTGACTCTGTGACTTCTGCCTCCCCTATCATTCTTACTGGAGATTTCAATTCTCGTATTCCCAGAAACCTCAATCAGGAGGCTGAGGTAAATGAACCACATCGCTCAGGTCTGGCCGCCGAATGCAGGCCAGATCACTCTTGGCCACGTGGTATTGATTGGGCGACTCTGCTCTACTCTAGCGGGTTTGTCATGTTGAATGGAGCCCGCCCCTCGATTGTCCTCCGCAGTTTACTAGATCTACCACTGTCAGCTCTAGCATCATTGACTGTTTTTGTGTCCAATGACCGCCCCCCTCTGATCATGGGTATGGCCATAATTCAGCATGCTAAGAGCGACCACTTGCCAATTGTTATGAGCATTGACATAGAGAAGCATAACTTTGAAGACCAGATCACGGGGCCTGTTTCGATCAACAGCGATCTGACTCGTGTAATATGAACCTCTACTAAAATAGAGGCTGCCTTGGCCACCGCTGTAAGGAAGGCATGGTATCAACAGTAAGACAGACACAAGTCACCACCGTTCATGGGTGTTTATTGAACTTCAAAAAGGGTTTGAAAAATGCCTATCTAATCTTAAATCTCCAGATGGGAGCAAGCTATAAACCATCAATTAACGCAGTCCTAGTGGTGTCTTGTGAAAATAAAAGGGCCTATACTAATAAACCCATTGTCATTCCTTACCTTTAAATACAAATAGTGTGGGAAACAATTTTATGTAAAAGAAGTGTTCAAGAAACGATATGTCAAGATGTTCAGGCGGTTGGCCTCCCTTCCCCACCTTTTCAGCACGGGATAAGGCGCTATAGTCTAGCTTAGCAGTCTCTGGCTTCTCTAGCACGAGGGTGCAGTTCAAACATTAGCATCAGGACCTTTTGTGCCCAAGTCTCTTTGCCTTCCAAAGTCTGTTCTTGCAGAGGGCCTGATGAGACGAACAAACAAGAAGTTATTTTCCTCTCAGAATTTCACACATACTCAATTTCTCATTTTATTTCACTGTTCGCCTCGATCCCCCTCAGATCCCCTTTAATACAAACTTCGGTGGATTTTCATGTGTCCAATTTCTCAGGTGATTCTCTTCTTCCCGGATCCCCCTCAGCCAGGCTCAGATCCGTTTTAACACAATGTTCAATCAATCTCCCTCTGCTGGGCTCGGATCACTTTAATTCACTTTAACACAAACTTGCTTTATCCCAAAAGCTTTCAATTGATCTCCCTCGTTCGGGCTCAAACCAAATTTCTCTATTTTGTCATCAACTTGCTTGGCTGTACCAACATTGAAGACTTTCGATTGTGCACAGGATTTTGCTTGACCCGTCGGAGGACCACTTCGATGTACACTTCTTTGCCACTCTTTCGCCTTTCTCAACTCTCAGTTGGATACCTTACAGAGACCTTCGAATGAGCACACACGCAATGTCGGACCACTCTGTCAAGGATATCGTATCTTGGTTTCAAAGTTCAGTCACTCATCTGTTGTTCAATTTTGTGTTGGTTATCACATGCGTTTCATACACTGTTCGCTTCAGCGCACACCATACAATGATGCCGCTTTCAACCTTGGCTTCACCACAGACTGGTCTGGTATCAGTCTCCCCAACTCACCGGCTGTGTTGATATCACTGTCGCTGCTTGGTTGTAGGAGCGAAGGACAGTATGACGGTGGCAAGCGATTTTCCCCGCCTTGATTATCGATGCAGGAGGGCCCCAGGTACCTCTGACACACAATGCAGGATTCTTCAGCCTAGTTTCCTGGTCTCACCTTACTATTCTCGAGGGTTCGTGAAAGTAACGGTTCCTTGTCGAAAAGGTCAAGGCCACTTCCCTCCTTGCAATCCACTTCTATTTTGCCGTCTTTCTCCTCGTGTTAACCTGCTATCTTGGAACTGCTGCTTCGGGTGCTTTGCCTTGCTCAGAGTGATATGATGGTTTATTTATATAGCGCCTATACACACTTGTGCTCCACCTTTTATCTGTGTGGGGAAGTGTAATGGAAGTCAGGTGTGTGAGATGGCCAGCAATTGCCTGAACCGTCCTGACCATTGTATTGGACATGTCAGCTTGGGTGTTAGTCCGTTTTCTCTCTTAGCGAGCTGTCTGTGAGAAAGTGTTTGTGTTGAAAATGGGTCCGGGGTTGAGTTCCTAAGTATCCTACCTGGTAGGATGGGGTAAACTTTGTTACAGGAAAAGGGGTTACTGTGTCTCGCCATCCGGTTTGCCACTCCCACTCCCCGAAGACTCCTCACTCAGGTGATCCTCCCGCACTGATCCACCCCCCGGAACTGGATCCAAAAGCGATGGCCTTGTCCTGGCCACCTGGATGACAGATCCCTGGGGACTAGTGGGTGAGATACATTCAGGTGTCTCACACCGCCTATAGGGTGTTTGAAATTTTCAGTTCATCCGGACCCATTTCCACAATTGCCACGGATCAGAACTCGGGCCACTCTAGAATGACAAAATATGAGGAGTGTGTCCTAATATGAGGAGTGTGTCCTATCCATAAATAAGAGCATCTTCCCCAACACTGTGGGAAACAAGCGACAGGCTACTGGTTTGAACAAGATTCACAGACATTGCTACGATAAAATGATCAGGGACAAAACAAATCCACCCAAAAATAGCTGCGTAACCTGGCCTTCTGTGTTCCGGACTAAGCTGATCACGGTACCTGCAGGAGAACTATCAGGGCAAATTGTACTCAATGGCTAAGATTCCATTGATGGTTCAGAGAATGTGAGAAGTGGATAGACACCTTAACCCATAACTCCCGGAAATTCTGGCAGATTGTAAACAGAAATAACAAGACTTGTTCCAATATTGATGGAGTCTCAGAGCCTGACTTGGTCAATTTCATAACTGATACGTTAGGGGCCATCAATCTGGGACCAACTAACAACCCCCACCAGCCTGGTGTCTGGCATTTTGAAAAAAAGCAAGGAGGAAGTTGCCTGACTGATCAACATCAGGAAGTCATCTCAGGCCCCCGGACCTGATGGTCTCTGCAATATGCTTATTAAAACAGACGTCGGGCTATGGGTTGATGTTATTCACCATCTCTCCTGCTCCATTCGTGTTACTCAGACACTTCCTCGATCCTGGCACGATAGTATCTTAGTCCCGGTGCTCAAGAAGTCTTCTCATGCCGATCCTCACAACTATCGACTCTTGGCTATGTTGGACGTTCCTTCGAAGGTCTTTGCCAGGGTTCTTCTTGAGGAACTAACTAGTTGGGCTGAGGCGGCAAACATCACCCCATGGATTCAAACTGGATTTAGGAAGGGCTTCTCCACCTCTCTCAATGTGTTAGCTCTCACAGCCATTATCCAGCAATAATGGATCCGCAGTAGATCTGTATATGCAGTATTTGTCGACTACAGTGCCACATTCGACATGGTGGATCATGCTAGGCTGTGGGGGAAGCTGACTAATTGGGGATTCCACCACGTCTCCTAAACATGATCATGATGTTACATGATGAGACCCGGGTCAATTGCGGTTGGAGGACAACAGGGGAACATCGTGCTGGATCCATACCAAACTGGGCCTCAAGCAAGGGTGCATTTTGGCTCCCCTGCTGTTCAATTTGTATCCATCTGATATGGGGAAAGCTTTGACGGACCCAAATTGTATTCCACCCAAACTAGGGGATGAAGTGGTACAATGGATGGGCTACACCGATATTATCCTTGATCTCACCCCACGTGGCCTGCAAATAGCACTGGACAAACTCCACTCTTTCTTGGCAGAAACTCACTTAAAGTAAACGCCTCCAAAACTAAAATCATGTTGTTCAAACCTCTGTGCAGACTAGCAGCCTGCGTCTCTTAGAACCTTATGGTTGTTGCTATTGAAGTAGTCAGCCAATACATCTAGTTGGGCATTTCTTTTGATGTCAAACATGCGAGTACACCTCAACTGAAAAAACTCAAGGTCCGCTGTGCTCAATCATCTGGAGCCATCTGCTCTTTTGCTGCTAAAGGAAGCGGATATTCTGTGGGTTCCTTAGTCAAAATCTACTTCAAGAAAAATGCCCCCCTTTTCAGCTGTGCTGCTGAAGTATGGCTGTTGGGTTCTTTGGAGGCTGTCTCTAGAATTGAATCGAATATCCTTAAAAGGATTTTAAGATGACCACACTACTTTTCCCATGAAATGTTTTATCTGGAGTTGGGTCTACTTCCGATAAGAGAACAAATCACACTGTCCTGTCTGTCACTGTACTGTAAGCTTATGCATGTCTTAGAAATGAATTATAACCAATTCAAAAGATTCATCCGGGCACACCTGGAACCCTTTAGTCATGAGCAGCTAACTGTTAAGTTTGCCTCCAAATCTACTGCCAAATGGTTCTTCCCATATATAATGGAAAGGCGACTGGTTCCCTCTTACATCCAAAACTTTATTAAGCAACCACTTGTTTGGGATTATATACACCGCAAGTTTAACACAGCTAAAACATTTGCGATCACTCGGTTTTTTCACCAAGTTGACAGCAAACACAGATTTTGCCGGTTCTGTGGTGAACTTCGACTGAAATCAGTTCGCCAGCTCCTTTTTGAATGCTGTCCAATGACAGCCCTACAGACAACTAGAGCTTCGGGACTTGTTTCGTCTGCTAGCCTGGATGAACTTTGGGATACCTTCATGTCTGGCAATCATGAGGGATGAAAAATATAGTTTGAGGTGCGAGTCACCTTTTTAAGGATTGAAGACAATATAAAGATGTAATCTCTGCAATGTTGACTAATGTATTAAAAGTTATTAAATTAACTGTGTAATACTTAATAAAAAGAAATTGTTAAGTGAAGCCAACAGCATTACTTTTGTGAACAGGCACAACCAATTCACAGGACAGTAAAATAACCTTATATATACTTGTCAGAATGGCCCAACACACGTTCAAGGTAAGTTAGAAATTTTGTAACTGCTCACTCTGAGTTACAGTTAGCATCCAACTCATTTCCAAGTAAGTTCAATTTTAAACTCTTGTTTTTCCCTTATTCGGCGAACTTGCTGATATGCAATACCCCAAGCTTGGGGGGCTGGCAGTCCTTTTAGGACAGCCAGCCCCCCAGTTTGTACTGGATTCTCGCATGCAGGCCTGAAGACAAAGGGCTGTGGCGTTTTGGACTCCTCCCTCGCGTCCTGCCTTCACAGACACTCTGGAGCCTGGGTGGACTTGACCGAGGTCTTTTGGCAAAGATACAGATCACACAAAGGAGTGTCC